>NW_027361838.1:11445000-12055000 GCF_039654945.1 Dendrobates tinctorius | reverse complement strand
AGAGATGGAACGAGAGAGAGAGAGATGGAACGAGAGAGAGAGAGATGGAACGAGAGAGAGAGAGATGGAACGAGAGAGAGAAAGATGGAACGAGAGAGAGAGAGATGGAACGAGAGAGAGAGAGATGGAACGAGAGAGAGAGAGATGGAACGAGAGAGAGAGAGATGGAACGAGAGAGAGAGAGATGGAACGAGAGAGAGAGAGAGATGGAACGAGAGAGAGAGAGATGGAACGAGAGAGAGAGAGATGGAACGAGAGAGAGAGAGATGGAACGAGAGAGAGAGAGATCGACTAGTGACGTCAATTGCAGGGGCGGCACTGGTCTCTGAACGCTGTGTATCCTGACAAGGAGCACGGACAGTGCCTGCTGGTCTGTTACCGGCTCATTACTACTGAGGATGCACTGGGATACTCAAATGAAACGTCATCACACATAATATAGGGAAAAAATGCAATAGCTTTTACATAAGAGTAGTTAAAGGGAACCTGTTACCTCTTGTCTGCTGTAAGATGCAGCCACCGCCTTTCAGGGCTTATATACAGCATTCTGTAGTGCTATAGATAAGCCCCCGGTCCCACCTGAAAGATAAGAAAAATAAGTTTTATTATACTCACCCGGGGAGGGGGGGTGGTTCGGTTCGATGGGAGGCACAGAACCTGGACCTGCGACACCTATCTTCTTGCGACGACGCCCTCCTGCTTGCATCGTCGCTCCCCGGCATCTCGCTCCTGCGCAGGCACACTTCTCTGCCCTGTTGAGGGCAGAGCAAAGTAATGCAGCGCGCAGGTGCCGGGAAAGGTCAGAGGCATAGCGCCTGCGCACTGCAGTACTTTGCTCTGCCCTCAACAAGGCAGAGAAGTACGCCAGCACAGAAGTCCGATGCCAGAGAGCGATGAAGCAAGCAGGAGGGTAGCGTCGCAAGATGGGAGGCGCCGGATCTAAGACACCCATCGGACGGGACCGCCCCTGCAGGTGAGTATAATAAAACTTATTTCCAGTTCACCACCTGAGAGCACCATGGATGACATCCTTATCCTTCTTGGGACAGGAAACAACGAGAGGTTAAAAGGACCCTCCCCTTACCACCCTTCAGTGTTTTTTCCTGTCCCACGAAGGACAGAAATGACGAGAGGAGCTACTAACCCTGACCAGACGGGCAGATCGGCTAGGATTGGGGGGCCCAGCCTTTCCCTTCCTGCCGCCAAGTGATCTGCGGCTGACACCCCCCCCCCCTGAAGGGGGCCCTAAACTTATCCCAGTGTAGCGCTGCTCCTGTGTTCAAGCCGCTTCCCCCTATCTGGGGGCTCTCGGCTCAGGATGCGCTGCCTCAGATTCCTTCCCACGGTCACGGCGGCAGGCGTCCCAGCAGGCACTTCCGGGCGGCGGCCAGCTTCCACAGACCGTCTTCAGCATGCCGCAGCCAGGGGCGACCTTTGGGCCGCCTCCTCCCCGCGGGCGGCGTGCATTTCAGCGTGCGCTCCAGCAGGGGATCCCAATTTCCGGTGAAGTCCTCCTGTACTTCCATGTCGCTGGCCCGACAGCAGCACACCGCAGCAGCGTCTCCTCTGTAGCCGGCCAGAGCATTTCCGGGTCACGGTCAGCAGCGCAGCGTCCAGGAGGTCGGCTCTTCAGAAGGGGTATCGTATAAATAGGGTCATTTGTGCTGTGCAGGCTGCCCTACTGTCATACAGGGACTGTTCTGTTATTTAGAATGGAGGATCCCACTAAAACAGAAGCCAGCTCAGAACAGAGCCAGGGGCACATGAGTAAGCTTCTAAAAAGCATTACCACTTTAACCCCTTCCCTAAACTCAAACACATAGCGGGTACTCTGTCTTCCAGGGGGAGAAACCGGCCACGACAGCTACTAAAAGGATAGCAAAGAGCCGGGGAAAAATAAGAAATGTCCCATCTGTACAGCCAAGCTGCACAAGACCTGGCAAAAACACCTCTGTGAGGCCTGTACGGCAAAAATTGAAGGAGAGGAACAAGCCTCCCTAATGGCAAACATGAGGTCCATCATAAGGCAGGAGGTACAAGCCTCTATCTCGGGCCTAGGCTTCTCCCAGACCTCAGTCAGAAACTCAGGATTCTCGGAAGAGACAGAGAATCGGACATATCCTCGGAAGACGAGGCTTCAGAGGATTCTGACCAGGAAGAGGGGGGAAGCCCTTAACGAGCCACACGAAAAGGGGGAAATGGTACCTCTTTTCTTCTGAGGACACGGATGAACTCCTCCAGGCAGTGCGGGATACGATGTAAGTAGAGGAAATCCTGAAAACCCGCTGTATTTAGGACGAAATGTTCGGCGGCCTACGTTCTCAAACTAATAGAGTGTTCCCGGTAAATGACCACATCAACTCCATGATCCTGGAGGAATGGGAAGACGCCGAAAAGACACTGGTGATCCCGCGAGACTTCAGACTGAGTCTGCCCTTTGATACAGAAGATGTCAAGACCTGGAAGGACGTTCCCAAAGTAGACATCCCTGTTGCGAAAAGAACTATCCTGTTTGAGTACTCCTCCAGCCTAAAGGCAGATGGTCTTCTGAAAAGAACCTGGGAGACTTTGGCAGCCATAATATGGGCCAAAATTGCGGCGACGTCAAGCTCTATGCACCTTTGGATGGATGACTTGGAAGAGCACCTAAGAACCAAGACTCCCAGAGACACTATTCTTAAATCCCTGCTCGTCCTGAAGCTAGCGACAGGGTTCATGGCTGACACCTCGGCCGAGTCAGTACCACTCGCAGCCAGGAACGGGTCAATATCCAACACTGCTAGGAGGGTTATTTGGCTTAAAACCTGGTTGGGGGGGGACACCCAATCAAAAAATAAGCTGTGCGCCATCCCATTCTCGGGGGGGGGGTAAGGTGTTTGGGTCCATTCTAGATGATATCCTAGAAAAAGCGGCGGACAAAAAGAAATGGTTCCCGGAAGAGAAGCCGAAAAAACATCAGCCCTTTCGAAGGCCCCGACTTAGTCAGAGGTCACACTACAAGGGGAAAGGAAAGACGGATAGATGGAGCTACCCCCAAAGGAGGGAAGGGTAGAGACTCCATCTTTTCAAGCTCAGGCCCAAGCCCTCATAGAAAATGACGCTGTCAGAATAGGGGGTCAGTTAAGGGGTTTCCGGGGAGCATGAGGAAAGGTAGCTCGAAATCCATGGGTTTTGCAGACCGTCTCTGTGGGTTGCAAAATAGAGTTTACCTGTCTACCTCCAGACAGGTTTATAGTAACCAACTCCGGCTTTCCCTCAATCTCCTCAATGCCTCAATGTGGTCAGACATCCAGTACCTCCTGGAAATTGGAGCCATAGTTCTGGTTCCAGCTCAGGAGAAGGGCAGATGACATTATTCAAGCCTCTTCTCAATTTAAAAAAAAAAAAAAAAAACTTCCGGAGAAATCGGGACAATAATAAATCTCAAGCCTCTAAACAGATACGTCAGGTACAAGAGGTTCAAGATGGAGTCCATACAATCCATAGTACCCCTAATAGACAGGAACATGGTAATGTGCACTTTGGACTTAAAAAGTGTGTACTATCACGTCCTGATTCACGAATCCTATCAGAAATATCTGAGAATTGCCCTGGGGGGTCCGGGAGAGGTTAGTCACTACCAGTTGCAGTGCCTTCCCTTCGGCCTAGCCTCAGCTCCCAGAGTGTTTACCAAAATAATGGTAGAAGTGGTCGCCCATCTGAGAAGTCGCGACATCACAATTATACCTTATTTATACGACTTCTTAATAGGAGCAAATTCCAGAGAACAGCTCGGCCAATTGTCAGATTGTCAATCTCCATGTTGCCCACCAACACAATTCAGCTAGGCTGGGGAGGTCACGTGGAAGGGAGATACTTCTAGGGAGATTGGATCCCAGCGACAAGAGCCAAGTCATCAAACTTCAGAGAATTATATGCAGTGTGGACGTTCGGTTCTCCAAGTTCGGTCCCTGGTCAAAGGCAAGCACATTAAGATTTTATCGGACAACACAATGGCAGTGGCATTTTCTCCGTCACCAGGGAGCTCCAAGGCACCCGACACTTCAGCGGCTAGCAAACGGATCTTCACGTGGGCAGAGAAATCTGTCCTATCCGTCTCGGCACTACATCTAGAAGGGGCCAACAATCAAGCGGAGGATTGTCTGAACATAAAGAAGGTATACCCCACGGATTGGGAATTGATCGACGATGTGTTCAACAAGTTGTGCCAACGCTGGGGGAAACCAGACGTGGACCTATTCACCACCAGAAGAAATGCAAAAGTCAGATGTTTTTCTCTGTAGATCCCCTGGAAGGGTCAGCAGGGCTCGATGCCCTGTCCCAGTCTTGGGAAGAAGGCCTCCTATACGCTTTCCCATCTCTACCCGATTCCAAGAATCCTCAGGAAGATACGAGACGAAGAGGCAACAGTCATCTTAGTAGTACCCTTATGGCCAAAGAGGGCCTAGTTTCCTCTGCTGAGGAAGATGTCAAGAGAAGACCCCATCCTACTGCCAAAGAGGGAAGATCTCCTCCACCAGGGCCCGGTCCTGCACCACAACCCGGGCTCTCTGCATCTCGCAGCTTGGATCCTGAATGGGAGGTCCCGAGATCCAGAGGCTTATCAAACGAGGTGCTCCACGCTCCAAGCGAGTAGGAAACCGGTGACCTCCGCCATCTACAGCAAGATCTGGAAATGATTCTGCAGCTATTGTGGAGAAACATCAATAGATACTGCCCATTCTAACATCCCCAAGATTCTCAACATCCTGCAGGCAGGTTTTAAAAAAAAGGCGTTAGACCTAGTACCCTTGAAGGTGCAGATCTTAGCCCTTAGCGTATTCTTTGACTCGGCTTTGTCCTTACACCACTGGATAGCTAGGTTCTCCAAAGCAGTAGAGAGGCTGAAGCCTTTAATACGGAGGTCGGTGCCACCTTGGGACATTAACCTGGTCCTTAATACTCTGTGTAAACGCCCATACGACCCATCAAAAGACATGAAGATCAGCAAGCTCTCTTTCAAAACCGCGTTTCTGGTGGCCATTACGTCAGCAAAGAGGTTAGGGGAACTACAGGCCCTGTCCGTCCAAGACCCATACTTGCAGGTGTTCGAAGACCATTTAGTTTTGAGGCTCAACCAAACCTTTCTTCCTAAGGTCGTCTCAGACTCAAATATAAATCAGGAAGTTGTCATTCCCTCATTTTGACAATACCCTAAACCTGAAAGAGAGAACTTATCATAACCTATACGTTAGGGAGACTGTTGTCAAACACTTAAAAGCAATGGGGGGATGGAGTCAAGACAAAAATAGGGATTTTTGTGTACTCACCGTAAAATCCTTTTCTCCGAGCCAATCATTGGGGGACACAGAGACAGTGGGTGTTATGCTGCTGCCACTAGGAGGACACTAAGTAAACCAGAAAAAAAGTTAGCTCCTCCCCTGCAGTATACACCCTCTCGCTGGCTGGGATTTCTCCAGTTCGGTGAAAAAAGCAGTAACAGCATAAACAGTCAACAATAACCATAACTAAGTCAAAGCCTAAGAATGCTACAGTGAGCCAATAGGCTAAACAGGGTGGGTGCTGTGTCCCCCAATGATTGGCTCGGAGAAAAGGATTTTACGGTGAGTACACAAAAATCCCTATTTCTCCTACGCCTCATTGAGGGACACAGACAGTGGGACGTCCTAAAGCAGTCCCTGGGTGGGGAGCATACATCTGCTAATACCCCACGTGCCACTGAAGTACTGCCGATTGCCAGCTGCGTCTGCCGAGAGCTGCATCCGCAGAGGCCTGAGAATGAATTCGGCAATGTTTGTAAAGGTATGCAGGCTGGGACAAGGCGCAGCCTTGTGGACAGGCCTGAGAATGAATTTCGTGATGTTTTGTAAAAAGTATGCAGACTGGACCAAGTCGCAGCCTTGCAGACCTGTTCTGTTGAGGCCTGGTGCCAAATGGCCGAAGAGGCGCCCACTGACCGGGTAGAGGGCGCCTTAATCCCCGCTGGGACATGCGTGTTCCTGACACAATAGGATTCAAGAATCGCCAAGCGAATCCACTTGGCTAGCGTGCTTTTGACGCGGCTAGACCCTTCCTATGCCCCTTTGGAAGCATTAACAGGGCATCTGACTTATGGAAGGGAGCTGTCCGCTAGATATACCGTCTCAGCGCCCTAACCACATCCAGGGTGTGGAGGGCCTTCTGAATGCGATGGACTGGCGCCGGACAAAAAGGAAGGCAAAACAACTTCCTCGTTGAGATGGAAAGAGGAGATGACCTTGGGCAGGAAGGACGGGGACGTCCTGAAAACTACCTTTTCCTGATGAAAATTCAGGAACGGAGAATGGCAGGACATGGCTGCCAATTCCGAAACTCATCTGATTGACCTAATTGCCACTAGAAGACCACCTTCCAAGAGAAGACGGACAGTGACACGTCCTGCAGCGGTTCGAAAGGAGCCTCCTGTAAGGCCCCGAGAACCAGGTTAAGGTCCCATGATCTTAAGGAGGCGCCACATGGGAAACTCCCAGAATGAACGTCTGAACCTGAAGTTTGGTGGCAATTATGCGTTGGAAAAAGTACTGACAAGGCCGAGAATTGGCCCTTGAGCGAGCTAAGCGCGAGGCTTGATTTTAATTCAGATTGAAGGAATTCCAATATGGCCAGAATGAATTACACCAGAGGTGATCGACCATGATCCTTGCACCGCGAAAAGGTTTTCCAGGTGCGGTGATAGGTGCGCATGGACACAGGCTTCCTAGCACTAATCATGGTGGAAATCACGTCGTGAGAGAACTCAGCCTGTGGTAAAAACCAGGATTCAATGGCCATGCTGTCAAAGACAGGACCCCGGAGTTCTGGTGGAAACTCGGGCCCTGCGAAAGTAGATCCATGCGATCTGGAAGTCGCCAGGGGACGTCGGCGACCAGTTGTATTAGTTCTGCATACCATGCTAGGCGCGGCCAATCTGGCGCGCCTAGGATCACCGGTATTCCCTCCGCTCTGATCTTTTTGATGACCCTCGGAAGCAAGGAAAGAGGGGGGGGGGGGGGAGAGATGTACGGGAACCAGAACCGATGCCGTGGCAGAACTAGGGCGTCCACTCCGATGGCGCATGGAACGCACGATCAGGCAATGAACCGAGGAACCTTGTTGTTTAGTCTTGAGGCCATGAGATCCACATCCGGAGTCCCCCAACGATGACAA
Organism: Dendrobates tinctorius; assembly: GCF_039654945.1. Taxonomy (NCBI): domain Eukaryota; kingdom Metazoa; phylum Chordata; class Amphibia; order Anura; family Dendrobatidae; genus Dendrobates; species Dendrobates tinctorius. The sequence continues at coordinate 12,047,815 of NW_027361838.1, read as the reverse complement.
ATCTGCTGAAAGACTTCCGGATGAAGAGCCCACTCTCCCGAGGCGATGCCTTGGCGACTGAGAAAATCTGCCGTCCAATTTTCTACTTGGCCCAATGGAGGATGTGACTCATTTCGTGCATGGCCATCCTGCTACGGATACCTCCCTGGCGGTTGATATACGCTACAGCCGTGGAGTTGTTGGATTGGATCCTGATGGGGTGATCTGCGAGGAGATGGTGGAAACTCTGTAGAGCTAATCTGATCGCTCGTATCTCCAAAATGTTGATGGGGAGACGTGACTCTCGGGTCAACCAGCGACCCTTGTGCCGTGTGGTGATGAAAGACCGCACCCCAGTCGAGAAGATTTATGTCGGTGGTTACTACCAACCATTTTACTGGGAGAAAAGACTTCCCTTGATTCAGAGAGGACCTCAGTGTCCATCACCTGAGGGCTTGCCTGACCCGCAGGGACAGAAGGATCCGACAATCCAGGGAGAACGGGTTCTTGTTCCAAGCTAACAGCAACGCATGTTGTAAGGGACGGAGGTGGAACTGTTCAAAAGGAACTGCTTCCATCGCTGCCACCATCTTTCCGAGAACTCCCATGCTGAAATGGAGTGAGAAACCGGTGGTTAAAGAGTCCGTGCTGCCTGTAGTAAGGCTTGGGGCCTTTCTGGAGGGAGAATGACCAACCTGCAGGAAGTATCCAAGATCATTCCTAAAAAGGACATCTGCTGAGCCGGTTTTGGGAAAGACTTTTCGAAATTTATGTTCCAGCCCAGGCGAGAAAGTGTATTACTGTTATATCCATGGATTCCTCGCAGGCTGGAAGGGATGGGCCCTTGATGAGCAGGTTGTCCAGATCCGGTAACACTGCCACTCCCCGCGAGTAAAGAATGGCCATGATAGCCGCCATGACCTTAGTAAAGACCCTGGGGGCGTTGGCGAGTCCGACGGGCAAGGCAATGAACTGGAAGTGTTCCTCGTGAATTGCAAAAACGCAGGAACTGCTGGTGAGACGGGCAGATCCGGAATGTGAAAGTAAGCGTCCTTGATGTCGATGGAGTCTAGGAACTTTTCCTTTTTCCATGGAAGTGACAACTGATCAGAGGGATTCCATTCGGAGTCGCCGTACTTTGACAAACTGATTTAACTGTTTGGGATCCAGAATGGGTCACATCGTCCCGTCCTTTTTGGGAACCACAAAAAAAGGTTTGAATAAAATCCCCTGAACCTCTCGTGATGAGGGCCCAGAATGATGACTCCGCCCCTTATCAGAGCCTAAACAGCCCGAAGGAAGGCTCTTGTCTTTTCCTTGGGGGATAGGAAAGGAAAAACAGAGTTGGAGGGGAGAAAATTCTATCTTGTATCCGGAGGACACCAGCTACCTGACCCACTTGTCGTGGGCGACTGCGAGCCAAGTGTGGCTGAAGGAAAGTAGGCGGCCACCAACTTTGTTGGTGTCTGCCGGAAACCGTAACAAGTCATTGGGTAGATCTATGAGACATGGCTCCCCTAGATCCAGAAGCCCTAGACCTGGGTTTCCAAGAGTGGTCAGGTCTGTATGAGACCTGGTAGCCTCTGTCTCCTCGCGGGGATCGACCTGATCTGGAAGAGAAGGACCAACCGGAATTGTTGCGAGAAGATCGAAGACGCGTCGGCTGTTGGTTGCGAAACGGCCGAACAGCCCTTGTGTTGAGGAAGGAATTTACTTTTCCCTATGGTAGTATCAGAAAAGAGCTGGTCCAGTTTCTCTCCAAAATGACGACCCGTTTGAAAGGGGAGAGAAGACAATGCTCTTTTAAATGTGGCATCCGCCCGCCAGCTGCGGAGCCATAGGGCTCTTGTAATGGAGGTCGCATTTGCGGCAGTTTGAGCCGCACAATTGGCGGCATCACCAGAAGCGTCTACTACAAAGTCTGCTGCGTGAATTATCTGCCTGGCGACAGTGGTTGCCTCCGGAGGAAGAATGGTGCCCTGGAGGGAAGTAATCAAGGCTTCTGCCCAAGCGGCCATGGCAATTTGGGTCTCCAAGGCAAAAAGATGGAAAAAAAAATGCTGTTCCTGAAGCTTCAAACAACTGAACGGGCAAGATAGTCAATTTGACGATCGGAGGAGTTTTAGAACCCTCAGAAACAGATAGGAGCGTTTTACAAGCAAGACGCGATACAGGAGTGTCCACCAGAGGGGACTGTAACCAATCCTTCATTAGGTCTGTATCAATAGAGTATTTAGCCTGAGTAGACTGTTGCCCTGAGAACCATTTATGTGGCCGGTCCCTATGTTTCTGGACGGCTGGTAAACAACCTACGCACACGCTTGGTTTTCGTAAATGAGATAGCGTGTGCTGGAGCGGGAATATTTTCCTCATCCAACTTCAGAATCCTGTTGACTGATTCTATAAGAGAATCAAGCGACTCCTGATCAGATGGGGGATTCTGAGGGGCTGACGAGTCATTTTCGAATTCAGAGTCGTGCTCGCTGTGAACCTCAGAAAAAGGCGAGTGAGAGACAGGAGGCGCCGATGCTGAGGCGCGACCGTGACTGGGGGACGAGTCATGGGTCTGATTTCCAGAGACCTGACCATCCCTTGAACGAGGATGGCCCCTGCTGGTGGTTCTGACTTAAAGAGTCCTCCCGGAGGGAGAATATAGCCTGGGTCAGAGACTTCACCGACCGTGAGAGGGACGCAGCCCACTCAGGGGTACTAAGCACAGGAGGCCCATCAGCAGCGCGGCGAGGGGCTTTGGAGCGCAGGTCGGGGAGCAGGCCGTGCATAACGGATTAGTCTGTGCACTGGGTAATGCAGACTTGCAAATGGTACACAAGGTATAAAAACTATAAAAAAGCAGTGTGCTTATTAATCGCCCGTTTAGCCTCCTTAGATTGAGGAATAGCGCTCCTGAAAGGGTTAACGGCCGAGTCTGTCTGCAGCTGCTGGGAATGTGCCGGGAAGGGGTTAAGCTTTAATCTGAGGGCAGATGCAGCTTACCCACGGTCCTGTGCTGTGTCCCCTGGGAGGAATAGCGGTGGCCCTGCTGTGTCACCCGGTACCCGGCTGTCCAGAGCAGGCCTAGCGCTCATGAAGGGGTTAACGGCCGCTGATAGAAAAGGACATTGCCCCCGAGATTAGAATTGCGCATCTTGTAAGAGGTGAGAGGCGCCAAGAGGAAGGGGTGGCGACTTTAGAGCAGGCGGCGCTATTTAAATTGCGGCCCAGTAGGCCGGAAAAGACAGGGACTTAATTTTTGGCCTACCCGTGGTAGGAGTCGGGGGCGGGGAGGGGGCGGCGCCATTGAAATTGCGGCCTAGTAGGCCGGAAAAGCCGGGGGCTAAATTTCTGGCCTACCCGAGCGCTGGGAGCGCCGCGATGGGGCGCCGATGCGCTGACGCCAAGTCAGCGCTTCTCCCGGGGGCAAGGACCCGACCCCATACCTCCACTCCTGTGCTCAGGCAGGTCGCGCTCCGCGTTCTTCCAGCTGCAGGGTCTCATCTTCCAGGCGATGCAGCAGAGCTGGAGGAGGTATTAAAGGGGTATTGCTCAATCGAGCCACCCTGTGGTATGGGGATTGAGAGCTGTGGGGCTGATTCAGGGCATCAGAAAGCGCTGCTCAAGTCCTTCTCCATGCACTCCTGTGCTTCGTTTCTTTTGAGCTAGCCCTCGTATCCGTGGAGTACCGACCGTAAGAGAACCATTGTCAGAGGAATCAGCCCCATTCGTCGCAGGAAAGTGTACGGGGAGGTATACTCCGCGTGCTTGCCTGTTGTTGGTTCAGGGGAGAGCGGACCGTAGAAAGGAACCGTCGCCCCCTTCACTCTGTTAATTAAAAAATAAAAATTTACAGAAAATTCAAAACTAAAATAAAAACGGTGGGGTCTGAAACCAGACCCAAGTGCCTCCTACAGACACTAAGCAAAGAACTGGAGAAATCCCAGCCAGCGAGAGGGTGTATACTGCAGGGGAGGAGCTAACTTTTTTTTCTGGTTTACTTAGTGTCCTCCTAGTGGCAGAAGCATAACACCCACTGTCTCTGTGTCCCCCAATTAGGCGTAGGAGAAATCTATTCGCACAGTAGAGGGGTCCAAATAAAGGTAGGAAGGCAGCAAAATCCACAATCGCCCGGTGGATTAGATACACAATAAGTCTAGCCTATGAAGCCCAGGGGAGATCTCCTCTGCATGTTCTTAAGAGCCCACTCTACTAGAGCTATAGCCACCTCTTAGGCAGAAAAAGGGGGGGCTTCAGCAGACCAAATCTGCGGAGCTGCAACCTGGTCTATCCTTAGTACCTTTACTAAACACTACAAATTTGACATAGTCTCAGGGCGGTTAGCCTTCGGTAGGAAGGTTCTTCACGCAGTAGTCCCGCCCTAGACATCTTTGGTATTTCTCCATGGTGCTGTCAGGTGGGGAACTGGAAAACAGTAATTAGACCTACCAGTAATTGTATTTCCAGGGATCCATCCTAACAGCACTACTAGTTCCCTCCCTACTGCAAATATTCTATACTAATGTGAAGTAACGTTTGTATAAGATTGTTGAATAAAATTTTGTTGCATCCATCCAGATGTGGTACTTTAAGACAACACTGAAGGGTGGTAAGGGGAGGGTCCTTTTAACCTCTCGCTGTTTCCTTTCCCAAGAAGGACGTCCTCCATGGTGCTGTCAGGATGGATTCCTGGAAATACAATTACCAATGTATGTCCAGGAATCCATCCTGACAGCACCATGGATGACGTCCTTCTTATCCTTCTCGGAAGAGGAAACAACGAGAGGTTAAAAGGACCCTCCCCTAACCACCCTTCAGTGTTCTCTTAAAGTACCACATCTGGATGTGGGTCGCCCTCCCAGGGCTGTGGGGTACTCGATACCAGGCCCGATGAGCTTCAATGGGAGATGTCACGGCAGCTGGGACCCGGCCCGTGGCCCTGGGCGCCCATTGTAAAAGGGGAATGTTCAGTGAGCTTATGATGATTAGAGTTTATGAATGAATGAGTCGTGACGCCATCTGTGGTGTTCGGCAATGAAGATGTTACGCCGACGCAGCAGACAGATCCTCTTGGACAGATGGTGGGGTGCAGCAATGATGTTACAGCCCTCCACAGGCAGGGCTGTAGTCCCAGGGCAGAGTAGGTGAAGTGATACGTAGATGGTGTAGTGTCAGGAGCAGGGGGGGGGATGTAGCAGTGCCGAGCAGGTTGACGCAGGAATAAGTGGAGGACACCAGGGCATGTAGTTCCAAAGCTTTACTCACAGTCTGTTGTGGCAAAAGAGCCCACATTCATGCGTGCCGTGTCCTCCGGGTCAGGAGCTCAGCCAACTTCCAGGCAAGATGAAGTACTCCTTTCCAACACTCCGCCAACATGTGCCTTTTCTGAATGTCTCCCATCTTGCGCCTATAGTGAAGTACTCACAGTACTGAGTTACACTGGAGTTCCTCCTGTCAGAGGTTCCTATGAACTCTACATGTACGGCAGACAGGTGTAGCCTGCTTCGGGGACTCCTTACTACCTAGTCCCGGCTCACTCACGTTGCTGTTGTGCCCCCAAGTCTTGTGTGGGAATAAAGTGGTGACAACTTCTATTCCTCCGGTGTCTGCTGCAGGACCATTAGTATCCATACAACCTCAGGGACCAGACCCCGGCCTTGCGCTTAGAACTTGGGAAAGGTTCTCCTCTAACCCTAATCCTTAGTTCTGTTCTTCTCCTCACGTTCCGTACTAATCCTTTTCCTTCTTATGGAGACTCTGGCTTTCTATCAATGTTCCTTTCCTGTGCCAGCGGACCCAGGTCACTGAGGTCGGCTGCAGCACCTCCTTCATCCATCCCACTCAGGTGATCTTCTTTCACAGACTGACCTCGTCAGACTCCTGTGACAAACTGACTAAATCCTACACTGTTCCCGCTCTTTTAGTGCAGACTAAACTCCACCCGCCTCCCAGCACGCTACGTGTTCCAAGCAGGGAGCCACCAAAAAGGGTGCTTTGCTACACTACTATGTTGTGTGGGATGCAGGTGTTGGAGCATGGTCAGGTGTCTCCACCTTACCTGGATGGTGGGGCACCACACCTCAGGAGGAGGTGCAGTACCTCTATGGCGAATGAACCCTCAGGGGCGCCACAGATGGATGCAACAAAATTTTATTAAACAATCTTATACAAACGTTACTTCACATTAGTAAAGAATATTTGCAGTAGGGAGGGAATTAGTAGTGCAGTCAGGATGGATCCCTGGAAATACAATTACGGGTAGGTCTAATTACCGTTTTTTCTAATCTTTCAGATCCGACCGGGGGCTTTATCTACAGCATTTCTGTAGATAAGCCATGAAAGGTGGTGGCCGCATCTTATAGCGACCAAAAGAGGTGACAGGTTCCATTTAAGGAACTGCAGGGAATTTTTAATGAAATCATAAGAAATTAATCTAGATTACATCACTAAATAGAGCTTTAGATTAAAATGCATTTTACCTACAGACCACTCCTTTAATTCCTTATCTAGAAACTAGTTTCTGGCTTTTAATGTCAGGTCAGTCGCATTCCTGTCATCTGCTACCTTCTTGTGATCTTGGAAAGGGATGGCAGTTGAAAGAGGCTAGACTGACCTGGACAGGCTAGAGCACTGGAAGCTCTTTCACATGAAGTAAATCACTTGCAGCTACTTTTCATATAACAAGGCATATTGCAGGGCAGATTTCTACAAGAAAGTTTTGGTTTATTCAGGGTAACAGAGACTAAACAGCTATACGTTTACTTTAAGTAGAAATTAATATTGACAAGTTCCCTGTAAGGTTAATACATTCTAATTCAGAACAATGAATATGCAAAGATAAACTTACGCAGTGGGTTTTGTCCTTCACTAGCGTAATACTCATACATTCCACTTTTTACCAGTGTATCATAGTGAGGTAAAAAATTAATTCTCTCTTGTGTTGATGAAGGCAGGACCTGATCAATTGTGTTAAGGATATAAATAGTGATGCCATCTTTAATGATCCCATCTGAAAAGACAAACATAAGAAATGACAAGGACCGAATGGTGGGTCATGGCACCTGAAATCCATAACAGTTATCTGCATGCACTATAATATGGCACTCATTCCCTTCTGAGCGTTACACTGTGCATGAAAAGTAGATCTCGATAACATGAAGGGTGATGGCATACTCATCAGAAATTGTACAACAAACTGAGAGGTCCATTTTTTCCTATAAGCCCTTATAAAAATTAAAAACTTGGGGATAAAACATTTTAGTGGTAAAAATGAAATTATTCTTTATTCGCAGCCCAATTATATAAAAGTGTACATGTGGTGTAAACATGCTCACTGCACCCCTAGATTAATTCATTGAGGGGTGTAGCTTGTAAACTGAGGTCACTTATGGGGAGTTTCTGCTGGTCTGGCACCTCAGAGCTTTGCCAATATGACATGGTACTCTCAAAGCCAGGGCTGTGGTATTGAGAGTGCCATGTCAACTAAAAGCCCAGATACTTAGATCAGGAATAAAACAGAGATTCATAGGACATATCAGAACGTTCCCAAATTCTTATGAAAAAATTTACAGCACATACTGCATTGAACTACTATAGCAATTTATTATATATTTTAGGAATTGGAGTCACAGCCCTGTTTAAAGGGAAACTGTCGGAAGGATTCTGCACAGAATAATTAATATCCGGGTTGATGAAATCCGTCTTTCCGCTGTTGCTTAAAATTTATTTTCAGTTTTAAGTTAATGATATGCTTGTGCTTTGCGGCAGGCCTGTGTGTATGTGTGTGTGTGGGGGGGAAGCTTAGCTATTCATAATAAAGACTGCTGACAGGTCACTGATCCCTCAGTGACCTGCCCCCTAGATAACATAATGAATATTATATGTATATATCTTGAACAAATAAAAAATCCCCTTCTGCGTGCAAGCCCCAGTGGTGGCGCCTGCACTGCAGCTTAATTGCCGATAGCTGCTACTGGGCAGGAGACGCCATCTTAGTGGAGACAATTTTTTTTTTCTCTAGCAAGATGGCGCAACGAGCGCCTGCACAGGACAGCCATTTTCAAACTGATTTTTTTTTTTTAAACAAATTTATGGATACCAGGAAGGATTACATACACATTATATATGCAATCATGTTGGTGACTGCTGGCAAAAAGATTTTTTTCCCCAATATAATATATATATATATATCTTATAATTAATTATGTAAACTAAGGGTCAGGTCACTGAGGGATCAGTAACCTGTTAGACACCATACTTTTGATCACCTAATCAGAGCACCACATGAGGACCCCCCACAGGTCCACCCCGAAGCATGCGCATATCATTACCTGAAAACGGAAAATAAAAATGACAGCTACAACAAGATGGATATCAAGCAAGGTGTCATTTTAATCAGTATAACAGCGCCAACCTGACACTGTAAGTTACTGTGCACAATCCTGCTGACAGGTTCCCTTTAAAACCATTCCAGCAAAATATAAACTCCAATATGGCGCTTCTTCCCCTCTGAGGTTTGAACTGTACCTCAAAGTAGTTTTCGATCACATATGGGGTAACTGTGTAAGAGAAATTGCACCACAAATTTGGGGTTTATTTTTCTCCTGTTACCCTTGTGAAATTAAAAAAAATTGGGGCTAAAAGAACATTTTTATTTTCACAGCTCAAAGTTAAAAAACTTCTGTGAAGCACCTGAGGGCTCAAAGTGCTCCCTGCATATCTACATCATAAGTTCCTTGAGGGGTCTAGGTGAATTTCCATGTTATGTTAACTTTTTCCTTCCACATTACTTTAAATTCCTGTAAAGCACCTGAAGGGTTAATCTACTTTTTTAATGTGGTTTTGAGCACTTTGAGGGGTGCAGCTGGGTATTTTCTGTAAAACAGGCCTTAAAGACACTTCAAATGGGATGTGGTTTGTAAAAAAAATAGATTTGTAAATCTTGTTTGAAAAATGAAAAATTGCTGCTCAACATTACTCTAACTTTCTAACAAAAATAACGATGGTTCGAAAATTGTGCTGATGTAAAGCAGACATGTGGCAAAAGTTATTTATTATCCATTTTGTGTGACATATGTCACACAAAATGTTAATGTCTCGGATTAGTTGGTCTGCCCTGCAAGTGAGAACTAGTCACGCAGTGATAATCTCAGAGTGTATTGAAACTACAAAACACAACCTAATAAGTGATATGTTGCTGTAATTGGGCTATCTTGCTCTATATTATGCCACTCTTAAATTAAATAGAAAAAATTGCTAACAGATTCCCTTTCACCTCTTCACAGCATGGCGATTCCCCACTCCATATTCCATGAGCCATAACTTTTTTAATTTTCTATCAATATAGCCATATGACTGCATTCGTTTTGTGGGACGAGTTGCACTTTTAATGACAGCATAGATTTTACCATACAGTATACTGCAAAACGGAGAAAAAAATTTCAACTGTGGTGAAATTGCAAAAAAAAAGTGCAATTCCACAATTGTTTGAGTTTTTTTATTTACCATGTTCACTATGTAGTAAAACTGACCTGGTATTATGATTCCCCAGGTCAGTACGCAGACATGAAAAAAAAACAAAAAAAAAAACTCTTAAAATTTGTACGAAAAAAAAAATTGTGCGTGTCACCATTTTCCAAGACCCGTGGGGCTGTGTGATGGCTTATTTTTTGCACCTTAGAGGCTGACATTTTTATTTATAACATTCTGTGGTAGAAACATTGTCTTGATATACAGTAGATTGGATAATTCTGAATGCAGCAATGCCAAATAGGTGTATTTTTTTTTATTGTCAATAATGGGGGGGGGGGGGGGGTCATTTTTAAAAACTTTTTTCCCCCCACTTTTTATTGTCTTCAGTAGTCCAATTAAGAAACTTGAAGCTGCGATCGTACAATCGCCTGTGCTATACATACATGCTTCAGCCCTGCTAGGTATTTGAAAAATCACAAGCCGACATTAACAGGAGATTCACAATGACAGGCATGGGGGTTTTCTGCAGACCCCAGGTTGTCATGACAGCTCATCTGTGTCCCCAGATCACAAGATAGAGGCGTCACAATCTGTGACACTTCCAGATGGCACGTGTTAAATCCTGCTGTCAAAAATTGACAGCGGGATTTAACCGGTTAACAGCCGTGGGTGGAGCTCCAATCTACCCGCGGCTGTTAAAAGCACATGACAAGCCGATTGACCACTGACCACTGTGTTCGCTAGGGGGGGGCTGTGTGGGTGTGCCAGGCCGAACGGATAGCCTTGTCCAGAGTGGTAACAGGAACAGGGTGCTAAAGGATCGTTATGTATCTCAAGGTGGGTGGCCTTGGGATGGAGGCTTGCTTATGTGCTGATCAGCAGAGCTGATCTTTCGTTCCAGTGTGTCAGTGAGAAGTCTCCAGGTAGCTGGTGAGACGGGCGGAACAAGTTACCTACAAACCCACCCAGGGGGTGCGTTTACGAACGCTATTATAAAGTGTATATGAGTGGTTGAAGACCTGTAGTGAGGTCATAGCCATGTGACCAGGTGGGCGTGGCTACAGACCATATAAGGAGGCCAGGGTAAGTCACATGGAGTGAATGCAGGGCCCTGGTTGGTCCGTTTTGGAAGGTCCCATCTGAGAGAGATGGGGCTGTCTTCCTGACAGCAAGGGAACGCTGTGTTTAATGGCTGCAAGTGCCTGATAGTTTCCTGGAGGGAATGGATGTCTGCAGTGTGGTGAAGCGGCCATGAGATAAACCCTGACGGGGTGAGATATCTGTGAGGCTGAAGAGCCTGCGTATGGAACATTGCAAAACCTGTGTGACCACAGGGCTAACAGAGTGAAGCTCTGTCGTGGACGCTATGCTGTTTTCTATTGCTTTGATTGTTTTGATGCATGAATAAACCTCATGGACTGTTATTATTTTATGGAAAAACCCGTGCCGGATCTGGTTATTTGGCTGCCAAGCGAGAATCCCCTACCCGAATGACAGCGATACCTTACAATATATATACACACTGTATATGTTTTTGTCACTGACAACTATATATCTATGCATTCTATGTGCATCTATTCTACCTATTCTATTCTAAACTGTCAGTGTGATTTTACTGTACGAGGCATATGAATTGCTAGCTTTTCAAAGGATCTAGAGCAGGGGTGGGGAACCTCAGGCCCCAGGGCCATTTACGGCCCACGATGACCTTTTATCAGGCTCCCGAGCAGATTCTCAGGGACAGCATTCTTGGGCAGGGAGCTGTATTTTGATTGCCACAATCTCATTAATTTCTTCTTGCTCTGTTAGCACACACACGCAGTGTTCACTACTGAACATTGAAGGGCATGCAATGAAAGATTAAGTCATGAAACCATTGCCAGAGTCCGGATGTACTTTGCGGGCGGAGTTTGTACAGCCCTCGAAGGATGGTTTAAATATCCAAATGGCCCTTGGCAGAAAAAGATTCCACACCCCTGATCTAGAGGCATGGTTCTACAGGAAGTAGTTTCTTCTCCTCTAGGGTCACTCAACTTTATTAGCATGCACAAAGAGACACAAGTTAGCCCCCAAAAAAGCATGGGAAAAAAACGCAACAAAACATGGATTTTTGCCGCAGCTTCTTTCCTGCCAAAAAAAATCAGGTTTTGCTGCAGAAAAAAAAAAACGCATCAAAAATGCCCAGTTTGAACTCACCTTAAGAGCAAAATCAATAACTTGGAGACTCAACTGTTCAAACGTAGCCGGTGCCATTTTGTTGAAGATAATAATTTTATTTGGAGTCTACAGCAATTACTGCACCGGCACGATACTTAAAATAAGAGGCAGGTCACTGATGGATCAGTGAAATGCCATTCAAGCAATACTAAAAGCCCCGTTACACGTATCAATGTCCCAGCGATCCCACCAACGATCCGACGTGGATGGGATCGCTGGGACATAGTTAGCTGATCGTTGGTGAGCTGTCACATATAGACAGCCCCTCCAGCGATCAGGACCAGCGAGCAAGCTGGTTTCCAAGGTAAACAGCAGGTATCTAAGAGCCGCACGGCTCTTAGTTACCCGCTGTTTACCTTGGAAACCAGCATGCACGCTGGTTTCCAGGGTAAACAGCAGGTATCCAAGAGGGGCGCGGCTCATACCCGCTTTTTACCTTGGAAACCAGCGTCGCTGATCGCTGGTCTCTCGCTGCCACATGCAGCGATGCGCGCTGGTCAGCAGGAGACCAACAATCAAAAAACGGCCCAGGACGATGGAGCGCGATCAGCGATACCCGGCAGGGGGTCGGTCGCTGATCCATTTCACACACAGCAATCTCGCTGGCAATATCACTGTGTGTGACGGGGCCTTAAGAGACCAGAGCACCAAGAAAATACCCTGCCCACCCCAATGCAAAAGATATGATTACAGCAGAACTTCAAACACCGATTAACTGCTCCACGACCTTGGACTTACAAAGTACATCCAGGCGATTTTGCGCACATTCTCACAGCTGACACTCGGCACTTACTGCCAGAAGAGGTGGCCGCACCGCTCCCAGCACTTAATCCCTCTAAATGCTGCGATCATCAGGGACCCCCTTCGGCCCTCCAATTGCTGCCCCCGTTATGTCATTAAGGAGGCCCGATCGCTGCCATGAGGGCCCGATGTTTTCATGACAACATCTGGATCACTAGGCTCTAGCAAACTTGTTAGATCATGCTCAATGCAGGAACTAACAAGTTTGTGTGAGAGCATACTGACAGTTCTAATGCACTGCAATACTCTTGCATTGCAATGCATTAGAACTGCGATCAAACTGCAGAAAGTGAAAGTCCCATATAGTGTCATATAGTGGGACAAAGTAAAAAAAAAAAAATAAAAATAAAAAAGTTAAAAATAATTGTAAAAATGTTTTTTTTTAATCACAAAATAAAGAAAAAAATATATATATTGTACTTATGAATAAATATTTCTATGGGGGAAAAAAAGTACACATACTTGGTATCGCCGTGACCAAAACGACATGACCTATAAAACTCTCCATCCACTTAATCCCTTCAGTGAACACCATAATAAAAAAAACACTATGCTTTTTCATAACCCCGCCGAACAAAAAGTGGAATAAAACAAGATCAAAAATACGATGGTAAATAAAAATGTTATTTCTGAAAACAACTTCTCCAGTGTCCTGCAAAAACAAGCCGTCATACAGCTCAATCAGTGGAAAAATTTAAAAAAAAAAAAAAAAAACTTATAGCTCTCAGAAAAAAGCAATGGAAAAATATTTTTTCTACAAAATATCTTTTATTGTGCAAAAGTAACAAAACATAAAAAAATATAAATATGGTATTGCTGTAATCGTACGGACCCAAAAAATAAAGTTGCATTATCAATTATACCACACACGGTACGGCATTAAAAAAAAAAAAAAAAAAATTTGCTGGATTTTATTTATTCTGCCTCCCAAAAATCAAAATAGAAAGCTAACAAAAAAGGCATGTGCCCGAAAATGGTACCAATAAGGGTATGTGCACACGTTGCGGATTTGTGTGTGGAATTATCCGCGCAGAAACTGCTATTTTTAGCAGAATCCGCATGTCAAAATCTGCGGATTCCTATAATAAAATAGGTGAAAAAACGCTGCGGAATCCGCACAAAGAATTGACATGCTGCGGAAAATAAACCGCTGCATTTCCGCTTGGATTTTTCCGCAGCATGTGCACAGCGGTTTTTATTTCCCATAGATTTACATTGTACTGTAAATCACTAGGAAATCTGCAGCGGATCCGCAGTGGGAAATCCGCAGCAAATTCGCAACGTGTGCACATACCCTAAAAACGTCAACTCGTTCCGTAAAAAACAAGCCCTTATATGACTGTTGGCCGAAACATGGAAAAATTATCGGTCTAAATATAGGGATGCAAAAACTAGTTTTTGCACAAAAAAAAAACCCCAGCATTTTTTAGTGTGTCACAACTCTGTTGTCGGGTGACCCGGGACCAGGGGCTCCTTCTCTGTCCCTAATGCTAGGGTGCCCTAGCTCGCCCTGTAGCCAGTTACTTCTGAAGGTGAAGATGCTGGGGCCGCGTACCTTACCTTAGCTCCTGAATCCGCCCTCAGTCTCTACCCTTCCCCCATCTAGGGAAGAGGGGAGTAGCAGTGCACCGTAGTTCACCAGCCATAATAACAAGTTAACACGAACAGAGGTAACGAAAAATACCAAACATACAAATATACATTCACATATATAAAAGAGGTATGCACCAGGCAGTGGAGGATGGGGCAAAACAAAAATAGGAGAAAGGGAATAATCACAAACCAAGCAACAGTCATAGATAAATCCACCAACAACTATCCTCCAAGCCATGCAGCATAAGCTAGCTGACTATGTGTTAGTCTGGACCCAGATTACAGTGCCTTGCAAAAGTATTCGGCCCCCTGGAACTTTTCAAGATTTCCCACATATGCTACAAACATAAAGATACCAATTGTAAATGTTTGGTGAAGAATCAACAAGTGGAACACAATTGTGAAGTTGAATGAAATTTATTGGTTATTTAAAATTTTTGTGGAAATTCAAAAACTGAAAAGTGGGGCGTGCAATATTATTCGGCCCCTTTACTTTCAATGCAGCAAACTCACTCCAGAAGTTCATTGTGGATGTCTGAATTATCTAATGTTGTCCTAAATGACTAATGATGATAAATATAATCCACTTGTGTGTAATCAAGTCTCCGTATAAATGCACCTGCTCTGTGACAGTCTCAGGGTTCTGTTTGAAGCACAGAGAGAATCATGAAGACTAAGGAACACAACAGGCAGGTCCGTGATACTGTTGTGGAGAAGTTGAAAGCCGGATTTGGATACAAAATCATTTCCAAAACTTTAAACATCCCAAGGAGCACTGTGCAAGCGATCATATTGAAATGGAAGGAGTATCATACCACTGCAAATCTACCAAGACCTGGCCCGTCCCTCTAAACTTTCATCTCAAACAAGGAGAAGACTGATCAGAAATGCAGCCAAGAGGCCCATGATCATTCTGGATGAACTGCAGGGATCTACAGCTGAGGTGGGACAGTCTGTCCACAGGATAACAATCAGTTGTACACTGCACAAATCTGGCCTTTATGGAAGAGTGGCAAGAAGAAAGCCATTTCTCAAAGATATCCATAAAAAGTGTTGTTTAAAGTTTGCAACAAGCCACCTGGGAGACACACCAAACATGTGGAAGAAAGTGCTCTGGTCAGATGAAAAAAAAATCGAACTTTTTGGCAACAATGCCAAGCGATTTGTTTGACGTAAAGGCAACACAGCTCATCACCCTGAACACACCATCCCCACTGTCAAACATGGTGGTGGCAGCATCATGGTTTGAGCCTGCTTTTCTTCAGCAGGGACAGGGAAGATGGTTAAAATTGATGGGAAGATGGATGGAGCCAAATACAGGACCATTCTTGAAGAAAACCTGTTGGAGTCTGCAAAAGACCTGAGACTGGGACAGAGATTTGTCTTCCAACAAGACAATAATCCCAAACATAAAGCAAAATCTACAATGGAATGGTACACAAATAAATGTATCCAGGTGTTTGAATGGCCAAGTCAAAGTCCAGACCTGAATCCAATCGAGAATCTGTGGAAAGAGCTGAAAACTGCTGTTCACAAGCGATATCCATCAAACCTCACTGAGCTTGAGCTGTTTGCCAAGGAAGAATGGGCAAGAATTTCAGTCTCTTGATGCACAAACCTGATAGAGACATACCCCAAGCAACTTGCAGCTATAATCGCAGCAAAAGGTGGCGCAACAAAGTATTAAGTTAAAGGGGCCCAATAATATTGCATGCCCCACTTTTCAGCTTTTTAATTTCCACAAAAATGTAAAATAACCAATAAGTTTAATTCAACGTCACAATTGTGTCCCACTTGTTGCTAATTCTTCACCAAAAATTTACATTTGGTATCTTTATGTTTGAAGCATGATATGTGGGAAAAGGCTGAAAAGTTCCAGGGGGCCGAATAATTTCACAAGGAACTGTATATAGGGGATGGGAGTGGCTAACAGTGCACATTTAAGAGCCTTAGCTCCAAGAGCTCTCAACAGAGCAGATTAATCTCTGCACTGCCTAAAAAAAAATTTACACCATTTAATAAGAAGGTGAAGTGCTTCTATTCAGAGTAGGAGAACTAAGAAGCTGCAGTCTTCTGGCTCCTCTGTCGCGGTAAACACATGACAGTGACAGAAGTCATATGTAAAAAAAACAATATAAATCTGGTATCGCTGTAATCGCTACTACCCAACGAATAAAGTCGTCTAATCACTTGTACTGTACGAGGAACGGCATAAAAAAATAAAATTCTTCACCTGCTGTTGATTTTTTTTTTCACTCTGCCTGCCAAAGATCGCAGTAAGGCTTAGCTCACATTTATCCTGCACCCTAAAGCGGAGCGCTTACACCGGAGTTTCCGTGTAAATCTCTGAAATATGTGATTCTGATGGAACCCCCGGCAGAAAATTGCCTATAATGAGGAAGATGGAGGCACTGTGGACGCCGTCTGGCCTTTGATCTGGTGGTGCCCATCTTTTAAGAAGTGCATAAATGTGCCATCGGCAACAGTTTTGTGCACCTACGAAAAGGACACCACTGAAGAGAGGCCAGCCATTGTCCAAAGTAACTCTGCTGTCTCATTATAATGAATGGATAACTCAGGGGTTTCATCTGAATCATGACACTCAGGGGTTTAAAGGGAAGGTGCCATGTTTTTTCATAATTTAATGTAAAAAATAGTATAAAAAGATATTGTCCCCTAAGCTTGACTCAGTGGTGTGTATGGTTTTGTTTTTTTTTACTGTATTAATGCAACCACTGGGGGCTGCCATCTTGCCTTTCTTGCTGCTGAACTACACTTTCCATGCTCATTTACGGCAGTCCCTGGGCATAAGACATAACAGTCGGCTCCCGACCCCATCTCTTTCATTGCAGCAGCATCAGGAGTGAACTGGGCACGCCTCTTTGGGCAGCTCAATTCACAGCTGTAAGTGTGGCCAGGCGCCATCTTATTAGAAGCCCCAGTGCTTTCCTTTTAGCTCTATTTACACTCTATGGCAAGCCCTGTTATCACTGATGCTGTACTGTTCCACCATAACAGGGCTTGGATGTTCACTCTGCACATACCAGATGCAGGAGAGGATACAGGATGAACTGCTGGAGACCGAGCTGCGCTTTCCAAAACACCCGACCAGCTGCTGCCCCTGCTCTGCCCCCTGAGGAAGGCATTATCGCCGAAACGCCGCGCGTTGGGGTACGGCTGTGGTCTCCCTTGCTGCTCCTTCTTGTGTAAGTGCCCCCATTATTACCATATTGTATGTTTTTGCCTGTCATCATTCATGTAGGGATTTTTTTCCCTGTAGTTATGGTCACGACCATGGGCAAACATTATTTATGTTTAGACAGTTAGACACTTCACAATGTTCATGCATTTCTCATGACTATTTATTTGGAGCTGCCATGGTCACCCGGCCTTTCTTTTCCTACCAATGTCACTTTTTAGCCATGTTCTGTTTGTTTCACCTTTCAATAAAAACCTACTTTGCACTTTACCTTGTGATATGAGGACTTTTTCACTGCTTTTCATCAGTTGCTATGGTTATATGCAGTGTGTTCTGCACTATCCATTCATGTGCTGGAATCTTGGTTGTGATTACCAACACATCTAAATCACTATGATTTTGATAACCCACTCCAGCACATTTTGCTGTCTTTCATTCTTACGATTTGCCCCTGCTCTTGCAAAACATAGGAGGAGCTGCTCCCTGCTGTTTCAAAACAATTGACAATCTGCTGGACATCTAATCCTCTCCTGTGTGATACTGACTGCTGAGCCGTGTATCTAATCCTCTCAATGTGATACTGACTGCTGAGCCGTGTATCTAATCCTTTTCTGTGTGATACTGAATGCTGAGCAGTGTATCTAATCCTATCCTGTGTGATACTGTCTGCTGAGCCGTGTATCTAATCCTATCCAGTGTGATACTGACTGCTGAGCCGTGTATCTAATCCTATCCAGTGTGATACTGACTGCTGAGCAGAGTATCTAATCCTATCCAGTGTGATACTGTCTGCTGAGCCGTGTATCTAATCCTATCCTGTGTGATACTGCCTGCTGAGCCGTGTATCTTATCCTTTCCATTGTGATACTGACTGCTGAGCCCGTGTATCTAAACCTATCCTGTGTGATACTGTCTGCTGAGCCGTGTATCTAATCCTCTCCAGTGTGATACTGACTGCTGAACCGTGTATCTAATCCTGTGTGATACTGACTGCTGAGCCGTGTATCTAATCCTCTCCAGTGTGATACTGACTGCTGAGCCGTGTATCTAATCCTAACCTGTGTGATACTGTCTGCTGAGCCGTGTATATAATCCTATCCTGTGTGATACTGACTGCTGAGCCGTGTATCTAATCCTATCCTGTGTGATATTGACTGCTGAGCCGTGTATCTAATCCTCTCCAGTGTGATACTGACTGCTGAACCGTGTATCTAATCCTATCCTGTGTGATACTGCTCTCCTGAAATACTCTGTGATGCTGTCACCCTGCTCCCAGAATCCTTGCTGCATGCCATCCTCGGTGACCGAAGACCCCATTCCTCTCCTCAGATCCTGTCCTGGCGATGTGTGAAAGCGATGCGACAGGGTCTGATATATGGTGGAAGGAGCAGGGTGATAGCAGCACAGAGTATTTCAGGAGAGCAGTGTGCTGGTCTATGGGGGGCACCCTGTTCGGTGCCAGGGATTGTACATAGAGCGCTGTGTTTTATACACATGGATGGACCGTCTGCTTGTCTGCTCCACAGAAATCCAGGAAACATTTCTGCTGATTGATGACCTGTTCTGATCCAGACTTTGCATGCAAAGACAGTCAGTAACTTTGCAGGCCCCATCAAAATGGCTGCTCACTGTGTTCCTAAATGTCATACTCTCTTTTCCCTTAGCAAACACCCAGAAGGGGAGGAGAGGAGTGACACCACACCCATGTCAGCAGATTCCGCCCATAATTACTGCAGGACAGTAATGGGAGCTAGTTGTACACTAGGTTTTTGTGCCAAATTTCAGTAGCTGCTCCCCCTAGTGTTAACAAGTGGAAATGCCAAACTTTTTATAATTATTTTTCATATTTTACAAAATTAAAAACAAATGATAATATTTTTTAAGAAAATGTAAACATTAATTCTTCACATTTTTTCAATTGCTGAAAAAAATTTTTTTGGATGGCACCTTCCCTTTAAATGGCAACATTGATGTAGGTGCTCTGTGTAGAGCACTGGATAAATGTGATTCAAAACATTATGTAAAATGTTCCAATTAAAAGCTTCAACTCAATCCACAAAAAAGCAAGTCCCCACTCAGGACCGTCATTTGTTAATGTGTTAATGGAAATATAGGGGGCTTCCAAGCTACGGGTAGCACAAAGGTTCTGGAAAAGGCTCTAGAAAAGCTAAATGGCCCTTGCCCCCCAAACGAAATTCAGCAAATTCTGTGCTACCAAATCCAAATGCCTATCTCCCTTCTGAGCTCCAGTGTGATTAAAAAACATGTACCGTCCAAATGTCTGACAATTCTGTAGCACTGAAAAGGATTAACCTGATCGCTAAACGGCGTAGAGAAAAAAAAAATATCAAAAAGCCAGAATCACGTTTTTCTGTTGCCGCGACATTGCATTAAAATGCAATAACGGGCGATCAAAAGAACGTATCTGCATCAAATTGGTATCATTAAAAATGTCAGCTCGGCACGCAAAAAATAAGTGAGTCTCGGAACATGGCACAAAATTTTTTTTATCCCCTTCCTGACACATGACGTACTATCCTGTCCACGGGACCCGGGCCCCTACGGGTACGTCATCGCGATCAGCGGCGCTCACGGGGGGAGCGCGGCTGATCGCGGCCGGGTTCAGCCGATTATCACAGCTGACAACCGGCACTGTGTCAGGGGCGGTCATGGACCACCCCTGGCACACTGCGATCAAACACGATCGCAGTGTACCGGGGTTTAGGGAAGCATCGTCAGGGAGGGGGCTCCCTCCGTGCTTCCCTGAGACCCCCGCAGCAGCGCGGTGTGCAGCGCTGCTGCGGGGGCCTCCTTCCCTGCAGGTCCCCGGATCCAATATGGCGGCGGGGACCTTCGGGGGCCTGCAGGGAGAAAGCCTGCAGCAGCACCTGTCACATCGCTGATTTGACAGAATGCTGTGCAACCTGTCAGGTCAGTGATCTGACATATTACAGTGATGTCCCCCCCTGGGACAATGTAATAAAGTTAAAATAAAAAAAAAATAAAAATGGATTTTTGTGAGTACTCACCGTAAAATCCTTTTCTCCGAGATGCTCATTGGGGGACACAGGTACTGTGGGTGTATGCTACTGCCACCTGGAGCCTGACACTAAGTGAACAAAAAAAGGTTAGCTCCTCCTCCGCCACATACACCCTCGCCCCGATTGCGGGCGGAAACCAGTTTAGTGCAACAGCAGCAGGAGAACACAAAATAACTCAGCCTTAATGCAGAATACAATATGTCTGAAAAAGGGCCACCCTAATCTCAAAAAAGGAAATATATTAATTAAATAAACAAGTGCCAACTGGCTCATAGGGTGGGTGCCGTGTCCCCCAACGAGCGTCTCGGAGAAAAGGATTTTACGGTGAGTACTCACAAAAATCCATGTTTTTCCTTCGTCTCATTGGAGGACACAGGTACTGTGGGTCGTCCTAAAGCAGTCCCTTGGTGGGAGATTGACTCACCGATCCAAGCTACATGCCCCTCCTGTCTAAAGGTGCGCCGCTGCTGCTTGGAGAATTCTTCTACCCAGGCTCGAATCTGACGAAGCCTGAGTATGCACATTGTAATATTTAGAAAATGTGTGCAGGGTGGACCAGGTTGCTGCCTTGCATACCTGCTCCGCCAAAGCCTGGTGTCAAAGCGCCCACTGCCCGAGTAGAGTGCGCTCTGATCCCTGCTGGAACCGGGGTGCCTCTAATGCGGTAAGCCTCTTGAATAGTTAGACGGATGGTCGACTTTGAGGCAGCGAGTCCCTTCCTGCGCCCTTCGGAGAGCACAAACAGCGAGTCCGCCTGGCGAAAGGGTGCCGTCCGCGACACGTACCTTCTGAGTGCTCTCACTAGGTCTAATGTGTGAAGCGCTTTTTCCACCTGATGTACTGGCGCTGGACAAAATGAAGGCAGGACAATGTCCTCATTAATGTGAAAAGAGGACACGACCTTCGGCAGAAAGGGGGGAGCTGGTCTGAGAACTGCCTTATCCTTGTAGAAGGTGAGAAACGGTGCTCTACAGGATAGGGCCGCCAACTCCGAGACTCGCCTAATGGAAGTTATGGCTACCAAGAATACCACCTTCCTGGAAAGGTACGACAACGAAATTTCCCGTAATGGCTCAAAAGGAGCTTCCTGCAGGACACTCAAGACCAGGTTAAGGTACCAGGAATCTAGGGGTGCCCTATAGGGATGTACCAAATGTGAGACCCCCTGGATGAACGTCCTCACCTGCATATTAGTAGCGATTTTTCGCTGGAAGAGGACAGACAAGGCCGATATCTGTCTCCTAAGGGAACTTGAGGCCAACCCTGAGTCTAGGCCTCACTGAAGAAAATCCAAGATGTTGGGAATAGAAAAAAACCAGTAGAGCAACCCCGCGATCTCGACACCAACCAAAGAAGACCTTCCACGTGTGATGGTAAATTCTTGCCGAGGTAGGCTTCCGGGCGCTAACCATTGTCGCGACAACTTTACGCCCAAACCCCGCCTGGGTCAGAATCCAAGATTCAACGGCCATGCCATCAAACACAGGGCCCCTAAGTTAGGGTGGCAGATCGGACCCTGAGACAGTAAGTCTGGTCGCTATGGCAGACGTCATGGAACGTCTGCGAAGAGCTGCAATAGATCCGCGTACCATGCCCGACGGGGCCAGTCTGGGGCCAACAGAATTGCTGGAACCCCCTCTGTTTTGATTTTCCTGATGACCCTCGGAAGCAGTGGCAGCGGGGGAAACAAGTATGGAAGGCGAAACTGGTTCCATGGTAGAACCAACGCATCCACTGCGATCGTTCGCGGGTCCTGAGACCGAGCGACAAACACGAGCACCTTGGTGTTCACCCTGGAGGCCATCAGATCCACATCCGGTGTTCCCCACCGCTGGCAAACCTGCCGGAAGACCTCGGGGTGCAGGGCCCATTCCCCGGGCACGACATCCTGCCGGCTGAGGAAGTCCGCCACCCAGTTTTCCAGGCCTGGTATGTGGACTGCTGAAATTACCGAGTGGTTCTCCTCGGCCCAGCGAAGTACGTGTTCCATCTCGGCATGGCTGCCTTGCTGCGCGTGCCCCCTTGATGATTCACATAAGCCACCGCTGTGGCGTTGTCCGATTGAATCCGGACAGGACGTCCTGCTAGAAGGTGCTGGAAATGTTGCAGCACCAACCGCTCAGCTCGTATCTCCAACAAGTTGATCGGGAGGCATGCCTCCCATTGCGACCATCGTCCCCGAGTCGTGTGATAGCGGAAAACCGCTCCCCAACCGAGGAGGCTCGCATCGGTTTTGACCACCCGCCACTGATCTGGGGGAAAAGGTTTCCCCTGAAAAAGGGAGGAATCCAGCATCCACCACAGTAGTGACTGTCTGACCTGAGAGGACAACCGGCACCGATGATCGAGCGTAAATGGGCTCTTGTCCCAGTATGTCAAGAGAGCGTGCTGTAAGGGACGAAGATGAAATTGGGCAAACGGAATCGCTTTCATTGCTGCCACCATCTTCCCTGGCACCCACATCCCAAACCGAATGGTATGAGGGACTGGTTGCAGAAGCTTCCGGACTCCTTGCCGGAGCGCTAGAGCCTTGTCTTGAGGGAGTATTACCAACCCTCGGAAGGTGTCGAAAATCATCCCTAAGAAAGAAATCCTCTGGGCTGGGACAAGGGATTCCTGTTGACCAACCATCCCAGGCGGGATAGGGTATCCAGCATAATGCTGACATTTTCTTCGCATGCCCGAAATGAAGGGTCTTTCACCAAGAGGTCGTCTAAGTATGGCAAGACGACTATGCCCCGAGACTGTAGAATGGCCATGGCGACTGCCATTACCTTTGTGAACACTCTGGGGGCGATGGCCAGCCCGAAGGGTAGTGCTACAAATTGGAAATGCCGACCCTCGATGGCAAACCGTAGGAACCTCTGATGGAGGAAAAATAGGGATGTGCAGGTAGGCGTCCTGGACGTCGATCGAGGCCAAGAATTCTCCCTGCTCCATGGCCGAAATGACTGAACAGAGAGATTCCATCCGAAAATGTTTGATTCTGATGAACTTGTTCAGGAGCTTTAGGTCCAGTATCGGCCTGACTGTCCCGTCCTTTTTGGGGACCGCGAACAGATTGGAGTAAAGACCCCGAGTCCTCTCGTCCTCTGGTCCTCTGGTACGAGAGCAATGACCCCGTTGAGCTGGAGTACCTCGATGGCTCCCAGCAATGCCTCCGCCCGGGCTTCCACTTTGGGAAGCCAGGAAAGAAAAAATCGTCTTGGAGGATATTTGACAAATTCTATTTTGTACCCGGACGACACTAATTCCGCCACCCACGCGTCGCGTGCTACCGCGACCCAGACGTGGCAGAATCGGAGAAGACTCGTTTTCGGGTAACGAGTGCCCCGAGTCATTTAGCTGAGGGTTTTTGGGATCTGGCTCCCCTTGACCTGGGCTGGCGAGCACACATCCTGCCCAGCGGGTTGGCTCTATATGCGACCTGTCGATCCTTGTCTTGGTTGTAGAGAGCTGGAGCGGCGGACCTGGCCGCTGCCATCCACCCGGGGTTACGAAATGCGCGAAACCGCGCCTGTGGCTGACAAAACTGCTTTTTCCCCCTGTAGCATCAGAGATGAGTTAGTCCAATTTTTCCCCGAATAGGCGGCTACCCTGATAAAGCAGGGAAGGTCAAGGATTTTTTTGAAATCGGCCAGCCACATCCTTAACCATAGGGCCCTCCTAATGGCGATTGCATTTGCCGCCGCTAGTGCCGTGCAATTAGCCGCATCTAAGGAGGCATTGATTAAGTAGTCACCCGCCATTGCGATCTGACTTGCTATCTTTGACACCTCCGCCAGCAGGTCCCTATCCTGCAGGAGCTTATTTAATGACTCAGACCATGACATCATGGCCTTGGCTACCCAAGTCGCTGCGAATGAGGGAGAGCGTGCCGATCCTGATGCTTCATATACTGAGCGGGCCAAACTTTCTATGAGCCGATCCGTGGGGTCTTTAATGGAAGAGACACTAGGTACCAATAACAAAGTTTTCGAGGCCAAGCGTGACACTGGGGGATCCACGACTGGAGATTTCGCCCATTTCTTACAGAACTCCGGTGCAAACGGATATCTTGCTTCCAGCGTCTTCTGGCCCGAGAAACGCCTGTCCGGTCGTTCCCTGTGATGCTGTACTATCTCCTCGAACTCTGGGTGAGTGTTAAACACCCTATGCGGTCGCTTGGCCCTCTTAAAGGACACCTTATGACCTGAGGCTAGGGAGACGTCATCCTCGATACCCAAAGTCTGATTGACAGCTTCGATGAGACTGTCAACCATTTCCCGACACCCTGGAGTATCCAGGGCCTCATCTGCGTCATAATCTGAACTCTGCTCGCTCCCGGATAATGGTGATGGTGAACGAGATGCCATACTCACGGATGCCGAAGCACCGGACGGGCCTGGCGACGCAGTGTGGGTTCTTTTCCTATGCGCCTGCCTAAAGAGAGTGCGGCCCCTGCAGGCCGGAGGCTCTAGTGAGGTGGATGATACCTCCCAGATCGGCGAGCCGCCACCTCTGCTCCTATCTGGGGCTTGAAGGGTCTCGATCGCCTTCGTTAGCGATGCCATAGACCATGAAAGCGATAAAACCCATACCGGGGGATCTGGACCCCTGGGCTCCGACGCAGGGGAGGGCTCCTGGGCGCGTTCGGAGTCACAGTCTTCACATAATTTTTTACTCTGCGCTCGTGGAAAACTAGCCCCACAGGAAATGCATGGGGCATAAAGGAACGTGTGCGATTTCCCTTTTCCGGTCATATTGCTGCCAGGCTCAATAACCCCCTCTGTTTTCTATAAGAGGGTTGAGGAGGAAACAAACCCCCTTTTATCGCACGTAGCACGGCTCCAGGGTCGGGGTCGCACTTACTCTGATCCTGTGTCCCCACGTGCTCCTGCCGCTGCCTCTGCGCTCCTTTCTCCCCTGAGTAGGCCGATACGTCCTCTCCCGGTCGTGGCCTACCCTGTAATGAGACGGGGGGCTCAATTTGTTCGCATCCGCCCTCCACGGGGGGGCGGCACGGGAAATGACATCACGCCGGGGGCGGGACTTCCACCCGCGGCCTAGTCACGGCTGGAGCCGCGGCCTACATTTCTACCCCTGCGTGCCCGCTGGCGGCCCTACAACCACAGCGATACCGCCGGCCCTTCTCTGAGCCGCTCCATGGACCGACATCCGCGCTGGTGGCCTCCACCTGGGGGGGGTAGGAGGGAGGAAGGAAAATGCTGCCGCCTCGAGCCTTCTCAATGGAGCTCCCGGAACGCTGCCACAGGGCCCTCCCCAGTCCTCCATACCTGTGATAACCTCCGCTACAGATTCAGCGCACCAGGTAGAGGGGATGGGGTAATTTTCTGGATGGTGCAGGCACCCTAGCTCCGTCCCCCCTGCAGGGGTGAGGACAGGAACCGTCCGCCGCCATGCAGCACCGCCGTCTAGCGTTGGTGGAGCAGTTGGTGTGCAAGCCCATGGTTTCAATACCTAGGGGTGGACAGGGCTAAGTCCGGCATTATGTCCCACGTCGCGGGAGAGGATACGTGGAGGGATACTCGCACGTGCTCGCCCATTGATGGTTTGGGGAAATCAGATCCTTACATTAGGATGCGTTGCCCCTGTCTTATCTTCATAAAAAAATAAAAATAGAAGTCTGGGGGAAAAGTCCCAGATATGTCTCACGGTACGGGAAAGGATACGCGGAGACGATACTCAACGCATGCTCGCCCGTTGATGGTTTGGAGAGATCGGACCCTTTCAATAGGATCCGTCGCCCCTGTCTCATCTTCCTAGTTTAAAAAAAGAAATAGTCTGGAGACATCCAGACGTGTGTGCCTCCAAAGGACACTAAGCGAAAAACTGGTTTCCGCCCGCAATCAGGGCGAGGGTGTATGCAACGGCGGAGGAGCTAACCTTTTTTTGTTCACTTAGTGTCAGCCTCCAGGTGGCAGTAACATACACCCACAGTACCTGTGTCCCCCAATGAGACGAAGGAGAAAAACGTGTAAAAATAAAAAGTACACATATTTAGTATCGTCGCATCCGTAACGACCCGCCTTATAAAACTGTCCCATTAGGTAACCCCTTTAGCGAACCCCTTAAAAAATAAAAATAAAAAGCAAAGCAAAAAACAATGCTTTATTATCATACCGCCGAACAAAAAGCGCAAAAAGTGCAATAACGCAAGATCAAAAAGACGGATATAAATAACCATACTGCTGAAAAAGTCATCTTGTCCCGCAAAAAACAAGCCGCCATACAGCGTCATCAACGAAAAAATAAAAAAAGTTATAGCTCGCAGAATAAAGCGATGCAAAAATAATTTTTATATAATATTGTTTTCATTGCATAAAAGCACCAAAACATATAAAAACGACATAAATGAGGTATCGCTGTAATCGTACTGACCCGAAGAATAAAACCGCTTTATCAATTTTACCGCACGCGGAACGGTGTAAACGCACCCCCCAAAAGAAATTCATGAATTGCTGTTTTTTTGTTCATTATGCGTCCCAAAAATCAGAAGAAAAAGCGATCAAAAAATGTCACATGCCCGAAAACGGTACCAATAAAAACGTCAACTCGTCCCGCAAAAAATAAGACCTCACATGACTCGGTGGGTCAAAATATGGAAAAATTATAGCTCTCAAAATGTGGTGATGTAAAAACTATTTTTACAATAAAAAGCATCTTTTAGCGTATGACAGCTGCCAAACATAAAAACCCGCCATAAATAGTAAATCAAACCCCCCTTTATCACCCACTTAGTTAGGGAAAAATAATAAAATTAAAAAAATGTACTTATTTCCATTTTCCCATTAGGGCTAGGGTTAGGGCAAGGGTTAGAAGTTATAATTGGGGGGTTTCCACTGTTTGGGCACATCAGGTGCTCTCCAAACGCAACATGGCGGCTGATCTCAATTCCAGCCAATTCTGCGTTGTAAGAGTCAAATGGTGCTCCTTCCCTTCCAAGCTCTGTCATGCGCCCAAACAGTGTTTTACCCCCACATATGGGGTATCAGCCTACTCAGGACAAATTGCAAAACAACTTTTGGGGTCCAATTGCTACTGTTACCCTTAGGAAAAAAAAAAAATTGGGGTCAAAAACGGTAATTAGACCTACCGGTAATTGTGTTTCCAGGAATCCATCCTGACAGCACGCTGTAGGACGTCCTTCTTATCCACAGTGGGACAGGAAACCACGAGAGTTTAAAAGGACCCTCCCCTCACCACCCTTGTGATTTCTCAAAGTAACACGTCTGGATGGATGCAAAAAAGATTTTTATTTAACAAAATTTCCTCATACACATGTTACATCACAATAGTATGGATGAATATCATAAGGAGGGAACTAACAGTGCTGTCAGGATGGATTCCTGGAAACACAATTACCGGTAGGTCTAATTACCGTCTTCCAGGTCACCACCTGACAGCACGCTGGAGTAGTACCAAAGGAGACTGGTCCTAGGGCGGGACTACTGCATGGAGCACTTTTCTGCCAAATGCCAATTGTGTGGATACCACATCTAATTTATAGTGCTTAGAGAAGGTACTAAGACTGGACCAGGACGCGGCCCTGCAGATCTGTTCTGCCGAAGCTCCCCCCCTCTCTGCCCATGACGTAGCCATGGCCCTAGTTGAGTGGGCTTTAAGGTTCCCTGGGGGATTCTGCCCGTGTCCTATAGACTAGACTAATTGTGGATTTAGACGCTTTTCTACCTTTATTCGGACCTCTGTATTGGACGAAGAGATTATTATCTTGTCTCCAAGGCCTGGTTGAGTCCAGGTACCAGAGTACTGACTCCCTGACGTCTAGGTTATGGTAGGTGCTTTCCTTTTTATTCTTAGGTAACTGACAGAATGAAGGGAGTACCACCTCTTGATTCATATTTGAATCTGAGATAACCTTTGGAAGAAAAGCCGGGTCAAGTCTTAAGATTAATCTATCGTCAAACACCTGTAGATAAGGATCCTGGATAGACAGGGCGTGGAGTTCTCCTAGCCTCTTCGCTGACGTGATCGCTAGAAGAAATTCCGTTCTGATCGAGAGATTACCAATCCCTATGACTGCCACTAGCTGGAATGGGCATTTACATAGTGCATTGAGGACTAGGTTAAGGTCCCAGGGGAGGACAGACTTCCTTATTAAGGGTTTTAGCCTCTGAACAGCCCTGGAGAATCGGGCTATCCAAGGGTGTGCAGACAGGGCGCAGTCGTAGAACACGCTAAGGGCTGCGATCTGTATTCTTAGCGTACTCGGTCTAAGGCCCTTTTTGAACCCTGCCTGCAAGAAGTCCAGAATCTTTGGGATGTTGGGGTGGTCAGTCTCAACTGTCGCCTCTCCACAGAAGCTGCAGAATCTCTTCCAGATCTTGTTATATATCGCAATGGTTACAGGTTTCCTACTCGCCTGAAGGGTAGAGATGACGTCATCTGATAGGCCCCTCGATTTTAAGACCTGCTGCTCAGGATCCAGGCTGACAACTGGAGTGCTTCTGGTGCCAAACCGGACCCTGGTGGAGGAGGTCCCTTCTTTCTGGTAGAATGGGTTCTTCCTCTGCCATCTTCCTGAGCAAGGGGAACCAACTCCTCTTCGGCCAGAAGGGCACTATTAGTATGACTTTGGCTTTGTCTTCGTTAATTTTCCTGAGAGTCCGCGGTATGAGAGCGAGAGGCGGGAAGGCGTATAACAGGCCTTCGCTCCATGATTGCGGTAGGGCGTCGATTCCTGCGGAGCTCCCCAGAGGGTTCAGAGAGTAGAAGGTCCTGACCTTTGTGTTCTGCTTGACTGTGAACAGGTTATCTCCGGTGTTCCCCACTGGCTGCATAGGTCGTTGAATACCTCGTCGTTCAGCTCCCATTCCGTTGCGACTACTCTTCTGCTGAGGAAGTCCGCGACCTGGTTTCTGTCGCCTTCTAGGTGCACTGCTGAGATCCAGAGAGTGTTCTTCTCTGCCCACCTGAACATCTGTTCGGCTAGGTGTTGTAGTCCTGGGTGTCTTGGACCGCCTTGGTGACGAGGGAAAGCAACTGTCGTGGTATTGTCTGACAGTACCTTGACGTGCTTGTTTCTCACCAGGGACTGGGCGGACAATAGTACCTTCCATACCGCATGAAGCTCCCTGTCCTCCCGACCCCATCGTCCCTGGTAGTATCTTCCTTGGACGTGTCTGCCCCAACCTTGTTGGCTTGCGTATGTGGTGACTATGACCTCCAGGGACTGGATCCATGAGACACCGGCACGTAGATTTCTTGGAATGGTCCACCACCCCAGGGATTTCCTGACTCAGTGAGACAATCAAATCTTTTTGTCTAACGAGCTTTGTCTTCTGTCCCAGGAAGATAGAACTGCCTGTTGTAGATCTTGAGAGTGGAATTGGCTCCATCTGACACAGGGAATGCAGGACGTCATCAGGCCTAGAATTCTCATGGCCTCCCTGATAGAAACCCATTGTTTTGCGAACTGGCGAATCCTTTCCTTCGTGCTGGTCTGTTTTTCTTCTGGAAGGTAGGACATGCTTTCTTCTGAGTCTAGCATTACTCCCAGGAATTTTATCCTTGGCTTGGGTATTAGATCTGATTTTGGCCAGTTTATAATCCAACACAACCTCTGCAGAATGGAGATCAAAGACTGACAGTCGAGTCTGAGCTGGGCCACTGAATCTGCTATGATTAGGACGTCGTCTAGATAAGGGACCACCGTGATATTTCTGATTCTTAGGTAGGCCACTACCTCTACCATCAGTTTCGTAAAGACTCTCGGGGCTGACGCTAGACCAAAGGGGAGGAAGCGAAACTGATCATGATAAATCTTGCCCTCTTTCCTGACTGCAAACCTGAGATACATCTGATGGTCTGGATAGATGGGAACATGGTAATACGCACTCTTTAAATCTAGAGTACACATTACCACCCCCCTCCCTTGGAGGGGAATCGTGGATCTTATCGATTCCATCTTGAACCTTTTGTATCTTAGCCACCTGTTTAGGGTTTTGAGATTTATTATAGTTCTGGATTCTCCTGACGGCTTCTTTATCGAGAAGAGGCTTGAGTAGTGCCCTCTGCCTTCTTCTCGAGCGGGTACTGGGATGACCGCGGCCATTGCCAGGAGGACCTGAATGTCCGACCACATAGGGGAGGCAGAATGGAGGTGGGAGCTGGTTACCAGAAATCGGCTTGGAGGGAGGAAGTCGAACTCTATCCTGTACCCCTGAGAGATTACCTGTAGCACCCAGGGGCTGCTGGAAATTTGCTGCCACTCCCCTAGGAACCCAAGCAATCGCCCCCCTACTCTGGTGGCGTCATTTTCTTCGGGAGTTTGACCCGGACCCGGAGAAGATGGTGTCTCTATTTCTGCCCCTGCTCTCTCCACCTTTGGGGTAGCTCCATCTTCCTGTTTTCCCCTTCCCTCTGTAGTCCATTCTTTGGTTAAAACGGGGTCTACAAAAGGGCTAATATTTTTTGCGTTTCTCTTCCGGGAACCCTTTCCTCTCATCAGAGGCTTTCTCTAAAATATCGTCAAGAACAGGCCCGAAGACCTTGCCTCCCGAGAAAGGGATTGAGCAGAGCTTATTCTTTGATTGTATATCCCCTGACCAGCTTTTTAGCCAGATGGCTCTCCTGGCCGTGAATCTGACGGCCTCCACTGAGGCGTCAGCTAGAAACTACACTGGGTATGCTGAGGGACCCTCAGGTGGGTGTCAGCTTGCAGAATTCTTGAGGTGGGAAGGGAAAGGCTGGGCCCCCGATCCTCACCATCTGCTCGTAACGGTCGGATCCTCTCGTCGTTCCTATCCGCAGTGGGACAGGAAAAAACACTGAAGGGTGGTGAGGGGAGGGTCTTTTTAAACTCTCGTGGTTTCCTGTCCCACTGTGGATAAGAAGGACGTCCTCCAGCGTGCTGTCAGGTGGTGACCTGGAAATATCATTTTTGTGGAAAAAAATATGATTTTTTTTATTTTCACACCCAGGCGTTATAAACTTCTGTGAAGCACTGGGGTGCTCAAAGTGCTCACCACACATCTAGATAAGTTCCTTAGGGGGTCTAGTTTCCAAAATGGGGTCACTTGTGGGGAGTTTCAACAGTTTAGGCACACCAGAGGCTCTCCAAACGCGACATGACACCCACAGACCATTCCATCAAAGTCTGCATTCCAAAACGTCACAACTGGAATATTGTGTCCAGTTTTGGGCACCACATTTCAAAAAAGACATCAACAAACTGGAGCAAGTTCAGAAAAGAGCGACCAGAATGGTGACTGGTCTGCAAACCCTGTCTTATGAGGAAAGGTTGCAGGATTTGGGAATGTTTAGTTTGCAAAAGAGAAGACTGAGAGGAGACTTAATAGCTGTCTACAAATATCTAAAGGGCTGTCACAAAGTAGAAGGATCAACTTTATTCTCATTTGCACAAGGAAAGACTAGAAGCAATGGGATGAAACTGAATGGGAGGAGACACATTAGATATTAGAAAAAACTTTTTGACAGTTAGAGTGATCAATGAGTGGAACAGGCTGCCACAAGAAGTGGTCAGTTCTCCTTCAATGGAAGTCTTCAAACAGAGGCTGGACAGACATCTGACTGGGATGATTTAGCGAATCCTGCTTTGAGCAGGGGGTTGGACCAGATGGCCCAGGAGGTCCCTTCCAACTCTACGATTCTATGATTCTAACTTCCCTTCCGAGCCCCAACGTGTGCCCATACCCCATATGTGGGAGAAAACTACTGTATCAGCGTACTCAGGAAAAATTGGACAACTTTTGGGGTCCTGTTACCCTTGGAAAAATAAAAATTGAGGGTGAAAAGATCATATTTGTGGAAAAAATAAGAATTTTTAATTGTACGGCTGTAAGTTATAAACTTCTGTGAAGCCCTTGGGGGTTCAAAGTTCTCACCACACATCTAGATAAGTTCCTTGGGGGGGGGGGGGGTCTAGTTTCCAAAATGGTGTCATTTGTGGGGGATTTCCATTGTTTTGGCACATCAGGGGCTTTCCAAACGCGACATGGCGTCCGATCTCAATTCTAGCCAAAAAAGTCAAGTGACGCTGCTTCCCTTCCGAGCTCTGCCATGCGCCCAAATAGTCGTTTACACCCACATATGGGGTACAAGCGTACTCAGGCCAAATTGCACAACAGCTTTTAGGGTCCTGTTACCCTTAGGAAAATAAAAATTGGGGATGAAAAGATCATTTTTGTGGAAAAAATATGATTTTTTAATTGTACGGCTGTAAGTTGTAAAGTTCGGTGAAGCCCTTGTGGATTCAAAGTTCTCACCACACATCTAGATAAGTTCCTTGGGGGTTCTAGTTTCCAAAATGGGGTCACTTGTCGGGGGTTTCCACTGTTTAAGCACATCAGGGACTCTCCAAACGTGACATGGCATCCGATCTAAATTCCAGCCAATTTTGCATTGAAAAAGTCAAACGGCGCTCCTTTCCTTCTGAGCTCTGCCATGCGCCGAAACAGTGGTTCCCCCCAACATATCAGGTATCAGCGTACTCAAGACAAATTGCACAATAACTTCTGCAGTGCAATTTCTCCTGTTACCCTTGGTAAAATAAAAAAAAATTGGACCTGAAGTAATTTTTTTGTGAAAAAAAGTTAAAATGTTCATTTTTTTTAAAAACATTCAAAAAATTCCTGTGAAGCACCTGAAGGGTTAATAAACTTCTTGAATGTGGTTTTGAGCACCTTGAGGGGTGCAGTGTTTTGAATGGTGTCACTTTTGGGTGTTTTCTATCATATAGACTCCTCAAAGTGACTTCAAATGTGATGTGGTCTGTAAAAATAAAATGGTGTTGCAAAATGAGAAATCGCTGGTCAACTTTTAAACCTAAGGCTGTGTGCACACGATGCGGATATGCAGCGGATCCGCAGCGGATTTTTCCGCGCAGGAACGCTGCATATCCGCATTGTGATGTACAGTAGCATAGAAATCAATGAAAAAAAAAAACCCGCTGTGCAGATGCTGCAGATTTTTCTGCGCGGTTTTCCTGCGGTACAAAATCCACAGCATGTTACTTCTTTTGTGCGGTTTTCCATCTCCCCTGTCTCCAAATCCGCAGGGGGAAATCCGCAGGGGAAAACCGCACAAAAACCGCAAGAAAACCGCAGGAAAAATGGAAGAAATCCGCAGGAAAAATGCAGGTCATTTGACATGCGGATTTCTTCAATTCTCCGCGGATAAATCAGCAGGGCAAAAAAGTCCGTCTGCACTCAGCCTTATAGCTTCCTAACAAAAAAAAATTTTGGTTCCAATTGTGCTGATGTATATTGAACATATGTGAAATATTATTTATTAATTTTTTTATGTACCATATCTCTGTGATTTAAGGGCATAAAAATTAAAAGTTGGAAAATTGCGAAATTTTCAAAATTTTCGCCAAATTTCCGTTTTTTCACAAATAAACGCAAGTTATATCAATTAAATTTTACCACAAACATGAAGTACAATATATCACGAGAAAATGTCAGAATTATCGGGATCCATGGGAAGAGTTTCAGAGTTATTACCTCATAAAGGGACAGTGGTCAGAATTGTAAAAATTGGCCCGGTTAGGAACGTGCAAACCACCCTTGGGGGTAAAGAGGTTAACAAACTTTGGAATTGTTTTTCACCACTTAGATAAATAAAGAACCTACACATGTTTGGTGTCTATGAACTCATAATGACATGGAGAATCATAATGGCAGGTCAGCTTTAGCATTTAGTGAAACTAGCAAAAAAGTCAAACAAAAAACAAGTGTGGGATTACACCTTTTTTTGCTATTTCATCACACTTGGCGACCCAAAAAAATAGGTATTAGACCTACCGGTAATGATGTTTCCAGGAGTCCATCCTGACAGCACCATGGAGGACGTCCTCCTCCTCCTTACAGGGACAGGAAAGCACACGAGAGGTTAAAAGGCCATGTCCCACCCCCTTTCCCTCAGTGATTTGACAAGTACCACAAGGTGTATGATACTAGAAACGGTTTAATGAAACGATCATATTACAGCATATGACATGACATAATACATTGCAGTATAACACAACCGGGAGGGAACTACCCGTGCTGTCAGGATGGACTCCTGGAAACATCATTACCGGTAGGTCTAATACCTATTTTCCAGGACGTCCACCTGACAGCACCTCCTCAGGGTGGGATTACTGCCTGGAGAACTTTTCTCCCAAATGCGGTTTGTTGACCAGCTAACACATCTAGTTTGTAGTGTTTGCCGAATGTATTAAGACTAGCCCAGGTTGCCGCTCGACAGATCTGATCAACTGAAGCCCCCGCCCGCTCGGCCCATGAGGCCGATACCGCCCTCGTAGAGTGGGCTTTTAAGGAATCTGGCGGGCTGGCGCCTTCAGCCTGGTAGGCATCCGAGATTACTGAGGTAATCCAACGCGCGATGGACGCCTTAGAGGCCTTCTTCCCTTTATTCCTACCTCCAAAGAGGATGAACAGGTTCGGGTCGACACACCAACTATTGGTGGCCTCTAGGTATTCTATAACTGCGCGCCTCACGTCTAGCGAGTGGAGCCGCCGCTCCTTCTCATTTCAGGGATTATCGCAGAAAGAGGGTAACACTACCTCCTGGTTCAGATTTCTTGTAGAGGCTACCTTCGGGGTAAATGCCGGGTCTAACCTTAGGATTATACGGTCCTCTCTTATCTGGAGGTATGGATCCTTAGTGGATAGGGCCTGGATCTCCCCTATTCTTTTGGCCGTGGTAATGGCTACTAGAAAGGCCGTTTTACGAGTGAGAGCAGGGATGGCTATCTTCTCACTAAGGGCGAAAGTGTCCGAGCAGAGGAACCGAAGTACCAGGCCCAGGTCCCATGGCGGGGTGAGCTGCCTAATCGTGGGGCGCAGGCGCTGTGTGGCTTTTATAAACCTTATCACCCAGGGATGTGCAGCTAACTGGTAATCGAAGAAGGCGCTCAAGGCTGAAACCTGGACTTTTAGAGTGCTGGGCTTGAGGCCTTTATTAAAACCTGCCTGCAGGAACCCTAGTATGTTAGGGAGATCAGGGGTGCCTGCCACGAGCTCGGACCTGCCACCCTCCAGACAGAATCTTTTCCATATCTTCCGATAAATTGCCGACGTCACCGGCTTCCTGCTGGCCTGTAGGGTGGATATGACCTGCTCCGACAATCCTTTTGCCTTCAGGATGTCCCTCTCAGGATCCAAGCCGATAGATGGAGTCTTGCTGGGTCCGGGTGGTTGATCGGGCCCTGGTGGATGATGTTCTCCCACAGGGGCAGTTCGACTGGATCTTCTACTGCCATGGCTCCTAGAAGGGGAAACCAGCTTCTCCTCGGCCAGTATGGCACTATCAATATCACTCTTGCGTGGTCCTCGCGTATCTTCCTGAGCACTGCCG
This sequence comes from Dendrobates tinctorius, assembly GCF_039654945.1. Taxonomy (NCBI): domain Eukaryota; kingdom Metazoa; phylum Chordata; class Amphibia; order Anura; family Dendrobatidae; genus Dendrobates; species Dendrobates tinctorius. The sequence continues at coordinate 12,012,178 of NW_027361838.1, read as the reverse complement.
GTATGAGGGCCAGTGGTGGGAACGCATAAGAGAGGGATTCTCCCCAAGTCTGACTCAGGGCGTCTACGCCTTCTGGATGGTCCATCGGATTTAGGGAGTAGAATCTGGGAACCTTCGAGTTCTTCCGGCTTGCGAAGAGATCTATACTGGGGGTCCCCCAGCGCTGACAAAGCTGGTCGAAGATTTCTACGTTCAATTCCCACTCTGTCGGGTGGATCTGTTGTCTGCTCAGGTAGTCTGCCACTTCGTTTTGGGAACCCTCTAGATGTACCGCGGTCACGGATCGGACTGTTCGTTCTGCCCACGTGAATATCTTTTCCGCCAGTGCCTGTAGTGGTTGATGTCTGGTTCCTCCCTGGTGTTTCAGGAATGCCACTGTCGTTGTATTGTCGGATAAAATGCGGACATGACGACTCTTTAGTACCGACCGGTTTCTCCGCAAAGCTTCCCAGACCGCGAAGAGTTCCTTGAAATTGGAGGATCTGGCCTTGATGCTTGCTGGCCACTTCCCCTGGAAGATCTTCCCTTCTATGTGGGCTCCCCATCCCCACGCACTTGTGTCTGTGGTGACTACCACGTATGGAGAGGTTGTCCAATGCACGCCCACCTGAAGGTTCCTGGACTGTAACCACCAGCGAAGGGACTCCTTTACTCGTCCTGAGAGCCTTAGGGGTTTGTCTAGCGACGCCTGACTCCTGTCCCACCTCGCGAGGATTTCTCTTTTTAACAATCGCGAGTGGAATTGGGCCCATCGGACGCACTGGATGCAGGCCGTCATGAGGCCCAGGACCTCCATTGCTTCCCTTATGGAGCATTGACGCTTCAACAGGCCTCTGGTTCTGGCCTGAATGGACTTCTGCTTCTGCTCGGGTAGCCAGGATATTTTGTCGGCTGAGTCTAGGAGGACTCCCAGGAATACCTTTCTGGTGTCTGGTGTGAGGTCCGACTTCTCCCAGTTGATCACCCAGCCCAGGAACTCCATTACGGTAGTTGTTCGGATCCTGTCTCGGATGAGCGCTTCTTTGGATCTTGCCACCAGTAAGAAGTCGTCCAGGTACGGAACAATCACAATACCCTGATCTCTCAGGTAGGCCACCACCTCTACCACCAGTTTCGTAAAGATCCTGGGAGCTGAGGCCAACCCGAATGGAAGACCCTGGAACTGGAAATGGCAGGTCCGGGCTGGTGAGCTGATCGCGAACCTTAGTAGGCTTTGGGATGAGGGATGGATAGGAACCTGATAGTATGCCTTTTTTAGGTCTAGGGTGCACATAACTGCGTCCCTGTCTATTAGGGGAATTGCGGATCGGATTGATTCCATCCGGAACCTCCTGTATCTGACCCAAGTATTTAGTGGCTTCAGGTTTATGATGGTGCGGGCCTCGCCGGATTTCTTTGTGATTGCAAACAGGGAAGAGTAGTGCCCTCTCCCTCTTTCTGACGGTGAAACTGGTATTATGACCCCTGAGTCTAACATGTCCTGAAGATCCGACCACATTGCGGAGTCCTCCCGGAAGACGGTGGGGGCAATATATCTGTCGGGGGGAGGAGAATAGAGCTCTATCCTGTAGCCTTCCCTGATGGTTCTGAGGACCCACTGATTGTTGGTGACTCGTGACCAGTTTGCTGCAAAGTGGCGAAGTCTCCCCCCAATGCCTATGGCGTCATTGTCTCCTCGATCTAGATGTTGATGCAAATGGGGGACCTCTGTTCCTCCCACTTTGGCTGAAGGAGCCTTTGTAGGAGCTTCTATTAGACCTTGCCCGACCCCTAAACTCCGACTGTCCTCTGAAGAAGGAGCCTCTCCGAAAGGACTGGGGCCGCCTGGGTTTTCCTTCCGGGAATACCTTATTCTTATCGGACACCAGCTCAAGGATATTATCAAGGGCTGGACCAAACACCCTCAGGCCCGAGAAAGGGATGGCACATAGCTTTGCTTTAGAAGGGTTATCCCCCGACCAGGATCTAAGCCAGACTGCTCTCCGGGCCGCATTAGAGAGGGAGCTGTTTCTGGCCGCAAACCTTACTGATTCCGCCGACGTATCCGACAGGAACGCCGTGGCTGATTTCAAGAGAGGAAGAGATGCTAGTATCTCTGACCTCGGGGTCTTGTTGGTTAGGTGTTCCTCCAACTGCCCCAACCACAGGAACATAGACCTGGCCACCGAGGTGGCTGCTATGTTGGCTCTAATCAGGGCCGCCGACGTCTCCCATGCTCTTTTTAACAAGACGTCCGCCTTTCTATCCATCGGGTCTCGAAGACCTGATGAGTCCTCGGATGGGATAGCCGTCTTCTTAGTAACCTTGGCGACTGGGACGTCGATTTTAGGGACTTCTTCCCACGCCCGAGTTTCCTCGGGATCGAAGGGCAGTTTATTTTTAAAGTCTCGGGAGAGTGTCAACCGACGCTCTGCTTCCTTCCACTCCTCCAGGATCATTGCTTTGATGTGTTCGCTTACAGGGAACATCACCTGTTTGCGGGACACCAGTCCTCCAAACATTAAGTCCTGTCTGGACTGTGGCTTAGGGACTTCTTCCATCTGCATTGTATTTCTGACCGTGTGTACCAGCTCGTCCGTATCCTCCAGTCTGAATAGGTACTTCCTGCTCTGATCCTGTCTATCCCCCAGGATCTCGCCTTCTTCCTCCTGGTCTGAGTCCCGGAAATCGGATTCCTCGCTAGGGCTCGCTTCTGATACTGGGTCTGGTTCCCACCTTGGACGCTTGCGACTTGGCCCAGGGCTGGGGGACTGACGCCGGGCTGTAGAGGCCTCAATCTCTTCCCTTATCAGCGACCTCATTTCGAAAAGGAGAGATGGCTGTTCCTCGCCTATGACCCTGGAGGTACAGGGACCGCATAGGGTCTTGCTATAGGTGTCTGGCAGCTTTGCTCTGCACACCGGACAACTGACCGATTTGGAGGTGGCTTTTGCCGGGTCCTTCCCCGAGGGGGACTCTGCCGGGATTCCCTTTTCCTAATAACATAAGGGGCACCTATTCAGATCTGGGCTGTGGGGATGGGTGGGGAGGGTGATCTGCGCTATGCGCACTTACCCCTCCACCAGCTGCAGCGTTGCCTTCCATCCTGCTCCAGGCGACCAATGCAGTCACACAGCCTAGAATGACCTGTGGCGACTCTGGAGAGCGCTGTGGTCCAGGGGTGCGCGCGCCCTGGATTTGAAACCGGCGTCTGACGTCACCGGATGTGACGCTGGTAAGCCGCGCCTCCACTTCCTGCCGGGCTTCTGCGCGCGACCGCGCTCGGTTCCCCGGTCCCGCCGCCTGCAGGGAGCCGCCTCCCCGCCTGCTATGGCGTTCCGCTGGAGGCCTCCAGTGCTGACCTCGCCAGCCGTCGGCGCCGTCCTCCGGTTACTCGGCCCGCCGCGGTGCCCGGCCCGCCTGGCCTGGCAGCCCCGATTGCGCCCACTTCTGTCGGTGCCCGCTCGGCCAGCCGCCTGCGGGGAGCCGACCCGTCCTGGAGCCGAGAGCCCCCCACCGGGAGGAACGGCTCCCTCCAGGAGCGTCGTCCTGCTCCTGGCCTTTGGAGCCGAGGGACTCCCCACCGGGGAGTTTCGGCCCCGGGACCTCTTGACAGGGGAAGGATTGGACTGGCCGCACGATCCCCTGAGCCCCTCCGGTAAGCTCTCGCGTGTCCCTCCGTGCAGGGACAGGAAAAACACTGAGGGAAAGGGGGTGGGACATAGCCTTTTAACCTCTCGTGTGCTTTCCTGTCCCTGTAAGGAGGAGGAAGACGTCCTCCATGGTGCTGTCAGGTGGACGTCCTGGAAAAATGTAATTCTGACTTTAATTTTTTTCCTCGGTGCGCCATTTAGCAAAATTCCTGACGAAGGGGGCATGAGACCCCCGAAACGCGTTGAATAAACCACTGTGAATCTTTGACATCTATCTCTTGAAATCCTTCCTTGCGGCAGCGCAGAATATAACTACTAATTCCCCTGAATGCGTCAATAGTCTCCATGGAACACTAGTAGTGCATTACTTCGGTCGCCTCTGCTACACACAGGCGATCAGATCGCCAGTGTGCAGCAGAAATCCTCACTTGCTATGAGCGCTGTCCACGGGGCGATGCTCATAGGAATCTGGCAATGAACACAATAGAGGTCTGCTTCTGACCTTTGGTTGTCATGCCGACTCATCGGTGACCCGCGATCATGTGACGGGGTCACCGATGGGTGGGATTAGCAACGCACTTCCAGTAATGTCAGGTTAAATGCCATTGCCAGAAATTGGCAGCGGCAATTTAACTAGTTAACAGCCACGGGTGGATAGCGATTCCACCTGCGGCTGTTGCGGGCACGTCAGCTGTTTAGATCAACTGTCATGTGCCCAAAAGGGCACAGCAAACGGGGAGTCCGACATCGGCGTACTATTACACCCAATGTTGGAAAGGGGTTAAAAATCTACTTTTTTTTACCACAAAATCATCTTTGAACCTCAATTTTTTATTTTAATCAAGGTAGGAGAAGATGGACCTTAAAAATTGTTATGCAGTTTTTCCTGAGTATGCCGACACCCCAAGTGTTTGGGCGCACGGCACGACCCCGAAGGGAAGGAGCAAAGTTTAACTATTTAAACAAAAATTGGCTGGAAATGAGAGCGGACACCATGTCTCTTTTGGAGATCATCTGATGTGCCAAAACAGTGGAAACTCCACAAGTGAAACCATTTTGGAAACTATACCCCGCAAGGAACTTATCTAGATCTGTGGAGAGCATCTTGAAACATTAGGTGCTTTATAGAAGTTTATAACATACAACTAAGAAAATTAAAAAAAAAAAAAAAGTTCACATTTTTCCTGCAAAATTTTTCTTTTAGCCCCCAAAACATTTTATTTTCTCAAGGATAAGAGGAGAAAATGGCCCCAAAAATTTGTTGGGCAATTTCTCCTGAGTGTGCCAATACCCAATGTGTAGGTGAAAACTACTTTTAAGGCACAGTGCAAACCTCAGAAAGGAAGAAGCGCTATATTGGAGTTCAGATTTTGCTGGAATGGTTTGAGGGTGCCATGTCACATTAAGGCTATTTTTACACATGTCAAGTTTTTTGCGGGCCGGTATTGTCGTGATTTTTGCGGTCTCCCGCAAAAACGGACGGCAAAAAACCTTCTCGGATCAGATTGCAGGGGAATAAAAAAAAACGGAAATCCGCAAATACTGTGTACTGCAAAAACAAGCTACCGTTGTTTTTAAGGTACCATTGATTTAAATGGAGGCCGTGACCGTGAAAAATATTTTTCACGGCCGTATATACGGCCCTCACGGCCAAACGGGACACGGCGCTCCAATGTATTTTTGCAGGCCGTTTTTGCGGCACCATAGAAATCTATTGGGGCCGCAAAACCACGGCAAGTGTAAAAGCAGCCTAACGGAGCCCCTGAGATGCCAGAACAGCAGAAACACCCCATAGGTGATGTCATTTTACAAACTACACCTCTCAGTGAATTCATCTAAGGGTTCAGTGATCATACTGACACCACAGATATGTCACAGAAATGTAGACTATTGGGTGGTGAAGAAAGAATCATTACTTTTCTTCCAGTAAAATGTTGTTTTAGCCCCACTTTTTTATTTTTATAAGGGCTAATAGGAAAAAATGGACAACTCAGCTTGCTGTGCGATTTCTCCTGAGTGCGCCAATACCTTGCATGTAATCAGGAACTACTTTTGAAGCACAGTGCAAAGCTCAAAATGGAAGAGGCGCCATATTATAGTGCAGATGTTACTATTATGGTTTGAGGGTGCTATGACCACATTTTACACAAAAATTCTCTTGATGAATTAATCAAGGGGTGCAGTGATCATATTGACACCACAGGCATGCCACAGAATTTTATACCATTGGGCAGTGTAAAAAAAAAAACAAAACTATTTTTACAACAAAAATATTGTTGTAGCCCCATATTTTACAGATAGACTGACCTATCACAGCGATCTGGATGCGGGGATGGATGGCATGGTGCTCGCACCTTTTCTTGTGCCTCTCAGCTGTCAGTGACAGCTGTTGGCACTGAACTGTCACTGCGTTTACACAAAGTGACAGTTTAAATGCATGATGGATATAGCCTGTCCTGGTATGGGAACTGACACCCGGCTATGACGATCTACGTCCTTCATTGGACATTAAAGAGGTAAGAGCATAAAAATCAAAAGTTTGAAAATTGCCAAATATCTGTGCTTTTTTCACAAATAAATGAAAGACATTTTGAAAAAAAATTTACCACCAACATGAAGAACAATGGGTCACGAAAAAACAATCTCAGAATCAGCGGGATCGGTTGAATTGTTCGAGTTATTACCACATAAAATGACACTGGTCAGGATTGAAAAATTTGGCCTGGTCATGAAAGTCAAAACAGGTTTGGGGAGGTGAAGGGGTTAAACAAAAACCACCAAAAGGATTTATTCACCACAGGTATCATTTTAAGCAGTACTACAGCATCAATATGATCATGTCTGTACTTTGCTTTGCAAAATCCTGCTTACAGGTTCTATTTAAGTGTTTTTCCTATCTTTGTCTTTTGTGGTGGATAGGTGAACAACTACCTTAACAAACAGCTTCTCAAATCACTATATACCCCCATGTAAAATAATAACAACTTTTACTCACCTTCAGTGCCGGTGCCATTCCAGAGATGTCAGCTACTGGTCTCCTTGGGCTGCACCCAATCAGCGACCTTTTCATTGCCACTCCCTTTGGACGAAACTGATACCCAAAAGAAGTGAGAGTTGGTGTTGCTGCTTTCTGACTTCTTTCGGGTGTCAATTTTTGCCCAAACTAAGTAAGAGTGAAGAGTGAAGTGGTTGAGAAAGGTTAGTCTCAGTGGTGGTCAGCCCCATTAAATCATTTATGCATATTAAAGGGAACCTGTCACATCCTTTATTGCTATTAAACTGCCCCAAATGTCATGTTAGTGATGCACATTGCATTATTAACATGTTGGCTCAAGCAAAACGTCTTCGTATTTAGCACAAAATTCACTTTTTATACATTGAGGATTGCCCCACATACCTTGTGTTTCAGTCAGAGGTGGGCCAGCTCTTGCTTTTCAGTCAAGGTCAATTGTAAGTGTTTAGAAATTCTCAGCGCCCATCAAATAAGCAATCATTCCAGTTACTGCTCCCTTCGTAACCGCAATCTGCCAGTAGATTCCGTGCTTGCACAATGACACTCAGGTCTCCGGGCATGCGCACTCAGTGACCACATGACAGTTTGTGAGCACACACGCTATGAGTGCCTCTCTTCCCGCTAACCGTGCTGATGGCTAGCGGCTCCAGAGCAGATATGAAAGCTGGGACATAGGGACAAGTGATGGGAAAAAAATACTAATACGATGGGAGAGGAGAATTTCAAAATGCATTTGATTGACCGTGACTGAAAAGCTAGAGCTACCCCCCTTATGACTGAAACAAAAGCTATGAGGGGCAATCAAAATATAAAAAATGATTTTTGCACTAAATACTTGGATGTTTTGATTGAGGGAAACCTGATAGTGATGCAATGAGTTCCCTTTTGAGCTTTGTTTACATCTACAGTTTTGCATTACATTTCTCAGTTCCATTCTAGCAACCAACACTAACAGAAACCAGAGGGTTTCCATAGTCAATGGGGTCCTTCTAGTGATGTTTGCATCCAGCCTCTGCATGAAATTTGTTTCCTATCCTCACATTTCAATGTTACAAAGTGCAAATCAATACTTACTAAAATTATGGTCTGTCACCTGTTTTCTATTTGTTGTTGAGATAACAAAGTCTTCACTTGGTCCGATACCAAAAGTCTAGTAAAAAAAAACAAAAATAAAACAATAATACAAGCTAATAAAATTGTACTGAACTAATACTGGACCAGAATTCCTGGTCACAGATGATGATCAAAATAATGTTTGCCTCAACTTGCCCTTAAAGGGTTATTCTCATCTTCATAAATGGTTATTGTCAGATACACACGTGGTCAAAATTGTTGGTACCCCTCGTTTAATGACCGAAAAAAACACAATGATCACAGAAATAACTTGAATCTGACTAAAGCAATAATAAATAAAAAATCTATGAAAATGAACAAATGAAAGTCAGACATTGCTTTTCAACCATGCTTCCACAGAATTATTTAAAAAATAAAACTCATGAAATAGGCCTGGACAGAAATGATGGAACCCCTTCAAATAATGACAAAAGGGACATGTTAAATCAAGATGTTCACTAAATAGCATCACAGGTGTCTGCAATCTTGGAATCAGTGAGTGGGCCTGTATAGAGCTACACATACTCACTGTGCTGTTTGGTGACATGGTGTGTATCACACTCAACATGGACCAGAGGAAGCAAAGGAAAGAGTTGTCTGAGGAGATTAGAAAGAAAATTATAGACAAACATGTTAGTGGTAAGGCTATGTGCACACGTTGCAGAATTGCCGCGGAAATTTCCGCAGGAATTCCATTCCGCGGGAAATATGCAAGAAAACTGCATTTTAATTCCCGCCTATTCCCCGTGGAAACACTAGCGATTAGCAAGCGTAATTAGCTTGCAGAATGCTAGCGTTTTCCAAGCGATCTGTAGCATCACTTGAAAAACTGATTGACAGGTTGGTCACACTCGTCAAACAGTGTTTGACGAGTGTGACCAACTTTTTACCATTGAGGCTGCCTATGCAGCATCAGTAGTAAAAAGATCTAATGTTAAAAATAATTAAAAAAAATAAAATCGTGTTTTTCTCACCTTTCGACGTCCCGCACTGCGTTCCCGATCCTCCCCGCAGGTCCCGTTCCCAGTGATGCATTGCGATAATGACCTTTGATGACGTCGCGGTCTCACGAGACCGCAAGATCATCAAAGGTCATTGTCACAATGCATCACTGGGAACGGGACCTGCCGGGAGCATCGCTGAGGCCTGGTGACGCTGCGAGGGACATCGGAAGGTGAGAATATGACGATTTTTTTAATTTTATTTTTTACAGGGATATGGTACCCAGGGCCTGCAGGAGAATCTCCTCTCCTCCAGACCGTGGGTACCATCCGCAAATGTTCTGATCACTTTTCGCATGGTGGGCACAGCCACATACGGAAAGTAAGCAGAACAATGCATTCCTATGTGTGCGGATTTTCCCGCAATTCCGCACAAAGAATGAGCATGCTGCGTATTTTTCCGCGATGCAATTCCGCCGCGGAAAAATCTGCAGCATTAGCACAGCATGTGCGGAATGCCATAGGATTGCATGGGATGCTTTTTGGGGGGTTTCGCTGCAAAATCGTGCGTTTATAATCGCAGCAAAACCGCAAAAAAAAGCACCACGTGTGAACACAGCCTAAAAGTTTTATGTTCTGTCCAGCCATATAATTGCTGTCTAGAAGGTCTAGTCATTTTTTATGTCTTCGATTATTGGAGACATTGTATTTTTGTGTGTATTAATCCTTCATATATTTCATACTGTAAGGTAACAGCACCACCTGCTGGCCGTTTAATGCATAGATTCTAGTTTAATTTGCAATGTATTGTGGGATTGTTCCTGTTACATCATAGTCTTGTTTATGACACTGTGAGGGGAACAGCAGCCATTATTCCTCCATGTGTCTAAGGAGAAACTACACCATTCGTGTTCTTCATGCTTCTTAAACAGCCTGCTCTAAGCATAGTTGGTAAGCACTATCTAGGTGTTATAATCCTGTGTTTATAACGTATGCCGTATTTAATAGGTAATCATCAGCTATGTATTACCTTATGGTACCTATGTATTACCTCATGTTACTGTGTATTGCAGACTATCTGTATTTTATGCTCTGTGCAGTTACATATTCTGAAATGCTCCTGTTATGGCATCCTATAGTTTCTCCCTTTCCTGTCATATCTGCAATCAATAAAAGAAGGTTACAATTTTACAGCCTCTTTTTCTTAAAGAAGACCAGGGGGTTTAGCTACCTGTCTCATTGCACACCCTGCTAACGTGTATGAGGACAGTATATTATAAGACCATCTCCAAGCAGCTTTATGTTCCTGTGACTACAGTTGCACATATTACTCAGAAATTTAAGCTCCATGGGACTGTAGCCAACCTCCCTGGATGTGGCCACATGAGGAAAATTACTGACAAATCAAAGAGACGGATAATACGAATGGTAACAATAGAGCCCAGAAAAACTTCTAAACAAATTAAAGGTGAACTTCAAGCTCAAGGATCATCCGTGTCAGATCGCACCATCAGTCGTTGTATGAGCCAAAGTGAACTTCATGGGAGACAACCGAGGAGGACACCATTGTTGAAAAAAAAAAAAAAAATCATAACACAGCCAGACTGGAATTTGCCAAACTACATGTTGACAAGCCACAATGCTTCTGGGAGAATGTCCTATGGATAGATGAGAGACGGAAAAATGAAGCATATTAAGAAAAGAACACTGGTCCTACTGTGAAACACGGAGAAGGCTCTGTTATGTTCTGCGGCTGCTTTGCTGCATCTGGCACAGGGTGTCTAGAATCTGTGCAGGGTACAATGAAATCTCAAGACCATCAAGGGATTCTAGAAAGAAATGTGCTGCTCAGTGTCAGAAAGCTTGGTCTCAGTCGCAGGTCATGGGCCTTGCAACAGTATAATGACCCAAAACACAGCTAAACACACCACTGGACAATTCGGAAGTGGCCTTCTATGAGCCCTGACCTAAATTCTATTGAGCATCTTTAGAAAGAGCTGAAACATGCCGTCTGGAAAAGGCAACCTTCAAACCCGAGACAACTGGAGCAGTTTGCTCTTGAGGAATGGGCCAAAATACCTGTCGAGAGGTGCAGAAGTCTCAGGTTGTGCAACAAAAATGGGTATTAGACCTACCGGTAATGATGTTTCCAGGAGTCCATCCTGACAGCACCATGGAGGACGTCCTCCTCCTCCTTACAGGGACAGGAAAGCACACGAGAGGTTAAAAGGCCCCATCCCACCCCCTTTCCCTCAGTGACTTAACAAGAACCACAGCGTGGATAATGCTATAACTCTTCTAATGGTATCATCATATTACATCATATGACATAACTTAACAAAACATAACATAACAGGGAGGGAACTACCCGTGCTGTCAGGATGGACTCCTGGAAACATCATTACCGGTAGGTCTAATTCCCAATTTCCAGGACGTCCACCTGACAGCACCATGGAGAGTACCAAAGCACCTCCTCAGGGTGGGATCACCGCCTGGAGAACTTTTCTCCCAAATGCGGTATGTTGGCCTGATAGCACGTCAAGTTTGTAGTGCTTGCAAAATGTATTCAGGCTGGCCCAGGTTGCCGCTCTACAAATTTGCTCGACTGAGGCGCCTGCGCGCTCGGCCCAGGAGGCTGAAACTGCCCTAGTAGAGTGGGCCCTTAAGGTATCTGGTGGGTTGGCACCTTCCGACTGGTAGAAATTACTGATGTGATCCATCTTGCGATGGACGCCTTAGAGGCTTTTCTCCCCCTATTTTTACCCCCGAAGAGGATGAACAGGTTTGAGTCAATACGCCAGTCATTGGTGGCCTCTAGATAGCTTATAACTGCCTGTCTTACGTCTAGGGAGTGGAGACGCTGTTCTTTCTCATTGCGGGGATTGCTGCAGAAGGATGGTAGCACTATCTCCTGATTTATATTCTGGTAAGAGGCTACCTTGGGGATAAAAGCCGGATCTAATCTTAAGGTTATATGATCGTCTCTGATCTGGAGATATGGATCCTTGGTGGACTGGGCCTGGATCTCCCCTATTCTTTTGGCCGTGGTGATGGCTACGAGGAAAGCAGTCTTTCGAGAGAGAGTCGAAATGGACATTCTATCACTAGGCATGTAGGGGTCCCTAAATAAAGATCTGGTACTCAGATCTTTATGTAGGGACCCCTACATGCCTAGTGATAGAATGTCCATTTCGACTCTCTCTCGAGAGGTCCCAGGGCGGGGTGAGCTGCCTAACTGTAGGGCGAAGACGCTGCGTGGCCTTTATGAATCTTACCACCCAAGGATGGGAGGCTAAAGGGTAGTCGAAGAAGGCGCTCAAAGCCGAGATCTGGACCTTTAACGTGCTGGGTTTAAGCCCCTTATTATATCCCGACTGCAGAAAGTCTAGGACACTAGGGAGGTCCAGTGTACCTGCCGAGAGGTCAGACCTGCCACCTTCCAGGAAGAATCTCTTCCATATTTTTCTGTAGATTGCGGATGTTACCGGTTTCCTGCTGGCCAGTAGAGTGGATATGACCTGCTCAGATAAGCCCTTTGCTCTCAGGATGTCCCTTTCAGGATCCATGCCGAGAGGCGTAGCCTTGCTGGGTCTGGATGGCGAATCGGCCCCTGGTGGATAACATCTCCCTTCAGGGGTAGCTCGACTGGGTTTCCTACTGCCATGGCTCCTAGCAGCGGAAACCAGCTTCTCTTTGGCCAGTATGGCACTATTAATATCACCGACGCGCGGTCCTCGCAGATCTTCCTGAGTACCGCCGGTATCAGCGCCAGTGGCGGGAATGCATACAAGAGGGGTTCCGTCCAGGCCTGGCTCAGGGCATCTACTCCGTCCGGGTGATCTGCTGGGTTCAAGGAGTAGAATCTGGCGACCTTTGAGTTCTTCCGGTTTGCAAGCAGGTCTATACTGGGGGTCCCCCAACGCTGACAAAGCTGATGGAAGATTTCTTCGTTTAGTTCCCACTCTGTCAGGCTGACCCGCTGTCTGCTTAGATAGTCTGCTACTACGTTCTGAGAACCCTCTAGGTGGATTGCCGTTATGGAGAGGACCACCTCTTCTGCCCAGGCGAATATTCGACCTGCGAGTGCCTGGAGTGGTTGATGTCTCGGACCTCCCTGGTGTTTCAGGAATGAGACTGCCGTTGTGTTGTCGGACAATATCCGGACATGTCGATTTCTCACTACCGACCGGTTCTGACGCAGGGCTTCCCAGACCGCATAGAGCTCCCTGAAGTTGGAGGATCTGCTTCTGATGCTGACCGGCCATCTTCCTTGAAAAATTCTCCCTTCTACGTGGGCTCCCCATCCCCACGTACTGGCGTCTGTGGTGATTACCACGTACGGCGAGGTTGTCCATAGCACGCCCACCTGTAAGTTCTGGGGCTGTATCCACCACCGCAGGGATCTTCTTACCGTGTCTGGTAAGGATATGGGCCCGTCGAGAGAATCCTGACGCCTGTTCCATCCTGCGAGGATTTCCTTTTGCAGGGGCCTCGAATGGGACTGGGCCCATCTGACGCATGGAATGCAAGCCGTCATCAGACCCAGAACTTCCATTGCACCTCTTATGGAGGAGCGGTGTCTCAGTAGTCCCTTGACTCTGTCTTGAATTGTCTGCTGCTTTTTATCTCGGTAGCCGGGATATTCTGTCTCTTGAATCCAGAAGGACTCCCAGGAAGATATTCCTGCTTTCTGGTTTTAGGTCTGACTTCTGGTCGTTGATCAGCCAGCCGAGATACTCCAGTGTTCTGATCGTTCGGCTTCTGTCCTCGATGAGCCTTTCTTCTGATCCTGCGACTAGGAGAAAGTCGTCTAGATACGGTATTATAATGACTCCCTGCTTTCTCAGGTAGGCTACCACCTCCGCTACCAGCTTTGTAAATATTCGAGGGGCCGAAGCCAACCCGAATGGAAGGCACTGGAAGGAACTGGAAGTGGCAGGTCCGGGATGGTAGACTGATTGCGAATCTTAATAGGCTTTGAGATGCGGGATGGATGGGGACCTGATAGTATGCACTCTTCAGGTCCAGAGTACACATGACAGCATCCCTGTCTATAAGTTGAATTGCTGAGCGTATGGATTCCATTTGAAACCTTTTGTATACCACACAGGCATTTAGGGGTTTTAAGTTTATAATTGTTCTGGCCTCGCCAGATGGTTTTGTAATGGAGAATAGGGAAGAGTAATGACCTTTTCCCCTCTCCTGCTGCGGAACTGGCACTATGACCTCTGACCGGAGCAGGTCCTGTAGGTCTGCCCACATGGTAGAGTCTTCCGGGACTACGGAGGGGGCGATGTATCTGTCGGGGGGAGGGGAATAACATTCTATGCTGTACCCTTCTGTGATGGTTCTGAGGACCCACCAGTTCTGGGTTACCTGGCGTCACCTTGCTGCGAATCGTCGCAGTCTTCCCCCGACACCTATGGTGTCACTGCCTTCTAGACCTGGAGGATGACGCGAAAAGAGGGGCCTTGCTTCTCCCCCCCTGGCTCTGAGTGTTTCTAAAGGAGCCCCTGTTGGATCTACCCTGGCTCCTAAAATCGGTCTGGCTCCTGAAAAAGGACGCTCTACGAAAGGACTGGGGACGCTTGGGTTTTTCTTCTGGAAACCCCTTGTTTTTGTCAGACACCTGCTCTAGGATGCTATCTAGAGCTGGCCCGAACACCCTTGAGCCTGAAAAGGGGATGGAGCAAAGCTTTGCCTTTGAAGCGTTATCCCCAGACCAAGACTTCAGCCAAACCGCTCACCTAGCTGCGTTGGAAAGGGAGCTGTTTCTGGCTGCGAATCTTACTGATTCGGCCGATGTATCTGAAAGGAACGCAGTGGCTGATTTCATCAGAGGGAGGGAAGCTAGGATCTCAGATCTAGGGGTCTTGTTGGATAAATGCTTTTCCAACTGCCCCACCCATAGGAACATGGACCTGGCCACTGAGGTGGCTGCCATGTTAACCTTAGTAAGGGCAGCTGCCGATTCCCATGTTCTCTTGAACAGAATATCCGCCTTCCGGTCCATCGGGTCTCTGAGACTTGATGAGTCCTCGAAGGGGATGGCGGTTTTTTTGGTCACCCTAGCTACAGGAACATCGATTTTAGGAATTTCCTCCCACAATCGTGTTTCCTCTGGGTCAAAGGGCAGTCGGCTCAAAGTGCCGAGACAGTACAAGTCGTCGTTCTGCCTCTTTCCATTCTTCTAGGACCATTGTCTTAATGTGTTCGCTTACGGGGAACACAGTTTGTTTCCGAGCGACCAGTCCCCCAAACATCAGGTCCTGTCGGGACTGCGGTTTTGGAACATCCTCTATCTGCATGGTGTTCCTTACCGCCTGCACCAAGTCCTCGGTGTCCTCTAACTTAAACAGGTATTTCCTGCCTTGGTCCCTCCTGTCAGTCGGGATCTCCCCCTCCTCGGGATCCGAGTCCCGGGGGTCTGACCCTTCAGGCGAACTTGTCTCCGAGGCTAGCTCCATCTCCCACCTCGGCCGCTTCCGGCTTGGCCCCGGACTAGGGGACTGCTGCCGTGAGAGACTGGATCTAGAGGCCTGTACTTCCTCCCGAATCAAGGATCGCATCTCGGCCAGGAGGGACGGCTGCTCGTCTCTTACGACCCTTGAAGTGCAGGGTCCGCAGAGAGTCTTGGTATAGTTGTCTGGCAGCTTTACCCTGCAAACCGGGCATCTGACAGACTTAGATGTGGCCTTTACTGAGTCCTTAACCTCTGTCGGGGGGGCTGGGGTACCCTTCTCCTGTACGATACAGAACAGGGATAGTCGGGTCAGTTGTCCTGGGCTGCGGGGAAGGCCGTGTGGGGGTTGGATTGCGCCAGGCGCACTTACCCCTCTGTCGGCTGGCGCCTCTGTGTCCATACCACTGAAGCAGCTGTTGCCTGCGGTGAGCTGCTAGCGTGCGGTGAACTCCTGGTCTGCGGTGAGCTGCTGGCGTGCGGCGAGAGCTGCTGATGCGGCGAGCTGCTGGCATGCCCAGGCTGCTGGCGCGCTGTTTTCAAATTGGCGCGTGACGTCATCGCCGCACGCCGGCCACTTCCTGCTCTGAAGCCCCGCCCACCGAGCGTCTTGCAATGGCGGCGTCCATTGCGGGGACCCGGCTCCAGCTGCCCCGGGATCTCTCTCGCCGGCGCCCACACCGCCTGCTGCGTGCGGGGCAAGCGCTTCCAGCCGCAACCGCCGCGAGGCCTGCGGGGACCCGGGCGACTGCCGCGCGGCCTGGAGCCGAGAGCCTCCCACCGGGAGGAGCGGCTTCCTCCAGGAGCGACGTCCTGCTCCTGGCTTTGGGGAAGAGGGACTCCCCACCTGGAAGTGTCGGCCCTGGGCATCCTGACAGGGGGAAGGATTGGACCGGCCGCCCGATCCCCCTGCGCCCTCAGGTAATCTTCCTGCTCCTCTCGTATGTCCCTCCGTGCAGGGACAGGAAAGACACTGAGGGAAAGGGAAAGGGGGTGGGACGGGGCCTTTTAACCTCTCATGTGCTTTCCTGTCCCTGTAAGGAGGAGGAGGACGTCCTCCATGGTGCTGTCAGGTGGACGTCCTGGAAATATTAGGTTAAGGGTACCATCATTTCTGTCCAGGCCTATTTCATTAGTTTTTTTTTTTTTGTTTTTTTTTTAATTCCGTGGAAGGGAAGCAAGGTTGAAAAGCAATGCCTGACTTTCATTTGTTGATTTTAGAAGATTTTTTATTTATTATTACTTTTGTCAGATTCAAGTTATTTCTGTCATTAAACGATTGGTACCAACAATTTTGACCACCTGTGTATTTCTTGCAAATACAAGAAATGCTACTTTTTCATTTTCAGCCATTATTGACCTACTATATTAACATTTTATGTCTTTGAGACTGACTCCAGCAGCTACACAGCAGAATGTACTCAGTGCTTGTAAGTTGTTTATTTTTAAAGCTTGTGGCTGGGTTCACAAGTAGCGGAACTCTCGCGGAAGTTACCGCGAGAATTCCGGAATTCCATTCTGCAGGAAAATCGCAGTTTAAATTCCTGTGATTTTCCCGTGGAAAAACTAGCGATTTGCAAGCGTAATTAGCTTGCAGAATGCTAGCGTTTTCCAAGCGATCTGTAGCATCGCTAGGAGAACTGATTGACAGGTTGGTCACACTCGTCAAACATAGTGTTTGACGAGTGTGACCAACTTTTTACTATTGAGGCTGCCTATGCAGCATTAGTAGTAAAAAGATATAAAGTTAAAAATAATTTAAAAAAATCGGGTTATATTCACCTTCCGATGTCCCGCGCAGCGTACCCAGGCCTCTGCGATGCTCCGGCAGGTCCTGTTCCCAGTGATGCATTGTGGCAATGACCTTTGATGACGTCGCGGTCTCGCGAGACCGCTACAGTATCGCGAGACAGCAACGTAAGCAAAGGTCATTATCGCAATGCATCACTGGGAACGGGTCCTGCCGCGTGTATCGCTGCGGCCTGGGGACACTGCGAGGGACATCGGAAGGTGAATATTACCCGATTTTTTATTTTAATTCTATTTTTTACAGTGATATGGTACCCAGAGCCTGGAGGAGAATCTCCTCTCCTCCGGACCGTGGGTACCATCTGCAAATGTTCTGCTTACTTTTCGCATGGTGGGCACAGCCACATGCAAAAAGTAACCAGAACAATGCATTCCTATGTGGGCGGAATCCCCGCGATTCCGCAAAATAATGAGCATGCTGCGGATTTTTTCACGATGCAATTCCGCCGCGGGAAAATCCGCAGCATTAACACAGCATGTGCAGAATGCCATATGAATACATGGGATGATGTTTTTCTGTGTTTTCGCGGCAAAATCGCACGATAAAAAACCCAGCGAAACCGCAAAAAAACCATGACGTGTGAATGCAGCCTGTAAGTAGTGATGGGCGGATCCCTGGATGTTTGGGTCTGGCGGGTTCAGCTCTACAGTTAGAAAAAAAATAAAAAATTTGGTTAGGGTACCAGAACAGTACCCAGACCCCATTCACATGAATGGGGGGCCTGAACATCCATTGTATGCCATGCTGTCATCTGCATGACAGAATGGCAAATACTGCCTTAAGGCCCCGTCACACACAGCGAGATCGCTAGCGAGATCGCTGATTTTGTGACGCATCAGCGATCTCACCTGCGATATCGCTGTGTGTGGCACGCATCAGCGACCAGCTTCCCCCCGCCGGGTATCGCTGATCGAGCAGGAATGTCCTGGGCCGTTTTTTGATCGTTTGTCTCCCGCTGGCCAGCGCGCATCGCTGCGTGTGGCAGGGGGAGAGCAACGATCAGCGAGCTCCCAGCGCTGTAAGCAAACGCTGGGATCTGGTATCTAAGGTAAATATCGGGTAACTAAGCGCGCGCGTCACTTAGTTACCCGCTGTGTACCTTAGCTACCTGCGTGCTCGCGCAGGGAGCTGGTAACCAAGGTACACAGCGGGTAACTAAGTGACGCGCGCGCTTAGTTAACTGATATTTACCTTGGATACCAGCGTCCAACGCGAGCATGCAGGTGTCCAAGGTACACAGCGGGTAACTAAGTGACGCGCTCGCTTAGTTACCCGATATTTACATTGGACACCAGCGTCCTCGCTGGTGAAATCTGCCTGTTTGGCAGGTCACCAACGATCATGTAGCGATGCACCAGCGATCCTGACACGGTCGTATCATTGTCGGGATCGCCGGTGAATTGTTATGTCTGACGGAGGCTTTACTGTTTGGGTTCCCCCATCTCTACTTGTAAGTACCATTGTGAACGAGGCCAGCATCGCTGGAACATGTTGTTAACTCATAATCCCAGCCAGCTTTTGCGAAGTTCTTGCCACACAATAGCGGTCGGTCTCCCGGCCAATAAGATGTAAAGAAAAGTGTTGCCATCTCAAGAACAACTACCACATTTTTTTTTAGAAGTAGATTGTTACTGTAAATTGATTTTTTTATAACATGAACAATATATAAGAAAATTAGAATAACCCTTAAAGGGGGTTGCTTGCTTTTAGTTAATTCTTGTGCCATGTCTCCATTGCTACCCTGATCTGTTTGGTTGCAGTAGTGACTTCATGTACATGCCACTGCAGCCAAACACTGAGCACAGCAGCTCCAGTGATGTAGATGAGCTGCTGGGCACAGTGATCAGCAGCTCCATTATCAACATGATGTCAGCACTGCAGGGAAACAGAAGGGTACGTGCACACGCTGCGGAATCCGCTGCGGATTAATCCGCACGGATTTTGCAAAAACCGCAGATAATCCGCAGGTCCAAAGACCTGCGGATTATCTGCGGTTTTGCCTGCGGTTTGGTCCTGCGGATTCACTATCTCCACAATGGTGGAGATAGGAACCCGCAGCGGTTTCCGCAGAAAGAATTGACATGCAATTCTTTCTGCGGATTCAAAACCGCAGCAAATCCGTGCGGTTTTTTCCGCAGCGTCGGCACAGCGTTTTTTTTTCCCATTCAAATGAATGGTACTGTACACCGCAGCTAAAACTGCTGCGTGTCCGCAGCGGCCAAAACCGCTGCGGAAACGCAGCGGAATCCGCAGCGTGTGCACACAGCCTAAGGGTACGTGCACACGCTGCGGAATCCGCTGCGGATTAATCCGCACGGATTTTGCAAAAACCGCAGATAATCCGCAGGTCCAAAGACCTGCGGATTATCTGCGGTTTGGTCCTGTGGATTCACTATCTCCACAATGGTGGAGATGGGAACCCGCAGCGGTTTCCGCAGAAAGAATTGACATGCAATTCTTTCTGCGGATTCAAAACCGCAGCAAATCCGCGCGTTTTTTTCCGCAGCGTCGGCACAGCGTTTTTTTTTTCCCATTCAAATGAATGGTACTGTACACCGCAGCTAAAACTGCTGCGTGTCCGCAGCGGCCAAAACCGCTGCGGAAACGCAGCGGAATCTGCAGCGTGTGCACACAGCCTAAGGCTTGTTTCACACTTCCGTTGTCGGCAGACAGTTGGCATCCGCCAAAAACGAAAATTAATGGATCCGCCTCCGTTGTGACATACGGATGTCAGTGGACGCTAATAAGGACGGATCCGCCGAAGATGAAAAATTTAAAGCGACTGCGGTCTAGAGAGAGAGAAGATTTTTCGCCGGTCCCGGAACGGCATTTCATGGTTAAAATGCTTCCCGGGCATGCGCACTTAAAAGTAGCGGACCGTCAAGGAAAAATAACGTTGTATTTTCTGTCTCATCCGCCTGGGAGCCGCTAAAATCTTGGCGGATCCGTCAAAAAACGGGTGGGACGGACGACCGTCAGTCAAGATCCGCCACTAATGTAAGTCTATGGGGGAAAAAACGGATCCGCCCCTTTTTTGGCGGATCCGTTTTTTAGAAAATTGGCGGATTTTGACTGACGACAAAAAACGGAAGTGTGAAACAGGCCTAAGGCAGTAGAGGAGACTCAGTGATAGACCAAGGGAGGGTAAGGCCAGATTTTTTTTTTTTTTTTTTTTTTACACTGAACTCCACCTGGGGATTATAATTTGTTGAAAACCTCTTTAAAAGGAATTTTAAACTTCTCACAGGGAAAGCTGTAAAATATCTATTTTGACCCAGATAAACTTTTTTTTCCCTTCAGGTGTTACAAGCAAGCTTTAAAAAGTTGTGACATTTTTGGCCTCTAACCCCAAATTTGGGAACTTGTGACATTTTCCCATTTTCTTTCATTTCTAAAAAAAAAAAAAGGTGTGAGTGAGGTGACAGGAGTAAAGCCTTGTGGCGAGGCGCACGCCGTCGGTCAGACGCGCCTCACTCAGATAGGCGCGCTCCTGGTGATGAGTCAAAGCCATAGTGACAGAAAAATAGTGACAGAAAAATAGTGACAGAAAAATAGTGACAGAAAAATAGTGACAGAAAAATAGTGACAGAAAAATAGTGACAGAAAAATAGTGACAGACTTTGCAACATATTGTTCAAATAAACAAATTGTTGCAAAGGCTGTGATACAATCCTTGTATGCGATCTGCATGGCGTCGTCACACAGCGATGTCTGCAGACAGCCTCCTCCTGCGTGTATCCTGGTATTTCTTTCCAGCAGGATACGAACCATGACATTACATAGGTTGGTGCACGGTCCGCCATGTCTGCACGGACGGAGGCGCCGCTACCTGCTCCCCGGCGCTCACCTCACGGATGTCCGCGCACATCTCCCGATAACCCCCTCGAATCCGCAGTCGCTTCTCGTCATAGGATGTCGGCTGCAGGCGACGGTCATACAGGAAAACAGTCACGGTGTGACTGGCGCCGCCGCCATTGTGCTGCTCCTCAGACCAGTCGTACACTGCCGCCATCTCTCCGGCAGCGATAAAAAGTCACTTGGTTTCAGCACCGACGGCCGTAAGCGACAGCCTCAGCCCAGTTCTCCACCACACTCCCCGGGCTTCACTTCAAACCTGGGCCCGTGATGTCACATCCGCCTGCTAAACGCGAGTGACAGGGAGGCTGCGTGCGAACGCGACTGGCCCTTGGGCACACGGTTGTGGGGTGAGGTAGAGACAGGAGTACAGCGTGTCCTCGGCGGGAGAGCTCATGTACAACTCTGAGCGATTACCCAGAGCAGCCAATCAGATCGCTGCTTTCATTTTACCTCAGGCAGGAATGTGGCTGTATAGTTGTGTTACAGGCGAGGCTTTATGGCATTCCTACACAGGCTGGTTCTGACTGTGTCTATCGCTCTAGTTCCTTGACATATTCGACCGACTTACGGGCATCTAAGACTACATTTTCACAATTAGTGTTAATAGCGTTTGGGTGCAACGTATTTTCACTGCGTCAAAAATGCTGCCTTCAGTACAAGCACGGATGGGATTAATAGAAATTCCATGCCCACTGTGCTTTTTTTACTTTGCATAAACGGACCTGCGGTGTGGATTTTAGAGCTACAGCATGTCAATTTCTCTTGTGGGAACGCTCAGTCTTCTCTGCGGATTTTTTCCATTGCATTAGATGCAGAAAAGCTGCAGTTAAAAAAAAGCACGTGTGTTTACGCAGGTGTTTTTAGCCTGGTTTAACCTAATACATAGTTTTAAAAAAGTGATTTGGGGGTCTCCCTATTTTTTTGATAACCAGCTAAGGTAAAGCAGACAGCCTTGAGCTGATACTATGAGGCTGACAAGGTTCCTCGTTATTGGCCCCTTCCCGGCCTTAAAATACCAGCCCTCCACCGCCCCAGAAGTAATTCATTCCATGAGATGTTTAATTCTGGCGCTTTGCCCGACTCATCCAGATTGCCCTGGAGCGGTGGCAATCGTGGTAGCTGTGATTTGTCAAAATCACAGCTGGCATCAAGAACTGGGGTTAGTAATAGAGAGGCGTTAATCAAAAATAAAAACAAAAAAATACTTTATTTGAATAAAAACTCCCTCACACTATCCATCTTTAATCTTCATTAATAATTTATTACCAAAAATGTTCCCAACAAGCTCCGCCGTAATCCGAGTTCCTCGAATCTTGCTCCAGCGATTACGAATAGCAGTAAAATTACCGGCTGATGAAAATTCATGGGTACAGAACGATTGTTAATATGGTTGGTCTCCTCACATATAGTGAATAATTTTGATCGCACATCCTCTGTGTAACCAGCTGATATGCTACCAATAATGATTTTTATAGTGGTATCCAATAACTGTCCAGACCTTCCTGATTCGTTAGTTCAGGGGTGGGCGACATTTTGACTAATACGAGCCATTTAGAGATTTGTAACATCATTTGTGGGCCGTACAAAATCATCAACTTGAAAATGATCTTGCTATATTTGGTCAAGCAACTCACTCTAGATGTATTGGCTGGAACTGCTTCTCTTTTATGTGGTATTGATGATGATGTTACTCATAAATGATTTTCCAGGTTTGTATCAGTCACTCTGGAGAGTAGTCAACTCTATGCCATAAGTTTGTACAGAACTGATCGAAGCAATAAGTTGTTCCGAACACTGCATGTCTCCTAAAAGAGGGACGTTCATCTCGCATTCGTCTCCCATGTGATGTATATAGGGCTGGAGCATATACATCACATGGGAGACTCTGTGACTGATGTATACATCTCAGGAGATCCTGGGGCAGAATATACATCACATAAGAGACCTGGCGCACTAGAACATATATATCACATAGGAGATTCTGGGGCTGGTGTATATAAATCTCAGGAGATGGCAGAATATACATCGCATAGGAGACTTGGGGCACTAGAACATATATATCACATAGGAAACACTGGGGCTGGTGTATATACATCTCAGGAGATACTGGGCTGGACCATATACATCACATACAGTCATGGCCAAAAGTATTGACACCCCTGCAATTCTGTCAGATAATATTCAGTTTCTTCTTGAAAATGATTGCAAACACAAATTCTTTGGTATTATTATCTTCATTTAATTTGTCTTAAATGAAAAAACACAAAATAGAATGAAGCAAAAAGCAAAACATTGATCATTTCACACAAAACTCCAAAAATGGGCCGGACAAAAGTATTGGCACCCTCAGCCTAATACTTGATTGCACAACCTTTAGCCAAAATAACTGCGACCAACCGCTTCCGGTAACCATCAATGAGTTTCTTACAATGCTCTGCTGGAATTTTAGACCATTCTTCTTTGGCAAACTACTCCAGGTCCCTGATATTTGAAGGGTGCCTTCTCCAAACTGCCATTTTTAGATCTCTCCACAAGTGTTCTATGGGATTCAGGTCTGGACTCATTGCTGGCCACCTTAGAAGTCTCCAGTGCTTCCTCTCAAACCATTTTCTAGTGCTTTTTGAAGTGTGTTTTGGGTTATTGTCCTGCTGGAAGACCCATGACCTCTGAGGTAGACCCAGCTTTCTCACACTGGGCTCTAAATTATGCTGCAAAATTTGTTGGTAGTCTTCTGACTTCATAATGCTATGCACACGGTCAAGCAGTCCAGTGCCAGAGGCAGCAAAGCAACCCCAAAACATCAGGGAACCTCTGCCATGTTTGACTGTAGGGACCGTGTACTTTTCTTTGAATGCCTCTTTTTTCTCCTGTAAACTCTATGTTGATGCTTTTGCCCTAAAAGCTCTACTTTTGTCTCATCTGACCAGAGAACATTCTTCCAAAATGTTTTAGGCTTTTTCAGGTAAGTTTTGGCAAACTCCAGCCTGGCTTTTTTATGTCTCGGGGTAAGAAGTGGAGTCTTCCTGGGTCTCCTACCATACAGTCCCTTTTCATTCAGATGCCGACGGATAGTACGGGTTGACACCGTTGTACCCTCGGACTGCAGGGCAGCTTGAACTTGTTTGGATGTTAGTGGAGGTTCTTTATCCAACATCCGCACAATCTTGCGTTGAAATCTCTTGTCAATTTTTCTTTTCCGGCCACATCTAGGGAGGTTAGCCACAGTGCCATGGGCTTTAAACTTCTTGATGACACTGCGCACGGTAGACACAGGAACATTCAGGTCTTTGGAGATGGACTTGTAGCCTTGAGATTGCTCATGCTTCCTCACAATTTGGTTTCTCAAGTCCTCAGACAGTTCTTTGGTCTTCTTTCTTTTCTCCATGCTCAATGTGGTACACACAAGGACGGACAGAGGTTGAGTCAACTTTAATCCATGTTAACTGGCTACAAGTGTGATTTAGTTATTGCCAACACCTGTTAGGTGCCACAGGTAAGTTACAGGTGCTGTTAATTACACAAATTAGAGAAGCATCACATGATTTTTCGAACAGTGCCAATACTTTTGTCCACCCTCTTTTTTAAGTTTGGTGTGGAATTATATCCAATTTGGCTTTAGGACAATTCTTTTTGTGTTTTTTCATTTAAGACAAATTAAATGAAGATAATACCAAAGAATTTGTGTTTGCAATCATTTTCAGGAAGAAACTGAGTATTATCTGACAGAATTGCAGGGGTGTCAATACTTTTGGCCATGACTGTAAGAGACCCTGGGGTGCTTGAACATACAGTCATATGTTAAAGTTTGGGCACCCCTATTAATGATAACCTTTTTTCTTTATAACAATTTTGGTTTTTGCAACAGCTATTTCAGTTTCATATGTCTAATAACTGATGGACTCAGTTATATTTCTCGATTCAAATGAGGTTTATTGTACTAACAGAAAATGTGCAATCTGCATTTAAACAAAATTTGACGGGTGCAAAAGTATGGGCACCCTTATCATTTTCTTGATTTGAACACTCCTAACTACTTTTTACTGACTTCCTGAAGCACTAAATTGGTTTTGTAACCTCATTGAGCTTTGAACTTCATAGCCAGGTGTATCAAATCATGAGAAAAGGTATTTAAGGTGGCCACTTGCAAGTAGTTCTCCTATTTGATTCTCCTATGAAGAGTGGCATCATGGGCTCCTCAAAACAACTCTCAAATGATCTGAAAACAAAGATTATTCAACATAGCTTTTCAGGGGAAGGATACAAAAAGTTGTCTCAGAGATTTAACCTGTCAGTTTCTACTGTGAGGAACATAGCAAGGAAATGGAAGAACACAGGTACAGTTCTCGATAAGCCCAGAAGTGGCAAGCCAAGAAAAATATCAGAAAGGCAGAGAAGAAGAATGGTGAGAACAGTCAAGGACAATCCACAGACCACCTCCAAAGACGTGCAGCATCATCTTGCTGCAGATGGTGTCACTGTGCATCGGTCAACAATACAGCGCACTTTGCACAAGGAGAAGCTGTATGGGAGAGTGATGCGAAAGAAGCCGTTTCTGCAAGCACGCCACAAACAGAGTCGCCTGAGGTATGCAAAAGCACTTTTGGACAAGCCAGTTACATTTTGGAAGAAGGTCCTGTGGACTGATGAAACAAAGATTGAGTTGTTTGGTCATACAAAAAGGCGTTAGGCATGGAGGCTAAAAAACACAGCATTCCAAGAAAAACACTTGCTACCCACAGTAAAATTTGGTGGAGGTTCCATCATGCTTTGGGGCTGTGTGGCCAATGCTGGCACCGGGAATCTTGTTAAAGTTGAGGGTCGCATGGATTCAACTCAGTATCAGCAGATTCTTGACAATAATGTGCAAGAATCAGTGACGAAGTTGAAGTTACGCAGGGGATGGATATTTCAGCAAGACAATGATCCAAAACACCGCTCCAAATCTACTCAGGCATTCATGCAGAGGAACAATTACAATGTTCTGGAATGGCCATCCCAGTCCCCAGACCTGAATATCATTGAACATCTGTGGGATGATTTGAAGCGGGCTGTCCATGCTCGGCGACCATCAAACTTAACTGAACTGGAATTGTTTTGTAAACAGGAATGGTCACAAATACCTTCATCCAGGATCCAGGAACTCATTAAAGCACATGACCACTACAGCTTCCGGGTCAGGTCCTCCATTACCATAGAGAGGACTGACCCGGGGCAGCACTGACAGGAGCACGCAAACATGACATGGAGGAGGAGCCTGTGACGGACTCAGCTCCTGCTGAGCCCATTTTTTGAGTGGACCCTCTGGGTCGTGGCACCCACCCACCGAGGGCGAGCTGACCTTGTGAGAATCCACCCCCTATAAAGGGAGTGTCAGGGGCAAGACCAAGGGGGTGAGCCACCACGACTGCTGGGACCAGACGGCCGGCTCAGGGGGACACTATGGGAGTGTCTGACGACAAGAGACAAGCAGGAAGCAAGACAAGACAAAAGGTAAGTGCAAGGTATCTTCATTAAGATCTTCAGGATCACATTCAGTGCAAACGTGAAAACAAGCAAAACGTGCAAGGTGCGCGCGTGGGCACGCCAAGGTCCATAGCATAGTATGTGCCAGGTGGCACGCCTAGGTACAGGTAAAGGCACAATGGCATCGGACTCTGGACCGCTGGCGACGATCGACATGATCTAGGCATCAGCTCCGGACATCATGCCGCAGTCATCCAGCTTACGATCTCTGGCAGAGATCGGCAGGTTCCGGGCATCCGGCAGGCAAACCAGGGTTCAGGCAAGGAGGCACCACAGATATCCAGGCATGGTGCGTGTTAGGGAACACGCCAAGGTCCAAGGCTAGGTGCGTGTGTAGGGGACACACCAGGGTTCAAGGCTATGTGCAAGGCAAGGTGCGTGTGTAGGGGACACGCCAGGGTTCACGGCTAGGTGCGTGTGTAGGGGACACGCCAAAGCACAAGGTACAAGACAGAGTGCGTGTGAGACACGCCAAAGCACAAGGTACAAGACAGAGTGCGTGTGTAGAGACACGCCAAGGCACAAGGTAGAAGACAGAGTGTGTGCTAGGAGCCACGCCAAGGTCTGGGTTCAAGGCAGGGTGCGTGCTAGGAGCCACGCCAGGGTTCAAGGCAGGGTGCGTGCTAGGAGCCACGCCAGGGTTCAAGGAAGGGTGCGTGCTAGAAGCCACGCCAGGGTTCAAGGCAGGGTGCGTGCTAGAAGCCACGCCAGGGTTCAAGGCAGGGTGCCTGCTAGGAGCCACGCCAGGGTTCAAGGCAGGGTGCATGCTAGGAGCCACGCCAGGGTTCAAGGCAGGGTGCGTGCTAGGAGCCACGCCAGGGTTCAAGGCAGGGTGCGTGCTAGGAGCCACGCCAGGGTTCAAGGCAGGGTGCGTGCTAGGAGCCACGCCAGGGTTCAGAGCAGGACGCGTGCTAGGAGCCACGCGGGATGCACACCTCACTGGCCAGTGCACACGGCTGTAACGCCAGCACGAGGCATGACCTTGGCACAGGAGGGGACAAAGGAACCTTCGTGCTAGGAGCCACGCCAGGGTTCAGGGCAGGGTGCATGCTAGGAGCCACGCCAGGGTTCAGGGCAGGGTGCATGCTAGGAGCCACGCCAGGGTTCAAGGAAGGGCTGCGTGCTAGGAGCCATGCCAGGGTTCAAGGAAGGGCTGCGTGCTAGGAGCCACGCAGGAGGCACGCCACACTGACCAGTGCACACGGCTGTACACAACACGAGGCACTTACCTCTGCACAGGAGCCACGCCAGGGTTCAGGGCAGGGTGCATGCTAGGAGCCACGCCAGGGTTCAGGGCAGGGTGCATGCTAGGAGCCACGCCAGGGTTCAAGGAAGGGCTGCGTGCTAGGAGCCATGCCAGGGTTCAAGGAAGGGCTGCGTGCTAGGAGCCACGCAGGAGGCACGCCACACTGACCAGTGCACACGGCTGTACACAACATGAGGCACTTACCTCGGCACAGGAGACGGCCAAGGGGAACCCACGCCGGGGTTCAAGGCAAGAAAGAAGGTACGGAACACGGAGCGGAACATACGCAGAAACAAAGCCAGGTCAGAGCGAGGACAGAGTCTAGCAGCGGAGCGTAGGCCGAAACCCAGAGCCGGGCCAAGGGAGAACCTTGGGACTAGACTTGGAAATGCGCAAGAGAGCACCATAGGATAGAGTTCGGAAAACCAGGCAGAAACGAGAACATGAGAAGTACTACAAGGCTCAGAATAGCAAAGACCAGACATGGCGAAACAGGTAAGGCAGAGAACAGAGGAAGGACTACAAGTCAAAGAATAGCTAAGGCGAGACATAGCAAAACAGACTAAGACAGAGAACAGCATAAGGACTACAAGGCAAAGCAAGGCAAAGACAAACATGGCACGAGAGACAACACAAGACATGGCACAAGACAAGAGGCGGAATACGAGCACGGAGCGTGTGCAGAGAAGCACCACAGAGCAAAGTGCAAGGGCACAGAACAGAGGGAGCAACCCCACAGACCAAGAGCCATGCAGGGAAGCAACACAATAATCAGGCCCTGAGCAAAGGAAGGGGCGGTCTGATATAGGGCACAGCACCTCCTCTTCCGGGTCAGGACCAGGGGAGAACTTCCTAGTTCAGATGCTCCAGGATCACAGAGCGCAGTCACATGATCAGGGTTTCAGACAGGAAGAGATGATCACCGAACCAGACAGTGCAGGATCCTAGGAAGGACACATGATCAGAGTTTCAGACATGACGAGATCATTGCAGAACCAGACAGTGCAGGATCTTAGGAAACGTCACATGATCAAGGTTTCAGACATGGCAAGATGATTGCAGAACCAGACAGTGCAGGATCCTAGGAAACGTCACACGATCAGGGATTCCAGACATGACGAGAAGATCACAGAAGGCAAAGCAGAAACGCAGGCATCTTGCAGCTCAGCAGACATGAGGTGAGTGTGCACACTGCTCTAGGGAACAAGCAGGATAGCAGACACAAGGTGCGCGTGCACACCGCTCCAGGGGTTCATGAGGCAAAACAGACATGGCGGATGTGACAGAGCCCCGGGGACGAGAGCTGAGCGTGCACACCCGACAGGAGCCCCTGAGGGACCGCCGTACCGGAGGGAGTGACGTCAGGACCGGAGTCCCGCCTCCTGGTGAGCGCTGCATGACAGTACCCCCTCCTTTATGCCCCCTCTTTCTAGAACTGGAAAATAGCACCTTGACACTAGGAGCTGGATCCAGACACTTCCTAACTGCATGAGGACCAATCAGATCCAGAGTCTCAATACGAGAAAATTTGGTCCTCTGCCATACCCTGGAGAACTCCACGGACAGAGAGTCGGATGCAGGTGCGCCCAGGACAGGACGAACCGGCAGAGGCTCACTGATTTGCTTGAAGGCCGAAGCGGTGGTGTGGTTACTGAAAGTCAATTCAGCCTTAAGAGGCGAGCTGTCGGAGGATGGTTGCTTGGGAATCTCCTTCTTGGCACAGCATGGACAAGCAGCCACAAAGTCTTTGACATCCTGAGCAATAGACAGCCACCAGTAGTAGTGGGATAAATGGGAGAGTGTCCTCTTGACACCAACATGGCCGGCAACCGGAGAAGAATGTCACCAGGATAACACACCTTTACGGTTACCTTTAGCCACAAAGGTCTCCCCCGGGCGCTGGGATGTCAACTTGACGGAAGCCACGGAAATTACCTTGGACCGGTTACTTGACAGGTGTGGAAAATGACCCTCAGCCCCCTTCTCGACAATGTGACAAGTCACAGACCGGTTGTTTGACAGATGTGGAAACTGATTCTCAGCCCCCTTCTCGACAATGTCACAAGTCACAGACCGGTTGCTTGACAGATGTGGAGACTGACTCTCAGCCCCCTTCTCGACAATGTCACAAGTCCCAGACCGGTTAGCGGACGGTGAACCTGTACCCGCCGAAGACGAGCAAGCAGGGTTCTTCAGATGAACGGACAGCAGGCAACTTTTTTGGCAAGACAGTCCCCAACGGAGTATATCACCGGATTGCCAGTCCAGGGTCGGCCCATGAGTTCGTAACCAAGGAAGACCAAGAAGAAGGGTATGAGCCGAAGTCGGCAATACGTGGAAGGAGATTCGCTCCCGATGACATGTGCCAATCTGCAACTCCACTTCCTCAGTGACCTGGTTAACGGTGTCCTGCAAGGGCTTACCGTCGACCGAAACTACCGACCTAGGAGTCTCCAGGGATCTGACCGGAATCTGAAACTTCTTAACTGCCTCGAGACTAATAAAGTTACCCACTGCACCAGAGTCCACAATAGCCTTCACAGTGCAACTCTCGGAACCAAAATTCAGGGACACAGGCACAGTAAGGGGTAAAGAGGAATCACATACACTAGAGGAGAGCTCACTTTCCAGTTCCAGGCGGAGAAACCTCCCCGGCCTCTTGGGACATGAGCGTAGGAAGTGGGAGGCATCCCCACAATAGAAACAGAGCCCTTGTGCCTGCCTTTTCACACGACGCCGTTGAGCTATCTGGAGACGATCCACCTGCATAGGCTCAGGTACCGGATCCACTGCAGATAACTCGGTTAACGGATGGGAAGAACTGCGCGTGGAGGAGAATAGGCGGGAGGCCCCTCTCTCCCTGGCTGACTCGCGGGTGCGCTCCTGGTAGCGTAATTCAATTCGTGTCGCGAGAGAGATGAGGTCCTCTAAAATGGCAGGAGTATCTCGGCCTGCTAGTTCGTCTTTGATCTGGCTGGACAGACCACGCCAAAAGGCCCCTTCGAGGGCATCATTATTCCAACCAAGTTCGGAGGACAAGGTGCGAAAGATTAAAGAGTGACTCGGTGGTGGAAGTGAGGCGACCCGGCTCGTCAAACACCTTACGGAAGGAGTCCAAAAAGACGGAAAGCTGAGAGACGAGTGGGGCATCCCGCTCCCAAAGGGGATTAACCCATGCAAGGGCCTTCCCCTCTAAATGAGAAACTATAAATGTTATTTTAGTACTATCGGTGGGGTAATGCTGCGGCAAAAACTCAAAATGCAAACGACACTGATTCAAAAACCCGCGACACAACACAGGGTCACCACCATACTGAGGTGGCTTACATAAGCGCGGTAGCGAGAGAGGAACCAAGGCCTGGGCACTATCCAAGGCCTTATCTACCGACGACATATAGTTGATGATCTGGGCCTGGGAGTCGCGTTGCTGCGCGAGTTCCTGCTGAAGACTGGCCAACTGGGCAGCATTCCCAGGCTCAGAGGACTGTAAGGCAGATAAACAGGACTCCATGGACTTGAGAAATGATATAATTCTAGTCTGGTTTTCCCGGAGGAACGCCAGCTCCTTTTGGACGGAAGCCGCAGTACCAGCGGGGTCCATGGCCTGAGTATACTGTGAGGTTCAGGAGCAGACAACGTCCAAGAGTGGACCCTCTGGGTCGCGGATCTGGAGCCCCTGGGCCGAGCGCGCCAGGTGATGACCGACCCCTATACAGGGATCATTAGGGGCAGGACCGCAGAGGTCAGAACCGCGACAGCCGGTACCAAGAGGGGCGGCTCAAAGGAGACACGGGTGAGTATGACTAAGGGACGGTACTGGATACTAGGAACACCAGGTGTGTACACGGAAGTGCGCTAACTACAGGATAGTGCGAGACAGGTACACGTGAGCACGTATGGCGTGTGACGAGTAATACGTCCGGAGGTAACCAAGCAAGACGCATGCAAGGAGCACGACAGAGTACAGAATGGATCAGCAGTCGTGCCAGGAGGGGTATTAGAGTACAGGGACAGAGAGAGTGCCCGGAGGCACTGTGGAGCAAGAGACAGATCACAAGATCCGAGAGGATGCCACAGGGCACGACTGAGCAAAGACAGAGTGGAAGACCAGAGAATAGCGCACAGCCAGGCAGGGACACAGCAGACCCAGCCAGAAAGTACAACAATAATCAGGCACCTCCCATAGGGGCAGGTAGCCTGATATAGCACATGACCATGACAGGTTTCGGGTCAGATCCTGGCCAGAAAGCACATAGAATCGTAGAGTTGGAAGGGACCTCCTGGGCCATCTGGTCCAACATGACCACTACAGCTTCCGGGTCAGGTCCTCCATTACCATAGAGAGGACTGACCCGGGGCAGCACTGACAGGAGCGCGCAAGCGCTAACGTGACATGGAGGAGGAGCCCCGGGAACGAGAGCTGCGCATGCACACCCGATGGGAGCCCCTGAGGGATCGCCGTACCGGAGGGAGTGACGTCAGGACCGGAGTCTCGCCTCCTGGTGAGCGCGGCATGACATTTTCACCCTATATTGTCCTACCTTTGAATGAGAGTGTATTAACATACTTACCGTCTTCCATACTTACCGTCTCTAGTGACGCACCGATCGTCTTGGCCACATGACCTGATCACAGACTCGCCAACTTACACTGGGATTTATGTGTGGAGTGGAAGTCACTTTCTCAATGCAGGTCTATGGAGTCTCGTACTAAGACTCATGGGCTTACATTGAAGGAAGAAACTCTACCCAAGCCGCAGACCCAATATGAGTCAGCAAAGAGAACTCACATGAGGCAGTATATGACTTTGTCCTTGTGACCCAGTGTATCTACTATTTATTACAGTACTTATAATTGTCACTTATATTCAGGGCTGCCACTAGGAATTTCGGGGCCCCATACTGGAAAAATTTTTGGAGCCCCCTTGAGACTCCACCCAGGCTCCACCCCAGCCCTGCCTCCACCCCTCGAACTGTCCACAGTTCCAACGCTCTCTTGGAAAACTTCACTTCTCACCAATCACACATTAACAGTTCCCATCACCAGATCACACATATAGCCAGCAGCTCCTGTTTTGGCCAAAAGATTTTTTTTAATCTGCCACCACAACAAGGTAGACTCCTCTGGTCGGACCCTACTCTACTCTATCCTATTAAACATTTGTTAAAATATCCAAATACAATTTAGGTATATTTTAAATTATTTTATATAATTTTATATCACATCGAAAGGGACAAATACCACAGCACTATGTCCAGATCACATATTACCACCACATGGTGACCAATAATACCACATACAAGGAACAAATACCACCACACCATGTCCAGACCACATACTACCACCACATAGAGACTGAATACTACAATACTGATCATTAATAAAAAAAAAAAAAGCAATACTATCACCATAAGTGCCATTATACACAGGAGATCTGTACTTAGTATGCAGTGTCTGTGTACAGGCAATACAGTGATCACCAGTGACATTATACACAGGAGCTCTGTATATAGTGTCAGTGTAAAGGTAATACAGTGATCACCAGTGACATTATACACAGGAGCTCTGTATATAGTGTCAGTGTACAGGTAATTCAGTGATCACCAGTGACAATGTGCACAGGACCTCTATATAGTGCCAGTGTACAGGTAATACAGTGATCACTGGTGAAATTGTACACAGGAACTCTGTGTATAGTGTCAGTGTACAGGTAACACACTGACTCACCAGTGATGCCTCTAGGTGAAGTTCTTCATCTTCGCTTTTCATCTTTCATCCAGCACAGACCGCCATCACTTCCAGCCAGGGCTCGTCTCTGTAGGAAATAAAACAGTTATCTAGAGCACCGCTTGCAGTTAGCCCCTATGGTAATAATATCCCCCATCCTTGCCCCGAGTATCTCATTCCTGGCTCCAGCCATATGTTCTCCCATTCTGCCCTCATGAGTATCCATTCTGCCACCATATGATCACCACATCCTGCCCCATCTGTTTCATGATCCTGCCCCATCTGTCCCAAGATCCTGACCCATCTGTCTCCATCCCTCCCCATGATCCTGCCCCATCTGTCTCCACATGCTGCCCCATCTGTCTCCACACTCTGCCCCATCTGTCTCCACATGCTGCCCCGTGTCTCCACATGCTGTCCCGTGTCTCCACATCCTGACTCAGACTTGCCGCTTTGAATAAAAATTAAAAAAAAACACACTTTCTCCTTACCTGGCCCGGCTGGCCGCGGTCCAGCGCCTTCGTCCACCCCAGGCATTTCATTGCACACTTGCCGGCAAATGACAATGACATCATACGCCGGCGACATGCGCGCTAACGTCAGCTTTCAGCCTCCGATTGGCTGGCAGCTTTTAACTATTGCCGTGAGTCTACCACCACCACAATTGTCAATGAGTGGTGCTTGTAGACTCATAATGCATAGCCTTCCAAAAATTACAAGCAAGGTCATCCATACACAGTTGAAGGCACCAACTGTAGTGCTTCAATTGAATATTGTGAGCAAATTATAGTTGTGGTACTCCTCCACTCATAAAAGTTCTACACAGTGTATAGCCTGCCAAAAACTACAAGCAGGGTCATCCATACAGCCTTAAAGGCACCTAATGTAGTACCTCATTCAAATATTGTAAGCAAAGTATAGTTGTGGTACTCCTGCACTCCTAAAAGTTATGCAGAGTGCAAAGCCTTCTAAAAATTACAACCAGGATCATCAAAATATTATGAAATTTTCACACAAAGCAGGTTCTACAGTATATATGACAAGTCAATTGTCACGGGGTTACCGCGACAGAACAGAGCCGGAAGACCATAGCTTTTGACGGCTCCTGCTTTGCCGCTGAGAAGAAGCACGTTTCCGGCATATTAGAGGTGTTTGTTTTCTTTCAGCAGGACAGGGGTTAATCTTCCATGTGGAAATTCCTGCTACCAGCTGTGCTTGGTTAACCACTCCTCTCCTATAAAAGCTAGGTCTGCTGCCCAGATCTTTGTCTGAGTTAGCATTTGCTACAAAGATCTGGAGAAGGAGAAGCTGGTGGTTGGAGTGCTGGAGGAATTTATTGTGCAACTGGTGCTTGGTTTGTACGATTGGAAATTCCTCATCCCATCCTGCTTTATTTTCTTCCCTTGTCCTTCACACCCTGGTGTATACCTCTGTGGTTTGTGAGAGTATTATTTGTGAGTGGAATTTTCTTTTACCCTTGTTTCGTTCCCCTGTCTGTCGGGTTTGTGTGCTTTGGTGCACAGTAGCGCCTTTCTTCCCTGGGTGGGGGGAAGGGGACAGTGTAAAATATCAGTATTTCTATAATAAAAAATATTTAGATTAATTCTCACATACAGAGTCTAGTCCAGCTAACAGGCTCTGCTTACTTTAGAGAAGTGACTGAGTTATTCTGAGTGCCTTGGCTCATACAGCTGTTTCTTACTTGTCAAATGTATAGGTCACTTGTCAAAGCTGTCAAAATGTGACTATTTAGAGGTAATGAATGGTTTTAAAGATCTCAGGCTTTAGGCTTAAATATCTCAGACTAAGGTAATGCATAAATAACTGTATGCATATTGTTAAAATAACTAGGGTTCACTTAATATGGAAGAAGTTATGAACATAGAGGCAAGCCACCATATGTGGTTGTAGTTTATAGGTCAAAATAGTATATAAAGCCGACCTAACTCTTGTTCAGGAGATCTCAGATCCCTTGAGACTCTCGAACACCCGGACCACAGCTGCTCAAGACTATATGTAAGAACGATGCTTGTTTCTCTCTCCAAATAATTATTGCATGTCATGAACTTACTTTTCTTCATTTTTGTAATCACTTTTTGAATGAATAATTAAACAAGATTTATTTTTATCCTCAATTCAACATTGCTCTTACTTTTTAATTCTCAACCGTGCACTTACTTGAAAGTAAGTAAGGAAGAGATATATTTTTCTTCATTTTGGCGAGCCTAAGGCCTCTTTCACACATCAGTTTTTTGCCATCAGGCGCGATCCGGCTTTTTTTTGTAAAACCGGATCCGGCAAAATGCAATGCCGGATCCAGTTTTTCCCCATTGACTTGCATTGGCGCCGGATCGCGCCGGATGGCATTGCGTTTCATCCGTTTTTTGCCGGATACGGCAACTTGTCTCATTCCAGCGTCTGGAAAAAACGGCTACTGTAACTTTTTTTGTCTCCGGCGAAAAAGCCGGAAGCGCCGGATCCGGCGCTTCCAGCTTTTTGCTACAATGAAAGTCTATGGGCGCCGGAATGCGCCGGATCCAGAAAAAGACGGATCCAGCCACCGGATCCGGTTTTTTTAAGTCTGCGCATGCTCAGATCCAATTGGCCAGCCCCCGGAAACAGATATAACCTGCCAGACGGATCCAGCAAAAAAACGGATCCGTTTCTACAGTTCTCCAAAATTTATGCCGGATCCGTTTTTTCTAAAAATAGCCGGATCCTGCCTGACGGCAAAAAACTGATGTGTGAAAGTAGCCTAAGCCAGCCTGCTCTTTTGTGCTAATTTTGGTTGGCATTCCTTCCTCAATTGTACAACGGGGGAGCACTAGAACTCTGCTAAAAACACCTGTTGTACAAGCCTCCTCAGGAATTCCACTATTTCACGGCACAAGGATCACACTGAATCTAGAGACGACGGGTGAGGATCGTACAGAGCTGCATGCGTCCCATCCAGACGGAGATCTGAGGATTGCATAAGGACACAGAGGACCATCCATTGACGGGAAAGATTCTCCATAGGTAGGAAAAAAATGGATTTTATATATAATTATGCTAAGGAAAGTAACATAGATTTCAAGTTTGTTCATAATCATACGGATGCCCAATTATGGTCTAGTTTGTATAATCAATGCGAGGCAGAAAATGTTAAAATTGACCAAAGGTTTTTCTCAGTAAGAAAATTACAAAGGAAACTTCAGAATGTTATGCAGCTTGTCCATGTGTATAATAGCTTAGTCTTTGAGAAAACTGAACCTAACACCTATAAAACATGCATTGTCACACAAGACATTAATCACACTGACACACCACGTGACACACAAGAGTCTGACGGGGATTACTTTGATTGTCCGAATTGCCTGATTTTGTCAGAGCATATTGAACAATTGGAGGATCAAATAGATACCAGGACAGAGTTATTGTCCAAATTACGACAAGACATAAAAAGGGTTTCTGCTAACACAAGATCAACAGGTAAACAGGAGGACAGTGCTGCTGCCTCATCATTTGTACCAAACATGCAGGATCCAGATGCTTCAGTAGAGGAATTAGAGGCAGTAGAATTACAACGGAAAAAATTACATGACAGAGCAGCACGCATTAATCTGAAAATACACGATCAGTTAATGAAAATTGTAAAAGACATTCCAAATTACAATGATAAGATGGATGCCTTTTATAATGCTGACATTTTTGAATCAAACACAGACAAATACAATCTGAATGACGAGCAAAAGAATAAAATATTCAAAGTTTGGTTACCTTCACATATGGGAAAAAGATTACAGACCACACTCAGATTAAATGATGAGAATGAAATGACACATAGTACAAAAGAAGACAGACTTAGACAATTAGTATTGTTCACAACTGGAGAAGACATGCCTACAGTTGATATTTTAGGGAGTTCACAAACAAATATTTCTGAAGATCCGTTCTCTTTTTTGGTAAAGTTTGAACAGGCCTACCGAATGGTAATGGATCTCAGGCCTCACGAAGAGCCAGCATCCATGATCAAATTTTTTGTAAAGAAGTTCAAGTACTTAGATCCTGCCTCAGTGCAATTGGCTAACACTCAGCCATCATTACAAGAAGCAACAGTTTTTATTGACAAAATAAGGAGATCCATGAAACAAAACCAGGTCAAAGCTAAAATAGCTGTAGTTCATGAGAAAGAAGACAGTCAGCTGAAACCTAGAGCCACAGTATTCTCCAAGAGCAGGGATCACATTGAGCATAGAGGTAAAAATACTACACAAAGGAACAATATCCATTGTTATTTTTGTGATATACCTGGACATTTGAAGTGGCAGTGCAGGAAATTTTTGAGAGCAGAATCAGAAATAGGTACACAAGGAACAGGTAAGCTTGGAAGGGAAAACGGACTCATGCCAAAATCATACACCACACCTTCCGCACCTGCATTACAATCTTCTGCACCTGCTGATACTGCCAACAGACAAACACAGTCACCATATGCACCGTTAATCAGACAGATCAGAGAGATGACAGTGAAGGAAACAGAGTCAAGGGATAGAATTCCAAGGTCTTTTAAAAAGGACACTGGTCTTCTCCTATCTCCTTCATCTTTCTGACAATCACAGACTATTCCTGAACCACATCCATTGGAATTTGTGACTCGAGTTACGTTGGATGACTGTGGAAGGCCATTTATCAAAGTAAGTTTAGCAGGCCAGAATGCTGTATTTCTTATTGACACAGGAGCTCAGTTAAGTGTTACAAACCTTGATTTAAAGCTAAACTCAGATTCACCAGTTTGTACAATTGTCGGTTTCAGTGGAAAAGGTGGAACTAAAGCAACCTTAGTTCCCAATGTGATATTGGAAATAACTAGTTCTTTCAAAACAGAAATTGACATCTGGTATTGTCGTGATTCTGAAAATATACTTGGCACATATTTTATGCAGAAGTTCGGATGGGTAGTTGACCTAGGAAATCAAGTGATCTGGAAAGATTCCAATGGTTGTAAACCGGTAGTCATTGACCCTAATGATTATAGCCATGTTGGAAGTATTTGTTTGAATGATGTGGTGTCATCTGACCATTTGTGGCCTGACACTAATGATGACAAGGTATTGACAGAAATTGTACAGCAATTTCCTTCTCTTTGGGTTCAGTTCAGGAATGAGGTTGGAACAATGAAAAACGTTATTGTGAATGTGGAGGGACGTGATCCCCCGCCACAGCGTCAGTATAAATTGCCTCCAGAATCAATTGATTCTATGTCAAAAATCATACAGGAATTGTTTGTTAGATCAAGGTGTTATCCGAAAGGCTAATTCTGTAAGTAACAATCCCTTGTGGTGTGTTTTGAAATCTGATGGTTCTTATCGAATGATATTGGATTTACGAATGTTCAATAAGCATACACCCAATGTAGCACCAATTGTGACAGATACTCATGACATGATGGCAAGGTTAAATGCAAAGGCCAAATACTTCTCTGTACTGGACATCAGTAATGGTTTTTTCAGTATACCTCTTGAAAAGAGTTGTCAGTATAAGTTTGCATTTACTTTCTTGGACGAGCAATATCTGTTTTGCAGGTTACCTCAAGGAGCACATTTGTCACCTAGTGTTTTTCATCAGGCATTGGCAAAGGTATTATCCAGATTTTCGAGGCCTGATTGCATTTTGCAATATGTGGATGATATTTTATTGTCTACAGAGGATAAAGAGACACATGTTTCTCTTCTGACAGAATTGTTTGAGTTGTTGCATGATGCAGGGCTGAAATTGAACACCAAAAAGGTCAAATTGATGCAGACTGAGGTCAGATTTTTAGGGGTGCTGTTGAGTCCAGGAAAAAGGCAGCCGCTGCAAGAAAGAATTGAGGCAATTGCTTCACTACCAATTCCGACATCACACAAGGCATTGAGACATTTTTTAGGTCTTATGAATTATTCAAGGGATTTCATTGAGAATTTTGCAGATAAGGCCAGACCTTTATATGATCTTTTGAAAGGTGAAAACAGTGATTACTTTGGTCCTTGGGGTGATGAACAGCAAACCTCATTTGAACAATTGAAAATGAATTTACAAAATGCACCTGCTTTGTCCACAGTAGATCCTTCGGCTCCATTTGCTTTGCAAGTGCACACATCAGAGACATCTGTTTCTGCTGTGTTGCTGCAATTACAGGGAGAAGAGTGGAGAATTTTGGGCTATTTTTCAAAACTTCTCTCACCTGTTGAAAAAGGTTTTGAGACCTGTGCAAGACACTTGGTAGGTGTGTACTTTGCAGTCAAAGCAACCGAACATATTGTCGGGTTCAACAAAATCATTTTGCAAACTCCTCATTCTACACTAAAACTTCTCTTTGAGAATAATATCCCAGGTGTGTCACATCAGAGATTTGCTCATTGGTTATTGTCATTGTCTCCCAAACAAATTGAGGTAGATTACAAGGCCAAATATGTTCTTCCTCAGCTGATGCAATATGAAGGACAAACTCATGATTGTTTACAGTCTTTTCAGGATCCAAGTCCATCACTTTTCAGACGGAAGGCAGAGGTAACAGACGAACCAATTTTTGTAGATGGTTCCAGATTCTACTCAGATGGGCACTATTATTCAGGATATGCCATTTTTTATCCCAAAAGAGGACAGGTTGTGAAGCACAAATTACCGAGTCATTTTTCAGCTCAAAGGGCAGAGCTAGAAGCAGTAAAAATGGTACTACAGCTGAATGAAGCAGATGATCAGTGTCCTATTATAATCTACAGTGACAGCTCTTATGTTGTAAGATCACTGACAGATTACTTGTCAGTTTGGGAAAAAAGAGGCTATGTAGATTCATTTAATAAGACTCTTGTTCACAGTGACACACTGAAGACAATTTTCAGGATAGCATCAAAAAACCCTAATGGTTTTGCTATTGTCAAAGTTCCGGCCCATAAAAAATCTGATGATGAATTATCTGTTGGAAATGCAACCGCAGATATGCTAGCCAAAGAGGCAGCCCTGACAGGAGAAGAGGTGTTTGAACCTGAACCTCTCGAGGTTTCAGCAGTTCAAAGAACAGACACGCATATCCCTTTTGCGGAAGAACAAGAAAAAGACTCATCTGTTGTTGCTTCCCGGGTTGATCCAAAACCTCCCTTTGTTTGTGAAAACGGGGTTTTGTGTCATGACTTAAACGGGGAGTTGCGTCCTGTTATCCCAAGACATCTACAGGTTGAGTTCACAAAATACAATCATGAAAGTTTGGGTCATTTGGGCCAACAAAAATTGTTAGGCATTCTCAGAGAGAAATTTTACTGGGAAAAGATGGAAGAGACAGTGCAAAGTGTTGTTCAATCATGTCTCATTTGTGCCCAAATTAATCCAAGACCAAAAGGACAGAAACCGCCACTACTCCGAATCGCACCTGCAGATGGTCCATGGTCTACGTTACAAATCGACTACATTGGACCGTTACCATCAGGTAAAAATGGTCTTAGGTATGCATTGGTTGTAGTAGATGTTTTTTCTAAGTGGGTTGAAATTTTACCTGTCAGGAAAGATGATGCTTTGTCTACAGCTAGAGCATTAGTTAATCATGTCTTTTGTACTTGGGGGATCCCAAGAATGATCACTTCTGATCGAGGAAGTCACTTTACAGGAAAAATCATGCAAGCCGTTTGTGCTATTCTAGGGGTACGACAACAGTTTCATGTACCCTACCATCCACAGTCTGCTGGTATTGTGGAAAGGATGAATAGAACAATAAA
The DNA here is from genome assembly GCF_039654945.1 of Dendrobates tinctorius. NCBI lineage: Eukaryota > Metazoa > Chordata > Amphibia > Anura > Dendrobatidae > Dendrobates > Dendrobates tinctorius. Next base: position 11,971,125 of record NW_027361838.1, on the reverse strand, counting down.
ATCCAGAATTGCCAAGATGTTATTGGACAAAGGCAATACTTGGGTTGATGCAGTACCTTTTGTACTGTTGAGTGTAAGAGGAACAACCTCTGCCACAACTCAGTTTACTCCTTTTGAACTGATGACAGGAAGAAAAATGCCATTGATTTTTCCTCATGAACCATTTTTGTCTACACCACAAAAAGATGCTGTTGCAAGGTCCAAATGGTTGCAATTGTTGCAGGAAAATTTGAAAACGATTCTTCGACATGCTGCATCAAGAATGCAGAGAATAGAGCCACCATATGTATCCAAATTCAAGAAAGGGGCTCTAGTGATGATTAAAACTTTCAGGAAGAATGGACCTTGGGAAAGTAATTGGGAAGGTCCCTTTGAAATTATCAAAACCATGGGACAAGTGATGATTCTTGTGCAACGAGCATCTAAGGTGGTTAAAAATACCCGCAGACAACAAAAATTGTGGGTACATGTCGATCAATGCAAATTGTATATTGCAAAATAATGATACTGCATTTCTTTTAGGAAGAAGTGGATTCCAATAAGAACTGGAATACGAAACTCCACGTCCTTGATGGAAGGGATTCAACATCAATCCTTCAGGAGAAAAAGAAATTTCCCAGGAAAAGCTGCTATCTGATGGGAATCACATTTCTGCTGTTTTGTACTGTTTCAACTGTGATCTACGCTGAAGATATTTTACACCATGGAACAAATACTAGTGAAGTGAATGAACTTTTCAAAGGAACTTTACATCCAAGGAAACCAAGAGGAACGAATCTACAAAACTTAATAGATGAGGACATACCGGACGATTCAGTAGATATTACTGGAAACATTTGCATGGGTTTTGGTGCAAAATGCTGTATTGAGCTACACTTCATACATGATACTAACATAATATTACATGCAGCCACAGGACCTAAGACGAAGTTCACACAGTTACAAGGAGATTATATACACAATAATAAGACAGGCACATGGGAATGTAGTCCTACAGATGTGTTATTCTGGAATATAGAGATAAGAGGTGAAGAGAAAGCTGAGTGGTCAGGCGATATTACAAATGATATGATCGCAAAAGGGAAAGTTGAAACATCCAAGACAGATGCTTGGTTAAAGACACAACTTTTTGGGAAAGTTTTAGATCCTTCATTTCTTTCTATTACAGAAGGAGACGAGGATTGGGTAAAAACATGGAATTTTCAGATAACCAGAGAACCAGTACAAGTACAGGTATCTGTAGTTTTTACAGTTTCAAATACTATAGCTCCAGAAGTAAGGGTTACACCACAAGCAGTATATAGTCAAGAAAATATGTCTCCTTTATTACTAAAATGTAGCACGAGGTTAGAGCTACCTTCAGCATCTCTGTTAATATGGACCAAAGATAAATCATTTTTGGGAAGTTTTTCAAATGGTCCAACAAATGTTATACACAGAGGTCAATCTGGTAACGTGAGATGGTTAAATAAGGATTTTATTTTTTCTGTAGATAATCCATCTCCTAAGGATTCTGGACTTTACCAATGTTGCATTTTAACGAAATATAACTACAAACAATGTAGAGATGTAAAGGTAAATATATGGTCAGCAGTAGATAATGTATGCACACAGACAAGATTTCAACCATCTACTCCTTTTCAGATCAATCAGTTCCAAACTAAACCTCTATTACGAGATGGAGTGTTTCTGACTATGATATGGAATTTTAATATGTCTAACTGGAAAATCTCTACAAGATATCCCCAGTGTCAACCACATCTCACTAACATGGAGATGGGAATAGAACAATGGTTTGGGAAAAGAACTTCAACACAGGTTAGGAGTAAGAGGGGAGTGTTTGAAGGTATTTTGGGGGGATTAGGAACAGTAGGAAGTTTAATTAACACTATGGACATTCATACACTTAAATCAGATCTGGAAAATATTGGGTATATTGGAGGAAAAGGGGTAAAGATTCAGAAAAGCTTGAATCAAGTCCTTGAAAAGATGGTTTTGAACACTGCTGCTGTATTGGGATCTTCTGTATCACATCTTCAAGATGCTACTTTAGGTTTAATGGAAAGTGAACAGGAATCTCAAGTGGCCAAAACATGTCTAGAAATTCAGATTGAATATTCCACCAATCTGAAAATGATTGCACAAGCCTTACAAAGTGGAATTACCCCTTTAGGGCTAATGAGAAATTTGCCTATAGAATATAACTTTGCGTTAAACCATACAGATTTGTGGGTAAATAAGTGGCTAGGATGTGAACAGAACATTTGTGTAGGAACATCATTGATTCCAGTGTCAGGAAGAGAAGAAACCCTAGTTCCTATAGGTGTTCTGGGAATTCCTGTCAGTCCTACACAATTTTTATATTATCAATTACAGTACACAGATTTTGCATTTGATGGTACAAACATTGAACAATTAGACATTTCGTCATGCTTAAATTTTGTTTCCAAGGTAATGTGTCTACCTGGACAGGATAAAGTCATTTATCATTCTTGTTTCCATAATCATACTTCTTGTCATGCCAGAGTTGAGAATGTCCACACGATACATGACTTGGTGACACCAGTAAGCGCTAACAAAACTTGTTTCCAAGTCATGTCAGGAAAAGAAGCAGTTTCTGCATTCTTCTCATCTTGTGTACATGCTGAAAATCTGACAATGGGTGTATATTGTATTGAGGGAAATGTTAAAACTCTCACAAAGAAGGAAGGAAGTATTAATATTACGTCGATAAGCTCAAGACGTCTGATAATCCTTCCGATCCAGTTCAATTTGTCACAAGTCAATAAATTCCCTTGGGATTTGTGGACAAATGAGATAAATAAAGACAAGGGTTTATTAAATCTGCTGACAAAACAATTAAAAGAAGCTGAAATTGTATTTAGACATGAACAAGGTAATCTAAATGATATTGAACATGAATGGACGAGTATGTCAGGCTCATCTTGGTGGAGAAATTTAGGAAAATCTGTAACTAGTTGGTCACAGTCTTCAGCGAAAATGGCAGCAGGAAATGTATTATCTAATCCGATTGTTATTTTATTTATCATAGTTTTGCTGTGTATAATATATCAAATAGTTATTATGTGTAAAATTAGGAGAATTTATAAGAATATAAAGATAGAAATGAAAAAGGAAGATGATATTTTAAGAGAGATGTTAAAACGAAAAAATATAACTCTCTGATCTAATTTTTGTTTTTACAATAGGTTTGAAAATTCAGATGACATTCAGGGCAGATGTTGATACAAGGTTTTCAGAATAAAGAATGAATGTGATACGAATGGTGAGAGAATGAGTTAGGATTGATTATGATATGTCTCAAATCATAATCAGGGGGGACTGTAAAATATCAGTATTTCTATTATAAAAAATATATAGATTAATTCTCACATACAGAGTCTAGTCCAGCTAACAGGCTCTGCTTACTTTAGAGAAGTGACTGAGTTATTCTGAGTGCCTTGGCTCATACAGCTGTTTCTTACTTGTCAAATGTATAGGTCACTTGTCAAAGCTGTCAAAATGTGACTATTTAGAGGTAATGAATGGTTTTAAAGATCTCAGGCTTTAGGCTTAAATATCTCAGACTAAGGTAATGCATAAATAACTGTATGCATATTGTTAAAATAACTAGGGTTCACTTAACATGGAAGAAGTTATGAACATAGAGGCAAGCCACCATATGTGGTTGTAGTTTATAGGTCAAAATAGTATATAAAGCCGACCTAACTCTTGTTCAGGAGATCTCAGATCCCTTGAGACTCTCGAACACCCGGACCACAGCTGCTCAAGACTATATGTAAGAACGATGCTTGTTTCTCTCTCCAAATAATTATTGCATGTCATGAACTTACTTTTCTTCATTTCTGTAATCACTTTTTGAATGAACAATTAAACAAGATTTATTTTTATCCTCAATTCAACATTGCTCTTACTTTTTAATTCTCAACCGTGCACTTACTTGAAAGTAAGTAAGGAAGAGATATATTTTTCTTCAGACAGACGCACAGCTGAAGCTAGGAGACAGGGCTAGGGTGGAGGCCCCGGAGTCCTCGCCATCTGAGGTATCCTGGGGAACAGGGCGAGTGTTAGGCATCGGGTTTCTGGCGCTGAACAGCAGGAATCCCGAGCCTTGCCTTCGGGGGTCTTCCATTCCTCTTCGGCCACAGAGGAGCCTGCTCAGCAGACTCGTCGATCCCAGCACTCTGCTCAGACCAGTTTTGTGGGTTTGGTTGTTGCTGCCACCTCTGGTCCAGCTATAGCAACGCATGTTGGTCTGCAACGAACAACTCCAGGGACTAAGTCCTCATTTCGGTCCACTGAGCATGCCCGTGAGACAATCTCCCATTGGAGATCGGAGGTCACATGCTCAGGTCCTTCTCCAGCTCGGATTGCACCATCAGGAAGGTCCCGGAAGGACGCTGCTATAAAAGGTTCACATGGCCGCTCGGCCATGCCCTAGTATAGACTCTTATTGTATATTGTGTGAGTGATCATGGATGCATGTATCTGGTGACTGACTCATTATGACTCCCCTTCCTTGGATACATATGGTATAGGGCTATAGAGTTAGTCAGCGCCTACTAGTGGCTTTGTCTGCGCCACAGTGCTTCCGCATCTCAGCACCTCACTCAGCGCCATATGGTGCCGTCCAGAGCTGGGCACCTTCAGTACCTCATTAAGCGGCTGCATCCACCAGTGCAACACCTTGCACCAGTCTAGCGCTTTCCTCCATTGTTCCGGGTGGTTAGTGGCGTCCGCCAGAGTGGTGCAGTTCACACATAGCACGCTTTAGTTATTTAGTTTGTTTCTTCCTGGCACCACTGTTGCGGTGCCGAGCACTAGTGTGACTAGAGGGACTCTAACCCCGTGTCTCAGGGGTAGAGTCCTGTGTCTATACACCAGTACTCACATTGCCGAGCTCTGTGAGCATAAACAGGCTGAGGCATTTGTGTTTGGCAGTCGGGCGACTCTGTGAGGTAACAGAGTCCACCTCTGTACACACTAGGTGGAGTTAACCCCGTGTGTTCCTCTATTGTACCGCCATATAACGTTCGCCATTACCAAACAGCAGTTACCATCTCTGCACAGTGGACCTCGGGCTGCGAACGCACATAATTATCTTCCTTATTATTTGGTGTGTTCTGCCATTCCGTAACAGCGAGTTAGGGTGCCCCCTAGTGTCAGGGCCAGGAAAGGTGCCCCTGGTCCCAGTTTACTCGCCAGCCTTCCGTCACAACTGTGCCACCTGTGTGTTGTGAGTTCATTTTCCCCTCCGTCACTGAGGCCTGGTGAACTCCCTATTCTAGTGAAAGAAGGTAGTGAGCCTGATTATCAGGCACCTGGGACTAATGAATACGATTGGCTGAGTGGAGTCACTGACTGGATTTAAGGCAGCCTACGCCTTTCTGCCCTGCGGGTGATTTCTCTGTGGACTCTTGGACACCAGTCTGATTCCTGCTCTCCTAAAGCTAAGTTTTCTGTTTTGCCTTTTGCATTTAAGATTTGTTTTTGTTTTTCTTGCTTTTTGGATTTTGCCACTCCCTGCTGGAGTGTGCAGTGTTCCGTTAGCTCTGTCTTCTGAAAGTACCTGAGTGCTGATTTAGTTTTTGAAGCTTAGTTGCTTCAGGGCCATTTTTATATCAGCTTTGTCTCTGATAGGGTTTTGGCAGATTGCAGACAGCAGCCTTCCTATCCGTTCCTATCTAGGTAGTTTTTGGGCCCCGTCTTTTGCTCAGCCTGTCTTTCTGTCTGTGTAAGTGTTTTCATCTTGCTTCACCGTCATTATATGTGGGGGGCTGCCTATTGCTTTGGGGTCTGCTCTGGGGCAGTTAGATTTCCCCTTTTCCTTCTTTAGGCCTATGTATCTCTCCGGCTGTGATCGAGGGCTCTAGGTCATCGTAGGAACCCCCCACGGCTACTGCTAGTTGTGTTGATAGGTTCAGGGGTCTGCAATCTGATAGTTGCCAACTTCTCTGGTTTTCTGGACTTAGCTAGCATTTCTGTTTTTGCCTCCTACGGTGACTCATTCATAACAGAATCACCCGTCCAACCGCAGATCCTGGGGTACTCAATAGCAGGAAAGAATTGTGTTTAAAAGAAAAAAAAAAAAAAGCGTGTATATTCTTTCCTCTATATCTCTGAGGCCGCAGGGGGAATTTTTTTTTTCTCTCAATGGAGATAAAGCAAGTGTCTGATCGTGTGGAGCAGCTCGCTGCTGAAGTGCGAGGAATTTCCGCCTATCTTGCTCGTTCACATGCTGTTGAACCAAAGATCCCCACACCTGATGTATTTTTTGGAGATCGATCTAAATTTTTGAGTTTCAAAAATAATTGTAAATTATTTTTTGCTTTGAAGCCTAACTCGTCAGGGAGCCCCGCGCAGCAGGTTAAAATTGTCATCTCTTTGCTGCGCGGCGATCCCCAGGATTGGGCGTTTTCTTTGAAACCAGATGACCCTATTCTGACTAATGTGAACGCATTTTTTCAAGCCTTGGGGTTGCTGTACGACGAACCTAATGCTATTGATCAGGCTGAAAAGACCATGTTAGCATTGAACCAGGGTCGAGAATCTGCAGAGTTGTACTGTCAAAAGTTCCGAAAGTGGGAGGTCCTTACTACCTGGAATGATAGTGCCTTGGCTGCTCTCTTTCGGAAGGGTTTGTCAGAAGCCGTAAAAGATACTATGGTGGGATTTCCTGTTCCCTCTGGTCTGGACGATTCTATGTCTTTAGCCATTCAGGTTGATCGGCGTTTACGTGAACGCAGGATTACACGAGAGGTGTTTCCACCGGTTGAACAGACGTCTGAACCTATGCAATGTGATAGAGTTTTGTCTAAGGCGCAACGTCAGGAATTCAGAAGGCGCAATAAGCTGTGTTTTTTCTGTGGAGATGCCTCACATATTATTTCTGTTTGTCCTAAACGTGAGAAACGCTTTGCACACACGTTTTCTGTTGGTGGGGTTCAGCCTAAGTTTCTTTTGGCGATTACTCTGATCTGTTCCCTGTCCACATTTTCCGCCAAGGCTTTTGTGGATTCGGGAGCAGCGCTAAACCTAATGGACTTGGATTTTGCTAAACGTTGTGGATTTCCGTTGACACCTCTGCAGACGCCTATCCCTTTGAGGGGGATTGATGCTACCCCTCTGGCTAAAAATAAACCTCAGTTTTGGACCCAGATGGTCATGCGGGTCGCCCCAGACCACCAAGAAAATTGCAGATTTTTGGTGTTGCATGGTCTGCATGATGCCGTTGTTCTGGGGTTTCCCTGGTTGCAGATTCATAATCCAGTTTTGGATTGGAAGTCTGTGTCTGTGGTGAGTTGGGGTTGCCGGTGTACCTTTAGTGAGGCTCCGTTTTTTTCCACCTCTCCTCAGTCGCATGAGGTTCCTGACTATTTGGCGGACTTCTATGATGTATTTAGTGAGAATGAGTCTGCGTCCTTGCCTCCTCATAGGAGTTATGACTGTGCAATTGAACTAAGCCCGGGGTGTAAATTTCCTAAGGGTCGGCTCCTCAATTTATCTGTACCCGAGCACGAGGCTATGCGGTCCTATATTAAGGAGGCGTTGGAGAAGGGTCATATTAGACCATCCTCGTCACCCTTAGGTGCCGTTTTTTTTTTTGTGGCCAAGAAGGATGGTTCTTTAAGGCCTTGTATTGATTATCGTGCCCTCAATAAAATTACTATTAAATATCAGTATCCGTTACCCCTGATTTCGGATCTATTCTCTAGAGTCAGAGGTGCTTGCTGGTTTACCAAGCTTAACCTCAGGGGGGCGTATAATCTTATCCGCATTAAGCAGGGGGATGAATGGAAGACGGCGTTTAATACTCCGGAGGGACATTTTGAGTACCTGGTGATGCCTTTTGGGCTCACTAATGCCCCTTCTGTCTTCCAGTGCTTCATGAACGATATTTTCCGAGACTTTGTCGATAAATTTTTGATTATCTATCTGGACGATATTTTGATCTTCTCCAAGGATTGGGATGCTCATGTGGAACATATTCGGACTGTGTTCCGGATCTTGAGAGAGAATTCTCTGTATGTCAAAGGATCAAAATGCCTTTTTGGAGTACAGAGGATTTCTTTTTTGGGATTTATTTTGTCTCCGTCAACTATTGAAATGGACCCAGCTAAGGTACAGGCCATTTATGATTGGGTTCAGCCCACTTCTTTGAAGGCCCTCCAGAAGTTTTTGGGTTTTGATAATTTTTATCAGAAATTTATAGCAAAATTTTCTAGTATTGCCAAACCATTGACTGACCTGACCAGGAAGGGTGCGGATGTGTTGAATTGGTCTCCGGAGGCGGTTGCTTCCTTTCAGGAGCTGAAGCGTAGATTTACCTCCGCCCCGGTTCTGCGGCAACCTGATGTCTCACTCCCGTTTCAGGTAGAGGTGGATGCTTCTGAGATTGGTGCAGGAGCAGTGTTGTCCCAAAAGGATCCGGTAACATCTAAAATGAATCCCTGTGCTTTCTTTTCCCGAAAGTTCTCTTCATCTGAACGTAACTATGATGTGGGGAATCGGGAACTGTTGGCCATGAAATGGGCATTTGAGGAGTGGAGACATTGGTTGGAGGGAGCCAAACATCAAGTTTGGTCCTCACTGACCACAAAAATTTGATTTACCTAGAGTCGGCTAAACGCTTGAACCCCAGACAGGCTAGGTGGGCCTTGTTTTTTACACGTTTTGATTTTGTGGTCTCTTTCCTTCCTGGAACTAAGAATGTCAAGGCAGACGCCCTCTCTAGGAGTTTCTTTGCTGATTCTCCTGTGATGACCAAGCCTGCTACCATCTTAGGTGAAGGGGTAGTTCTTTCTGCCATCTCGCCCGATTTGAGACTTGCTCTGCAAGAGTTCCAGGAGGACAAACCTGAGCGTTGTCCCAGTGGAAAGTTGTATGTTCCTGACCAGTGGAAGAAGAGAGTGATGTCTGAAGTTCATTGCTCTGCATTGGCTGGTCATCCGGGTATTTTTGGTACTAGAGATCTGGTGAGTCGTTCTTTTTGGTGGCCCACCTTGTCTCATGATGTCAGGAATTTTGTGCAGTCCTGTGGGACTTGCTCCCGGTCTAAATCTTGTTCTCACTCTAGTGGGTTGTTGATGCCTTTGCCGGTCCCCAGGAGGCCATGGACCCATATTTCAATGGATTTCATCTCTGATATGCCGGTCTCTCAAAGAATGACTGTTATTTGGGTGATTTGTGATAGGTTCTCTAAGATGGTTCATCTTGTACCACTCCCTAAGTTGCCATCTTCCTCTGAGTTGGTGCCCCTGTTTTTGCAACAGGTGGTTCGCTTGCACGGGATTCCTGAGAACATTGTATCTGACAGAGGAGTTCAATTTGTGTCTAAATTTTGGAGGACGTTCTGTTCCAAGTTGGGAATTCAGTTGTCCTTCTCCTCTGCTTTTCACCCTCAGACCAATGGGCAGACAGAGAGAACAAACCAGACCTTGGAGTCGTATTTGAGATGTTTTATTTCCGCTGATCAGGATGATTGGGTTTCATTTTTGCCCTTGGCCGAATTTGCTTTAAATAATAGAGCTAGTTCTGCCACTTTGATGTCACCTTTTTTTTTGGAACTTTGGGTTTCATCCTCGATTTTCTTCAGGGCAGGTGGAGCCCTCTGCCTGCCCAGGTGTTGACACTGTGGTGGAGAGAATGCACCAGATCTGGGACCAAGTGGTGGATAAGTTATCTCTCTCCCAGGAAAAGGCCCAGCGGTTTTCCAATCGACATAGGACCATTGGTCCCCAGTTTAAGATTGGTGATATGGTGTGGTTATCATCAAAAAATATTGCTATGAAGGTGGCTTCTCCTAAGTTTAAGCCTAGAATTATTGGACCTTACAAGATTTTGGAGATTATTAATCCGGTCTCTTTTCGTTTGGCTCTTCCTGTCACATTTAAGATCCATAATGTGTTCCATAAGTCCTTGTTGAAGAGGTTTGTTGAGCCAGTTGTGCTTGAGGTGGCACCTCCGGACCCTGTATTGGTTGAAGGTAACTTGGAATATGAGGTAGAGAAAATTCTGGATTCCCGTCTGGCTAGACGGAGACTCCAGTATTTGGTTAAGTGGAAGGGTTATGGTCAGGAGGATAATTCCTGGGTCTCTGCCTCTGATATTCATGCCAAAAGATTGGTGCGTGCCTTTCATCGGGCTCACCCTGATCGCCCTGGTAGCGTTGTTGAGGGTTCGGTGACCCCTCCTCAAGGGGGGGGTACTGTTGTGAGTTCATTTTCCCCTCCGTCACTGAGGCCTGGTGAACTCCCTATTCTAGTGAAAGAAGGTAGTGAGCCTGATTATCAGGCACCTGGGACTAATGAATACGATTGGCTGAGTGGAGTCACTGACTGGATTTAAGGCAGCCTACGCCTTTCTGCCCTGCGGGTGATTTCTCTGTGGACTCTTGGACACCAGTCTGATTCCTGCTCTCCTAAAGCTAAGTTTTCTGTTTTGCCTTTTGCATTTAAGATTTGTTTTTGTTTTTCTTGCTTTTTGGATTCTGCCACTCCCTGCTGGAGTGTGCAGTGTTCCGTTAGCTCTGTCTTCTGAAAGTACCTGAGTGCTGATTTAGTTTTTGAAGCTTAGTTGCTTCAGGGACATTTTTATATCAGCTTGTTGGCTTTGTCTCTGATAGGGTTTTGGCAGATTGCAGACAGCAGCCTTCCTATCCGTTCCTATCTAGGTAGTTTTTGGGCCCCGTCTTTTGCTCAGCCTGTCTTTCTGTCTGTGTAAGTGTTTTCATCTTGCTTCAACGTCATTATATGTGGGGGGCTGCCTATTGCTTTGGGGTCTGCTCTGGGGCAGTTAGATTTCCCCTTTTCCTTCTTTAGGCCTATGTATCTCTCCGGCTGTGATCGAGGGGTCTAGGTCATCGTAGGAACCCCCCACGGCTACTGCTAGTTGTGTTGATAGGTTCAGGGGTCTGCAATCTGATAGTTGCCAACTTCTCTGGTTTTCTGGACTTAGCTAGCATTTCTGTTTTTGCCTCCTACGGTGACTCATTCATAACACCTGTGGTAGCCTCACTGCTGCGCTGTAAGCCAGCTCTGTTTAAGTGCAGCCCTGCTACCAATCTACTGCCATCTATTGGAGCCTGCACATACCTACATTGTAGCAACGTGACATCAATTTTTTGACAAAAAAAAATTGTGAACTGTACCAAAAAAATCAGTTTTTCACAATTTTAACCCATTGTAGTTTTACAGAAAGCACGTTAAACTGTATGCATGAATCATTGAATCCAGAAAAAACTTAGGAAGCTTTATTTTAGAGTTTATTATACCAGCGAAATATAACAAGAACTGAGTTACAGTGTATGGATAGATCATTGAATCCATACAAATTTTTGGGAGTTTTTTGGGAGTTTAATATAGGATTCAGCCAGGAAGGTAGTCGTGGCCGAGGACACCAGGGCCTTGGTGTCCTGGCCTCCTCCCACAGAAAAATTGTCAGCTTCTTCCGGCATACCTTTTGGGGATTCTAGTTCACCATCAGGGATTCCACTGCGATGCAGCACAGCTCCTGTACACTCAGTTTCGGTGCATAGGGTAGAATGAACGGACACATAAACCGGTTTAGATGCCAAACAAACTATTTTACTTTTCTCTTCAACGGTCCCGGATATATCAGTAACATTACAGTCCATCATTCCTCCTGCACCTTCCCTTTCCTGCTCTCTTTGTCCTCACGCACATCACTGGGTAGTAGCGCCCTAGGCGGCACCGCAGCTTCACTTCTGTAGGACCTCAAGACATAGGGGATACCATTCATCCTTTTTGCCCCGGACTTACAAGTTTCAGCCCTATTTAAGATCTGCCACGTTGTGAATATTCTGTGCCCTACACGACTCTTGGACCCAAAATTATCTTCTCTTGTCCTAGCTGTAGAAGCGTATTCCTTTGGTGCTCCTGTTCTATCCAGCACCCGTCTGTCTGTGCCTGTGCTCTTTCTGAACATTGCATAGCTGCTAGGTCCTGGGCCTAGAGTCCTTGTGGACACTTCGGGCATGCTCGCCCTTCTAACCTGTTCCTATATCCTTCATTCGCTTATCCTATAGCAGCTCCTCCTACAATTAACCCTCTATGAACTTCCAACAAGATATACCTACAAGGTCCAATAGTATGCCCCCATCTAGTGGCCCACAACAGAACTACATTTACCTATATCTAGGAACTATATACTAATGGTGCCCTCCACTAATGTCCCCAAAGGATGCACTAGCTTACCCTAATCTGTACATAAACATGCAGAACATAATACAAAACAATATATTACAATCTCTACAGCATGTTAACACATATATAATGTGGCAGTACCAATAAGACAAGCGGTAATACACGTAGTCATGCCGCAGTACTGCAAGCATTCAACACATCAAATATTAACATATATACATAGGACTTCTTAAAGGGGTGACATTAAAGGGCATTTTCCTTCAATCCCCTTCATTAAAATACCAGCGAAATGTAACAAGAACCATGTTGCAAAGTATTGATGAATCCATAAAAGGTTTTGGAAGGTTTTTTAGAGTTTAATATACCAGTAAAAATGTAACAAGAACCATGTTACAGCGTATGGATGAATCATTGAACCCATAAACATTTTTTCAATTAACTTTTTAATTTTTATATAAAACCGAAATGCAACAGAAAGCACTTAATACTCTATAAATTAGTAACTGAATCAATAAAAATTTTCAATTTTTTTGAGTTTTGTGAAACAGAAAGCATGTAAAACTATATGGATGAGTAACTGAATCCAGACAAATTTCTCAATGCTCTTTTGTAGTGTTATATATAGCACCAAAATGTACCCAAGAACATGTAATACTGTATGGATGAGCAATAAATACAGATAAATGTTTTAACAGTTTTGTTGAGGGTTAAATATCACCTAAATGTACCCAAGAACAATAATACTCTATGGATGAGCAACATAATACTGAAAAAATTTTGAACAGTTTTTTGTAGGGATAGATAATACTGAAATGCACTCAAGAAGATGTAATACTCTACAGATGAGCAATATACTACCAACAAATTTTGAAAAAAATTTGGGAGGGTAAGAGGCCATCGAAATGCACCCAAGAAGACCTAATACTCTATAAATGAGCAATATAATACTGATACATTTTTTAGCAATTTTTTGAGGGATAAATAGCAACAAAATATACCCCCAAAACACCTTACACTCTATGGATGACTAATTTAATCTAGGTACATTTTTTAACTCTTTTTTTGCGAGGGTTAGATACCAGTGAAATGTACCCAAGAACACATAATACTCTATGGGTTAGCAATATAATACCAATAAATTTTGTAACAATTTTTTGGCGCATTATATACCACCATAATATACCCAAGAACATGTAATACTGTATGGATGAACAATATAGTACCGATACATTTTTTTACAATTTTTTGAGGGTTAGATATCACCAAAATATACCCAAAAACATGTACAGTGGGGAAAAGGTATTTAGTCAGCCACCAATTGTGCAAGTTTTCCCACTTAAAAAGATGAGAGAGGCCTAAATTTAACATCACAGGTAGACAACAACTATGAGAGTCAAAATGAGAAAACAAATCCAGAAAATCACCTTGTCTGATTTGGCAAGATTTATTTTGAAAATTATGAAATTATGGTGGAAAATAAGTATTTGGTCATTAACAAAAGTTCATCTCAATTTTTTATATATCCTTTGTTGGCAATGACAGAGGTCAAACGTTTTCTGTAAGTCTTCACAAGGTTGGCACACACTGTTGGTGGTATGTTGGCCCATTCCTCCATGCAGATCTCCTCTAAAGCAGTGATGTTTTGGGTCTGTCACTGGGCAACACGGGCTTTCAAATCCCTCCAAAGGTTTTCTATGAGGTTGAGATCTGGAGACTGGGAAGACTGAATCTGCAATAGGCAAGCAGCTTGGTGAGATGAAGTCAACTGTGGGAGCAATAGTAAGAAAATGGCAGACATACAAGACCACTGATAATCTCCCTCTATCTGGAGCTCCACACAAGATCTCACCCCGTGGGGTCAAAATGATCACAGGAGCACTTGTTCTCACCCACAAAGCTCTCCACAGTGGGGCACCCCCTTACATCTCTTCTCTCATTTCTGTCTATCGGCCTAGCCGATCGCTGCGCTCTGCAAACGACTTTCGACTAACCTCTGCACTAATCCGTACCTCCCACTCCCGACTCCAAGACTTCTCCCGTGCTGCTCCTATCCTCTGGAATGCTCTACCCCAAGAAATCAGGACTATCCACAATTTGCATAGTTTTAGGCGCTCCCTCAAAACACACCTGTTCAGAGCGGCCTATCACATTCACTAATCAAAGTCATTCTCTGTGTAAGTGTGCGTGTGTAGCCCATACACTATCTCCATCCATTCCTCAGTCCCTCAAGATGGCTGGACCTTCATTGTAAATACACCATTGTAAATACACACCTGTACTCTGTATCTCCCCCACCTCATTGTAGATTGTAAGCTCTCACGAGCAGGGTTGTCTTATTTCGTCTTATTTTGCTTTAATTATTGTATTGTTAGCGTTGTTACTTATGACTTGTGTTTTGAAACTTTTAAACTGTAAAGCACTGCGGAATATGTTGGCACTATATAAATAAAGATTATTATTATTATTATCACAGGAACTGTGAACAAAAATCCCATAAACACATGGGGGACTTAGTGAATGACATAGATAGAGCTGGGACCACCGTAACAAAGGCTACCATCAGACAGTAACACACTACACCACCAGGGATTCAGAACTTCAAGCTTAAGAAACATCAGTGTCAGATCGCACCATGCGTCATTGTATGAACCAAAGTGGACTTCATGAGACTGGCTAGGCCACTCCAGGACCTTCATATGCTTCTTACAAAGCCACTCCTTTGTTGCTCTGGTGGTGTGCTTGGAATCATTATCATGCTGAAAGACCCATCCACGTTTCATCTTCAATGCCATTGCTGATGGAATGAGGTTTGCACTCAAAATCTCACAATACATGGTGTTAGGGTTGCGGATCGCACTAAATATAAAATATTAGGAAGTGCGATCGCAACCAGGGGTCCACCGTGCAGAGATGGAAAACTGCTGCTCAGTAATGGTGGAGCACAACTAAACACCAGCGGGTTAACCGCTGACCCGGTGTGTACAGGGGCAAACTCTGTTACCTCACAGAGCCGCTGGAATAACAAGTTAGTCCCCTGAAGAGTTACTTGGATGAAACGCTTTGGGACGCTCCTTATAGGGAAAGTGCAGGGCATGTGCAATATAGGGCTAGCTGTGGACTGCCCTTGTAAAGGCAGGAGCCTGGGGATCAGTTAATGGTTAGTATGTAAAGGAACTGACAGGGTATTGTCCTCCCATCGCTACCTTCCTGTAGAGTATCCCTGGTGACTTCTGACCGTCTGCATAAACCGGTGAGATTGTTCCTTTTTTCTTTGAAGTCTCATCTATTGAAGGCTATGAACCTGTTGGTCTAACCTATGAAATATATATGTGCATACATGTGCAATTGGCTATAGCATTGTGCTAACTATTTATGCTGTATCCATTATATAGATTGTGATCTGATTTATTAGTTACATTCTATATCCCTGTGTGATGCGTTTGGTTGCTTGCAATTATCCTTTGAGGATCACCCATTTATTTTGCATCTCATTTTAAATTCACTTGTGGGTGACACTATTATTTTTGGTACTTTTAAGTTTTTGCATTAAAAGTTATATTTAATCTCATTTGCTGCTATATATATAAATTTGGATGAGAAATATTTGTCATTTCGGATTGATATTGGCATTTCTGCTGTATTTGATACTCATCACAGGTCCTTCAAGCATTTACACACTCTTTACAACAGTGTTCTTTAAACACACCCCCTGGGTGGGTTTGTAGGTAACTAGTCCCTGACACATTGAACCAGCACCTCAGCAGTATCACTGCTGATTAACGCACACATAAATCTCCATCTCAAGGCCACCCACCTTGAGATACATAACGGTCATTCAGTATCTTGCCATTCATCCACTCTCCTGGGACATCCATACAGCGCCCCCTAGTGGACACAGTGATCACTACACCACATACCTCCCCCCTCTGTTCAAACTTGTGGAGTTGAACACACAACATTACACCAGGATTTCGAGACCGGGCACTCATTACACCTTGCCCCCCAGGTCGAGAGAACCGTCTCCACCTGTCATACGGCCTCGTTCCTGCGATAGACCTCCCCCGCCTCCAGCGGTCAGAATATCGGTCATTGGCTTTGACCCTCCAGTCACAGTCTGTCTGCGTCGTCAGACACTGGTTAGTCACCATCCTTTCTCTATCTAAGCGTCTTGTAAGAAATGGTACCCCACCACATCTAAGTTTACTTTTCAGTGCATTAACCTCACAGTTCTTTGCATCTGCTGTCTCCGTAGCAACCTCCAGTTCACACTGTAATTTACGGTGCAACGTATTGGCACGTTGAGCCTCTTTCTCTGCTTCTTCACCTGGCGTATCAACTGTTTCAGACGCACATCATTTCCCTCCACCAGGCCTTTGTACTGCTCAGAATTACGCCTTTAATCATCCATTTGCCTTAGTACAACCTTCGGTTTTTTTCTCTGTACGACGTACTTGTTTGCTAGCAGATTGTCGCACTTTAATTTCTGCATCAAGCTGTTCCTCCAGTAGTACAACCTTTGCTTCTAAGTCCTTATTCTGGCGAACTAATTGCTGACGGGCACTCTCATTCTTCTGAGTATTACTACGTTCTGTCCTTCAGATCAGCATCCATCTGGTCAACCTGAAGTGTGGCCTTTCTCAGCTTGTCATTGGCTGATTCAACGTTGCCGTGTTCTTCCTCCACTTCTTCTTCCAGCTGAACAATGCGAGACTCTAACCGCCTCTTTTCTTCCAAAGCCAGAGCACCTTCACCTCTGTTGTTGGCAATCACATCAGCCAGTTCATCTCTTTCCTGCTGTGCTTGTCTTTTAGCACACTCTGCAGCAGCAAGCTCCGTCTGCAAACGAATCACCTCTGCTTCCATACTTTTCAGTTTCTTTTTGGCTTCACACTGTTCCTCATTCAGGCCTGGCCGCTGTAAGTCTTCGTCCCACTTCTCCCGCAGAAGGCTTCTTACAGTTTCTGTTAGTACTCCTACCTCTTCTCTGAGGGATTTATTCAGACCCTGCCACAATACCAGGTGACCTTTGAGCTCGAAGACTTCTTTCTCTAGGTCATCTAGTCTGTGCTCCCTTTCTCTCTCAGAGCCACAGTCACCCCTAGAGTCTGAATCACGCCGATCATCCGAGTCAACCCTCCAGTTACCCTCTGACCGTGTGTCCACTCCAGTCACCTCATCTCCCAGCCCACCATCTGTCTTGTCACGAGACTTCAGGTCCGTCAGTTGGGCAGATGTACTTCTTCCGGTCAGTTCTACATCAGACCTGTCCACTTTAGGAGGCGTCACCGTCTCAACGTCTTTTAATCCAACAGTAGAAACGTCTCCCTCATTCGACCATACATTATCAAACAACACAAAGTCCCGGCCCCTCTCCAAGGCATAGACTAAATCACGTGGTATCCCGCCCCCTTGGCACTCACCACCTTTGGTCCCCTCAAACATTACTCGGTCTACTGCATAGTTCACTGTGACCCCATGTTTACAGCGAACCCTGGCGTTTTTCTCGGTCAGAGATAAAACGAGAGGTGTTCCTGTCAGAGTTCGCCTGACTCTCTGAGTCCAGTCTACCAGAGACTCCTTCCCAGTGCAGCATCACGGTACACACCTGTGGCCCGTCATTATCTGGAAAATACATGCTGCACTCCTCAAAAGACATACACACACTGCGGTCCCCCAGACATACCCACTGAGGCAACCAGTGCTGCCATTTCCTCTTTTGACACACCGGCCCCTTTCTGGACCACCCCAATTTGGGTCGCCGCCCCCTACTGGGACTCCACCCCTTTTGGGCTACCACCCTGATTTGGGCCACCGCCCCTTTTCGGGATTTTCCCATGTCCGTTATACCGGTCTTCTCAGACCACAGTTCACACAACACAGTTTATGTCTTTTAACGATACCACACAAGTCCTTGCTGGCACCACCACAGCGCCTGCTGTCACCGATCACCGACACCACCGGCTGCTGTTCACACACAGCGGCTGGTGTCCTCTTCGTAACCCCGCCGAGTTACAGGAAGCCGCTTGTCGCCTTCGTGACCCCGCCGAGTTACCGGGAGCGGCTTGTCCCCTTCGTAACCCTGCCGAGTTACAGGAAGCCGCTTGTCACCTTCAGACTCCCAATGAGCCACCGCAGGCTAAGTTGAGAAAAGAAAAAAAAACACACCACACAAAACTCACGTGTCCTTTCTGTGTGCTATTCAAGACGTTCCGTCTCCACCTGAGACCATCCAACACACAGGGCGCACCGGGTGCTATTCAGGGAGCGGCCCTCCTCCCAGGGTTTCCCAACACACCGGCCTCACCAGGTCCAGGGGCTTAGCGGTTGCTCTTCAGGACATCCGTCTCCGCCTGAGACTGCCCAAAACTCACACCTCACCAGGTCCAAGGTCATACCACGTGCTCCAGGGATCCGATTCTTCTCCTAGAATCTCCCAACACTGACCCTCCAGGACCTTGCTCACTGAACCCTCCAGGTACACAGTCTTTCCCACTGACCCAGGTCAGTACAACACGAACACCTGTCGGTTACCTGTGTCGGCCACACAGGTCCTCGGATACCTCTTCTCCGCAGAGGCACCCTATAGCAATCACCAGTCTCTTTCTCACTGACCCCGGTCAGTACAACACGCCTTACTAACTAGGCCGCCCCACGGTTCCAGAACTACAGTCGGGCAGTGGCTTCCCCAACCGTCAGCCCTCCTGGCTCAATGTTGCCCTTAGCAACCGACTTTGCAGTCCTCTTCCGTTGCTCCCAGCAACAAGGCTACAACAATGCCCATAGCTTTCTCCACGAATTGTGAGGTAGCGCTGTCATTCAAGTAGGGGATACTCGCTCAGCAGCCACAAAATCAGATCCAGCACAGATTTTCCATCAAATCATAACAGTCCATGCGGTTTATTAGGCATCATAAACCATGACCAGCAACATAAAGATTATATAAATGACATAGCGTCCATGACAGAGCTTCACTCTGTTATCAATGTCCAATACGCAGGCTTTTCAGCCTCACAGTTATATCTTACCCCATCAGGGTTCTCTCATGGCTGCTTCCCCATACTGCAGACATTCATTCCCTCCAGGGAACTCTCAGGCACTTGCAGCCATTAAACACAGCGTCCACATGCTGTCAGGAAGGTAGCCACACGAGACCTTCCAAACGGACTAATCGGGTCCCTGCATTCACCACATGTGACTTACCCTGGCCACATTATATGGTTCATAGCCACGCCCACCGGGTCACATGACTCTGACCTCATCACAGGTCCTTCAAGCATTTACACACTCTTTACAACAGTGTTCTTTAAACACACCCCCTGGGTGGGTTTGTAGGTAACTAGTCTCTGACACATTGAACCAGCACCTCAGCAGTATCACTGCTGATTAACGCACACATAAATCTCCATCTCAAGGCCACCCACCTTGAGATACATAACGGTCATTCAGTATCTTGCCATTCATCCACTCTCCTGGGACATCCATACAGCGCCCCCTAGTGGACACAGTGGTCACTACACCACACTGTATAGCGCACTATGCGGTGGCCATAATACTGTATGGAGTAATATACTGTCCGTTTTTGGAGCTATTGGAGAATTTAAAATGGATATCAGTCATGTGATTGTCACGTGCCCCGTCCTGTGTGACACGGCCAGCGGGTCGGTAATTAATACAACAAGACACAGGGGATAGGGAAACATTTACAATGATGGGCCCTGCGATAGGGAATGGGGAATGTGGAGACCTCCTGCACTCCCCTGAGTCAGTTTCCATAACACTCCTAACGTTCCCTATACAGGCTCCTCACCTGTCGCCAATCAGGATACCTGTCACCCTAGCACACCCTACACCTATTCCTTACTAGGGAGCTGGGTGGTGCAGGCACTGGCCCCACCGCTGTACTAACACCAACATGAGGAAAAGTGACAAACAGGGAAACACTTAGCTTTGCTCTGATGCACTTGCTCCAGGCAACAGACTCCAACACCTGAGTGCATCTTCCTCCCACCGTGTCCAACACCTGGGTGCACTGTCCAGCAACGGAGTCCAGCACCTGAGTGCAGCTGTCCAGCAACGGAGTCCAGCACCTGAGTGCAGCTTCCAGCAAAAGAGTCCAGCTCTACACCATAGCTGCCACTCCACCAAGCTTTGCAAGAATTCTTCACTGACACCATAACTGCCACTCCACCATGCTTTACATGAACTCCTCGCTGACACCATAGCTGCCACTCCAGGACTCTGACTGAGCTGTCCTGGACTCTCCTCAGCTTCTTCCTTCACCCAGCATGGTTGGAAAAAAACAACAATATCACCAACGTCAGTCAGCACAACTGACACACCTTTATTAAGTAAACACACCTGTTAGTGATTCCCGTGCAATTACACTTACCACCACCGGGGGCAAAACTATCTCTAAAAACACCAGTGCAATGACCATACTGGCCACCGGGGGAAAACTATCTCTAAGCACATGTATTGCCAACTGTTTAGCAATAAGGTTCAGATACGGCTTTAAAGAAGGCTACTACTTGGATATAACACAATTTTATTATACAATGATTATAAAACACCAAATTAATGGAATGGCAGATATAATATTACCCCGTTTTGTTAATTAATTTCATGTGAATCATACAGTCAATATGAATTATAATACATAGAGAAATAAGTATCCATACTATACATTACCAAGTAGTATTGCAACATCACTTCTCCACTGGAGGGACCACAGTGTCAAATGAGAAGGAAATGCTCTGGTCTTGTCATCACAGAAACCGTGCACCCACGATAGCTTCTGGAAATGTCCCTTGCTGGAAATGTCCCTCCCTCACTGAACTGGGTCCACCTTTTTATACATGCCACTGGGTCCACCTTTTTATAATATATATATTTTATACACAAAATTCCCACATTCCCTCTGTGCAGTATGTTTAGGCTGAGTCATCAGAATCTTGAAACTGCACAAGACTTCAAGGTCTGTTTGTTATTCAGTAGACTACTATAATCTTAGTTTGTTTGAGATTCGTTTGTCATTAGCATGTCTCTTAACAATAGCACAATGTTTTGCTACTGATTATAACCCAGGCTCTGTTTGCCTCCGGTCAACTTGTCAAAGTTGTCTATCATTGTTCAAAGTTCAACATATGTTGCTTGTTACAAAGTTAACTCTTCATGCTCATAGCATAATGCTCTAAGATGGGCAGCATGACTTCCATAATCACCTATTCTGAAAACTGGATACCTATCGTAACTCAGACACACACTAAGACATGTCAAGATATGTATCACAATCGGTCCTCGATTATTGATGTCATGCATGACCCAATATTGCTACATGAGACCATAAAACATTTTGGTCTCTCTTGTTAATCGAGAATCATACTATTATTGAGCACAAGACTTCCTTGTTCAAGCAGCATAAATATTCATTATCTGTACAGTTGTTATTCCTATTGTCCTAGCTTATATGTAAGAATGCACCACACAACTCTTATATTAGAATACCACACAGAATTAGTTGGAAAGCTCCTTGTAGAATTCCCATCAACCACCCCCCAAGTGAAATATTCAGTATCTATCACTGTTTGTCAACAGGGGTCACTTGTGTGCAAATCAGGATAATGAATCTTTGAAACACAGAGCTTCAAAGACCACAGAACAATTCCTTGTCTTACGGTATTGACACAGAGCAAACGCTTTGTGTCTCAGTATCAAAGTCCAGCATTAATGATATTACACCCTAGTATATTGCAATATAGTGTTTGGATTCAAACAACCATATTTCATATTTGCAATACTTTCTACCCTTGGTCTAATGACCACACTATATCAAAGCATATAAACAATATATTACAATATGTAGGCTATAAGATATCCATATTTTTATTAGCACCACAGCACAAAGCTTAGAGAGACGAAAAAAAAGGTTACCAGTGCTCTTATCTGACATGATTCCGCATGGATCATGACAGTGATGTAAGAAGTGAAGTATTTTTCATTGTACTATACTGCTATTTCTCTGCCATATCAGAGGATCATGAATTGTGGCATGTGTTAAAGGAGCCCATTGACACTCTTTGGCCCTGGGCCCACGAAAATCTGGAGACAGCCCTACCCCCCACAACTTTAGCCAAATAACCCCCAGTTTTCAATGCCTAACTATTATAAAGTAAATTAAGGTTGACAAGCTTAAGTAATAAGAATTGATGTTTTTGGCATTCAAATGGGCACTGTAGATGTGTTTCCTGTCCTCTCACTGCCGACTTTCCTTCCCCATTGACTTGCATTGGGTTTCGTGTTTCAGTCGGCCTTCGACTTTTCACGATAATCGGCCGATTTCGTTCGACCCGACTTTTGCGAAAGTCGGGTTTCAAGAAACCCGACTCGACCCGAAAAAAGGCAAAGTCGCTCATCTCTAGTGGCTTCACCTTACGCCACTGTGCTACATCTCGCAGCACCTCACTCAGCGCTATATGGTGCCGTCCTACAATGGGCACCTCTCTACCGCATGTACAGCAGCATCCGTTAGAGCGGCGCCGTGCGCGTTTTATGCGCTTTCCAATAATGGGGTGAATTATTGTTCCTCTCTGGTGCCTTTATCTATGATTGGTTATCGCTGCCAAATTTTCAACTTATTTTACATTATCTATATATGTCCCTGTTTCGCTGTTTTGAAATGTTATTTCTTCAGCGTTTCTTTGATGACGATGCTGGGGGCGGCATCCTCGGAAGTGGGGCAGGATGTGTGCCCCGCTAACCGGAAGTGTGGCGCCGTTTGGCCGATGGATGTCACCGGAAGTGGGGCATCTACCATCTTGTTTTCACCGGAAGTGGGGCGTCATCGGTTCAAGGGATTTTACTGGGGCAGTGTTTAGCGCGAACTATGACGCGCGCCCTGTGTGAGTTAGGTTGTCTAACGTGGGATGTTTGACACGCCAGGTATGAGTGTGTCCTGTGAACCAGAAATGTGTCGTCCGTGTAAGTGGCTGGTTACCGGAAGTGGGGCATCCACCATTTTTATCCCACCAAGGACAACATCTGCAAGGAGTTTGTATGTTCTCCCCGTGTTTGCGTGGGTTTCCTCCGGGTACTCCGGTTTCCTCCCACACTCCAAAGACATACTGATAGGGAATTTAGATTGTGAACCCCCATCGGGGACAGTGATGAAAATGTGTGCAAACTGTAAAGCGCTGCGGAATATGTTAGCGCTATATAAAAATAAAGATTATTATTATTATTATTATTTTTGAAATGGGGCTTCATCCGCTCATTACACATGGGACTTTTTTCCAGTGATGTCATTGGGGGGCGTTTTTAGCGCGAATCATGACGCGCGCCCTGGGAAGGTTAAACCATATAATGGGGGGTGACTGGTATGCCAGGTATGAGTGAACTGATATGCATTAATTAATTAATTGCGGCAATATGTGTGGATTAATCTAATGATATATATATATGCCCTCTTCCTTCCGCTCCCTGCAGACAGCAGATAGCATAGAGAGCAGGAGGATGTATGTCTCTTAGCTATAGCACTATGGCACATTAAATAAGTTAGTCCCCCTGAAGAGTTACTTGGATGAAACGCGTTGGGACGCTCCTTATAGGGAAAGTGCAGGGCATGTGCAATATAGGGCTAGCTGTGGACTGCCCTTGTAAGGGTAGGAGCCTTGGGATCAGTTAATAGTTAGCATGTAAGGGAACTGACAGGGTATTGTCCTCCCATCGCTACCTTCCTGTAGGTATTGTGAGAATCATGTGGGAATAGTGGATGAGGGCAGGTATATCTCGCCCAGATTCCTTTCCTATGTGGCCTAGTCTGGTCAGTATCGCACCTGCTTGCTAATGAATAATGGGAGGTGGATATAAAAGGATGCCAGGTGGTTGTGTGAGTGTCTCAGCCTGGGAACACAGAGAGCCTGTCTGTGTGAGAGACACACGTGAGTGAAAGCAGTGCCCACTGCAACTGTGGTTTGGCTGGACGGGAGAAGCCCGCCAGTTGGTAGTTAGGTTGTCCATTGTTTAGTTAGTGCCAGACAGGCAAGGATTTGTTTTATGTTTTATTTCTTTATGCATTGCTTTCACCATTAATAAACCTGACCCAGTGTCAGTTATACCTGAATCCCAGCTCTGCGCCTGAGTTTCATGCGGAACGCACGTGACCTTTGACCCCAGCAAAGGCGATCCCGGAGTGTTTTATCACATTGTGGTGGAGAACGCGGGCATCACGTTGCAAGCATGAGCATGGAGGACGTGGTGAAAGCGCTGGTACAGTCCACCGCCGTCCAGCAAGAAGCTAATCGGGTGATGATGGCCCACCTGAAGGAGTTGGTGGACATGACAGTTACCGATCGTTCGCTTCTCCAGCAGGTGGCGCAGCGCTTGGCAAGCTTACCTGAGCTTAACCTGGAAGCCGAGTCGAGAGTGATTCACGTGAGTCGGTACTGGCAGAAAATGATGACCGAAGATGACGTCGAGGCATACCTGACCACGTTTGAATGGACGGCGGTGCGAGAAAAATGGCCGAAGGCACAATGGGCCGGCCTGATTGCCCCGTTTCTTTCCAGTGAGGCCCAAAAGGCTTATTATGACTTAGAGCCTGAAGCCGCGCAGGACTTTGACAAATTGAAAGCCGAGATCTTGGCCCGGCTGGGAGTGACGACCGCTGTCCGTGCACAGAGAGTGCATCAATGGACTTATCAACCGGATAAACCACCGCGGTCACAGATGTTCGACCTGATCCACGTGACGAAGAAGTGGCTACAACCCGAGGTGCTGACAGCGCCAGAGATAATCCAGAGAGTCGTCATGGACAAGTACCTGATAGCTCTACCGCCAGCCCTGAGGAAGTGGGCAAGCCATGGAAATCCTATGACGGCAGATCAACTGGTGGATCTGGTTGAACGTTACTCCGTGGCGGAAGGACTCCGAGACGACGCTACCCCACCTCGTTCTTCATCGTCTCCACGTGGAACCGGTAAGACTGTTCCAGGGAGTAGGGGAGAAGGAAAAATCCCTAAGACAGTGGGGGAGGAAAACGGGACTGTCCGCACTGCGAGGCCGAGAGTAACGAACTATGGTCTAAGCAAGGGGCCCATTAGGTGTTTCCGCTGCCAAGAGATGGGACATATTGCTGCGAACTGTCCGGTCACTACTGAACCCATGCAGTGCGACGTCACAGACTCTAAAAACCGCATGTCTATGGTTGGACGGGTAGTGAGTGTGAATGCCGGTCAAAAGGATGTGGAAAAACACTTGTGTGATTTAACTGTTGATGGCAAAATGTGGTGGCATTGACCTGAGTGAAGTTGGCACCCCATGTTCTCAAAAGATGAATAAAAATACACCATTTGTTTGTGCTGCGTTTGTGCTGGTTTGTGCCGCAAAAATGAACGTTTGCGCCGCTTTGGTTCCAGAGATATTGCGCGTTATATTTTTATGAAGCTCCGCCCACTTTCCACCCCATGTTCTTAAATTTTAAAAATGAATACACCATTTGTTTGTGCTGCGTTTGTGCTGGTTTGTGCCGCAAAAATGAACGTTTGCACCGCTTTGGTTTCCGAGATATTGTGCGCTCAATTTGCTGAAACTCCACCCACCCTTGCGGGTGTGAAGTCTGACGGTCTAGTTAGGGTTGCAGCGTAGGGAATCTAGATCGGCGGGGGCACCAGTGGTCCGCACCTGGTCTCAACGTTATTAAATTATTGTATATATTTTCTGTTGTGGTTTCTCAGCCAGAGGTGTGTCTGACTTTTCAGCTGCAGTCTTATTGGTTATTTTTGTCACGTGAGTGTTGGCTGTCCTCTCCCTGCTGACGTCACCTCGCAGGGAGGGTTTTAGGACCCAGTGGCTCCCATAGTTCCATCTGGGCCTGCTGAGGGGTTTTTTTTCTTTTTTTTATATTACCCAGCAGGCCTAACACATTGTTTAGCCAAATTACGTTGCACTATAAAAAGAATTCCAGGGAAAAAAAAGATTGTGATTACTTTTGACGTTGGCCAGTTTATGTAAAGTGACTGTCATCTTCTATGAAAATCTTTGCATAAATATGCAATGACCGTAGACATCACCACTTTGTGTGTGATGGCTTTGGATTGCAGTGTGAATATGGCTGGGTTAACATTACATTTGGGCATACTGGGCATACGCTCCATTCATTTCTATGATCTGGCTGGGGTCCGCAAGTGACCCTAGTTGGCTCATTTTTGCTCCATATGTGGTTTTCTTGCTGGACTCAAAACCGTGGTAGACCATGATTTTGTGTCTGGCTCAAAACAAAAGTATTGTTATTTTAATATAGCTGTCCAACTAAACAGGACCTTCAGAGCTTAATAAATCTTTGCAAATCAAACACAGATAAAAATGGAATTACCAATAACAGATGAAACTTTGTAGACAGCAGAACTGTTTAAAGAACCATGAAACGGTTTAATCATAATGGGAAATCCACATTAACAAAATGTTAACAGAATAAAAAAATATTGGTAAGGCATATTTTAGGTTATTTTAAACATACACTTTAAGCACCAAAACAACCTTAGAGGAAAGCATTACTAACACTTTGTTTGGTGCCAGGATACTTTTAAACTTTCCACAACAATCTTGGAGCCTGTGACTTGCCACGGGACTCATGATGAGACAGATTCTCCACATATTCACTCCTCCTTTGTAAATATTACAACATGGGGTTGTATCTTGGTCTTTGCAGAGGCTGTTGTAATAAAGTCACACAGGTCATCATATTTCTCCCAGCCATTAAATTTTCTTCTACAATAGGCAACATAATGACCAAGAGACATATTGCCAGTTCCTGGAATGAAGGCAACAACCCCTCGTAGCACAAATGAATGACTGTCCAGATGTATGTTCACAGGTATTTCGGACAGTGTATACTGTGTTTCTGCACTTATTTCAATACAAAGTACTTGTCCAGTGGTGCAGCTGTGCGTGACCGAACCACTGCAAAGGAATTTCAATGAAGATGCATCCTGAATTTTCAAGCCATCTGGACACTCTTGAGGTGACTTTAATGGCTTTAGACATTTTGAAACATTTAGGTGTAGCCCATCTTCCAATGCTAGCTGAAGTTTACTAAGCCCATTAGTTTCTAAAATATGTATATTGATTGGCAGAAGAGGGATTGCTCTTGAATTAGCTATATTTCTATTGCAGTACACAGAAGAACACTGTGTTTTAATTATTACACTTGGTACCTGTCTCATTGTCATTGAGATTATGTGTGCAACATTACATTCAGCATTGACCTGCCTCACACCTGACTTCAGCTGAACATATTCAAATATTCCAGACAGTATTTTAGCCCTCATTGCATAAACTTCCTTTCCAACTCCCTTTGTCACAATTGTCTGCACCAATTCAAAAATTTCAACGGTGTTTTCTTTGATGACATAATTGCAAAATAATCCACTGTCCCAGAATGCACAACAAAGACACTGGCAAAATGAATCAAATGCACAGGTATTAATGATACTTATAAGCTTTTTGTTTACTTGTATTGGTTTTTTAGCTAGATGGTTACCATTTTTCAAAATGCTCACCTTTTTTTTTCGGTTAAATTTTGTGTCCATGTGCAGCAACTCGGAACATGGGGTTAGGTAGGACAATCTCTTTTTTGGAGGAATACTGAGACCTTTCCAATTTTCAACAGGCTGCTCCTGCAAGCTACTTTCATCACCCAATTTTATGTGAACTTGTGAATCCTCCTCACAGTTGCTGTTTTTTTGCCCATTCTCTTGGCTCATATTTTCACTGCTTTCGGTTTTCTTTATGGGAGCTGAGGAAAGTCTCATTTTGCCTTCCATAAATTCAAGGTGACGAATTACAAATCGGTCGGTTCTAATAGGGAGACATTCATGTTTAAAGAGTCCATTTTTTATGTTCTTAAATTCAGCCTCAACATTTGCAGAACTTGCTGTCATGTTCACACTTTTAAAGTGTGGAACCATTATGGCTGTCCAAAGTGGAAGGTAACATGCCATTCTTAAAAGATTTGGAACAAGTTCTGGAAGGAAATGTAAATTGTCTCGGTCACCATGATTTGCTGCAAGCATCTTACTCCTTTCACAAATTTCTGTTGCCCATATTTTCAGGTCTGTTTGGCATGGTTGAATTGGCTCATCCTCTTGTTCTTTCATCTCTACTCCATAGTCATCTTCAGTGACAGTGAGTAAAACACGTCCCTCTGCAATCCGTCTCTTCAGTTGAACTTTGCTAGTCTCTGATAAAACTGGTGTGCCTCTGTCATCATTCCCTTCTGATTCACTAAAAGCAACAACTGAAATTGAATGAATGAGTTCTCTCGCATCATCAAGTGATGTAGACTGTAGAAGTTGTGCCATTGCTCTGAGATAGAATTCCCTTACTCTGTTTCCAGCTTGCCTCAGACATTCCCATCGGCTAATAAGCTTGATACAGTGCGCAACATCAATTCTAATAAAGCATGGTGGTAGTTTTGATGCAACATTCCTGGTCAACACTCCAAAACACTGATTTATATATGTCTTCAAGTCGGGGTAAGGAGTGAAAGCCTTAACTAGAGCTCCAAGCAAAGCGAGGGAGAAATCACAAACTGCTTCCTTTGGAACAGTAGCACCTGCTTGTTTCCATTCAGTCAGCCATTGTGCTATAGAATTAACAGTATGGCTCTCAGAAAGCATCTGCACTACTGGGATATGATCTCCACTCGAACACAAAACCCCTTGGTACAAAAAGATGTGTGCAGAAATGCCAACAGGTCTTTTTAGTTTTCTCACTACTGAACCTGTTGCATCAAAACTTACATAGGAACCCAAGTTCTTTGACTTTATTTGGTAGACTTGCATCGGAGACTGGGTCTAGTAATGGCAAAAAAATTTATCTAGACCAATGTTGTGTATGCTTCCAGTCTGAGGAACACTGTATTTCAGGAGATGTAATGAAAGAATTGGGTCCTTGTGCATTAACTCTCTTTCGCCAATCTCTTGCTTGGCTTTTCTTAACGTTGCTAGATTTGGTAGATGGCTAGGCTCAGGGTCACCAACATCCATAACTTTATAAGCCTCAGCTGCGCGCCATACATGTGCTTGTTTTCGTCCTTCCCAGAGTTCTTTTGACAACCTTTTTCTTAAATCTCCTGATAATTTACGTTTTGATTTTCCTGTGTGGAGACTGTCATCAATATTGCAGATCATACACTTAAGCACTACTGGCTTAGCAATCTCTGGTATTTCTTCAACTTTTATGGATAGTTGTGCATCACACTCTGTGCAGCACCCTGTTATATCTATGTAGTTAGATACAACATTTGGATAAACCTTTGCCCTCCTGAATTTAAGTGTGCACGATGACTTGATATTTTTCCAGATCTCCTCATTCAATATGTGAGTCCATGTACCAGGTTTTAAGATTGTGTATTCTCTTTTATCAGCATACATAGATTTGTCATTGTAAATTACTTTTTCAGGCCAAATTTTGATCCAGCTCTGAAAAGAAAGACTGAACTCAAACTGAATGTCATAGCACTGAACTGATGAATGACTCTCTGTTCCTTCTGAGCTCTCACTGTTGGAAGGTTGTTTTGGGATATTTGTAACATCTTTGTACAGACCAAGGGCTTCCCATACATTGTGCCGATTTGTCTTTACAAACGTGTAAAGGTTTTTTGGTGACATTTTGTTATTTAATTTTTGACACAAGTCTACCCATACTTTTTCTGAGGGGAATGCTATTGCCTGTCCTGTAATAATTTTTTCATGTGAAGAACAGATGACATTTATAATGTCATCATAGTCACAGGCTGGCTTCCTGGGCATCTGATCAAAACAAAAAATGTTTTTATTAGTTTTACATGCAGTGTATTATATGGAAAATAATTGATTACATAATTTTTAATAGTTAAGATACAGTGGTCCCTCAACATACAATGGTAATTAGTTCCAGGTGAATCATCGTATGTTAAAACCATACTGGAGCAGCAGGTGATGCTGCATTCAACAGAGTCCTTCATATGTTGAAATGATCGTATGTTGGGGCCATTGTATGTGTTGAGGGATCACTGTACTGAGATTAAATAATCCTATTCTTAGCATGCTCACTTCTCTCTACTTTTACAGATGAAAAGTGTATTGTGTATCTCTGCCTCTCCCATAGTAATAAATGGTGGGGGCGTGCCTGCCACAGCAAAGCCCTGTGGTTGGCAGTCACTCTGCACAGGGCGGTGATTGCTCCATGCAGGGGAGCACTGAGGGCCACTGCAGGAGATTGCAGGGGGTCCCAGTGGTCAGTACCAAACCCCCCCCCCCCCCGGGGAGTGGGATAGGGGATAAGTTTTGCAGCAGAGTACTCTTTTAATGGGTTAAAGCATTACTGTAATTACAAACAACTTGATGTGTTGGAGAACTACAACCCCCAGCATACCCGGACAGCCTTTGACTGTCCGGTCATGCTGGGAGTTGTAGTTTTGCAACACCTGCAGGCACCCTGCTTGGGAAACACTCTTGTAGACAGATAAAAGTACAACTCCATGATTGAACTAAAGTTTCTTTGCTCAGGTAATAGCTTTGCAGAAATCTACCAAGACAGTTTAGCACATTTTCAGTTCAAATAAGTAAGTACACTTGATTTACCCTGGGAGTCTCTCAGCTAGTAGTCAAATTGTTAGGCCTTTCCCCAAGTTACAGTGTGTGGGGGAGGGGCATCACAAGCAGGAAATCGAAATGAAGTATGGGGTCTAGTAAGGAACAATTTATACATTTTTTTATTATAAAATTGCTATGGCTAGCCGGTGTTTTTCATTTCTTTTTATCTCCCTTTATCCATATATCAGTTACAGTGATTTGAGGCACAAACTCAGTGCGAGATACAGCACAAATGAATGATGTATTTATTTATTTTTAAAATTTGAGAACATGGGGTGGAAAGTGGGTGGAGTTACAGCAAATTTAGCGCACAATATCTCGTAAACCAAAGCGGCACAAACGTTAATAAACCAAAGCGGCACAAACGTTTTTTTTTGCAGCGCAAACAAGCACAAACGCAGCACAAACGAATGGTGTATTCATTTTTAAAATTTAAGAACATGGGGTGGAAAGTGGGCGGAGCTTCATAAAAATATAACGCGCAATATCTCTGGAACCAAAGCGGCGCAAACGTTCATTTTTGCGGCACAAACCAGCACAAACGCAGCACAAACGAATGGTGTATTCATTTTTAAAATTTAAGAAAATGGGGTGGAAAGTGGGTGGAGTTTCAGCAAATTGAGCGCACAATATCTCGGAAACCAAAGCGGTGCAAACGTTCATTTTTGCGGCACAAACCAGCACAAACGCAGCACAAACAAATGGTGTATTCATTTTTAAAATTTAAGAACATGGGGTGGAAAGTGGGCGGAGCTTCATAAAAATATAACGCGCAATATCTCTGGAACCAAAGCGGCGCAAACGTTCATTTTTGCGGCACAAACCAGCACAAACGCAGCACAAACGAATGGTGTATTCATTTTTAAAATTTAAGAACATGGGGTGGAAAGTGGGTGGAGTTTCAGCAAATTGAGCGCACAATGTCTCGGAAACCAAAGCGGTGCAAACGTTCATTTTTGCGGCACAAACCAGCACAAACGCAGCACAAACAAATGGTGTATTCATTTTTAAAATTTAAGAACATGGGGTGGAAAGTGGGCGGAGCTTCATAAAAATATAACGCGCAATATCTCTGGAACCAAAGCGGCGCAAACGTTCATTTTTGCGGCACAAACCAGCACAAACGCAGCACAAACGAATGGTGTATTCATTTTTAAAATTTAAGAACATGGGGTGGAAAGTGGGTGGAGTTTCAGCAAATTGAGCGCACAATATCTCAGAAACCAAAGCGGTGCAAACGTTCATTTTTGCGGCACAAACCAGCACAAACGCAGCACAAACAAATGGTGTATTCATTTTTAAAATTTAAGAACATGGGGTGGAAAGTGGGCGGAGCTTCATAAAAATATAACGCGCAATATCTCTGGAACCAAAGCGGCGCAAACGTTCATTTTTGCGGCACAAACCAGCACAAACGCAGCACAAACGAATGGTGTATTCATTTTTAAAATTTAAGAACATGGGGTGGAAAGTGGGTGGAGTTTCAGCAAATTGAGCGCACAATATCTCGGAAACCAAAGCGGTGCAAACGTTCATTTTTGCGGCACAAACCAGCACAAACGCAGCACAAACAAATGGTGTATTCATTTTTAAAATTTAAGAACATGGGGTGGAAAGTGGGCGGAGCTTCATAAAAATATAACGCGCAATATCTCTGGAACCAAAGCGGCGCAAACGTTCATTTTTGCGGCACAAACGCAGCACAAACAAATGGTGTATTTTTATTCATCTTTTGAGAACATGGGGTGCCAACTTCACACAAGTGTGGCATTGTTAGACTCGGGAAGTGTGGTGACTCTGGTGAAGGCCAGTCTGGTGTCAGCCCCGACTGGACCATCAGACAAATTTTCTGTAACGTGTGTGCATGGAGACACCTGTTCGTACCTCACCACGGTCATATGCATTACTACTTCCTATGGGTCTGTGCAACATAAAGTGGGACTCGTCCCGGCGTTATTGCATTATGTTATCCTGGGCCGGGATTTTCCCCACTTCTGGCAATTGTGGGAGAATCAGTTGATGCCCTCGGGTAATAGTGTACATGATTCTTCTCCCAGGGCGCGTGTGGGTCCCGAAGCCCTGGAAGAGGTCTCCTCGGAAGACTCTGGGGAAGAGTCTGCGGGAAATGACCTGCAGTTCCCGTTTTCAGTCATGGCGGGTGATACGGAGGAGACAGGGGAAGAGGAGGAGGCCGACAGCCGTCCACCTCCCCGTTTGCCGGATTTAGAAGTTCCGAAAGATGACTTCCAAAGCAAGCAAATAAAGGATCCTACCCTTTCTCAGGCTAGGACAAATGTAAAAGTGATAAATGGGGTACCCGTAGAACCTGGCTCTAGGCTGGCATATCCTTACATGGTTCTGGAGAATGATTTACTCTATCAGATAGAGAAAAAGGGGGAAGATACGGTGCAACTATTAGTCGTGCCAAAACCCTACCGGCGGCAGGTGCTGGACCTGGCCCACGGACATGTGATGGGAGGTCACCTGGAGTCCAGAAAACCACCGAAAGGATATTACACTGTTTTGTTTGGCCAGGCATGCATCACGATATTCGTGTATATTGTGAGTCTTGTCCCGACTGCCAAGCCTCTGCACCTAAGCCCCGGTTCTGTAGCCCTTTGGTACCCCTACCTATTATTGAAGTCCCGTTTGAGAGGATTGGGATGGATTTAGTTGGGCCCCTTCCACGGTCTGCACGTGGACACCAGCATATCCTGGTCATCTTGGATTATGCCACTCGTTACCCGGAGGCCATCCCTTTGCATAACACGGCCACCAAGACGATTGCCAAGGAACTGGTGCATGTGTTTAGTCGGGTTGGTATACCAAAACAGATACTCACCGACCAGGGGACCCCCTTTATGTCCAGGGTAATGAAGGAGCTCTGCCGATTGTTACAAATCGAACCGTTACGCACATCCGTGTATCACCCTCAAACAGACGGGTTGGTCGAACGGTTCAATAAAACTCTGAAGCAGATGCTGAGAAAGGTGATAGACAAGGATGGGAAGAACTGGGACTATTTACTTCCGTATTTGCTTTTTGCCATCAGGGAAGTACCCCAGTCTTCCACGGGATTCTCGCCTTTCGAGTTATCGTATGCCAGACGTCCTCGCGGACTGTTAGACGTTGCAAAAGAAACCTGGGAGGGTCAGGTCACTCCGTTTAAAACAGTGATAGATCACGTCACACAAATGCAGGACCGTATTGCGGCTGTTATGCCTATCGTCAAAGAACACATGATACAGGCTCAAGGAGCCCAAAAAAGAATCTATGATAGGGGCGCCAAGATCCGTACGTTTGCACCCGGAGATACGGTGTTGATCCTGGTCCCCACGGTGGACAGTAAGTTCCTGGCAAAGTGGCAGGGCCCCTTTGAGATCAAGGAAAGAGTTGGTGAAGTAAACTATAAAGTATACCAGGCAGGTAAACGGAAACCTGAACAGATTTATCATGTAAATCTGATAAAGCCCTGAAAGGATCGGTCTGCCTTGACAGCGGAGCTGGCCCGTCCTGTCTGCTCGCATACCGTACCGGAGGTACGGGTTGCAGAGACTCTCTCGGAGCGGCAAAAGACTGAGGTCAGGCAGTTTCTACTTCACAACCAAAAGTTTTTCTCAGAAAAACCCGGGCAGACTATGCTAATGAAACATGACATCGTAACGGAACCTGGTGTCACAGTTCACGTAAAGCCCTACCGAATCCCGGAAGCGCGCCGTGAAGCCATTTCCCGAGAAGTGAAAGCAATGTTAGCGTTAGGAGTCATTGAGGAATCGCACAGTGCGTGGTCCAGCCCGATTGTGCTAATTCCTAAACCGGACGGCACCATCCGGTTCTGCAATGACTTCAGGAAACTGAATGCGGTCTCAAAATTTGATGCCTATCCTATGCCCCGGGTCGACGAGTTAATAGATCGGTTAGGAAAAGCCCGGTATATTACGACCCTAGATCTAACAAAGGGGTATTGGCAGATCCCTCTGGCTGAGGCTGCCAGAGAAAAGATGGCATTTGCTACGCCGGAAGGTTTATTTCAGTATGTGTATATGCCGTTTGGACTGCACGGGGCACCGGCGACCTTCCAGAGACTGATGGATCGAGTCCTGAGGCCACATAGGCGGTACGCTTTGGCCTATTTAGATGACATTGTCATTTACAGCTTGGACTGGGAGACTCATCTCCAGAAAGTACAAGCTGTGATTGACGACCTGTGGGAGGCAGGTCTAACCGCGAACCCCAAGAAATGTCACATCGGGCTAGAAGAAGCCCGGTATTTGGGGTATGTAATTGGGAGGGGTGTTGTTAAACCCCAGGTTGATAAGATTCAGGCGGTTCAGGACTGGCCACAACCTGTCAACAAGAAGCAGGTGCAAGCCTTCCTGGGGATCGCCGGCTATTATCGCCGGTTCATACCCAATTTTGCAGCCATCGCTACCCACCTGACGGATCTTACAAAAGGGAAAGACTCCGTCATGATTAAATGGAGTTTAGCGGCTGAAGAAGCCTTCCATAGCCTAAAACGGGCACTTTGCTCTCAGCCCGTACTGGTGACTCCGGACTTCCGCAGCGAGTTTGTGGTACAAACGGATGCCTCTGATACCGGTATCGGGGCCGTACTCTCACAAGTGAGGGACGGAGTGGAACACCCAGTCCTCTATCTCAGCAGGAAGCTGAATAAACACGAGCAAAGGTATGCAGTCGTAGAAAAAGAGTGCCTCGCCATTAAGTGGGCTGTAGAGGCCCTCAAATATTACCTGGTGGGCCGAAAGTTCAGGCTGATCACTGACCATGCCCCTCTCAAGTGGATGCACTTGAACAAGGAACGGAATAGCCGCGTGACCCGGTGGTTCCTTGCCCTGCAGGCCTACACTTTTACGGTGGAGCACCGCCCAGGGGTACAGATGGGAAATGCAGATGCCCTGTCCCGAGTGCACTGTTTGGTGGGTGTCATTGCTCGACCGGAGTGGTCTGAGCAGAGGGGGGGGATATGTGAGAATCATGTGGGAATAGTGGATGAGGGCAGGTATATCTCGCCCAGATTCCTTTCCTATGTGGCCTAGTCTGGTCAGTATCGCACCTGCTTGCTAATGAATAATGGGAGGTGGATATAAAAGGATGCCAGGTGGTTGTGTGAGTGTCTCAGCCTGGGAACACAGAGAGCCTGTCTGTGTGAGAGACACACGTGAGTGAAAGCAGTACCCACTGCAACTGTGGTTTGGCTGGACGGGAGAAGCCCGCCAGTTGGTAGTTAGGTTGTCCATTGTTTAGTTAGTGCCGGACAGGCAAGGATTTGTTTTATGTTTTATTTCTTTATGCATTGCTTTCACCATTAATAAATCTGACTCAGTGTCAGTTATACCCGAATCCCAGCTCTGCGCCTGAGTTTCATGCGGAACGCACGTGACCTTTGACCCCAGCAAAGGCGATCCCGGAGTGTTTTATCACAGTATACAGAGTATCCCTGGTGACTTCTGACCGTCTGCATAAACCAGTGAGATTGTTCCTTTTTTCTTTGAAATCTCATCTATTGAAGGCTATGAACCTGTTGGTATAACCTATGAAATATAAATGTGCATACATGTGCAATTGGCTATAGCATTATGCTAACTATTTATGCTGTATCCATTATATAGATTATCTGATTTATTAGTTACATTCTATATCCCTGTGTGATGCGTTTGGGTGCTTGCAATTATCCTTTGAGGATCACCCATTTATTTTGCATCTCATTTTAAATTCACTTGTGGGTGACACTATTATTTTTAGTACTTTTAAGTTTTTGCATTAAAAGTTATATTTTATCTCATTTGCTGCTATATTTGGACCTGTGATGAGGTCAGAGTCATCTGAGGGCGTGGCTATGAACCATATAATGTGGCCAGGGTCACATGTGGTGAATGCAGGGACCCGATTAGTCAGTTTGGAAGGTCTCGTGTGGCTACCTTCCTGACAGCATGTGGACGCTTTGTTTAATGGCTGCAAGTGCCTGAGAGTTCTGTTATCAATGGGTCACCGAGGAGAAAAAAAACAAAACAAGCTAAGTCACAGAAAACCAGAGAGGTTGGTAACTATGCAGATTGCAGATCCCTGATCCTAACCACACAACTAGCAGCAGCCATGGAGCGTACCTACGATGAGCCTAGACGGTTCATCACAGCCAGAGAACTACATAAGCCTGAAGCAAGAAAAGGGGAAAACCAACTGCCCCAGAGCAGACCCCAAAGGAGAGACAGCCCCCACACATGTATTGACGGTGAAACAAGATAAAAGCACAAACACAGGCAGGAAAATAGACTGAGCAAACGATGGGGCCCAAACTAACTAGAAAGGATAGGAAAGGAAAGACACTGTCTGCAATCTGCAAAAAACCCTACAAAAATAATGTCCAACACTTCTGATAGCAAAATTAACCCTCAAGTCAATAGACTTCTCCCACTATATCAGCATTCTGAAATATTCTGAGACAGAGCAAAAAGAGGCCAATCTAATAAGGGGCAAAAAGCAGATTGGCAAATACAGGTAAATAAGAGTGGAAATTCAGCACAGCCCCAGCCGGGGCTGGCTGACCACACAACAAACTGAATAGACCAACAAAATCAAGTGTGAACATTAGCAGAAAAACTTAGCTTTAGATGACTGGAACAGAGCTGAAAGCCAAGACCTGACAAGCCAGAAGGAATCACCAGCACCAGAATAGAAAGTCGGCTGACTTAAATCCAGTCTGAGATTCCTGAGGTCCAATCATCATCCTCATTATCAGGTGGCAGATCTCTACTGATTAAATCAGCCTCACTACCTCCTGTTACCACCAGAGGGAGCCTGGCAGGAGAACTCACAACTGGTGGACCAGAAAATGAACTCACAATAGAGTTCCCTCAAGTGAAGCTCTGTCATGGACGCTATGCCGTTTATATGATCTTTATGTTGCTGGTCATGGTTTATTGTTGTGAGTTCATTTTCCCCTTCACTACTGAGGCCTGAGGGACTCCCTCTTCTGGTAAAGAAAGGTAGTGAACCTGATTATCAAACACCTGAGTCTGATGATGATGACTGGCTGAGTGGAGTTACTGACTGGATATAAGGCTGCCGACGCCCTTCTGCCCTGCAGGTGATTTCTCTGTGGGATCCTTGGAGACCAGTCTGAATTCCTGCTCCTCTAAAGCTAAGTTTTCTGCTCGGCCTTTTGCATTTGTGCTTAGACTTTGTTTTGCTTTGTTTTTCTGGATTTCTGCCATTCCCTGCTGGGGTGTGCTGAATTCCTTTAGCTCTGTCTTCTGAAAATACCTGAGTGCTGATTTAGTTTTTGAAGCCTAGCTGCTTCAGGGTCTTTTTCATATCAGCTTGTTGGCTTATGTCTTTGATAGGGTTTTGGCAGATTGCAGACAGCAACCTTCCTTTCCTGTTCTGTTTAGCTAGCT
Source organism: Dendrobates tinctorius (assembly GCF_039654945.1). Lineage (NCBI taxonomy): Eukaryota > Metazoa > Chordata > Amphibia > Anura > Dendrobatidae > Dendrobates > Dendrobates tinctorius. The sequence continues at coordinate 11,932,893 of NW_027361838.1, read as the reverse complement.
TGGGCCCCATCGTTTGCTCAGCCTATCTTTCTATCTGTGTGAGTGTTTTTTCATCTTGCTTCACCGTCATTATATGTTGGGGGCTGCCTTTTACTTTGGGGTCTGCTCTGGGGCAGTTTAGATTTCCTTTTCTGTCTTTAGGCTATTTAGCGCTCCGGCTGTGATCGAGGGGTCTAGGGCATCGTAGGAACCCCCCACGGCTACTGCTAGTTGTGTTGATAGGTTCAGGGGTCTGCAATCTGATAGTTGCCAACTTCTCTGGTTTTCTGGACGTAGCTTCTATTTTTGCGTCTGCCTCCTACGGTGACTCAATCATAACAGAATCACCCGCCCTACCGCAGATCCTAGGGTACTCAATAGCAGGAAAGAATTGTAAAAAAAAAAGTGTATATTTTTTCCTCTATATCTCTGAGGCCGTAGGGGGGAATTTTTTTTTCTCTCAATGGAGATAAAGCAATTGTCTGATCGTGTGGAGCAGCTCGCTGCGGAAGTGCGGGGAAATTCCGCCTACCTTGCTCATTCACATGCTGCTGAACCAAAGATTCCTACACCTGATGTATTTTTTGGGGATCGGTCTAAATTTTTGAATTTCAAAAATAATTGTATAATTGTAAATTATTTTTTGCCTTGAAGCCTAACTCGTCAGGGAGCTCCGCGCAGCAGGTTAAAATTGTCATCTCTTTGCTGTGTGGCGATCCCCAGGATTGGGCGTTTTCTTTGAAACCAGATGATCCTATTCTGACTAATGTGAACGCATTTTTTCAGGCCTTGGGGTTGTATGACGAACCTAATGCCATTGATCAGGCTGAAAAGACCCTGCTGGCATTGAACCAGGGTCGTGATTCTGCAGAATTGTACTGTCAAAAATTCCGAAAGTGGGCAGTACTTACTACCTGGAATGATAATGCCTTGGCTGCTCTCTTTCGGAAGGGGTTGTCAGAAGCCGTAAAAGATACTATGGTGGGATTTCCTGTTCCCTCTGGTCTTGATGATTCTATGTCATTAGCCATTCAGGTTGATCGGCGTTTGCGCGAACGCAAAGCTGCACGAGAGGTGTTGCCACCTGTTGAACAAATGTCTGAACCTATGCAATGTGATAGAGTTTTTTCCAGAGAGCAGCGTCAGGAGTTCAGAAGGCGTAATAAGTTGTGTTTTTTTCTGTGGAGATGCCTCGCATATTATTTCTGTCTGTCCTAAACGAGAGAAACGCTTTGCACACACGTTTTCTGTTGGTGGTGTTCAACCTAAGTTTCTTCTGGCTATTACTCTGATCTGCTTCCTGTCCACATTTTCCGCCAAGGCTTTTGTGGATTCGGGAGCAGCCCTAAACCTAATGGACTTGGATTTTGCTAAACGTTGTGGATTTCCGATGACACCTCTGCAGACGCCTATCCCTTTGAGGGGGATTGATGCTACTCCTTTGGCTAAAAATAAACCTCAGTTTTGGACCCAGGTGGTAATGCGGGTCGCCCCAGACCATTAAGAAAATTGCAGATTTTTGGTGTTGCATAATCTGCATGATACTATTGTTCTGGGGTTTCCCTGGTTACAAATTCATAATCCAGTTTTGGATTGGAAATCTGTGTCTGTGGTGAGTTGGGGTTGTCGGTGTGCCTTTAGTGAGGCTCCGGTGTTTTCCACCTCTCCTCAGTCGCATGATGTTCCTGATTATTTGGCTGACTTTTATGATGTATTTAGTGAGAATGAGTCTGCGTCTCTGCCTCCTCATAGGAGTTATGACTGTGCAATTGAACTGAGCCCGGGGTGTAAATTTCCCAAGGGTCGGCTCTTCAATCTATCTGTACCCGAGCACGAGGCTATGCGATCCTATATTAAGGAGGCGTTGGAGAAGGGTCATATTAGACCATCCTCGTCACCCTTAGGTGCCGGTTTTTTTTTTGTAGCCAAAAAAGATGGATCATTAAGACCTTGTATTGATTATAGTGCCCTCAACAAAATTACTGTTAAATATCAGTATCCGTTACCCCTGATTTCTGATCTATTCTCCAGAGTTAAAGGTGCTTGCTGGTTTACCAAGCTTGACCTCAGGGGGGCGTATAATCTTATTCGCATTAAGCATGGGGATGAATGGAAGACGGCGTTTAATACTCCGGAGGGACATTTTGAGTACCTGGTGATGCCTTTTGGGCTCACTAATGCCCCTTCTGTCTTCCAGTGCTTCATGAACGATATTTTCCGAGATTTTGTCGATAAATTTTTGATTATCTATCTGGATGATATTTTGATCTTCTCCAAGGATTGGGATTCTCATGTGGAACATATTCAGACTGTGTTCCGGATCTTGAGGGAGAATTCCCTGTGTGTCAAAGGATCTAAATGCCTTTTTGGAGTACAGAGGATTTTTTTTTTGGGATTTATTTTGTCCCCGTCAACTATTGAAATGGACCCGGCCAAGGTACAGGCCATTTACGATTGGGTTCAGCCCACTTCTTTGAAGGCCCTCCAGAAGTTTTTGGGTTTTGCTAATTTTTATCGGAAATTTATAGCAAAATTTTCTAGTATTGCCAAGCCATTGACTGATTTGACTAAGAAGGGTGCTGATGTGTTAAATTGGTCTCCGGAGGCTGTTTCTTCCTTTCAGGAGCTGAAGCGAAGATTCACTTCCGCCCCGGCTTTGCGGCAACCTGATGTCTCACTTCCATTCCAGGTAGAGGTGGATGCTTCTGAGATTGGTGCAGGAGCTGTTTTGTCCCAAAAGGATCCTGTAACATCTAAAATGAATCCCTGTGCTTTCTTTTCCCGAAAGTTCTCTCCATCTGAACCTAACTATGATGTGGGGAATCGGGAACTGTTGGCCATGAAATGGGCATTTGAGGAGTGGAGACATTGGTTGGAGGGAGCTAAGCATCAAGTCGTGGTCCTCACTGACCACAAGAATTTGATTTACCTAGAGTCGGCTAAGCGCTTGAACCCTAGACAGGCTAGGTGGGCCTTGTTTTTTACACGTTTAGATTTTGTGGTTTCTTTTCTTCCTGCAACTAAGAATGTCAAGGCAGACACCCTCTCTAGGAGCTTCTTTGCTGATTCTCCTGTGGTGACCAAGCCTGCTACCATCTTAGGCGAAGGGGTAGTTCTTTCTGCCATCTCGCCCGATTTGAGACGTGCTCTGGAAGAGTTCCAGGAGGACAAACCTGAGCGTTGTCCCAGTGGAAAGTTGTATGTTCCTGATCAGTGGAAGAAGAGAGTGATGTCTGAAGTTCATTGCTCTGCTTTGGCTGGTTATCCAGGTATTTTTGGTACTAGAGATCTGGTGAGTCGGTCTTTTTGGTGGCCCTCCTTGTCTTGTGATGTCAGGAATTTTGTGCAGTCCTGTGGGACGTGCTCCCGGTCTAAATCGTGTTCTCGCTCTAGTGGGTTGTTGATGCCTTTGCCTGTCCCCAAGAGGCCATGGACCCATATTTCAATGGATTTCATCTCTGATATGCCTCTCTCTCAAAGGATGACTGTTATTTGGGTGATTTGTGATAGGTTCTCTAAGATGGTTCATCTTGTACCACTCCCTAAGTTGCCGTCTTCCTCTGAGTTGGTGCCCCTGTTTTTACAACAGGTGGTTCGCTTGCACGGGATTCCTGAGAACATTGTATCTGACAGAGGAGTCCAGTTTGTGTCTAGATTTTGGAGAACTTTCTGTTCCAAGCTGGGAATTCAGTTGTCCTTCTCCTCTGCTTTTCACCCTCAGACCAATGGGCAGACAGAGAGAACAAACCAGACCTTGGAGTCATATTTGAGATGTTTTATTTCTGCTGATCAGGATGATTGGGTTTCATTTTTGCCCTTGGCCGAATTTGCTTTAAATAATGGAGCTAGTTCTGCCACTTTGATGTCACCTTTTTTTTGTAACTTTGGGTTTCATCCTCGATTTTCTTCAGGGCAGGTGGAGCCCTCTGCCTGCCCAGGTGTTGACACTGTGGTGGAGAGAATGCACCAGATCTGGGACCAAGTGGTGGATAAGTTATCTCTCTCCCAGGAAAAGGCCCAGCGGTTTTCCAACCAACATAGGACCATTGGTCCCCAGTTTAAGGTTGGTGATATGGTGTGGTTATCATCAAAGAATATTGCTATGAAGGTGACTTCTCCTAAGTTTAAGCCTAGATTTATTGGACCTTACAAGATTTTGGAGATTATTAATCCGGTCTCTTTTCGTTTGGCTCTTCCTGTCACATTTAAAATCCATAATGTGTTCCATAAATCTTTGTTGAAGAGGTTTGTTGAACCTGTTGTTCCGGGGGTGGCACCTCCAGACCCTGTATTGGTTGAAGGTAACATGGAATATGAGGTAGAGAAAGTACTGGATTCCCGTCTGGCTAGACAGAGACTCCAGTATTTGGTTAAGTGGAAGGGTTATGGTCAGGAGGATAATTCCTGGGTCTCTGCCTCTGATATTCATGCCAAAAGATTGGTGCGTGCCTTTCATCAGGCTCACCCTGATCGCCCTGGTGGCGTGGTTGAGGGTTCGGTGACCCCTCCTCAAGGGGGAGGTACTGTTGTGAGTTCATTTTCCCCTTCATTACTGAGGCCTGAGGAACTCCCTCTTCTGGTAAAGAAAGGTAGTGAGCCTGATTATCAAACACCTGAGTCTGATGATGATGACTGGCTGAGTGGAGTTACTGACTGGATATAAGGCTGCCGACGCCCTTCTGCCCTGCGGGTGATTTCTCTGTGGGATCCTTGGAGACCAGTCTGAATTCCTGCTCCTCTAAAGCTAAGTTTTCTGCTCGGCCTTTTGCATTTGTGCTTAGACTTTGTTTTGCTTTGTTTTTCTGGATTTCTGCCATTCCCTGCTGGGGTGTGCTGAATTCCTTTAGCTCTGTCTTCTGAAAATACCTGAGTGCTGATTTAGTTTTTGAAGCCTAGCTGCTTCAGGGTCTTTTTCATATCAGCTTGTTGGCTTATGTCTTTGATAGGGTTTTGGCAGATTGCAGACAGCAACCTTCCTTTCCTGTTCTGTTTAGCTAGCTTGGGCCCCATCGTCTGCTCAGCCTATCTTTCTATCTGTGTGAGTGTTTTTTCACCTTGCTTCACCGTCATTATATGTTGGGGGCTGCCTTTTACTTTGGGGTCTGCTCTGGGGCAGTTTAGATTTCCTTTTCTGTCTTTAGGCTATTTAGCGCTCCGGCTGTGATCGAGGGGTCTAGGGCATCGTAGGAACCCCCACGGCTACTGCTAGTTGTGTTGATAGGTTCAGGGGTCTGCAATCTGATAGTTGCCAACTTCTCTGGTTTTCTGGACATAGCTTCTATTTTTGTGTCTGCCTCCTATGGTGACTCAATCATAACAGTTTATGATGCCTAATAAACCGCATGGACTGTTATGATTTGATGGAAAATCTGTGCCGGGTCTGATTTTGTGGCTGCTGAGCGAGTATCCCCTACTTGAATGACAGCGCTACCTCACAAGAGTAATGAGGCCCATATATTTCTCCATACAGAATCATTGGTCCCATATAATGTTCCATACAGTATATGATGAGCTCCACATAATGCTACAGTTTATGTTGGTCCCCATGGATGAAGCTCCACTGTCTTATGGGCCCCATTTCTAATACTCCAGTGTATAATGGGCCCTGTAAATGCTGCTCCAGTGTCTGATGTCTACCTTTGGAATACTCCAGTGTATGGTGGGCCCCATATATCATTCTCCAGAGTATAGTGCTCCCCAAAAATTGCTCCCTACCTTTAAAACAATTAAATAAGTATCCTCGCTAGGGAATCCCTGTACTAGTCTGGACTCCTCGTCGTCCCCATCTTCCATCTCTCTGCACTTGGACTGTTTAGGCAGAGGGCGTACAGACGTGATGTCATTGCGCTCTCTGACCAGAATGTCACTGTCAGGAAACGCGGAAGACTTCACGGCGGTGGAGCAGGGAGAGGTAAGTATTTCAACTTTGCAAGTGCTGTGATCCTGAGCAAGCGGGGGGGCCCACTCGTTGACGACGGCACTGGCACAGGGCCCCTCTAATAGTACGGCGGTGTGTGGCGGTGTGTCTGACGGCAGAGACACTTTTGCGTACTATGAGGGGCCTTGTGCCAGTGCCGTCGCCCATGAGGATGCCCCCCCACCTGCTCAAGGAACCTGCACTTTTATCTGCATCTTCCTCTTTGTCACCGTGTAAGGTGGTATAGTATGCGGGAAGGGGAACCTGAGTTTTATCAGGGTCAGATTCTGGCTGTGTAGAGTGCGAGGGGAATGTAGTGGTCTGGGTCAATGTACCAGCAGAATCATCCAGCAGTGGCTGGGCTTCAGTGCACTTGTGGTGCCCCCAGTGCACTTGTGGCGCCCCCAGGAGTACGTTCACCACAGTGGCATTACCTTCCTCCTAGGGAGTGTGATGTCATGCTTGGGAGCAGCGAAGGATCTCTCTAGCAGTTAAACCAACACACAACACAGTTCCCACTCCAGGCCAGCAGGGAGAGCTCTGAACCTGACTGCTGAGGAGCTGCTCTCTGTGGTCGGGAGGAGGGAAGTTAGGGTAGTCTGTGAAGGGAAGGGGAAGTGTGTGGATGTGAGAAGGGGAGCTGGAGGATGAGCAGAGTTAAGGCTCACTCCTAGCTGGAGCGCATGGTCCGGATTCCTGTCTCCGAGTTTGTAGGGACACTGACTGTCCTGCAGCAGAAACCGGAGGAAGTAGCAGCTGTAAATGCTCTGTTCCCAACTAAGGCTCGGAGGCCCCAGCGGCGACTTGTGTGAGCCAGAAGGAAAAGGCTATGGCTGCCTGCCATGCGAGAAAGTTTCAAAAGAGTCAACAGGGGGAACTTCAGTGAACTCAGTACTGCGAGTACCTCAGATAAGCGCTAGAACGGAGGCCACACTACCTATCTGCAGAGACAGAATTCCTAATTTGCTTCCAGGCTGACCAACTCCTTCTCCATCTGTACTCTGGGTCCTGTACGGCACTTACCAAGTACAGGTAAAGGAACTGCACGACTCTGCCTGTCATCTTTCTCCTGCGCCTGGCGCATGGCTCTGCTACATCCTGCACTGCACACCATCTACCAACTCTTTCATCTGCCCTGCGACTACGGCCCTAACTATGCAGGGCTTCTACATCTTAGCTGCACCACAACATCTGTCCCAGAGAAGCGACACTGCAGCGCTGGTCAATCTGATCAGAAACCACAGGTGGCGTCACGTATCATTCACCTATAAACGTTATTCACCCCTTTGCATGGACGCCCATGCCCACGGACCGGGTCACCACCACCGTGGAAAATCCCTCTGAGACACCGGCCCGGTACCGATTAACCCCACTGCCCTGGCTGGCCACCCACACTCGATGTCAGATTCATCTTGGACTGTGGAATTCACGATTTGACTTGATAACCCAGGCATGGTATGTGGGAAAGAGCTACATGGACTAATGTGAAGTGTGGCCTGCTGCATCATTCACTTTTGGTGGGGTTGAAGGACACAAGGAAAGGGGTTCTTCCTGACCAGGAGCCAGCACTTGACGACTCAGTGCTTGCATTTTTCGAAACTTCAGAAGAGGAGGGCATATTTGCTGGAGTCTGTTTCGGCAATGTAAGCCAAAACCAGTTCCTGATGCTCCGGCTTTAAAAGCGGTTAACCTACTCCCAGAAAAGGTAGCCTTCCAGGCGTTCCGGAGCCAGACCATGACGCAGGCTCAACACCTCCTGCCTTAGCTGCTATTGTGCTTTTGCCATTACCAGAAGATGCACCACCACCATCAGTACCAGCTGGCCGCCCCACCCCCACGTCCGCGGCCTCTTCCATCATACTTCCAAATTTTGGAGAAAATGTACCCAAAATAACATCAGATATATGGTACTGTATCAGAAGCGTACAGCTCTATGCAGTCAAAGGATAATTGTCAATCTCCCTATATATTTCATGAGTCACACAGAGACGCTCACAGGCTCAGTATGGATTAGACAAGAATATAAAAAGTAGAAAAAGGGTACAGTATCATCAGATACCAGGTATATATAGTATAGTTTAAACATTCTAAATCTCCGTATATATTTCAGGAGGCAGACACAGACGCTCTCAGGCTCAGTATGGATTACAACACAATATAAAAAGCCGTAAAACGGTAATGGATCTGAAGCATTCAGCTGTACACAGTGTAGGGGTCATTGTCAATCTCAGTATTTATTTCCACAGTCAGAAACAGACTCTCACTTGGTCAGTTTGGATTAGACCAGAATATAAAAAGCAGTAAATGGGTAATGTATCACAAGCGTAGAGCTGTATACAGTGTTGGAGTAATTTTTAAATCTACATATAAATTGCAGGAGTAACGCACAGACTCTCACATGCTCAGGATGGATCACACCACTATATAAAAAGAAGATCCGCAAGAAATAATTACACATGTGGGCGAATGTTCCAGGTGTCAATGATACACTTAGAGTGGTGGGTGGAGGAGGACTTCCTGGCAGAAAGGGTACAGTATCACCAGATACCAGGTATATATAGCATAGTTTAAACATTAAAAATTTACATCTATATATCAGGAGTAGTGTTAAGCCACCCCGCTAGTGTTCGAGTTCAGTTCGTCGAACAGGAGGCAAGTTCGTCAAATGTTCGTCGAACGTTCGACGAACACCGTCGAGCCCCATTGAAAACAATGGCAGGCAAACACATACAAACACATAGAAAACAATTACAAAACACCTTAAAAGGTGTCCCAAAGCAGACACAATGCTCAGAGGACAAAAATAACATATGGAAAAGGGCAACTACATATAGAAAAGAGGTGGATGAGTAAAAGGAGGAGGAAGAGACACAGATATAGGCATGTCATGCCCTTATAAAGTCAAGAAAGGATGGACTAAAAATCTAAAAAAAAATCTAAAATTCGAAAATCGAAGACGATCATATACCGTCGGACTTCCCACCATAAACTATGCCAACTGCCGATCGGGCGGCACTATTCCCACGACCCTCCGAACAGCGTCCATGAAGGCAAAGTGTTTGGTTTCCGGGGGCAGTATGGTTGCAAAGCTGAACTTTAAAGGAATGTCCAGAAGGGCATCACCAGGAGTGGAGCCTGCGGCTTAATTGGACTCCACACGGGCAACCTCAACCATGCCAGCTACGGAAAAGATGGACAGATTGGAAGCTTTGTCGATTCTGTGGGTGGTGGTGCATAGCCGTTTTTAGTTGTGCTAGCGATTTGTCAGCTTAATTCCGTTAATGAACGAGACTCCGGCATGACCACGCGGTCCGTGTCCAGCTTACTAGAGGGACACGCGAGGCTCTGGCACGCGAGATCGAGCAATAACAGGTCTGTCATGCCCTTACATGTCCGGGGCTGCATGCGCACTACACTGAAAGGACCAGCGTGTGTCGCTTACAGGTGCGGATAACCCGCTGAACCCCGTTAGTGATGGTGATCTGGGATTCCAATTCTTCGCCGCGAACGAGGATTTCCCAGTAAGTGCAGGTCAACCAGAATTCCTGAATTAGGCCTAACCGGCATTCCAGAAAGAATGTGAAAAAATTAATTGTCCAAACCACAGGTGCTGTAGCTTGCTTAACAGCTGGGCTCCTCTGCTGAGTAGCACACAGTTCTTACATAAACAGGCGGCATAGCTTGGTTCACGGGTGGGCAACTCTGCTGAGTAGCAGACAGTGCTTACATAAACAGGCGGCATAGTTAGGTTCACGGATGGGCTCCTCTGCTGAGCAGTAGACACAGGTACTAGGCCCAAAGTATTGACTGGGCTAAATGGAGTTAAAAAATGGTTCTTACATAAAAAGGCGGCACAGCTTGGTTCACGGGTGGGCTCCTCTGCTGAGTAGCAGACACAGTTACTAGGCCCAAAGTATTAACTGGGCTAAATGCAGTCAAAAACTGGTTCTTTCATAAACAGGCGGCATAGCTAGGTTCACGGGTGGGCGCCTCTGCTGAGTAGCAGACAGTGCTACAAGGCCAAAAAGTATTTTCTGGACAAGATGCGGTAAAAAATAATTAGAAACACACAAGGTGTAGCTCCTTGACAGGTGCACTACACTGCTGGCTACCAGACACCGCTACTATGCCATGAAACTGTATATTAACATTTAAAACCATTATTAATGTGAAAATAAAGTTACGCTTTTGTTGAACGAACCGTTCTCGAATGGAACCTCTAACAGCCGAATTTTTTTTTAAATTCTTTATTTTCAAGTTTCAACCACACCATAAGACAGAACATCGTATTACAAATACAGATGGTTAAAGATTGCTTAGACGTCCGTCCAAGGTGGTAAAGAATAATAAAGGGGGGAAAAACAAGGGGGGGAGGGAAAAGTGGGCGGGAAAAAGGAAGAAGAAGAAGGGAAGGGAAAAGAGGGATGCATAATAGCAAACAATCACAATAACATCAAAACAAAGCAGTCGTCGGCATCGACACTAGCAATAAATGAGAGTATTATAAAAATAGAGTAGGTGAACAGTTTTATAAGTAACCTTGGAACCCGCTACCCCAAAATCAAGGCCATCAAGTCTAACAGCCGAATTTTAAGCAAAGTGTTCGAGTTCGACGAACGGCTCAAACACCGCCCAAAACAGCTCGAATTTGAACTTGGCGAACAGGTCGACTCGAACACTGCTCATCTCTAATCAGGAGGCAGACTCAGACGGTCTCAGGCCCAGTATGGATTCAACAAGATTGTAGAAAGTTGAGAAAGGGTACAGTAACACCGGATAACAGGTATATATGTAGCATAGTTTACACATTAAAAATCTATGTCTATATATCAGAAGGCAGACTCAGATGGTCTCAGGCCCACTATGGATTCGACAAGATTGTAGAAAGTTGAGAAAGGGTACAGTATCACCGGATACCTGGTATATATAGCATAGTTTACACATTAAAAATCTCCGTGTATATTTCCGTAGTCCGACAAAAAAAGTAGAAAAAGGGTAATGTATTCGAAGTGTACACCAGTATACACTGTTGGGGAATTTTCAATCTTCATATATATTTCAGTCTCAGTAAGACAGTCCAGACTCTCCGCAAGAGGAAACGAGATGCATACAAGTACAGATGGAAAGTCGAGTGATTGCAGAAATTTGGGAATTACTAATCACGGGAAAAATTCCCGGGAGAATTCTCAGAGGCGATGCTGACCCTCAATTACTTTGTCTGTGGATACAGCGAAAACAGTTCTTGTGGAGAAAGATTTGCTGTATCGCAGTACCGTGGATCCCATCACCGTTGCTCATCTCCAACAAATTGTGATCACAGGGAGAGATGTAGACATTGTCCTCACTGCCTATCATGATCTGTCAGGTAACTTTGGAGTGCAAAAGACAGAAGCCAAAGGCCATAGGCGATTCTATTGGATTGGCATGAGAGGACACATTTAAAAATGTGGGCCGGAAGGTCACACGTCTGTGAGTCGGAAAACCATGAAAGCTGATGATAAACCACCACTGCATCTTATTGTGAGTCGACGTCCATAACAAATGGAAGCCACTGATCATCTGAAGATAGAGCCCAGCAGGACAGGGCATAGCTACGTCTTAACCATCATCTATCAGTTCACCAAATTTTTTATTGGCAGTCCCAGTGAAGGATTTAACAGCCCAGACCTCACAGCGGTGGAGCAGGGAGAGGTAAGTATTGCAAGTGCTGGGGCCCTGAGCAAGCAGAGGGGGCCCACTCGTGGGCGTCGGTACTGGCACAGGGCCACTCATAGTACGCCGGTGTGTCTGACGGCGGGTGTGCACCCCCACCGTCAGAGACACTTGATTGTACTATGAGGGACCCTGTACCAGTGCCGTCGCCCAAGAGTGGGCCCACCCACCTGTCCAGGGCAACGGCACTCGCACGGGTGCGTGCGCCAGGTGGTGACCCCGGCCCTGGGGGGGAGGCAGCCCAGTTAGGGAGGTTGAAAAAATGGCATATGTTGATGTTGGACATTCAGCAGCTGAAATTGGAGGAATTGGAAAAGTCAGAGGAAGAGAAGGACAAAAGCGATCCATTTTTCGGGCAACCTACGTGTCAGCAGGGGAAGGTGGGACAAAATCCTTTGAAACCCATGCATGGTTTCATTTTAATGAAGGTTAGATCATCAACATTTTGGGTCAACAGACGGGTCCTTTTTTCTGTCAGGATTGATCCAGCAGCACTGAAGACTCTTTCGGATAGCACACTAGCAGCAGGGCAAGCGAGCTCCTGTAAGGCATATTGTGCCAATTCAGGCCAGGTGTCCAGTTTACAGGCCCAATAGTCAAAGGGGAATGACCTGTGAGGGAGAACATCGATATGGGAGGAGAAGTAGTTTGTAACCATAGTTGACAACTGCTGTCTCCTGTCACTTTCAATCGATGCAGTATTACCAGTTGTGTGAGCGGTACTTGAAAAATCAGTCCACAACATGGTCATGAAACCTCTGTGTCCAATGCCACTCCGGCTGTGTGCACCACGAACACCTCTTCCATGTTGCCCCCTACGGCTCGTGGTAAAACCATCACCATCGCTGTGTGCTGGGAATGCCTCAAACAAACGGTTTTCCAGAGTTGCTTGTTTGTTAGCCAATATTAGCTCTAGGTTCTCCTGTGGCATAATGTTTTGGAATTTGCCTTTATAACGTGGATCCAGGATGCTGGCCAACCAGTAGTCGTCATCGTTCATAATTTTGGCAATGCGGGGGTCCCTTTTTAGGATCTGCAAGGCATAATCTGACATGTGGGCCAATGTTCCAGGTGTCAATGATGCACTGCGAGTGCTGGGTGGAGGAGCACTTTCTGGCAAATCAACATCCCTCCAGTCACGCACAAACCCTGTACCTGACCTTGCCACGCCAACATTTTTTCTTGCCCCTTGAGAAGCATCCTCCTCCCCTAAATAATCATCCCCATCCTCCTCCTCCTCCTCCTCTTCCTCTTCTTCCTCCACCTCATCCAGGAGAGTTCCCTGAGCAGACAATGGCTGACTGTCATCAAGGCTTCCCTCCTCCTCGGCTGCAGGACGCCTGCTCCTTAATGTGCGTCAAAGTTTGCATGAGCAGACGCATAAGTGGGATGCTCATGCTTATGATGGCGTCGTCTGCGCTTACCAGCCGTGTGCATTCCTCAAAACACTGAAGGACTTTACAGAGGTCTTTCAGCTTCGACCACTGCACACCAGACAACTCCATGTCTGCCTTCAAACTGCCTGCCCGTGCATCCTCCCACAAATGCATTACAGCCTGCCTCTGTTCGCACAGCCTCTGAACCATGCACAAGGTGGGGTTCCACCTTGTTGCAACGTCGATAATTAGGCGGTGCTTGGGAAGGTGGAGCAATCGCTGCAGCTTCTCCATACGACTGGAGTGTACGGGCGACCGGAGGATGTGCGAGCACAGTCTTCTCACCTTATGGAGCAGGGCTGTTAACTCCAGATAATTATTGAGGAAGCACTGCACCACCAGGTTCAAGGTGTGAGCCAGGCAAGGCATGTGTCTGAGTTTTGAATGGGCTATGGCTGCCACAAAATTCTGGCCGTTATCACTAACTACCTTGCCTGCCTCAAGATGTAGACTGCCCAGCCATGACTCAGTTTGTCGCTGCAAGTAGTCAGCCAGTACCTCCGCGATGTGTCTGTTGTCGCCCAAACACATCATCTTCAACACAGCCTGCTGACGCTTACCACTAGCTGTTCGATAGTGGGACACCTCGTGTGCAACACTGGCAGTTGCGGATGGAGTGCTCGTGCGACTGCGCTGTGTGGACGAGCTTTCGCTTCTGGAGGAGGAGGGTCGAACGCCTACAGCCAACTGTTTCCTATACCGTGGGCTAGGCAGCACAGTCCCACCACCGCTGTCCCCTGTGGACCCTGCATTCACCACATTAACCCAGTGCACAGTGATAGACACCTAACAGCCCTGGCCATGCCTACTGAGTCATGCATCTGTTGTGAGGTGCATCTTTCCTCTCACTGATTGCTTGAGTGCATGGACAATGCGGTCTTTCACATGCAGGTGGAGGGTTGGGATGGCTTTTCAAGAAAAGAAGTGCCGACTGGGTAGGTCATAGCGTGGTACTGTGTAAGCCATGAGCTCGCGGAAAGCTTCGCTTTCAACCAACCGGTAGGGCATCATCTCTAACGAGATTAGTTTGGCAATGTGGGTGTTCAAACACTGTGTACGCGGATGAGAGGATGAGTACTTTCTTGTCCTACTGAGAATCTCTGGTAGGGTGAGCTGGACTTGAGAGCTGCATATGGTAGAACTAGCGGTGGACATGGCGGACTGAGAGAGGGTTGGTGATGGTGTTGGTGGTCTTGCTGATGGCCTAGATTCAGTCTTTCGTAGCAATAACATTGTGATTCCCTGACTGCTTTGGCCTTGCGACGACACCTCAACATTTGCTGCTGGTTGTGTGCTAACCGGTGGGCTTACAGTGGGGGAAGCGATGTAGCGTTGCTGACTACCTTCATTCGGAGCAGGTGCACATGTGGTACGTGAGGTTTGGTAGTCCGTCCACGCTTGTAAGTGCATTGTGGCTAAATGTCTAAGCATGCAACTGGTATTCAAATTTCTCAGATTTTTCCCTCGGCTAAAGGTCTTTGCGCACTTCTTATAGATAATCTTTGCCTGATCATTAGGATTTTGTTCAAAAAAGTGCCACACTGCACTCTTCCTACTATGGAAGACATTTTGAGGCCTTGCACGCTGTGCTAATTTGACCATCTGGCCAATCTGTCCTGCAACTCTTTGGGTTTTTGTAAACCGTTTTTGGACTGCTACGGGCCTGCCCGATAACAGCTGTTGCGATGTCGATGCCTGCTGCGGATCCTCCTCCTCCTCCTCTTCTGAGCTATTGGCAGCGGCACCCTCTTCCCCCAATGGATGCCAATCTGGGTCAACAACTGGGTCATCCATCACCTCCTCTTCAATTTCATGTGCACCTTCCTCTTTGTCACCATGTAAGGTGATATAGTATGCGGGAAGGGGCACCTGAGTTTCATCAGGGTCAGATTCTGGCTCAGTACACTGCGAGGACAATGTTGTGCTCTGAGTGAATGTACCAGCAGAAAAATCTAGCAGTGGCTGTGCATCAGTGCACTCCATGTCCGATTCATCTTGGACTGGGGAATTCACGATTTGACTTGATAACCCAGGCATGGTATGTGAAAAGAGCTCCATGGAGTAATCTGTAGTGTGGCCTGCCGCATCCTTCACTTTTGGTAGGGATGAAGGAAACAAGGAAAGGTGTTGTTCCTGACCAGGAGCCTCCACTGACGACTCAGTGCTTTTATTTTTTGAATCTTCAGAAGAGGAGGCGATAGAGCTGGAGGCTGTGTCAGCAATGTAAGTCAAAACTTGTTCCCGAAGCTCCGGCTTTAAAAGTGGTTTACCTACTCCCAGAAAAAGGAGCCTTCAAGGCCTTGTGGAGTCAGACGATGACGCAGGCTCAACACCTCCTGCCTTAGGTGCTATTGTACTTTTGCCACTACCAGCAGATGCAACACCACCCCCACCACCATCCGTACCAGCTGGCAACCCCCGCCCACTTCCATGGCCTCTTCTACCATACTTCCTCATTTTTGGAAAAATGTACCCAAAATACCACCAGCTATATGGTACTGTAAAACAAGGTACAAGGTGTATATGGTATTGGGGAGAATTGGAAGCTCCCTAGAGATTTTAGGAGGCTGAACTATTATCTCAGGCCCACTATAGATTACACCTCAATTTAACAGGCTGAAATTGGCTGGTGTATGACAAAGTACAAGGTGTGTATATAGTATTGGGGAGAATTGGAAGCTCCCTAGAGATTTTAGGAGGCTGAACTAGTATCTCAGGGCCACTATAGATTTGTCATGATCTGCTGAGTTCGTGGGATCAGGTAGAGGTTAATCTGGACAACCTTACTCTGACATTCTGGGAGGCTTTCTATAGCCTCATTGTGGGGTCACTCCTTGTCGCTTATACTCAGACCCTTGGCCGGGTGTGTGACCCTGGTGTGCTTTGTGACTGTGATACTTTATGCTTGCTTGGTTTTGATACGGTTCTGTCCCTGTTACGAGTTCTGCCTGTTCATTTTGTACTGCTCTGCTATTCCAGTGTATGACTCTTTTGCCTTGGACCTGACTACTCTCTGACTGCTTCCCTTGTACTGCGTTGCTATCTCTGTGTATGATTCATTGCCTACGCTTTGATTATTCTCTGCTTGTCCCTCTGGTACCGCGCAGTCCTCCCCATGTATGACCCCCGCTTGTCTGACCTGAGTTTCCCTAGTCTTTGCTCCAGGATTCCTGTAATAGAACCCTATCCTGCAGCAGGACGCTAAGCCACGCCCCCGTGGTCACATGATCGTAGGTCCTTGTACTGCTAAACTACTTTCAATGTTGCAGGTCCTGTTGTCTGAACTTTCCCTGCAGTATCGGACTTCGGGTCCTCCCGTAGTCTGGGTGAGTTACCCTGTTCAGCCCGGCAGCCCGCCGGTGCTGACAGGATCCTGATATTATTACACCTCAATGTAATAGGCTGAAATTGGCTGGTGTATGACAAAGTACAAGGTGTGCATATAGTATTGGGGAGAATTGGAAGCTCCCTAGAGATTTTAGGAGGTTGAACTATTATCTCAGGCCCATTATAGATTACACCTCAATGTAACAGGCTGAAATTGGCTGGTGTATGACAAAGTACAAGGTGTGTATATGGTATTGGGGAGAATTGGAAGCTCCCTAGAGATTTTAGGATGCTGAACTACTATCTCAGGCCCACTATAGATTACACCTCAATGTAACAGGCTGAAATTGGCTGGTGTATGACAAAGTACAAGGTGTGTATATAGTATTGGTGAGAATTTGAATCTCACTAGAGATTTGAGGACGCTGAACTAGTATCTCAGGGCCAGTAGAGATTACACCTCAATGTAACAGGCTGAAATTGGATGGTGTATGACAAGGTGGAGGGTGTATATAGTATTGGTGAGAATTTGGATCTCACTAGAGATTTTAGGAGGCTGACAATAATGCTCTCAGTCCAAGTATGGACGCAAGCATCCTATTAAGCAGGACTGCTGCACACAAAAGGGTGGAAAAATGAACGCTTGGTAACTGTGCAGAAAAGAGGAAGAAAAGTATTTTTGCTTTTAAAAAAGCAGTTTGCACAGCAGTGTGCAAACAGCAATGCAGCTATCAGGGAGCCTTATAAGGCAGCCTAATAACCAACAGAGCTGATGCACAAAAATATAGCCTCCCCTGTCACTGCACACAAACTGTTGTGTTGTAAGTGGAAATCGCTAACAGCAGAAGCAGTTTTTTGGTTCTTCTTCCCTGCCTAACGCTCTTGGGTCGCCCTCCCAGGGCTGTGGGGTACTCGGTACCGGGCCGGTATCAGTGGGATGTGTCACATCAGCAGTGACCCGGACTGTGGCCCTGGGCACCCAAGTAATAGGAAGATGTGAATGGTGAAATGTAGTTAGATGAATAGTTCGTGACACCACCTGTAGTGCTCGGCAAGGGAGGTGTTAAGCCAACGCTGCAGACAGATCCGCTGGGACTGAGGGTATGGTGCAGCAAAGATGTAAAAGCTCCTCACAGGTGAAGCTATAGTCCCAGGGTAGTGTAGAGGTGGTTGGCATGGGGATGTAGCAGTGCCGGAAAGGTAGGAACTAGACAAGACACAGCAGGGTGCAATTTCTGTATCTTTACTTGATAACTGCAGTCCAGGGTCCTGATTACAGATGGTATTGGAGCAGGCTAGCCTGGAAGCAATTCAAGGATTCTCTCTCAGCAGATGGGCTGTGCAGTCTCCTTACTAGCGCTTGTTTGCGGGATCTCCAGTACTGAGTTACACTGAAGTTCCTCCTGTCAGATGTTCCCAAGAACCTCACTTGCACAGCAGACAGCTGTAGCCTATCTCGGGGGCTCCTTTCTCCTGAGTCCCGGCTCTCTATCCAAGCTGCTGTTGTGCCCTCAAGTCTTAGATGGGAGTAGGGCATTTACAGCCTCCTACTCCTCTGGTGTCTGTTGCAGGACCGTTAGTATCCGTACAACCGTGGAGACCAGGCTCCAGTTCATACGCTCACTGTGAGGGAGCTCTCCTTTTCCAGCTCAACCTCCAGCTTCTCTCTGCACACTTCACCCTCCACAGACTAACTAACTCCTCCTTCCTCTTGGCCCTCAGAGAGCACTCCTCCCCTTAATCCCGGTTCAGAGTTCCCCCTGCTGGCCTGGAGTGAAACTGTGTCGCATGCTTAGATTGACTGCGAGAGAGACTCATCATTGCCTCCAAGCCTGGCATTACCCTCCCCTGGAGGAAGGCAAAGCCACTGTGGCGGCCATACTCCTGGGGGCACCACACTCTCCCTTATTCTGAATCAGCAGCAGCAACCTCTCCCTAATGCTAAGATTGGCAGAAGTAAGATGGCGGTTGGCATGCACGCCCTTTTATAGCCCCTGTGACACCACACAAAGCCAGCCAATCACTTGCATGCCCTTCTTAAAGATGGTGGTGACCGATGCCTATGTCATCGCGTAGCCCACAATGTTCGTCCTCCATCATTGGCTGAAAAAGGGCGCTGGAAGCATCATTTAAAACGCGACTTTGGCGCTCTGGTCGCCGACCTCGTGGCCGACCTCACGCTATGGTCGGGTTTCGTTTCATGAATCCCGACTTCAGCGAAAGTCGCCGACTTTTGAATTTAACCGACCCGTTTCGCTCAACTCTAGAAGCCACTAATAGGCGCTGACTCCAAACCCTAAACCCTACAAACATGCGTATCCAAGGGAGGGGTATTATAATGCGTCAGTCACCAGATTCATGCATCCATCATCACTCAAATAGCATAAAGAGTCTATACTAGCGCATGGCCGAGCGGCCATGTGAACCTTCTATAGCAGTGTCCTTTCGGGACCTTCCTGATGGTCCAATCCGAGCTGCTTGAGGACCTAAGCATGTGACTTCCAACCTCCAATGAGAGGTCGTCCCGGGGGCATGCTCAGTAGCCCGAGAGAAGGACTTAGTCCCAGGAGCTGCTTGATGTTGACCAGTGCAGGCTGCTATAGCTGACTCTGAGATGACAGCAGCAACTGAACTGACAGCACTGGCCTGATCAAGACGGCCGGAACAACGTCTTTGCTGAGCAGCCTCTTCTGCGGCTGGGACTGAATGGGAGACCGCAGAAGGCAAGGCTCAGGATTCCTCCTGTGCAAAGGCAGGAACCTGACGCCTAACACATGGCCCAATTAATTTACACGAATCAGTCGTCCTGGTCCCTTTGCAGATAAACAGCCCCAAAGCATGATGTTGCCACCCCCATGCTTCACAGTAGGTATGGTGTTCTTTGGATGCAACTTTGGTTTCAACAGACCATATGACATTCTCCCAATACTCTTCTGGATAATCCAAATGCTCTCTAGCAAATTTCAGATGGGTCCGGACATGTACTGGCTTAAACCGGTGGGAAACGTCTGGCGCTGCAGGATTTGAGTCCCCGGCGGCGTAGTGTGCTACTGATGGTAGCCTTTGTTACATATCAATATTGATTTCTCTTAAGTATCAGCACACGTGACCGCCGGTAGCAGCAGGAATCCTCCGGCTGACACTGCGCGCTACTGAAGAGCAAAGAATACTTACTGTTCTCTGCAATGAACAGTCCTGGTGAGTATTCCGGCAGCTGTGCTCTGCTTGTGAGCAGCGCATGACATCTCTGCCATGCGCTGCTTACAAGCATTAAGCTGCTGCTGGCAATGGAGCAGGACACTGCGAGGGAGCGGTGGAAAGTAAATGTAATGGTTTGTTTTTGTTAATCTTTTTCTGATAGGACCATACATACCAGGATGGGGGTGGGGCCAATCATACCAGAATAAGGATGGGACTAATCATAGCAGGAACCAGATGGGGCCAATCATACCAGCATGCCCAAAATAAATGAATATTCATTGCCCTCCATGCCCATGGGCGTGGAATGCAGTGAATATTAATTTCTCTTTAGCAGCGGGAACAGGACTTGGCCGGAGCCGCCGGCTCCTGCTTCTGTGACCTGATGCTCCTCCGAAACTGCTCCCCCACCTCCCCACCACAGCCAGAGCCAGTACATCTGGACTATAAGACACACCCCATTTTCCTACACATTTTGGGAGGAAAAAAGTGCGTCTTATAGTCCAAAAAATACGGTACCTTACCATGATCTCAAACAAATAACCAGAAAATGACCAATCCTTTTAATCATAGTTTAAAGTTTTGGAAGATTTTTCTTTAAAGTTTGTCGCCCCTGGGGTGTGGTTATGTAGCTGAAGAAAGAGGACGCATGTTGGGAGAGCTCCTAAGAATCCTGCCTTATCCTGGAATCTGGACCTTATTACTGCAGCATACCTGGAGCTGCCCGGACCCCCCTGGATATCGGGATCCCCCTGGACCCCCGCAGGAGGACGTGGAGCAGCTCTGGTGAGCTAGCGGCCGGGGAGGCCGGGACGGGCAGCTGGGCCTGCACGAGACGGCGGCCATCTTAGACGCACGCTCTGTCAGTGAGAGCTGCGGCGTCTGCCCATACCGCTGCAACGCTACGAATATACATACTGCATACTGAAGACTAGAGGGGATGTGAGGTGAGTGCCCTGGGAGATTGGGCCCTGCGTTCTTCCCCCTCCATTGATCAACTCACTATACCCGTTGGCGCCATCACTGTGGGAGCCTCTGAACTCCCCCCACTGCTGCTGTCTCTGTGCCCCCCCTTCCCCCCTGGCCACAAAGAACCCTATTGACTCGGTACCGGTCACCATCCTCTCAACTTCACGTGGCCCCTTTGTGCGTCCTGGGCTATAATCATCTACTAATAACCCTGTTGTGTTCACCATCTGAAGTAGGGATTCTCCAGAGCATATACTTCTAGCTATCTTACTGTGTCATATTGCCATTTACCATGAATCGATCTAAGAGGTCAGGAGCAGCAGAAAAATTAAAAGAGTTTGCCAGACCTGATCCCTCTGAAAGTGCACTGTCTCTTAGAAATAATGCCTCTCAAGTTCAGCATAAAAACCGTCCCTCTGGGGGTGAGGAGGAGACTGAGCAGGAAGAACTGACCCTCAAACAGGTGTCCGGACAATTGATGCAGGCTATCTCCCTAACTAGGACATCCCTGACTGAGAAAATAGAGGACGATTACACTTGAGGTGGGGAGACTCCGTCAAGATATGCAGGCCATGAGGGGACGCATCACGGAAGTGGAGGCGAGAGTGTCCCAGGTAGAGGACACCATTACACCTATGGAGGCCAAGGTAACAAAAGTGGCGGGCTCTATGAATGCCTGGAAGCAGAAGGCATACGATTAGGAGGACAGAATGCGTTGGAATAATATCCGCGTCATCGGTCTGCCGGAATGCTCGGAAGGTCAACATCCTGAGCAGTTTCTGGAGGGCTGGTTTAAGGCCTCTCTGGGTGATGAATTCTCTTCAGTATTTGCTGTTGAAAGGGCTTATAGGGTCCCTACAAAACCCCTTCCTCCGGGAGTCCCGCCTAGACCTTTTTTGGCACGTCTCCTCAACTGTAAAGACAGGGATACCATTCTGTGTCTTGCACGGCAAAAAGTCCCATCAAGTTTGATAATGCTGTGATCTCAATCTTCCCGGACTTTTCCATGGAACTTCAGAAGCAACGGGCACAATTCATCGAAATCAAGAAACGGCTCAGGGAAAGAAACATGTATTCAATGATATATCCGGCCCGGCTCTGGGTTGCCCATGGGGGCACCTCCATGTTTTTCACAGATCCAGTGGAGGCGACTGAATGGCTACGGTCCCGTAAGGGATCCCCTGCAAAGGAATCCTAATATACCGGCTATTAATTTGGATCCTTTCAACTAAAGGTCTAATTGGAGCCTTCTTGGCGAGTATCCAGTTACCAACAATACCGGACACTGTGTTCAGTGATGGTATCCCCTTGTTTGCTTTTTGATAGGTGCGTGGAACTTTGCTGCTATATTATTAGGTTCTTATTTAGTTTCCTCTTTTTCAAAAGTTTTAGTTTTTATTGTTATTTAGGTAAAAGTTGCAGCCTACGGCAATTCTGTTATCTATGTGATATCTCTAAATTTTGCTCGGACATCAATATGCAACATATCAAGATAGGCAGGAATGGGTTCTGAATTAATATGTATGACCTGGAATTTGAGGGGCATAAAACCCCCCCAGAAGAAAATTAAGGTGTTCTCACAAATTAGGCAATATCATCCTCACATTGTGGCTTTGGCTGAGACACACCTGACCAGAGACACAGTTCGGTGTGTGCAAAAACCGTGGGTACAATGGTTTATTCATGCATTTCACACCAGCTATTCAAGGGGGGGTTTCACTATTAATACATAAGGATGTTAGGTCGGAAGCCAGGGAGGCCCGGAAAAATCCTGAGGGGCATTTCGTGTTTGTATACACACTGATCAACTCTAGGAAGTATGTTATTCTGTGTATTTATAACTCCACCCCAGCTAATATGTCAATTCTCCAGAAGGCATTGAGCTTTACCCTGAATTATCCAGATGCAGATGTCATCTGCATGGGGGATTTTAATTTGGTCATGAATAATCATCTTGATAAACTGAGACTGGGTGATGGTATACAGAGTGGGACCCCACCGCCGGCTGCATCCCAACTGTCACAATTCATGGAAGGTAGCGGATGGCTGGATCTATGGAGAATGAGCCACCCCGAGACGAGGGAGTGGGTCACCCTCCACCCAGGGCTGTGGGGTACATGGTACCGGACCGGTGTCAGTGGGATGTGTCACGGCAGCTCGGTCCATAGCCCTGGGCGCCCAAATCAATGGTGGTTGTAGTGTAGTTAATGGAATAGTTTGTGATGCCACCTGTGGTGTTTGGCAAGCAAGATGTTAAGCCAACGCTGCGTGCAGATCCTCTGGGGCTGATGGTGTGTTGCAGCATAGATGGTGTAGCTCCCCACAGGTGAAGCTGTAACCCCAGGGCAGTGTATAGGCGCAGGTAGTGTAAAGGATGATACCCAGATGTAGCGGTGCTGACGGTGTTGGCGCACAATGACTGGAAGACACCAGGGCTTGTAGTTCCGAAGCTTTACTCACAGTTCGTGGTACACACTGGTACCTGCCTCCGTGCCGTGTCCTCCGGAGGCTCAATCAACCTCCCGGGCAAGTCAGGGTTCTCCTCTCCAACACTCCTTCTTTAGTGCACATTTATTTTTCTACTTTCACTGTCTCTTCTAGACACAAGACGCTGACCGCAAGTACCTGGTCCGTCACCTGTCTACTTTCAATTCTTTATTCACACTCATCTCTAAATCAGACATTCCTAATTCTTCTATAAAAGCCATTTCTCAGTTACTAATACTCTTATAAAACACATTATGAAATACTTCACAGTAAAACATTCAACAGTTATTCTTATAAGTGCTGGACACCGCTCCCAGCCGGGATCTCTTGCAGTGTCCTTTGAGGTAGGCATCATCTTCGAAAAGTGTCTTCGCAAAGTGTCTCTATGTAAAACATTATCTTCGCAAAGTATCTTTATATGTAAACCAAGAGAGGGCACCTAAAGAGGTGCAACAATTTACAATAAAAGTTTTTGGATCACTCCAAGTTCATGATCGCTAGTTCAAATTGGGAAAAACACTGCCATTGCAAAAACTAGGCAACAAAAGTGCTACCAGAAAACATGATAACAAAAACAAGGCACAACTGGTGCAAATAAACCCTCCTGGGTAACGAGATTGAAAAGTTTTCTTTACTTGTGTTCCCCTCCAGGGGCTCTGGAAGCTGAATGGGAACTGTTAACCAGATTCAAAGTGGTCATTGGCAATCTTTAAGTACTCCTCTTCCCACGGGGTCAAGCCAGGGATCTTTGGTCTGGGCTGCCGGGCTGGAGCTGATGCTAGAGCAGCCTGGTTCCTGGAAGCAGGTACCTGCGCAGTCTGGGTGGCAACGGTGGGTGGAGGAGCAGCAACAGGTTGCTTCGGCTTGTACCTCTCAATAAGCCCTCCTGGAATGCGCCGTACGTTCAGGGCATACCACCCCCTGACCCCCTCATGCCGGATGAATGTCACATACTTAAAAGTTTTAATATTTGCGCTCAGAGATAGACCTTTATATATACTAAACTCACTCTTCAAGTAGAAGTGGAAAACTAAGTAGCCAACCTAAATTGCAACCTCCAATTAGCGATGAGGGTCAGGCACCGCCTACTTGACTCTTTACAAAAAACTTCAAAAATAGAAAATAAAATAATAAAAAAATTTATATAATTCAGATTATGCCACGTATACAAAGTTCACCATGGGGCTAAAGAGAATAAAAATTGTCCATAGAAAGAAGAAAAAAGAAGAAAAAAAAGAAAAAGAATTACCTTGAGATTAGCTTCTTTGAACTGATAGTGCTTAGCAGTCCAGGTCCTGTGCATAGGAGGTTCCAATGAAACGACAACGATAATATTAATAAAATCCAGAGTAATGACACCATGTGAGGAGAAGGGTTTGATGCTATAAGTTGCGGACGCTTGTCCCGGCCGGAGACAGGCGTCCTCTCTGCAGTGCCCCCTCCTGGGCTTGAGGCGGTAACGGCGCACGCCGAGAAAAGCTGACAAGGTCCGCAGGACCTTGTGTGACGTCACAGTCACGTGATCACTCACGTGACTAGCTATGGAGAGCGGTGAAGCTCAAAAACATCCGACGCGTTTCTGAATCAACGGATTCCTTCATCAGGGATGGTGAACTTTGTATACGTGGCATAATCTGAATTATATAAATTTTTTTATTATTTTATTTTCTATTTTTGAAGTTTTTTGTAAAGAGTCAAGTAGGCGGTGCCTGACCCTCATCGCTAATTGGAGGTTGCAATTTAGGTTGGCTACTTAGTTTTCCACTTCTACTTGAAGAGTGAGTTTAGTATATATAAAGGTCTATCTCTGAGCGCAAATATTAAAACTTTTAATTATTTATTTATTTGGAGTAATTTTGTGGTATTATCCTAATATTTTGCAGCTGAGTAGACTATAGCGCTAGCGCTGTGGCTGAGACATTTATTGAATGTCACATACTCCCCAGGCTGCAGATCTCTGTCAGAATGTCCCTTCCTCAGATGTGGCTCAACATCTCTCCACTTAAAGAACAAGTCACTAATGCGCTTGGGGTCTGCAATAAATCCAAAACTCTGCATGGATCCTAAGAAGGTCCAGGCTGTTACGGAGTGGATGCAGCCTCATGACTTGAAAGAGTTGCAGCGATTTTTGGGCTTTGCCAACTTTTATAGGAAATTTATTAAGGGCTTCTCGCAGGTGGTAAAGCCACTAACGGACCTCACTCTCAAGGGAGCTGATGTAAAAAATTGGTCTGTAGCTGCAAAAAATTCTTTCATGACATTAAAAAAGTGCTTTTCTTCAGCCCCTGTATTGGTACAACCCGACCCGTCAAGACCTTTTGTCGTGGAGGTTGACGCCTCGGAAGTAGGGGTGGGGGCAGTTTTGTCTCAGGGCCCTCCTACCCTTACTAATCTGAGGCCTTGCGCCTTCTTCTCTAAAAAATTTTCCTCTGCCGAGAGAAATTACGATGTCGGCAATAGAGAGTTGTTGGCGGTAAAGTTGGCTTTTGAAGAATGGAGGCATTTCCTGGAGGGGGCTGTTCATCCCATTACTGTCATCACTGATCACAAAAATTTGGCCTATATCAAATCTGCTAAGAGATTGACCCCCAGACAGGCTCGGTGGGCGCTTTTTTTTCTCGATTTCAGTTTACCATCACATTCCGCCCGGGATCTAAAAACATCAAGGCTGATGCCTTATCCCGAAGCTTTGATTGGGTGTCCCCTCCAGAACCTCCCTCCTCCATTCTTCAGCCAGGAGTAGTGGTGGCCAAAATCTCATCTGAGTTACAGAGAGGGATTTTGGAGGCCCAGGCTCGGGCTCCTGGTGGTAAACCCCCGGGTAAATTGTTTGTACCGGAACGTTTCCGTCTCGGACTTATGCAGGAATTTCACGATTCTGTGTTGAGTGCTCACCCTGGGATTGCAGCTACCCGGGGGGCAATTGCGAGGGATTTCTGGTGGCCCTCTATGGTAACAGATTTTAAAAAGTTTGTGACTGCATGTGGGGTGTGCGCTCGTTCTAAAAGTTTTCAGGTGCGGCCGGCCGGGGAATTGGTGCCTTTGCCAATTCCGTATAGACCATGGACACATTTGTCCATGGATTTTATCACAAATCTTTCTCCTTCCAGGGGCAACTCGGTGATATGGGTGGTGGTAGGTTTTCAAAACAAGCTCACTTTGTACCTCTCCCCGCGTTACCATCTGCTGAAACCCTGGCCCGCTTATTTATGCAGCATATAATTAGGTTGCATGGAGTGCCTATGAATGTGGTGTCAGACAGAGGGGTACAGTTTGTAGCCAGGTTCTGGAGGGCTTTTTGCAAAAAGCTGGGGATTTCGTTGTCCTTCTCCTCTGCCTACCACCCAGAGTCTAATGGACAGACGGAGCGCATGAACCAATCGTTGGAGCAGATTCTGAGATGCTTGGCCTCTTCCAGGCAGGAGGACTGGTGTCAGGTATTGCCCATGGCAGAGTTTGCATTCAATGGTCGTGTGAGTCAATCTACTGGGAAGTCTCCCTTTCAGGTCAAATATGGGTTTAACCCACATTTTGGAGAGTTTTCCCACATGGATTCAGGTTGTCCTGGTGCTGAGGATGTGACACAACGTCTTAGAATTCTTTGGAGGGAGGTTCAGAGGAATATTTCCAAGGCCCAGGAAAACTATAAGCGGTTTGCTGACAGGAGGAGGGGGCCAGGTCCAGCATTTGCAGTAGGGGAGAAGGTGTGGCTATCCACCCGCAATATCAAGCTTAAGATACCATCTATAAAGCTGGGCTCCAAGTTTATTGGCCCATACAAAGTTGTGGAGGTTGTTAACCCAGTGGCCTACCGACTGCAGCTGCCCACCTCCTTTAAAACTTCTGATGTCTTCCACAGGTCACTGTTAAAGCCTGTGGGGACTGTGAGAGACGATCCCTCATCAAATGCTCCGCCAGTGCTGGTAGAGGGGCAGCTGGAGTATGAAGTAGGGCGCATTGTTGACTCCCGGTGGGTGCGCCGGAGACTCCAGTATCTGATACACTAGAAGGGGTACTCTCTGGAGGATCGGTCATGGGCTCCGGCCAGTTCAGTGCATGCCGATCATCTGGTGCGGGCTTTTCATGCCAGATACCCAGACAAGCCTGGGGGTCCAGTGGCCCCCCGTTCAGAGGGGGGTACTGTCATGGTTTGAACAGGGTTCTTGCCCTGCACTCACAGGGTTAAGTGTTCGTGGCCTCTTTCTGGATCTGGGAGGGGTATTTATACTCACTCTTTACCAGGGTTCTCTGTCAGCTATACTGTTGTTCTGGTGTGTCTGACCCCTGGTGTGCGTGTATTCTGCGTTGCTTGTTTACTTCCCGTGTATGACCCGGCCTGTTCCCTCACTCTGTACTCCGTCTCTCGCTTTGGTACTATTGTCTTCTCCGGTTCTGACCTCCTGGCTTGGCTACCGTTTGTGACACCGGCAGCTATGCCCGCCGATGCCCCTTCTGCAGCAGCGCGCACCGCAGCGTTTCCTTACCTGCGCGCTCCCGTCCGGGTGCGCGCTCGTCGTCCACTCGCCCTCACGGCGGCTCCTGGCCCCCGCCCCCTGTCTCGCGCACGCCTCCTCCCGCTCTCTCTCCAGCGGTGGGCGGCGCTGAGGGGCTGGACTGGGGGACGCACTTCCGGGGGTTGGTGTATTTCAGGCGTCCTCGCTGTTAGGAGGACGCCTGATGATTGTGTAGTTTTCTGCACCCTCTGGCCTCTACAGTTCTCCTGCAGCTTTACTTTTCTCTGCCTTATACTCCCTGCCGTCCTCAGCCTCGTTCCCCTCGTCCTCCCCAGTCTGCCCAGGCGCTGCTTCCTTTCCATCCCCGGTGCCCGTCCTCTGTCTCCAGTTCGCCCTGGTTCTTCCTCTTGCCATTTCCCGTATTGTGTCTTTCCCCGTGCTACCTGTCCCTGCTCGTATCTCGGTCCGCTGCCTCCCCAGCCCTTTTGTCCGTGGAGCCGTCCCTCTTGGTTCCGGCTGTCGCGCCTCCGTCCTCTGTGGTCCTGCCCCAAACGATCCCTGTATAGGGGTCGGTCTTCACCTGGCGTGCTCGGCCCAGGGGCTCCGGATCCGCGATCCAGAGGGTCCACTCTCTGACGTAGTTTCTCCTCAGCGTTACAGTATCATCAGGCCATGGACCCCGCCGGTGCCGCGGCTGCCACTCAAAAGGAACTGCTTTTCCTAAGAGAGAATCAGACCCGTATCATGTCATTCATGAAGTCCATGGACACCCGGCTCTCCGCCCTGCAAATCGCTGACCCAGCGCATGCACCTCTCTTAGTCAGTCTCCAGCAGGAGCTCGCACAGCAGCGCGATGCGCAATCTCACATTTTGGGGTATATGGCGTCCGTGGATGATCGGCTGCTTTCTTTGCAGTCCTCTGCGGCCGCTTCTACCCAAGCCCGGGACGCTGTCTCTTTCCCTCCTCCCCGTCTTGGTAAGCCGCCTAGGTACTGTGGGGACCCAAAATTGTGTAGGGGATTTTTAAACCAGTGCAGATTGCACTTTGATCTTCTGCCCCAACAATACCCCACGGACCGTGCTAAGGTGGCCTTTATAATCTCCCATCTAGAGGGGGAGGCGTTGGCTTGGGTGAATCCGTTGTGGGAGAGGGATGACCTGGTGGTGACTAACATCCAGAGTTTTTTGGAAACATTCCGTAAGGTTTTTGATGGACCCGGACGCCTTGCTTCCTCTACAGAGGCCCTTTTTAACCTCTGCCAGGGGTCCCTTACGGTAGGGCAATACGCCATCCGTTTCCGGACCTTGTCCTCGGAGCTGGGGTGGAATAACGAAGCCCTGGTTGGTGCCTTTTGGAGAGGCCTTTCTAGTAAAATCAAAGACGAGTTGGCCGGGCGTGACCTTCCTACCACCCTGGAAGATCTCATCTCCCTGGCTACTCGTATTGACCTGCGTTTTCAGGAACGCGCTAGAGAGTCAGCCAGGGAGAAGAGGCCCTTTAGATTATACCAAGCTCCCATTCCGCGCACCGTTGCTCTCCCTAGTAACACTGCCCCCCCGAGCCTATGCAGGTGGATCGCATCAAGCTGTCCGAACAACGGCGTAAGGAGAGGATGACTAAGGGACTCTGTCTATATTGTGGAGGGGCCAATCACTTCGTACGCACTTGTCCTGAGCGCCCGGGAAACGCATCCGCCTAGGCCAGGTAGGAGAGGGCCCCCTAGGTGATCAGACCCCCTCTCTCCCACTTACTCTTTCAGCTTTGCTTATTACAGGTCGGGGGCGTGGCTCTGTGGAGGCGTATGTGGACTCGGGCGCAGCAGGCAACTTCATCCGCCAGGAGGAGGTTGACAAACTCCAGATTCCCGTGGTCGTCTTAAGTAACCCTCGAGCAATCACCTCCGTCGATGGCAAACCTCTTCCTGGGCTCATCACCACGGTTACCACTGAAGTAAAACTACAAATTGGCGCACTTCATTCTGAGAAGATTGCCTTTTATGTCCTGCCTCAATTATCCCACGCCATTCTCTTGGGACTACCTTGGCTTAGGCGGCATGAGCCAGTTGTCAACTGGCGCTCCGGAGAGATCCTGCGCTGGGGGCACACCTGCCATGCAAGCTGTTTACGTACCCTGGTTCGTTCCCATTCTCAGCTTAGGCCAACGGACCTCCCCGGCCTTCCTGTTCCATACCACGCCTACGCTGATGTTTTCTGCAAGAAGGAGGCGGACTCCCTGCCCCCGCACCGGTCCTATGACTGCCCCATCGACCTGATTCCTGGAGCAGTTCCTCACAGAGGTAGAACATACCCTCTTTCTCCTGCCGAGACCTCTGCCATGATGGAATATATCCATGAAAATCTGTCCAAGGGGTTTATCCGGAAGTCCTCCTCTCCTGCGGGCGCGGGTTTCTTCTTCGTCCGGAAGAAAGACGGATCACTGCGGCCTTGCATTGATTACCGGGGTCTAAACAATATCACCGTTAAAAATTGCTACCCCCTTCCGTTGATTCCGGAGCTCTTTGACCGGCTGAGAGGAGCCCGGATCTTCACGAAGTTAGATCTGCGGGGAGCCTACAATTTGGTCTGGATCCGTGCTGGGGATGAGTGGAAAACGGCCTTCAATACCCGTGACGGGCATTATGAATACCTAGTCATGCCATTCGGCCTTTGCAATGCCCCCGCTGTGTTTCAAGAATTTATCAACGAGGTATTCCGGGATCTACTCTATTCCTGTGTGGTCATCTATCTGGACGACATTCTCGTTTTCTCGCCCGATCTGTCCTCCCATTGCAAAAGCGTACGCTTGGTCTTGCACCGCCTTCGAGAGAACCAACTCTATGCCAAGATTGAGAAATGCCTTTTTGAGCAGTCGTCACTGCCCTTCTTGGGATATGTCGTCACCGATTCCGGTCTAAAGATGGATCCCGAAAAACTCAGTGCGGTACTCAAGTGGCCCCGTCCAGTGGGGATTAAGGCCATCCAGCGGTTTCTTGGGTTTGCAAATTATTACCGTCAGTTTGTGCCTCATTTTTCCACGGTTACCAAACCCATCACGGTCTTGACCCGTAAGGGAACGAAGCCCAACAGCTGGTCCCCTGAAGCTGAAAACGCTTTCCAAGCTCTGAAACGTTCTTTTGCGTCAGCACCCATTTTGCATCGGCCTGTGACCAGCAGGCCCTTCGTCCTGGAAGTGGATGCCTCCTCCACTGGAGCGGGGGCGGTCCTGTCCCAGCAGGCTTCATCCGGACGGCTGGTTCCTTGCGGCTTCTTTTCTAAAGTCTTTTCACCTGCGGAGTGCAACTACTCCATTGGAGACCGAGAATTACTGGCCATTAAGATGGCCTTGGCTGAATGGCGGTATTTACTCGAGGGGGCTGTACATCCCTTTACCATCCTCACGGACCACAAGAACCTGGCTTACCTGCAGTCTGCCCAGAGACTCAATGCCCGGCAAGCCAGGTGGGCCCTGTATTTCTCCCGCTTTGACTTCCAACTTCACTTTCGACCTGGTAATAGGAACATCAAGGCCGATGCCCTTTCCAGGTCGTTACAGTCATCGGAGAGGGATGAAGTCCCATCCTATATTATCGAGCCTACTAAGATGATCACCGTGGCCCCTGTGAATTTTGCTATTCCTCCGCCCGGTAAGACTTTCGTCCCTCAAAGCAGACGTACAGAGGTGTTGGGCTGGGGGCATTCCTCCAAAATTGCTGGACACGTTGGGACTAAAAAGACTCTCTTGCTGCTGTCCCGGTATTACTGGTGGCCCACGCTTCGCCAGGATGTGATGGACTATGTTGCCTCGTGCACAATCTGTGCCCAGAACAAGGTGGCTAGGACTTTGCCCGCCGGTCTTCTTCACCCATTGCCAGTTCCTGAGGTCCCCTGGCAGCAGATCGCCATGGATTTTGTGACTGATTTACCCCGCTCAGCCGGATGTACCACCATCTTAGTCGTGGCAGATCGTTTTTCCAAAATGGCCCACTTCATTCCCTTACCGGGACTACCGTCCGCCCCGAAGTTGGCCGAGATCTTCATCCACCAGGTCTTCAGGCTGCATGGTCTTCCTCAGCGGATTCTGTCGGATCGGGGGGTCCAGTTCACCTCCCGCTTCTGGAGGGCTCTCTGCCGGCTTATGGGTACATCTCTCGACTTCTCCTCCGCATACCATCCTCAGACCAACGGGCAAGTGGAGCGAATTAATCAGGTGTTAACCACCTTCCTACGTCACTTCGCCAACGCCCATCAGGACAATTGGGTCGCGCTCTTACCTTGGGCTGAATTCTCGCACAATAATCATCCCAGTGAATCTACCACCAAGTCACCTTTTTTGTGGTAACCGGTCAAAACCCAGGTATTCCGTTGCCTTTCTCCACGTCTACAGGAGTACCCGCAGCCGATTCTCTTGCTAAAGAATTCTCGCAGATTTGGAGAGAGACCAGGGACGCGCTCAAGGGTGCCAACAACCGAATCAAGAAACATGCAGACAAAAGACGGAAGGACGTGCCTCCGTACCATCCAGGTGACAAAGTCTGGCTTTCAACTCGACATATCCGTCTGAGAGTTCCCTCTTATAAGCTGAGTCCTCGGTACATTGGGCCGTTTGAAGTGATTGGACGTATTAATGAAGTGGCTTACAAACTGAGGTTGCCTGCTTCGCTCCGGGTTCCCAACGCTTTCCATGTCTCGCTCTTGAAACCCGTAGTCCTGAATCGGTTCCAACCAGTTTCCATCGTCCCTCCTTCACCTGTTATCTCGGACAACGTCTTCGAGGTCAAGGACATCTTGGCTATGAAAAGAGTCCGGGGTAAGACCCTTTTTCTTATCGATTGGGTGGGTTTAGGTCCCGAGGAGAGGTCCTGGGAGCCTCGGGAAAATATCAACGCTCCCCGGATTCTGAAAAAGTTTTTGGCCAATCTCAGTAAGGGAGGACGTAAGGAGAGGGGTACTGTGACACCGGCGGCTATGCCCGCCGATGCCCCTTCTGCAGCAGCGCGCACCGCAGCGTTTCCTTACCTGCGCGCTCCCGTCCGGGTGCGCGCTCGTCGTCCACTCGCCCTCACGGCGGCTCCTGGCCCCCGCCCCCTGTCTCGCGCACGCCTCCTCCCGCTCTCTCTCTCCAGCGGTGGGTGGCGCTGAGGGGCTGGACTGGGGGACGCACTTCCGGGGGTTGGTGTATTTCAGGCGTCCTCGCTGTTAGGAGGACGCCTGATGATTGTGTAGTTTTCTGCACCCTCTGGCCTCTACAGTTCTCCTGTAGCTTTACTTTTCTCTGCCTTATACTCCCTGCCGTCCTCAGCCTCGTTCCCCTCGTCCTCCCCAGTCTGCCCAGGCGCTGCTTCCTTTCCATCCCCGGTGCCCGTCCTCTGTCTCCAGTTCGCCCTGGTTCTTCCTCTTGCCATTTCCCGTATTGTGTCTTTCCCCGTGCTACCTGTCCCTGCTCGTATCTCGGTCCGCTGCCTCCCCAGCCCTTTTGTCCGTGGAGCCGTCCCTCTTGGTTCCGGCTGTCGCGCCTCCGTCCTCTGTGGTCCTGCCCCAAACGATCCCTGTATAGGGGTCGGTCTTCACCTGGCGTGCTCGGCCCAGGGGCTCCGGATCCGCGATCCAGAGGGTCCACTCTCTGACGTAGTTTCTCCTCAGCGTTACACCGTTACTCTGTTACAGTTTGTCCCTGTTGTACCGTCTATTGCCCGTTCTGGTTTTCTGACCTATTGCTACGTCCTGACTATCCATTCTGTCTAACCCTTTGGTACTGTATTGCTATCTTGTGCTTTGACCCTGGCATCATCTGGTTTCGGTCTCTGTCTATGCCCCTTGGTAACATTGTCCTGTAGTTACCTTTCTAGGAGTTTCCCTGCAGCTCCTAGATCTGTGGAGCTTAGGCCACGCCCCCAGCAGTCATGTGCTTCAGGTCCTGATACTCTGAAGCACGCATAGTCACCGCTGCTGCCCTGCTCCACAGGTCCACAGGTATCTTTGAGCACTGTCTTTGTACTCAGGACACCCGCACTGGCTCAGTGAGCAAGTGCAGTGCGGGGCTCCTGACAACCCCTCTCCTTGTTCACATTCAGCACTTGCCCCCATCCAGCTGCATCCCAGGGGCCATGATGACCTGCATGGGCCCTCTCCTTCTGGGCCAGATCCGGGCCCAACACAGCCTTCTTCCTCCGCTCTCTCTCCCGGTATTCCGCTGCCAGCTGTCGGATGGTGGCCCGGCATCCTGCCCAGTTCTCTTCATCCTCCCACTCTTCCCGGGACCGGCCCTCACCCACTGGGGGCCGCGGCACCCCCATTAAGGGTTCCGATGTTTCCCCCTGGGGACAGTCATCCCGGTCCCAGACGAGGTCTAGCACGACCTGGCCAGCCGCTGCAGCTGTGGTACACCCCAGGGCCTTCCCAGGTGGAGGGACACCTGACATACCTGGGGCCTCCTGGCGGTGCGGCCTCTGCTCCGGTGCAGGGGGTCCGGGTGCCGGCGGTGGTGATACTGATGGCGGCTCCGGGTCCGTGGGGGCTTCAGTAGGGACCTGCGCAGCCGCAACAGGTCCGGGCGGGTGCAAGGTCTCAGCTCTCAGATCCTCCGGTACGCTCAGCCGCACAGACAGTGTGGAGGTGAAGATCAGCGCTGCCGGAGGACAGTCCGGTGCAGCGGCAGCAGGTACCGGTGGAGCGGATACCGCAGGCGTAGGCCCCTCTGGGGCCTGCTGCCATCTCAGCTGCTCCAAGGCCTCCTGCCTCAGCTGCAGACGGATGGTCAGTTCAGCAATTTCATCTTCTAGTTGCTGGCGGTTCATTCCGCAGTTCGGGTTGGAGCCTTCAGCCATGGTGCCAGGGAGATCCGTTTCCCCGTGCTCCGCAGGCCTCCTTCCCTCACTCTCCAAAATGGCGTTCTGGCGTTTCTCTTCCTGCCTCGGCCCCTTTCCCGCCACTGGCTTCTGCCCCTCCTTCCGGGGGCGGCGGCTTCTTCCAGCGCCTCAATACCAAGCCAGTATATGAACCCCTCGGGGGGTGGGCCATGTCTTTGTCACATAGTAATTCAGGCAGAGAAGGCCCAATACTCTTCGCTGTCTTTTTCTAGGACCTCCCATCTCTTCATGCCCTTCTTCTCCGCACCAGCGGCCATTTCTAATGTCCATTTTACAGTCTAGTAAATTAGGTCTTCTGCACATTTTCAAAAGTTCAAAGTCTCACAAATTTCAGGCGCACAGAACTCGAAGGTATCGGGTCTCATCATCCTGTTCGTGACGCCAAAATTGGGTCGCCCTCCACCCAGAGCTGTGGGGTACTCGGTACCGGGCCGGTGTCAGTGGGATGTGTCATGGCAGCTGTGACCCGGTCCGTAGCCCTGGGCACCCAAATCAATGGTGGTTGTAGTGTAGTTAATGGAATAACGCTGCATGCAGATCCTCTGGGGCTGATGCTGTGTTGCAACATAGATGGTGTAGCTCCCCACAGGTGAAGCTGTAACCCGAGGGCAGTGTATAGGCGCAAGTAGTGTAAAGGATGATACCCAGATGTAGCGGTGCTGACAGTGTTGGCGCACAATGACTGGAAGACATCAGGGCTTGTAGTTCCAAAGCTTTACTCACAGTTCGTGGTACACACTGGTGCCTGCCTCCGTGCCATGTCCTCCGGGGCAGAGACTCAATCAACCTCCCGGGCAAGTCAGGGTTCTCCTCTCCAACACTCCGCCAACATGTACCTTTCCTGAACGACTCCTCTATTGTGCCTTTTAGTGTGAAGAGCTCCAGTACCGTGGTACTCTGAAGTTCCTCCTGTCAGATGTTCCTAACAACTCTTCCTTGTACGGCAGGCAGCTGTAGCCTACTTCGGGGACTCCCTTTATCCTGAGTCCTGGCTCCCTATACAGATGCTGTTGTGCCCCAAGTCTTGGATGGGAGTAATGCATTTACAGCCAACTACTCCACTGGTGTCTGCTGCAGAACCATAAGTGTCCATACAACCTCGGGGACTTGGCCCCGGCCTTGCGCTGAGAACCTATAGGCAGGGTTCCTCTTCCAACCCACAACTCCTCTCTGTTCTCTTACTCCTTCGTTCCGCGCTGTTCCTTCTCTCTCTTATGGAAGCTTAGGTTGCAGTTCTACGTCTTTCTCCTTCTATTCCTTTCCCGTGCCAGCTGGCTCAGATAACTGAGGCCGCTGCAGCACTCCTTCTTCTCGGACCCTTCCTCAGACTCTCCTGACTGACTGTCCTTCTCACTCCTCTGACCCTCTGTCAGACTGACCTCAGACTGCACTCCTCAGACTGATCTGTAATTCTAAATCTTCCCAACCTTTTATATGGATATCCACTCCACCCACCTCCCAGCACATCTCGTGTTACGAAGCAAGGACCCATGAAAGGTGCTCTGCTACCCTCTAAGCATGAGCCGCAATGTGGTCAGTGCTGAACTATCCTGTATGTGGGATGCAGGTGTTGGAGTGTGGAAAGGAGTTCCCAACTTACCTAGTTGGTGGGGCACTACACCTTAGGAGAAGGTGCAGTACCTCTGTGGTGACTAAGCCTCAGGGGCGCCACAGGAGTATACTAATCCACTAAGCGCTCATTGTCTCGCATAGATTATATCTTTGGATCCAGCAGTCTGGCAATGAGGGTGGATAATATTGAACATGGCAGTAGGGGAATCTCAGATCATAGTGTTCGGTTGAACAATAAGAAATGTTCCCTAGTTGCCTGCTTCTGGCCCAATGGGTATTGATCAGTGCGCACTAAAAGAAACTAATAGGATAATGTGGATATTGAACCCTTTCTGGCTGAAGTTGGTGAAATCGCCCGATAGAACGATTGATCAGTTACGTTGCTTCATCTCATCCCACCCTGAACCCCGGAATATTAACTTATTTTGGGATACCCTTAAGGCATACTTGAGGGGTTGTTTATCCTCTATGATTTCTTACATTAAACGAGTGACATCGGGGGAGGATCATGAGATGGAGCGGCGTTTGAAAGATTCAGAGGCCGCCTACATATCTGACCAGACTAATAGCAATAGGGTGGAGTGGTTGACCGCTCAAAGGTTATATACTCAATACATTGACATTAAATCCAAACGTAAATTATATTTTGGTCGCCAATCTTATTTTTAGCTGGGGAATCAGGCAAGTAAATTTTTTGCTTACTTGGTGCGTCAACATAACACAACTAATACGATATTACATATTCGCAACTCAGATGGTACCTTGGTTTCATCAACTGATGAAATACTGAGCTGTTTTTATGATTATTATAGTTCATTGTACAACTCTAAGGCCTGTTTCACATTTCAGTTATTTGACGTCAGTCAAAATCCGCCAGGTTGTGAAAAAACGGATCCGTTTCCGTTGTGGCACAAACAGATGCCACCGGATCTGTTTTTTGACGGATCCGCTTTAGTAGTGAGTGACTGAAATTTAAAGGAAAATGAGTCTGGGAAAAAGGAGAGAGAGATAGAGAGAGAGACTTTTTCTGCCGCCAGAACGGAATTTGGGGTTAAATTTCTGGCAAGGAAATTCTTCCGGGCATGCTCAGTGTCAAAAAACGGATCCGTTGCCGGATTCCGTCAATAAATGATTGGCAACGGATCCGCCGCCCATAGGATCCGTTGCTATCCGCTATTTTGACGCAGACAAAAAAACGTTTAATTGTCCGTCCACTGAAGTCAGCGGACACCAAAATTTTGGCGGATCCGTCAAAAAACGGATCCAACGGATGACCATCCATCAAAATCCGCCGCTAATGCAAGTCAATAGGGAAAAAAACGGATCCGCCAAAAAATGGCGGATCTGTTTTTTTTTTGCATAACGGCGGATTTTGACTGACATCAAACAACTGAGGTGTGAAACAGGTCTAAGACTGATGTTGATAGCCAGGGGTGTCCAGACTACCCGTCAGATATAACGTTTCCCACATTAAGTTCTTCCCAGGGGGCATTTATGGATGCTGAATTTACTTTGGAGGAGATAGAGGATGCCATGATGGATATGGCCTCTGGGAAGGCCCCTGCACCAGATGAGTTTCCTATTGAACTGTACAGGAAATACCGGGAGATATTGGTGCCACTTTTGTTGACAGTGTTTCGGGGGATTTGGGAGGGGGGATCCATGCCGGAGTCCTTTTATGAGGCTAATATAATAGTGCTTAAAAAGGAGGGGAAAGACCCTTTAGATTGTGGATCTTATCGGCCCATATCATTAGTAAATGTGGACTATAAGATTTTTATGAAAATATTGGCCACCAGATTGAACTCAGTCATATTAGACCTCATACACCCTGACCAAACCGGCTTTATGCCTGGTAAGAGTACTTCCAGCAACATTAGGCGAGTCCAGTCGGTGGTCCAATATAGCTCCCTGGTGCCGGACAATGAATGGGCATTGGCATCGCTGGATGTGGCCAAGGCTTTTGATTCTCTTGAGTGGCCTTTCCTCCATGCATGTTTACAGAGATATGGATTTGGTGACAGATTCCTAAAATGGGTTAATATATTATTATATATGAAGCCTAAAGCCCGGGTCATTGTAAATAGTTCCATATCTGAGCCCTTTTCACTACACAGGGGAACCCATCAGGGGTGTCCCCTTTCCCCGGCCCTTTTTGCTCTTGCGATTGAGGCATTGGCAGTTCGCATAAGATCCTCCCCTAATATTGCGGGTATAGAAATAGCGGATCGGACAGACACCATAGGCCTATATGCTGATGATATGGTGATATTAATGGATAGAGCGGAG
The DNA here is from genome assembly GCF_039654945.1 of Dendrobates tinctorius. Lineage (NCBI taxonomy): Eukaryota > Metazoa > Chordata > Amphibia > Anura > Dendrobatidae > Dendrobates > Dendrobates tinctorius. The sequence continues at coordinate 11,894,687 of NW_027361838.1, read as the reverse complement.
GAAACACTGACAAGAGTGATCACCACTATAAGTAAATTCAGCAAATATTCTGGCTTGTATATAAATTGGTAGAAATCTGCTCTGATGCCTCTCTCCCATGCCCCAATGCCATGACTTGAGACTCTCTCCTCATTACCTATTGTACCCAGTTTTAAATATATAGGTGTCCATATTTCTCAAGGTAGTACGCTTGATTTGCAGGTTAACATACTGTACCTCCATTGCTGGAGATGGTCAAAGTCAAATTCACAATTTGGAGTAAACGCCTGCTGTCTGTAGCCAGACGTATTAACTTACCGTATTTTTCGGACTATAAGACGCACCGGACCATAAGACGCACCCCAATTTTCAGTAGGAAAATAGGGAAAAAAAAAATAATGTGTCAAATGGGGGTCCGTCTTACAGTCCGAATTCAGCTTACCTGGGAAGGGATCCGGCACAGGTGGAGAAGTAGTCACAGGGGTCATTCAGTGGTCCAGGCTCGTGCGGTGGCGGCTCTGTGCTGGGGCAGGTTGGTTGTGCTGGGGCAGCTGTGCTGGGGTAGGGGCAGCTGTGCTGGGGCAGCTGTGCTGGGGCAGGGGCAGCTGTGCTGGGGTAGGGGCAGCTGTGCTGGGGAAGCTGTGCTGGGGCAGCTGTGCTGAGGCAGGGGCAGCTGTGCTGGGGCAGGGGCAGCTGTGCTGGGGCAGCAGTGCTGAGGCAGGGGCAGCTGTGCTGGGGCAGGTGGGATCTGCGGTGGTGGCAGCTGTGCTGGGGCAGGGGCAGCAGTGCTGGGGCAGGGGCAGCTGTGCTGGGGCTGGGGCAGCAGTGCTGAGGCAGGGGCAGCTGTGCTGGGGCAGGTGGGCTCTGCGGTGGTGGCAGCTGTGCTGGGGCAGGGGCAGCAGTGCTGGGGCAGGGGCAGCTGTGCTGGGGCAGGGGCAGCTGTGCTGGGGCTGGGGCAGCTGTGCTGGGGCAGGTGGGCTATGCGGTGGTGGCAGCTGTGCTGAGGTAGGGGCAGCAGTGCTGGGGCAGGGGCAGCTGCGCTGGGGCAGCAGTGCTGGGGCAGGGGCAGCTGCGCTGGGGCAGGGGCAGCTGTGCTGGGGCAGGGGCAACAGGGCTGGGGCAGCTGTGCTGAGGCAGGGGCAGCTGGGCTCTGCGGTGGTGGCAGCGGGCGGCGCTCTGCGGTGCGGTGGTGGCAGCGGGCTGTGCTCCGGTGCAGGGGCCACGGCTCCGCCGGCATTTCTTCGCAGCCTGGAGGCCCCCGCAGTTCCCTTGCTGGCCGCCGCCATGTTGCGGTGGCCTCCGGGAGCATGGACGCCGGAAAGATGGCCGCCGGTCCGGGGACGGCGCATGCGCGGGATCAGATCTCGTCCCGAGATCTCGGGGGACGAGATTCAAATCTCGGCAACGAGATCTCATCCCCCGAGATCTCGGGACGAGATCTGAAGCTGCGCATGCGCCGTCCCCGGACCGGCGGCCATCTTCCCGGCGTCCATGCTCTTGGAGGCCAACGCAACATGGCGGCGGCCAGCAAGGGAACTGCGGGGGCCTCCGGGCTGCGAAGAAATGCCGGCGGAGCCACGGCCCCTGCACCGGAGCACAGCCCGCTGCCACCAACGCACCGCAGAGCGTCGCCCGCTGCCACCACCGCACAGCAGAGCCCCGCCCGCTGCTACCAGCCACCAGGTTAGTACCGTGTATTGCGACCATAAGACGCACCCCCCACTTTCCCTCAAAATTTTTTGGGAAAAAAGTGCATCTTATGGTCGGAAAAATACGGTAATTAAAATGATATTACTCCCTAAGCTCAGCTATTCTCTTCGACACAGTGCTGTGGTGGTGCCCAGATCCTTCTTTGCAAACCTGAACTCCCATATTACGTCTTTTATATGGGGGAAAACCAGGCCTAAACTCAAACTATCCACTCTGCAAAGACCTAAAAAGGGGGAGAGGCAGCGTTACCAGATTTTTTTCTGTATTATCTGGCTGGGCAGGCCAGAGCAATAAGTAAGTGGATGCCCGGTAATCACCTCCCTAATTCTGAAGATCATCTGCTTCATGACGCACGAGCCAATTGCCCGCTGGGTGTTTTGGAATTGGGAAAAATAAATTTCCCATGTTTGTTACCCCTACTTCGCCTGGCACGATCAGTAAAACAGATCAAAATGGTGATTGGATTTGGGGATATTATAATTGAAATGCCCCTATGGAATAATGGTTACCTTCCGGCATTACTTGAACACCTATCCGCCGAATTCTGGACTCAATACAATGTTTTTTTACGATAGGTGATCTACATGATCATGTAACTCTGATATCTTTTGAACAATTACAGGTTAAATGCAGTGTCCCGAGATCCCAATTCTTCTGTTATTTACAATTAAGGTCAGCCTTTCAGTCACACATGAGATGTGTAGGTGTAGACAATGCTATTTTTTCTTTACCCTTGATAGGAATCTTTAAATCACTGGGTCCCCAGGGTCTCATCTCTTCTCTGTATACACACATGCTGTCAGTAGGGACAGAATCCACCATAGATTCGGTTAAAGGGAAATGGGAAAGGCTCATCCCTGGTGTACAGAGAGAGGAGTGGGAGAAAATTTTGGAGTCTCCAATCAGGGTATCTCCATCTGTTAACAACAGGATGATACAATTATATATTATAAACCAATCGTATTTGACTCCAACTCGACTCTTTAAGATGGGCCGCTACCAATCATCGGAATGTTTGAGATGCCATTCAGTAGATGCAGACTTTATCCACATGATCTGGCAGTGTCCTATCATTGCACAATATTGGAAGGAGGTGACATCATTATTAACATCCCTGGTACAAGTTCCTGTTCCCCTTGAGCCACAGATGTGTTTGTTTGGGGTATGGGATGAGGTGACATGGGGTCAATATGCTGGGATTTTCTTACGGGAGACGTTGTTTATGGCATGAAAGGTACTGGCACTACGGTGGATGGGAGGCTCATCTCTCTCTCTTGGGATCTGGATCAATTTAGTCAACTTGTGTCATGATCCATGCTGGATCAGGACTGATAAGCACAGGTAACCTTTTTTTTCCCCTAAGCTGTGCTTAAGGTTGGTTCTTGCCCCCGGTGGCCATTAGGATTATTGCACTGTGGTGTCGTTTGTTCTAAGTTTGCCCTCGGTGGTGGTGAGCGTCATTGCACATTATAATGCAGGTGTGATTGCTGGCTCTGCTATAAAAGAGTCACAGGTGTTACAATCAGTGTTGGTGATAGTGTTCATTTCAACCATCCTTGGTGGAGGAAGGAGTGGAGAGCGTTCCTTGCAGCACTGTCTTAGCCCTGGTGTGGAAGGAGCCATAGGGGATTTCCTTGTAGCTCTGACAGAGCTCGGTAGCAGCAATCCAGGAGGAGAGCTGCATGCTGGTGGTGGACTCTGTTGCCGGGAGCAAGTGCAAGAGAGTAAAGCTAAGTTGTGTTTCCCCATTTGTGTTTTTCCTTAGTGTGTATTAGTACAGCATTGGGGCCAGTGCCTGCGCCACCCAGATCCCTAGAAAGGATAGGTGTAGGGTGTGCTATGGTTGTTAGGTATCCTGATCGGCGCCCGGTGCGGAACCGGCATAGGGAACGTTAGGAGCGTTAGGGACACTGACTCAGGGGAGTGCAGGAGGTCTCCACGTCCCCTTTCCCTGTCACAGGGCCCACCGTTGTAACTGTTTCCCTACCCCTTGTCTTGTTGTTTTAGTTACCGGCCTGCGAGCCGTGTCACACAGGACAGTATCACGCGCCGCGTACTGTTGTTTTAGTTACCGGCCTGCTGGTCGCTTCACACAGGACGGGTCCACGTGACAACTTGATTATCCCATATGAGCGCATGCTGTATCAAAACAGAGGATGCCTTTGGGAGAGGTGGAACTCCTCTCACCTTACTTTGTAGAGTGGAGATGTCACGTAATAAATAGCTAATTGTGTGGAATTAGGCTGCAAAATAGTTGTTGTTTCTGTAGATATAGGTACGTTTCAGAAGTTAGATAGGTTTCATCACTTGAGTAATAACATAAAGACCAGTGTGATTTAATTGACATTATTTTTTATTCTGTATACAACTGGTATGCACATTTTGCTTTGCATTTAATGTCATGTGAAACATATATATTTTATACAGTATTTAACACTATGTGCAAGAATGCATACTGTATACCCTGTTTATGGTTTAACCCCTTTACCCCAAGGGTGGTTTGCACGTTCATGACCGGGCCAATTTTTACAATTCTGACCACTGTCCATTTATGAGGTAATAACTCTGGAACGCTTCCATGGATCCTGGTGATTCTGACATTGTTTTTTCTCATGACATATTGTACTTCATGTTAGTGGTAAAATTTCATTCAAATAACTTGCGTTTATTTGTGAAAAAAATGGAAATTTGGCGAAAATTTAGAAAATTTCACAATTTTCCAACTTTGAATTTTTATGCCCTTAAATCACAGAGATATAGCACACAAAAATCTTAATAAGTAATAATAAGTAACATTTCACACATGTTTACTTTACATCAGCACAATTTTGGAACCAAAAATTTATTTTTGTTAGGAAGTTAGAAGGGTTAAAAGTTAACCAGCGATTTCTCATTTTTGCAACACCATTTTATTTTTACAGACCACATCACATTTGAAGTCACTTTGAGGTGTCTATATGATAGAAAATCCACAAAAGTGACACCATTCTAAAAACTGCACCTCTTAAGGTGCTCAAAACCACATTCAAGAAGTTTATTAACCCTTCAGGTGCTTCACAGGAATTTTTTGAATGTTTAAACAAAATGAACATTTAACTTTTTAAACAGGAGAAATTAGACTCCAAAAGTTATTGTGCAATTTGTCCTGAGTACGCTGATACCTGATATGTGGGGGGGAACCACTGTTTCGGCGCATGGCAGAGCTAAGAAGGGAAGGAGCGCCGTTTGACTTTTTCAATGCAAAATTGGCTGGAATTCAGATCGGACGCCATGTCACGTTTGGAGAGCCTCTGATGTACCTAAACAGTGGAAACCCCCCACAAATGACCCCATTTTGGAAAGTAGACCCCCCAAGGAACTTATCTAGATATGTGGTGAGAACTTTGAACTCACAAGGGCTTCACAGAAGTTTATAACGTACAGCGGTACAATTACAAAATCATATTTTTTCCACAAAAATGATCTTTTCACCCCCAATTTTTTTTTCCCAAGGGTAACAGGACCCTAAAAGTTATTGTGCAATTTGTCCTGAGTACGCTGATACCCCATATGTGGGTGTAAATGACTATTTGGGCGCATGGCAGCGCTCGGAAGGGAAGCACCGCCATTTGACTTTTTTGGCTGGAATTGAGATCGGACACCATGTCGCATTTGGAAAGCCCCTGATGTACCAAAACAGTGGAAAACCCCCACAAATAACACCATTTTGGAAAGTAGACCCCCCAAGAAACTTATCTAGATGTGTGGTGAGCACTTTGAACCCCCCAGTGCTTCATAGAAGCTTATATCGCCCGAGCGTGAAAATAGAAAAATCATATTTTTTCCACAAACATGATCTTTTAGTCCCCAATTTTTTTATTTTCCCAAGGGTAACAGGAGAAATTGGACCCCAAAAGTTGTTGTCTAATTTGTCCTGAGTACCCTGATACCCCATATGTGGGAGAAAACTACTGTATGGGCACACGTCGGGGCTCGGAAGGGAAGTAGTGACGTTTTGATGGAATGGTCTGCGGGTGTCATGTTGCCTTTGGATAACCCTTGATGTACCTAAACAATGGAAACTCCCCACAAGTGACCACATTTTGGAAACTAGACCACCTAAGGAACTTATCTAGATGTGTGGTGAGCACTTTGAACCCCCCAGTGGTTCACAGAAGTTTATAACGCCCAGGCGTGAAAATAAAAAATTCATATTTTTTCCACAAACATGATCTTTTAGCCCCCAATTTTTTTATTTTTCCAAGGGTAACAGGAGAAATTGGACCCCAAATGTTGTTGTCCAATTTGTCCTGAGTCCGCTGATACCCCATATGTGGGAGAAAACTACTGTATGGGCACACGTCAGGGCTCGGAAGGGAAGTAGTGACGTTTTGTAATGCAGACTTTGATGGAATGGTCTGCGGGTGTCATGTTGCCTTTGGATAACCCCTGATGTACCTAAACAATGGAAACTCCCCACAAGTGACCGCATTTTGGAAACTAGACCACCTAAGGAACTTATCTAGATGTGTGGTGAGCACTTTGAACCCCCCAGTGGTTCACAGAAGTTTATAACGCCCAGGCGTGAAAATAAAAAATTCATATTTTTTCCACAAACATGATCTTTTAGCCCCCAATTTTTTTATTTTTCCAAGGGTAACAGGAGAAATTGGACCCCAAACGTTGTTGTCCAATTTGTCCTGAGTCCGCTGATACCCCATATGTGGGAGAAAACTACTGTATAGGCACACGTCGGGGCTCGGAAGGGAAGTAGTGACGTTTTGGAATGCAGACTTTGATGGAATGGTTTGCGGGTGTCATGTCGCGTTTGGAGAGCCTCTGATGTGCCTAAGCTGTTGAAACTCCCCACAAGTGACCCCATTTTGGAAACTAGACTCCCCCACGGAACTTATCTAGATTTGTGTTGAGCACTTTGAACCTCCCAGTGCCTCACATAAGTTTATAACGCCCGGGCGTGAAAATAAAAAAATCATATTTTTTTCCACAAAAATGATATTTTTGCCCCCAATTTTTATTTTCCTAAGGGTAACAGGAGAAATTGGACCCCAAAAGTTGTTTTGCAATTTGTCCTGAGTAGGCTGATACCCCACATGTGGGGGTAAACCACTGTTTGGGCGTATGGCAGAGGTTGGAAGGGAAGGAGCACCATTTGACTTTTTCAACGCAGAATTGGCTGGAATTGAGATCAGACGCCATGTTGCGTTTGGAGAGCACCTGATGTACCCAAACAGTGGAAACCCCCAATTCTAACTCCAACCCTAACCACAACACACCCCTAGTCCTAACCCTAGCCCTAACCCTAGCCCTAACCCTAGCCCTAGCCCTAACCCTAATGGGAAAATGGAAATAAATACATTTTTTTTATTTTGTTATTTTATCCTAACTAAGGGGATGATAACGGGGGTTTTATTTACTATTTATGGCGGGTTTTTATTTTTGCCAGCTGTCGCACGCTAAAAGACGCTTTTTATTGTAAAAATAGTTGTAATAGTTGTAAAAATAGTTTTTGCATCACCACATTTTGAGATCTATAATTTTCCCGTATTTTGACCCACAGAGTCATGTGTGGTCTTATTTTTTGCGGGACGAGTTGACATTTTTATTGGTATCATTTTCGGGCACGTGACATTTTTTGATCGCTTTTTATTCCGATTTTTGGGATGCAGAATGAACAAAAACCAGCATTTCAAGAATTTCTTTTGGGGGGTGCGTTTACACCGTTCCGCGTGCAGTAAAATTGATAAGGCGGTTTTATTCTTTGGGTCAATATGGTTACAGCAATACCTCATTTATGTCTTTTTTTATGTTTTGGCGCTTTTATGCAATGAAAACAATTTTATATAAAAAAATAATTATTTTTGCATCACTTTATTCTGCGAGCTATAACTTTTTTATTTTTTTGCTGATGACGCTGTATGGTGGCTTGTTTTTTGCGGGACAAGATGACGTTTTCAGCGGTACCATGGATTTTTATATTTGTCTTTTTGATCGGGCGTTATTGCACTTTTTGTTCGGCGGTATGATAATAAATCATCATTTTTTTGCTTCGTTTTTGATGTTTATTTTTTAAGGGGTTTGCTAAAGGGGTTAACTAATGGGACAGTTTTATAGGGTGGGTCGTTACGGACGCGGCAATACAAAATATGCGCACTTTTATTTTTTTGTTTTGTTTTTTATTTACAAAAAATGAATTATGGAATATATATATATTTTTAAATTTATTTAGCGAATTTTTAAAAATTATTTTTACTCTTTTTTTAACTTTATTACATTGTCCCCATTGTCCCAGGGACATATCATGTGACAGATCGCTGATCTGTCACATCACAGATCACTGTGACAGATCAGCGATTTGTCACAGGCATAGAATCAGACTTCCTCATGCCTGCGCTTTGCAGGCACTGAGCAAGCCAGCTCCCTGCAGGCCCCCAAAGGTCCCCGTCGCCATCTTGGATCCGGGGACCTGCAGGGAAGGAGACCCCCGCAGCAACGCTGCACATTGCGCTGCTGTGGGGGGCTCAGGGAAGCACGGAGGGAGCCCCCTCCCTGCCGATGCTTCCCTTTAAACCCCGGTACACCGCAATCGTGTTTGATCGCGGTGTGTAAGGGTTTAATGTGTCAGGGGCGGTCCATGATAATCAGCTGACACCCGGCCACGATCAGCTGCACTCCCCCCCCGTGAGCGCAGCTGATCGCGCTAGACGTACTATCCCGTTCTTGGACAGGATAGTATGTCTGATGTCAGAAAGGGGTTAATAAACGAATTTAAAAAAAAAAAGTTTGTCGCCCCTTATATCATAAAATGATAAATAAACAGAAACTGCTTTTCTAATAGAATGACATGTCCAGAAGAGATCCCATTTCAGCAGTCACCTGATTTTCATAACAAGCAGGATTACAATGAGATATAAAAGAATCCACTATTCACTGTAGTAAGTGTCACAGCTCACCACTTCCCCCTTCCTGGCACAATGACATCTGCATGTCACTAAACATGAGAACATGTATAGAAAAGTCTCCCAAGGAAATAATAGTTTCCTACAATGTCTTGTGCTATACAGTAAATACATATATATATGCATACATCCAATGTCCATATCTCCAAACAGGCAAGAGAGCAGCTTCCATAAATATACAGAAAACAGAATACAAAAATCTGCAATCAGAAATACAGATTATAAAAAAAATCACAATCTTGTTTCAATCATTAAAAAAAATACTGTATATGTGACACATTCTCAGAAAAGTAAATAGAAATATACATAAAAAGAGTATTGGATATGTTAAGAAATGTTTAATAGGTTAGAGTAGAGTAGGGTCCTGCCAAAAGAGTCTACCTTGTCGTGGTGGCAGGCTTAAATAATCTTTTGACCAAAACAAAAGCTGATGGCTATCAATGTGACACAGTGTTCGATGGGAACTGTTAATGTATGGTTGGTGAGGACGTGGGGCAAAAGGAGAGTTTTTCCAAGAGTGAGTGATGGGACCATTCAAGGGGTGGTGGCAGAGCTGGGGTGGAGTCTAGGCAGAGTCTCAGGATGGACCAAAAATGCTGCCACTATGGGGCCCTGAAATTCCTGGTAGCGACCATGTCCAGTTGTAAGTGGAAAATGAGAACAGCAGTCTTAGGCTGTGTGCACACACAGCGCTTTTTTAGCAGTATTTTTAGCGGTTTTGCCAATAAAACCGCTATAAAACCGCTGAAAATAAGCTTCCCATTCATTTCTATGCATTTTTCACTTTTTGTGCATACTGATGCGTTTTTTTTTTACAGCGAAAAAACCGCTTCGCGGTAAAAAAACGCTGCACGCTCATTAATTTCGCGGATTTTTCTGCGTTTCTGGCTATTTCTATGCGTCTTGAAAATGCGCGGAAAAAAACGCATGAAAACCGCACATTTTTTGAGCAAAAAACACGCAGAAAATGCGTGGAAAACGCACGGTTTCTGGGAAGGGAGTCAGGTTTTTCAGCAGAAATTAATAATGGGAGAGGGAGCGTCAGCTGACACTTTCTCCTCCATCATTGCTTTGAACTGTATCGGCAGATGCCAGTATAGTTCAATGCGGCGTCGGCGGGGTGAGTCATCCCTGGCGGCAGGCGGGCCCCTCTGCCTCACGGGCCCCATAGCGGCTGCATGATGTGCCGCTAGCAGGGGGCCCCTGGGGGAGCAGGGGCCCTAGGCAGCTGTCTTGTCTTGATCCACCAGCTCAAAGGTGGATCTGCTGGCTCCTCTATCTTCCAGGTCTTTATGGCCACTTTCATGTAAAGGATTTTCTTGTAAAGTTGGATAAAATAGAATATTTATGGGACTGTGCTTTTAAAGCGGTGCCACAAATTTAAGGAAATCCAATGAATAATAATGGAAGAATTATTACAGGAATACGCTAAGATGTTAGTAACAATGTTTAAAAAAAATCCGTCCTCTTACTCCCCTCAATAGCCGGTCATCTCTCAACTTTTTCCCAGCACTGTCATAAGTATGAAGAAACTCAAAAAACGGTGATAGTACATTTATCATAATAATATGCAACATGTTATTTAAAAAGACAAAATGGTACACACGGATGGTACACAAGGACACACGGATAGCACACGGATGTGACAAATGGATACACGGACATGGACATCTCCGGTACCGTTTTTTCCGGTACCGGAAATATCAGGACGTGTGAAACCGGCTTAAGACAGCATCAATACTGGATCTGCCATGAGCAGGAGGAAATCCTATTACTCATCAGCGTAAAATGTTTGGCACATATTCTTCATTCTAATGAAGCGTAGATATTATGGCGCCCATACTTACCTCCAGCTCATAGGTGGACCTGCTGTCATTGACATCTTCAGGGTCTTCTTAATGAAATGTGCTTGTTTAGGCTATGTGCACATGTATGACAACAAATGTCCCATAAGTAAAGGGTGATGGGGAGACAAGGAACAACCAAGCTCCAACATGTAATAAGGAATTGACAGAGGTGGGTTTCCTGAAGACATCCGTCTGGATACGCCGATCAATATCGATCTCCAGACGGACATCCAGGAAATCCACAACCCTGCCATCACACCTATATGTCAAGCGAATATTATAATTATTGACATTCAACGACCTCATGAAGTTCCCGAGCTGGTCGGCTCCACCATCCCACAAAAATAAAATATCATCTATGAAGCGGTACCAGCACAGCACATGGGAGACGTCCCGCGGGCCCCCGTCGCCAAAGAGATTCCTCTCCCAAGCCCCTAAAAAGAGGTTGGCATAAGAAGTCGCACAGGCCGCCCCCATGGCTGTGCCCCGCTTCCGTAGATAGTTGTTCGGTGAGTTGTTCCTTGGTCTTCTGATATGATTTTTTGATCCTGGCCAGCGCCGGCTCTATCTTTCTGACTCTTACTATGAGTGGGCATTTGCATGAACGGATTTGGCTCTTGCTACTTAGTTTATTTCAGATCTGCTGGGCTGGTATTTTGATCTAAGACATGACCTAAGGTTCACGGTATATATCCACCTGGTTTTTCCATCCTGGGGGGTGTGAGGTTGGGTCATGGGACATATTGTCCATACTATTTATGAGCACATCTGTTATTATCCGTTTTTGTACTTTTGCTACTAATATAATAATAAAAATTGTATTTTTCTATATGGGATTTATAGCGTGCTCTTGTGTTTCTCCTTCTAATAATTATATGCTTTGAGTTTATGCCTGGGGTGTTGGAGCTTGATTGTTCCTTGTCTCCCCATCACCCTTTACTTATGGGACATTCGTTGTCATTAATTGTTTCTGTGTTCTTCACAGTTGTCCTGATTTTCAATATGGATTTCCGCTCACGTGACCTTACGTGGCGAGCACAACTAAATGATGTGTTTCAGAATGGTGTGGACGGGGAATGCGGTACCTCTAACAAGGATGTGCAGGAAGTTATTGTTCGGTTTAAGGATGTGTTGCGTAAGCACACTAAGACATGGTGGAACCATGAATTTTTAGATCAATATATTCAGAAAGAGTTGATACCGAGGGGACTTAGGATTCAAGTTTTCCCGTCTTTCCCAATCTCAGATGAGATGGGAAGAACTGACCAATAATTGTTCTAAAGGTTTCTTGACCCTCTTAAAACAAATGGATCAAGACTCCCTTGCTGTTATTGAAACAGAAATTGATGAATTACAGTCTATTTTACATAAAGAGATGTCCAGTGATGACCTTAAAAAATTGAATGACCAGATTGATTTGGACCTACAGAAATGGGCTCAGGACATTCAAGTAAATAAGGCTAAAAAATTCAAAAGAGATGTTCAAGATAAACAACTCTCTAGGGTATACAGATGGCGAGATACGAATGGTAGATCCCGCCCAAGATATAGGAATACATCCTATTCACGGTCAAGATCTACCTCACTTCGCTCTAATATTTCAACCCAAGAGGATGATCCGGGGCAGAGAGGCAGTGGGCCGAATTTTGGCCCTAAGGTGACTTCTGCCAAGGGGGTTGAGAAGCGTCAGTTTACAAAAACTAGAGCTGTGGGATCGGGAGTCCCCCAGGGCGTTCCTCGGGGAGATTTACAGGTATTAAATCTTTCAAATCATGTTCTTACAGATGTGCAATTGGAGGTTCTGGGGAAGGGACTAACATTCTCACCTACAAACTCTTTTAATTACTTTACAGCTTTGAAAGATCTCCAATTATTCTCAAGGAAATTAATTTTGAAAAAACTCCACACTGCAAGTTATGCTCCTGGGTCCCTGAATAACACCGAAAAGGAGGCAATTCATGACCTTGAGGACCTGCTTGCTGAACAAGATGGTCCATCTAAAAGTAAGTTTCCTCCTACTTCTGGGCCCAAATCCACTAGGTTCCCCCCCTTGTCGCTGTGCCCTTCTGCGGATATTTTCACTAAATTAGTGAGTAAGGACTTTAAGAAATTGTCCTCACGGCGCAGATTGGATAATTTAACTCAAAAACAACGTCAGGCGATCTTCCAATTACAGTCACTGGAGGACGTTGTATTTAAGCCAGCTGATAAGGGGGGGGAATGTAGTGGTGTGGCCTAGTTGTAAGTACGAGAAAGAAGTGTTTCGTCAATTGAGGGACCCAGAAACATATCAAAAATTGCCCTCGGACCCAGGGATTCATTTCTCACATGAGCTTAGACTAATCCTGGAGCGGGCTTTCGAAAGCGGTGTTATAACCAAGAGGGTTTTGGATGGTTTGGTGGTGAGATTCCCCGGAACCCCCACTTTCTATCTTCTACCTAAGGTCCACAAGGATGCCCTTGACCCCCCAGGGTGTCCTATCGTGTCTAGGATTGGCAGTATTTGTGAACCTGTATGCCGCTTTATTGACTTCTATTTGAAACCATTAGTGGAAACACTGCCATCTTATATCCGTGACACGACGGACGTTCTGGCACGGGTCGATGGCATCCTTGTGGAACCCTCTACTCTTCTTGTTACTGCCGATGTGGAAAGCCTCTATACATGTATCGATCATTTGGTTGGAGTAGATGCTGTTTGCCTGTTTTTGGGGGCCTCCGACCTGGATGGCCCACTATGTGAGCTTATTCTTGAGCTGGTCGACTTCATCTTGACCCACAATTTTTTTGTTTTTAAAGACCAATTCTATCTACAGAAGCGGGGCACAGCCATGGGGGCGACCTGTGTGCCTTCGTATGCCAACCTCTTTTTAGGGGCTTGGGAGAGGAATCTCTTTGGCGACGGGGGCCCGCGGGACGTCTCCCATGTGCTGTGCTGGTACCGCTTCATAGATGATATTTTATTTTTGTGGGATGGTGGAGCCGACCAGCTCGGGAACTTCATGAGGTCGTTGAATGTCAATAATTATAATATTCGCGTGACATATAGGTGTGATGGCAGGGTTGTGGATTTCCTGGATGTCCGTCTGGAGATCGATATTGATCGGCGTATCCAGACGGACGTCTTCAGGAAACCCACCTCTGTCAATTCCTTATTACATGCATCTTCGGCCCATGACCCGGCCACTGTGAGGGCCATCCCGGTCGGACAGTTCCTTCGCATGCGACGCATCTGCTCCACCAATGATCGATTTGAGAAACAAGCACAAGACATGAGTGATCGTTTTCTCAAGAGGGGTTATAGCCGTAGGTGTATTAAGAGGGGCTATGATCGAGCTAGGTGTACCCCACGTAGTGGTCTTTTACAACCCACTGCGAGGATCGGCAGACAAGATAGAGATGGACCTATACGGTTTATATCTACATACAGCCATGAATGGCGCAATATGCGCACTATTCTACAAAAACACTGGTCCATTTTGGAGACAGAACCAGTCCTGAGGACTGCCCTGGGGCACTCCCCTTCCATGACGCCACGCCGCTCTAGGAATTTGAGGGACCTCTTGGTTCGGAGTCACTATGTGCCTACTCCCAAAAATTTCTTTGGGATAAGTGGTCCGGTATGTGGCTCTTTTCAGTGTGGACATTGCCTGGCTTGTGCCAATGTCTTGCGCTGTTCCACCTTCAGCTCCTCGGATAGTACGAGGGAGTTTACAATTAGACAACGGATTTCATGTGGTACGTCAAATGTCATCTACTACGCAACTTGTCCGTGCCCTAAAATTTATGTGGGCCTCACCACGAGAGAGCTGAGGGTGCGGACACGTGAACATGTGCGGGACATTGGCGCAGCCAGGACTGTGTCTGATTCCACTGAACTGAAAACTATTCCCAGACACTTCCGGGCCTACCACAATTGTGATGCAGGTCTGTTGAAAATTAGGGGGATTGATGCATTACATATGGGTATAAGGGGTGGGGATTATAAAAAAAACTCTTGGGCAAATGGAGGTTAAATGGATTGTCCGTTTGGACACCATGAAACCTAGAGGATTGAATGAGTCTTTAAGTTTTATTCCATTCTTGTAATGTTCCATCTCCAACTTTGTTGTTGGTGCCCCCCCTCCTTACCTCCCCCTCTCTTCTTTTTGGTGGCTAACGCAACAAACCTTTCCCCTCCCCCCCTTTTTCTTCCTTTTGGGTTTAGATGGTAACCTGAAACAACGTATTGTGACATGGCTTTCCTTGTCTGTGGTTTCTGCATGACTCCATATTTCCCATGTTGTTCTGCAGTGATTGTTTTTAATTATTATTTTTTATCTTTATTGCTTTTAAAATATTTTTTGATATGTTTATTTTTTAGTTTATTTTCTTATGTGCCCCGGTTCGGCTTCTACTAGCCCTATATAGTGGATCCAATATCTTACTGTCTACAATCAAGAACATCTACGGACGTCCTAACAGATCGAACTTTTTGCAACATGCTGTGTATTTTTGAATGTGATATTTTTTCCCCTTCTTGTTTTGATTGTATACTCTACTGTACTTTACTTCCAGTGAATCTATGTTTGATTGTTGTAATTGGTTGGAAATTGTACTTTTCTGTACTGTTATACTCATTATTGTTAGGGGTATTGTGCACATTATTCATAGTGTCTATTCACTATTCATATACACCGTGGCTATTTTTATGCAATTTTGGTCCCTTGATTTAGACTTTTGGATTTGGGACCATTCACATTGTGTCCCATAAATCCTTGTTTGGCCGTGCGCATCGCCGTGTGGTGTGCGGCTCCATGTTGCGGTCGGCGTCCCTGAGCACAGTGCGCTTTGCCCCGACGCATGCGCAGTAGTGTGTGGACGCCGTACTGCAGCACAGGACCTGCAGACACCACGGCGCATGCGCCGTTTGTGCCATTTTGATTGGTGGACGCCGGTCATGTGACCGGGGTCAGGGGCTATTTGAAGGCCCTACCGGGACTCTCTCACTTATTCTCCTCCTTGATAAAGTGGCGGGGGACGTCGCGAAACGCGTGTCGGAGGCCCCACTGTTGGACCCCTTCCTCCTCCCCTGTTCCTTGGTCTTCTGATATGATTTTTTGATCCTGGCCAGCGCCGGCTCTATCTTTCTGACTCTTACTGTGAGTGGGTATTTGCATGAACGGATTTGGTTCTTGCTGCTTAGTTTATTTCAGATCTGCTGGGCTGGTATTTTGATCTAAGACATGACCTAAGGTTCACGGTATATATCCACCTGGTTTTTCCATCCTGGGGGGTGTGAGGTTAGGTCATGGGACATATTGTCCATACTATTTATGAGCACATCTGTTATTATCCATTTTTGCACTTTTGTTACTAATATAATAATAAAAATTGTATTTTTCTATATGGGATTTATAGCGTGCTCTTGTGTTTCTCCTTCTAATAATTATATGCTTTGAGATTACGCCTGGGGTGTTGGAGCTTGGTTGTTCCTTGTCTCCCCATCACCCTTTACTTATGGGACATTTGTTGTCATACATGTGCACATAGCCTAAACAAGCACATTTCATTAAGAAGACCCTGAAGATGTCAATGACAGCAGGTCCACCTATGAGCTGGAGGTAAGTATGGGCGCCATAATATCTACACTTCATTAGAATGAAGAATATGTGCCAAACATTTTACGCTGATGAGTAATAGGATTTCCTCCTGCTCATGGCAGATCCAGTATTGATGCTGTCTTAGGCCGGTTTCACACGTCCTGATATTTCCGGTACCGGAAAAAACGGTACCGGAGATGTCCATGTCCGTGTATCCATTTGTCACATCCGTGTGCTATCCGTGTGTCCTTGTGTACCATCCGTGTGTACCATTTTGTCTTTTTAAATAACATGTTGCATATTATTATGATAAATGTACTATCACCGTTTTTTGAGTTTCTTCATACTTATGACAGTGCTGGGAAAAAGTTGAGAGATGACCGGCTATTGAGGGGAGTAAGAGGACGGATTTTTTTTAAACATTGTTACTAACATCTTAGCGTATTCCTGTAATAATTCTTCCATTATTATTCATTGGATTTCCTTAAATTTGTGGCACCGCTTTAAAAGCACAGTCCCATAAATATTCTATTTTATCCAACTTTACAAGAAAATCCTTTACATGAAAGTGGCCATAAAGACCTGGAAGATAGAGGAGCCAGCAGATCCACCTTTGAGCTGGTGGATCAAGACAAGACAGCTGCCTAGGGCCCCTGCTCCCCCAGGGGCCCCCTGCTAGCGGCACATCATGCAGCCGCTATGGGGCCCGTGAGGCAGAGGGGCCCGCCTGCCGCCAGGGATGACTCACCCCGCCGACGCCATATTGAACTATACTGGCATCTGCCGATACAGTTCAAAGCAATGATGGAGGAGAAAGTGTCAGCTGACGCTCCCTCTCCCATTATTCCCCGCTCTGCATCTGACACCGCCGTGCACTCACTGTGTGCCGGCAGTGCAGCCGCTGAGACAGGAGCCGGGAGCAGTGCGGGCATGAAGAGAGGTGAGGATTGTGGGTTTTTTTTCTTTTTAATGTAACAGTGAGTACTGGACTGTGGGGCCATTCTCGGGGGGAGGAGATGTGGGCTGTGCTATATACCATGTGGTGCTGTGCTATATATCATATAGTGCTGTGCTGTATACCATGTGGGGCAATGCTGTATACCATGGTGCTGTACTGTATACCACGGTGCTGTGTTGTGCTATGTACCATGCGGTGCTGTGCTATATACCATGTGGTGTTTTGCTATAAACCATGTGGTTCTGTGCTATATACCATGTGGGCTGTGCTGTATACCATGTATGCTGTGCTATATACCATATGGCTGTGCTATATACTATGTGGGCTGTGTTATATACTATGTGGTGCCGTGCTATATACCATGTGGTGATGTGCTATATACCATGTGGTGATGTGCTATATACCATGTGGTGCTGTGCTATATGTTACGCCGGATGTGGCGAGTAGCGAGAGTGGACCCAAAGGGTCATGATACCGAAACTCCCCTGAGTGAGCGCACCAGGTTCGACCAACCCCTATACAGGGATCATTAGGGGCAGGCTCAGGGGCCTCTAGTACCACGGATGCCAGGACCAAGGGTCGGCTCAAGGGCAAACAAGAAATGGAGAAGTGACTGGGTAGAGTAGAACTGAGCAGGAGGAGAGATAGAGTACTGAATGGGGAGAGAGCAGAGGTGGTTATGGAGTATGGACTGAGGGAAGCAGTGGTGGTAGCGGAGCACGGGCTGGGGAGAGCGGAGGTGGTTTGCATAATATGCTGAGGGGGCTACATTATACTATATGAGGAGGCTACATTATATTCTATGGGGGGCTGCCTTATATTCTGTGGGTGGCTAGATTATATTGTATAGGGGCTTCATTATACTTTGAGGGGGCTACATTATATTCTATTGGGGCTGCATTATACTATATGAGGAGGGCTACATTGTATTCTATGGAGGGGCTACATTATACTATATAAGGGGCTACATTATCTACATTATATTCTAGGGGGGCTGCATTATACTGTTAAGGGGAGAATATGACATATGAATATATACAAGAATCAAAATTATATTCCTATATGCCCCCTCTGCAGAATATCGAAATCATGTAGCTTTAAGACATTTCTGTTTCTCTAAGGCTAGTTTCACACTAGCGTTTTTTTGCGCAGTGCAAACGCATACAAAAAATGCATCATGCGTTTTGTATGCGTTTGCTAATTTTTTGCGCATGTGTTTTAACCATTTTTACTCTTAAAATGCATGCGTTTTTAAACGCAGACGTGCGCATGTCCATGCGCACATCTGCGTTCCCATAGACTGTATTGTGTTTTTTTGCGCATTCCGTGCATATTCGTTTTTTTGAGGCAGGTCGGACGGACCAAAAATGCAACACGTAGCGTCCGGCGCGCTTGGGCGCACACTACAAAAAAACGCATGCGCACGTAAAACGAGTACGAACGCGTGCAAACGCTAGACCATGCGCACCCATGTTAAAGATAGGGGAAAAGGACACATGCGCATGTATGCGCAAAAACGCAGCACAACAAAACGCTAGTGTGAAACCAGCCTAAGACTTATTTCTGTACTGTATAATTCAGTTAGTTTCACTAAAGTCAGGTTAGACTATGAACAATAATCCGTTGTAGAATAATTATAAAGTAGACAGAACATGAGAGTTCAATAGATAGTACATTGTATGAATAGGGCATTATCTAGTAGATAGTACATGAATAGGACATTGCATAGTAGATGGGACATGTGAACTCAAATAGTAATACAGTATGTGCTTTGTTATAACCAATAATTTGGAAAAACCCATGATGTAAGACAACTCGATTTCTTGCTATAAAACTGTACACATCTCTGATTAAAGGTAGAGAAGACTCATTTAAGACACAATATACCTTGTCTTGCGTGTTCTTTTCTCCGTGCACGTATCATCTCTACCAGAGATCCAATTCGTCCACAGACAATTAAGACGGGTCACATGTTGAGTGTGACAGAAATTGACAGGAAATCCACAATACTCTATGAGTGGGCTGCCATATATTCTATGGAGGGGCTGCATTATACTATAAGAGGGGGCTGCATTATATTCTATGGGGGGGTTACATTATATTGTATGGTGGGGTTGCATTATACTCTGTAGGGTGGCTGCACTATGCTCTATGGGGTGGCAGCATTATAGTATATGTGGGCTGCATTATACTGTATCAAGGACTATGGGGAATACATTATACTATATGAAGAACTATGGGGTGCATTATACAATGGGAAGTGAATTGTACTACATGGATGACTGGCGTTGTATTATACTATATGGAGCACTATGAGGAGTGTATTATACTATATGGAGGACTGAGCAGTGTATTTTAAAGGGAATCTGTCACCTCATTTTGGCAGTCTATGTTAATGATTTCGGTCCGGTCGGATGGGCGGTGTTTTGGGTCCTTTCCTCCACCCCTCTTTGGCCACTGTCCACAATATTTCTGGGAATTTCCATAGTTGTCCTCCATATTACGCGCATGTGCATTGCAATCTTGACTCGTGCATGTGCAGTATGCTTTGCTCAACTGCAGGCAAAGCCGAAAAGCATTAGTGCGCATGCGCCGCATGCGCACGCACGTAATATGGAGGATAACTACGGAAATTCCCAGAAATATTGTAGACAGTGGCCAAAGAGGGGTGGAGGAAAGGACCCAAAACACCGCCCATCAGACTAGACCAAAATCATTTACATAGACGGCCAAAATGAGGTGACAGATTCCCTTTAATATATGGAGGACTATGAGGAGTGTATTATATTATACGGAGGACTGAGTGTATTATACTATATGGAGGACTATGGGGAGTGTATTATACTACTGTATATGGTGGACTGAGGAGTGTATTATACTATATGGAGGACTATGGGGCACAATATATTATATGGAGGACTATAGGGAGTGTATTATACTATATGGAGGACTAAGGGGCACATTATATTATATGGAGGACTATGGGGTGTAAACTGTAGATGTGCTGCTGATAACATGATACTGTATGGGGACAGATTGATCCATTAGTGTTAGGGACGGCGGAACGCACTAAATATAAATAATAGGAAGTGCGTTCGACGCCCGGGGTCCACCGTGCAGTAGGTGTAACAACCGCTGCTGAGTAACGGCAGACTCGCTTATATGGCGGTATACTGCGCTCGGGTTAAACGCCTCCCGGGGTGCGCAGAGCGGACTCTGTTAAACTCACAGAGGCACTAAAGGATAAATGCCGAGCCTGTTAGCTTCACAGGTCTCAGCTGGCGTGCACACACGGTAAATGGTCACAGGACACGGCCCAAGACAGAGGTCGGTGTCCGTCTTGACCTACCATGCGTGCGGAGTCGCAACCGCAGACGCCGGTAAGTGCTGCTAACTGCAGCGCGGCGGTAACTATTGCCGCTATACGATAGTGCTGTGAGGCGTGACACCAACGGACGCTAGTGCAGAGGTGCGGTATGCACTGTGGCCTATAGCTTGCCACTGACTGGCGCTGACTATCTCCCTAGTTCCCTGTCCACATGCGTAATATCAGAGGGAAGTGGTTTCAAATGAGTCAGTCACCAGAATCATACATCCGTCACCATTCACACATAGCAAGTATAGCCTATACTAGCGCATGGCCGAACAGTCATGCGCGCTTTTTATAGCCGTGCGAGACCTTCCAGATCTCCGAGATGGACCAATGAGATCTGGAGCAGGACCTGGGCACATGACTGTCGATCTCCAATGGGAGATTGTCTCATGAGCATGCCCAGTATAAGCACAGAGGAACTTCATCTCTGGAGCGGTCTGCTGCAAAGTAATCGTCTCTGCAGTAGATAGACAGCAGGAGACCGCAGAATGTGAGGCTCTGGATTCCTGCAGAGCAGACGCAGAAACCTGACGCCTAACAATTAGTGATCGTTCTGTCCCCATCATTCTTTCTCAGACGGTGGAAAGAGGCTGGGAAGCAAGTGTTGAACGACTTCAATATTGTCGATCACACTCATTTAGCGGCCTGAACTCAGCACATGTAAGTACAATCGAATTACTTCTGTGTGATGTGCAATGTGTTAGCATTTGGGGCCACAATTTGCGTAAAACCGGCCCTGCCCACAAGACACATACAGTAGATGCGTTTTAGCAGCCAGGTTTTCCTGAAACTGATACGCACAGCAGCAAAGTATCCAATAAAGTAATAGCATGGTTGGCTTACCAGGAACCATAGGAAGAGAACAGTAGTACATCCACTGTTGTCTATAGAAGAGACCTGGAGAACATCCATAATTTACAATGTTTCTCTTTAACCCCTTAACACTATGGCTGTGTGCACACACAGCGTTTTTTTTAGTGTTTTTTTTAGCGGATTTGCCAATAAATCTGCTATATAAACGCTAAAAATAAGCTTCTCATTCATTTCTATGCATTTTGCACTTTTTGTGCATATTGACACGTTTTAACCGCGAAAAAAACGCTTTGCGGTAAAAAACGCAGCATGCTCATTAATTTTGCGGATTTTTCTGCATTTCTGGCCATTACTATGGGTCTGGAACCGCGCGGAAAAAAACGCATAAAAAATGCGCGGTTTCTGAGAAGGGAGTCCGGTGTTTAAGCAGAAATTTTCTGCTACGTGTGCACATAGCCTTATTGACATACTGTATATATCCATCATGAGCATACGTCACTTTCTGCTCCATGACGCAGGAGCGAACACGGACAGAAGACTTCTGCTGTGCAGAATAATATATGGGCCCTTTGCTGTCCGATAGCTCATCATAATGTACCACTCCACCTACTTTGGAGCTGGATGTGGCCTCCTATCTGTTGGTCCTCTGTGTGGCTGCACAGATTGGGCATGTCCGCCCCTGCCGTGATGGATATGTACATCATGCTGATCACACTGGGTGACTTCTTTATTGATACAATCAGCTACCGGAGCCCGACTGATACACGCACCCGAGGACCATCTGTAACTGCTAGGATCGGCATTCTCGACAATCCCGGTAGTTCTATCTCTCACATCCTGTGGTCAGTAGTGACAGCGGTGCATGAGGAGATTGACCAAGAGAGTGTACTTCCTCAATCAGCTCATTGGCAACCCCAAAATGCAATATGTTGCTATGGCAACCAAAGGCCTGACAAAAGTCTTTTGAGCCTGCTATTTACTATAGACAGATCCCATCCGAAGTGGGGCCTTTTAGAGGCCATCAAGCACTGACAGGAAAGGTAACCCAAATACTGCCGTGTATTACTAATGCAATCATAGGATCACATTTTCAAGTTCCCTAAGGTAGATTAACAAATATTGTAGAAAAAAATTAAAAAATGTTTTAAAGGGAAATTGTCCATAGATTTGTTCTATGTAATCTGAGCGCAGCATATGGTAGGAGCTGAGACACAAATTTCAGTGGTGTGTCATTTATTATGGTGTGGGCTATTGTTTATACACAATAAAGGTTTGATCAACAGGAGATTATCACTGCCTGAACCACACAGCATGCGACCACGTTCCCTCCTCTGATAATCGGCTCACTATCAATAGACAATACACAGAAAACTGTGGTGTGAGTGGGGTTAGCTTTCTGACCTCTGCTACATGCTACATCTAAGAACTCTGATTGTGTCACAACTGCTTCACCCAGTAAACTAATCAGGGAATCAGGGTCTCTATCCCTAAATTATACTGATTTCAGATGAAGTAGCAAAAACCTGGTGACAGATTCCCTTTAAGGCTACTTTTACACTTGCCGTGTTTTTTGCGACCCGTTTATGCGGGTCTTTTTTGCGGGCCGTATTGCTGTAATTTTCATGGTATTCCACAAAAACGGGCCACAAAAATCTTCTCGGATGGCCGTTTTTCTGGTTTGGGAAACTAGGGAAAAACCAATAAAGAGGAAGTTGTCAATAAAATGGAAAAAGAAACCCCAGGAAATTGTCAAGGAACAATAAAGAAAAAAAAAAAACTCCAGTGCCATTTTCTTCTGGTCTTCACAGTATACAGAGCTCTGTGTCCTTTGTTTGTCGCTAACTTTGGATTTCAGTTTTCTGACCATGTCGAGGCATTTTGAAGATGATGTGATTCTGTGTTGGTTGCTTAACCAGCATTTAGAGCAGGGGTGGGGAATCTTTTTTCTGCCAAGGGCCATTTGGATATTTATACCATCCTTCGGGGGCCATACAAACTCCGCCCACAAAGTACATCCTGACTCTGGCACTGGTGTCAGGACGTAATCTTTCATTGCATGCCCTTCAGTGTTCTGTAGTGAATACTGCATGTGTTTGCTCACAGAGCAAGAAGAAATTAATGAGCTGGTGGCAATCAAAATACAACTCCCTGCCAAAGCACTGCAGTCCCTGAGAATCTGCCCCGGGGGCCGGATAAAAGGTCATCGAGGGCTGTAAATGGCCCTGGGGCCTGTGGTTCCCCACCCCTGATTTAGAGCATGAGCGGAGAGCAGCAGCAGCTGCACTTGCACCAAGAAGGCTGTGGGTGCACCCAATTCTGGCGCAGCGTTCATAGCAGGGTCATTTCCATACGCTGTACAGTGACCTGCGACAGCACCAGGAGAAATTATTCACATACTGCCGTATGTCTGTGGCAACTTTTGATTTGCTGTTGTCAGAGGTACGGCCCGGGATTACATTCAAGGATACCAGAATGCGTCGCTGCATTTCTCCGGAACAACGGCTTATTGTGACATTGAGGTAATGGCAACCTTATTTTAAATAACTTATTTAGTATTTTAAAGTTTCATATTAGATTATTGATGTGTGCCTCCCTTTTTTTTTTAAATTACAGATTCCTTGCAACAGGCAACTCTTTCTCGGCACTTCATTTTGAGTTCCTGTTAGGGATTACTACAGTGTCCAAGATAGTTGTGGGTCGCCCTCCCAGGGCAGCGGGGTACTCGGTACCGGGCCGGTGTCAGGGGGATGTTTCATAGCAGCGGTGACCCGACGCCCAATAAAAGGGTGGTTAATGTATTGGTTTATATGGATAGTTCGTGACGCCACCTGTGGTGTTTGGCAAGTAAGATGTTAAGCCAACGCTGCGTGCAGATCCACTGGGACTGATGATATGGTGCAGCAAAGATGGCGTAGCTCCCCACAGGTGGAGCTGTAGTCCCAGGGCTGTGTAGATGCGATGTTGGAGGAGATGCGCAGGCAGTGTGGATGCTGGTACCCAGATGTAGCTGTGCTGAAGGTGTTAGCGCACAAATGATTGGAGGACACCAGGGCTTGCAGTTTCAAAGCTTTACTCACAGTTTGTGGTACACACTGGTGCCTGACTCCGTGCCGTGTCCTCCGGGGCAGAGGCCCAGCCAACCTCCAGGCCAGATAGGATTTTCCCCTGCCAACACTCCGCCAACATGTGCCTTCCTGAATGACTGCTCCAATGCGCTTTTAATGGTGAAGCACTCCAGTACTTAGTTACCCTGGAATGCCTCCTGACAGATGTTCCTAGAACCTCACTTGTATGACAGACAGCTGTAGCCTGCTTGGGGACCTCCTGGATCCCGGCTCTCTATTTGTGTTGCTGTTGTGTCCCAAGTCTTGGATGGGAGTAGTGCATTTACAGCCAGCTACTCCACTGGTGTCTGCTGCAGAACCATAAGTGTCCATACAACCTCGGGGACCGAGCCGCCTTGCGCTGAGAACCTATAGGCAGGGTTCCTCTCTCAACCCACGTCTCCTCTCTGTTCTCTTCTCCTTCGTTCCGTACTTGTCTTTCTCTCTCTTATGGAAGTGCAGGTTACAGTTCTACGTCTCTCTCTTTCTCTCTCCTTTCCCGTGCCAGCTGGCTCATATCACTAAGGCAGCTGCAGCACTCTTTCTTCCCAGACCAGTCCTCAGACTCTCCTGACTGACTGTCTTCCTCCTCTGACCTCTCTCACTCTCCTGAGAGACCTCTCATTCTACATTTTCTCCCTCTTTTATATCTAACTCCACCCACCTCCCAGCACATCTCTGTTATAAAGCAAGGACCCACGAAAGGTGCTCTGCTACCCTCTGAGCTAAGAGCCGCAATGTGGCCCTACTGAACTATCCTGTGTGTGGGGTGCAGGTGTTGGAGTGTGGCAAGGAGTTCCCACTTTACCTGGATGGTGGGGCACTACACCTTAGGAGAAGGTGCAGTACCTCTGTGGCGACTGAGCCTCAGGGGCGCCACAGTTGCGCATACCTGTTTGGTATTGTGGGACCGGCTAAAGGAAATTGTTTCAGCTCCACCAAAGCAGGAAGACTGGCTAGCTGTAGCAGCAGACTTCCAAGCAAACGCACAGTTTCCACACTGTATCGGTGCGCTGGATGGGAAGCATATCTGGGTCAAAAAACCGTCCTTCTCCGGCTCAAACTTTTTCAGTTATAAACATTATTTTTCTATTGTACTAATAAAGGCTATTGCTCACAGCAATTATAATTTTGTAATGGTCAGCTTTGGGGCTTAAGGTACTGTCACACTTAGCGATGTACCAGCGATCCCGACCAGCGATATGACGCGGTCAGGATCGCTGGTGCATCGCTAAGTGGTCGCTAGTGAGCTGCCACACAGGCAGATCTCACTAGCGACATCGCTGGCGACGGGGGTCGCTACTTACCTGTCACACCAGGCGATCCTGCGTCCTCCCGCCGGGTTCCACGCGTCGCTCGTCGTCACAGCAGGAAGCGCCGCAGGAAGCTGACGACGAGAAAGTCCTGGACGTTCTCGCGTGATCAGCGATAACCAGCAGGGGAACTGGTCGTAGGTAAGTATCAGACACAGCGATATCGCTAGCAATATCGCTATAACGTCACTAGTTATAGCGATATTGCTAGCGATATCTCTTAGTGTGACATGCCCTTTATAGGAGCACATCTGATGCAAGGATCTGGAGTAGCTCTCGAATTGAGTACCATTTGAGGAACAACCAATTAAATGTCCTCAAACCTGCTGCATTACCAGTCTACTCTAACCTCCAGTTTCCTTATTTCCTGGTTGCTGATGAGGGTTTTGGACTCTCCCCAAATTTAATTTGGCCATTTCCTCAACGATTTTCAGATTACCGAAAGAGGATCTTTAATTATAGACTTATTAGAGCACGAAGGTACTTTGAGTGTGCCTTTGGGATCCTGTCGGGAAAGTGGCTTGTACTCATGAGCTCCATGGAAGTAAGACCAGGGAGTGCAACAAATATTGTAAAGGCGTGTGTGGTATTACACAATTTTGTTAGATGGCATGAAGTTAATAACCAAGACCCCTTGCTTTCTGTGGAAACTCCATCGGACAACACAATCAACCCCTCAGATCAGCAAGTTAATTTTGGTCGCCCTGCTGCAGCAGCAATTCAGAGGTTTTAGATGATTATTTTGTGTCTGCCCAGGGAGCCGTCTCCTGGCAGCAGGCAGCCATTTCATCAAATGAATATTAAGACCCAATGTGTGGATTGTGGTGGCTGTTTTCACTGGACTTAATGATCGCAAACAAAAACATTCTCACAAAGTAACTTTGCTCAAGTTTTATTTAACAAAATTTTTGTTATTTCTGTACAAAATATTTTTATCAATATTTCTTAAATACAAATTTTTTTTTCCATAATTGCCCTTATAGAAAAAGGTTGTTTGTTATAACAAAAGGTCAGGTTGCAATTTCAATCATATATTTAGGAAATATGGGATGTCATGATCAAGCATCCCAGTCTGGGAATGCTCTGAAGACTGAGGAGTGCTACAAAGGCTAGATCAGCCCTGAAATTGCAATGTGCCCCTGGAAGACTGTGGCAGAGTTGCAGTAGCCTGACGCTACATGAAAGAATTGTGTACTCTACGCCTCCTTGACTGTTTGAACCCATCAATAGCCTCCTCCAAATCAATTGAATGGGGTTCGTGTGAACATATGTAAATTACACTGTTGATCATGCTAATGCAGCTCTGCTTGTTTTCTGGGAGCACATTGCAAAAATATGGGCTGAAGCTTCTTAATAGCTCCTCCTCTGGACCTTCTGTTTTTTTGTTTTTTTTCTGTTAAAATTCAAGTATCTCTTGTGAAGTCTCAGATGGAGGCATCATTTCGAGTGCCGCAGCAGCAGCCGTGGCAGCATCAGCAGCTCTCCTCTTCCCACGGCTCCGTCCACTGGTGCTTGGCTGAGATGGAATGTCCACACTGACCACACTTTCTGCAGGACATTCGGAACTGTCTTCTGCAATCATGCTTGTTTCGCTTGACTCAAAAGAAGTTGTTGCACCACTGCTGCTAGACTGCTGCTGCTGGGATTGTGTAGACTCTGCCAGTAGACTTTCTTCAGTTCTGAAAATGAGAACAGACAATTTAAGTAGCTAGACAACAAACATCAACTTGGAGGATACATATACAGTACAGACCAAAAGTTTGGACACACCTTCTCATTCAAAGAGTTTTCTTTATTTTCATGACTATGAAAATTGTAGATTCACCCTGAAGGCATCAAAACTATGAATTAACACATGTGGAATTATATAATTACCAAAAAAGTGTGAAACAACTGAAAATATGTCTTATATTCTAGGTTCTTAAAAGTAGCCACCTTTTGCTTTGATTACTGCTTTGCACACTCTTGGCATTCTCTTGATCTCTCCATCTGACAACTCTGGCAAATGCCAGAAGGGCCTGTCTGGTCGTGGGCCACCTTGTCTGCTACGTTGTTAACAGAATCGGTGTTCTCAAGACACCCATACTGTTAAGAATTGTGATGGAGGTATCATTATAAAGATTGATCTTGTAGTAAATCTTGCTTTGCTCCATGCAGGGTAATAATAGTAATATATCCCATCTGGTGCTTCGATATGGGGATAGTATGGCCTATGTGATTTCAAATGCCAGGGCTGAATTTCAGCCCCAGTCCATACCTGCCTCTCCCTCTCTGCTTTGGCCTTTAACTCTCTTTTGAATTGGCTCTTGGCAGATCCCCACTTGGTCTTAATGGATTTCACTGTAGTGGAAGAAAAATCATAACCCAATTTTGCACTTTTTAAATTGTAAACAACAAGTATATCATGTCATGTGCTGAGTACTTACATATAAAGTCATGCTCCTTGTCATCTGCGCTCTGCCAGCGGTTAAGGATGAGGGATTGGGCCACATCCTCCCAGGCCCGCTCTTTCATGTCCTGGTCGTGATAGCTCTCACCCCTAGAATCTCAAATGCAGGGATGACCCTGAAGCAGAAAATGGGGGGTGATCAGCAATAGCATATTTTGGGAAAGAAAACACTGTATGTAACCCCTATTTTGCATACTCTGCCAACCCTTCATTTGCACTCTGTACAACCCCCCT
This sequence comes from Dendrobates tinctorius, assembly GCF_039654945.1. Classification (NCBI taxonomy): domain Eukaryota; kingdom Metazoa; phylum Chordata; class Amphibia; order Anura; family Dendrobatidae; genus Dendrobates; species Dendrobates tinctorius. Next base: position 11,866,369 of record NW_027361838.1, on the reverse strand, counting down.
TTTGCACTCTGCAATCCCACTTTTGCTCACTGACATGTAACCCCTCTTTTCCACTCTGAAAACCCCTGTTTTGCACACTCAGACAACCCTTCATTTGCACTCTATGCAACCCCCTTTTGCACTCTGCAACCCCACTTTTGCACACTCTGCCATTCCCCTCTTTTGCACTCTGAAAACCCCTGTTTTGCACACTCAGCCAACCCCCCTTTTGCACTCTGCAACCCCGTTTTTGCACACTCTGCCAAACCCCTCTTTTGAACTGTATGTAACCCCTCTATCTTTTAAAACACCCTCCCATCTCTGTATGGCCCCATCACAACAAAAAACAACACTACCCACAGTCTCCCATAACTGCAGCCTCCCCTACATGCCTCTCCAATGAAGGGGAGGCGGGGGGGCTTTTGAGCACCCCTACATACTTGAACAAGAACGATTCTCTCCAGAACCATGTTGTATCTTGTCTCTCTGCAAGCATGTAGTGATAATAAACTTCATAGTGATAAACAGGAAGTACATGGGAGTGTCTTATTAAAATACAGCGTTCTGCAAAAACGGTGTTCACGGTGTTCCGCAAAATCAACACACTGGGCAAGCTTCTGTTGTTTTTGCGGTCCCATTCATTTTCAATGTCCGTAAGCCGTGAAAAATATCAAGCAAGCTGGATATTTTTTCACGGCCGTAAATACGTTCCTATGATTTTTAGCGGTCCATTTTTGCGGCCCCGCAGAAATCTATTTGGGACGCAAAAACCGGGCCGCAAAAACACGGCAAGTGAACAATGTTTAAAAAAATAAATCCAGAACTTATGTTTTTTTTTTGTACTTTCCACTTACCAAAAAGTGTAATAGAATGTAATCAAAAAGTCGTATCTACCAGAAAATTGTGTGACTGACGTCCACAGTCCCCTGATCTTAACATCGGTGTAAATCTGTGGTTAAACCTCAAAATAGCAGTGCATGCAAGACAACCCAGGAATCTCACAGAACAGGAAGAATTTTCCAAGGAAGAATGGATGAAAATCCCTCAAACAAAAAAGACTCTTGGATGGCTAATAAAATTGTTTAAAAGCTGTGATACTTTCAAAAGAGGGTGCTATTAGGTACTAACCATGCAAGGTGTCCAAATATTTGCATCAGCCCATTTTCCTTTTTGTAATTTTTAAAATGTAAAAGATGACAATACTTTTTTTATCATTGCCTAAAATACAAAGGAAATGTGTCATCTTTAACTTTAGGCCTTTTAGAGATCATTTCATCTTTAACTTGCTTAACTGTTCACAATAACAGTAATTTTGCCCAAACTTTTACATGCCACTGCATAGCTAAAATCACAATCTCCTATGAGCACCAGCTAAATGCTGGCTTTCACAGGAGTATTGTAATGATAGGCACGTGTTAAAGAGATGTTGCTATTTGTTAGATGCAAATGATGGCTGAATAAATCAGCCACCCTCTGTTGGGAAAGATGCGGGCTTAGCTTTCCTCCTACTCAAATACCCCCTATCTGATGCACCCCATCTAATATTTTCAAGCAAAGGCACTTTATAAGCACAGAGATACGTTATTCTTTTACACTGCAACAACTTCAGTGTCTTCATGCTGGTGCCTCCCAATAGCAAGTACACTCCCCTGATTACTTCTCCTAACGGAGAAAGAAACTCATTAGGAAGGAACCTCTTTTTGGGATAACAGATCCACTTGGGTACTGGCTGCCCTTGTTAGAGCAGGAGCAACTGCAGAGGGCACGACAGGGCAGAGTGAGGGAAGCTTCTACCCGTATGAATGTGACATGGAGAACAGCCTGCACTTCTATTGGGTGAGATCCACGATGTTTCTTTGTTTTTTTTCATTCACTTTATTGCACTGTGAGACTTTGCTCATTTAATCCTAGCATCACTAGTCAGATACATTAACAAGCATTCTTACTAAAGGATGGGAATGCTTTTTTGTGGTTTGTAGCGTCTTAACCCCTTCTCGACCTGTGACACAATGTATGCGTCATGAAAGTCGGTGCCAATCCGACCTGTGATGCACATGCTGAGTCATGGGGGGGGGATCACGCTCCTGCGGGTCAGGTAACCGGGTTCACTGAAAGGTCACCCGACCCACAGGCACAGGACCCTTTGTACTTCACCCCAAGGGGGGGTAGCTGTAGCTTTGCCCACCCCCCACGGTTTTGATCGCTCTGATCGGCTGTTAAAAGTGAAACAGCCAATCAGAGCAATTGTAATATTTTACCAATGAAATTTGGTGAAATATTACAATCCAGCCATGGCCGATGCTGCAATAACATCGGGCATGGCTAGAGACCAAGATTCGACCCCCCACGGCTAACGGGGGCGATCGGCCCCGCCACTGACTGATGGCAGCGATCGGTCTCCGCCGTCAGCATCTGCCCTCCGCTCCCCCCGCCTTCTGATCACCGTCCCTCCCCCCGGTACCTCCTGACTCCCCGTGTCACTCCCATTGTCCCTCATCCCTCCTGCATGGGCACCGCCATCTTCCAAAATGGCGGGCGAATGCGCAGTGCGCCCGTCGAATCTGCCGGCTGCAGGTTCATTCATTCATTACAGGTATATTTTGATCACTGTGATAGAACCTATCATAGGGATCAAAATAAAAAAAAGAGTAAATTAACCCCCCATTTATCACCCCCATAGGTAGGGACAAATAATAAAATAAAGATTTTTTTTCCCCATTAGGGCTAGGGTTAGAATGAGGGTTAGGGTTGGAATTAGGGTTAGGGTTGGAATTAGGGTTGGGATTAGGGTTAGGGTTGGAATTAGGGTTAAGATTAGGGTTAGGAGTAGAGTTGAGCGAAACAGGACGGCCAGATTCATAAGTCGCCGACTTATGCCAAAGTCGGGTTTCGCCGACCGAAACCTGACCATAGCGTGAAGTCGGCCATGCGGTCGGCAAAACGAGCGCCAAAGTCGGATTTCCCAGAATGCTTGCAGGTGCCTTTTTTCAGACAATGAGCAATGACGTACACTGTGGGCAACGAGATGACATGTGCAGCATCCACCACCATCGTAGAGAAGGGCATTGCAGTGATTGACTTGCTTTGGGGGGCATCATAGTGTCTATATAAGCCCTGACCGCCGACCTCCATTTTACTTCTGCCGATCTTAACAGTAGGGAGAGGTTGCTGCTTATCAGTAGGGAGAGAGAAAGGGCTGTAAAGATATAAGAAGTTCTTATGTGCTTGTGCTGATAGGAATTGTGCTATACAGTTAGTGTGCAGTGACAGGGGAGTATTTTCTTGTGTGCAGCAGCGCTGGTTATTAGGCTGCCTGATAGCTGTATTGCTGTGTGTACACTGCTGTGCAGACTGTTTTTTACACAGCACTAATACTTTTATTCTTTTTTTCTGCACAGTTACCGACTGTTCATTTTTTTACACACCGTATAGAGCTGTACACTCATCATACACTACCATGTACCGGCTGGTATCACAGACAAATACATGCTGACTATTTGTGTGTGACTCCGGAAATAAATACGGTGATTTAAATTTTCCCCTACACCGTATACAGCTGTACGCTCCTCACACAGTACCGTATATCTGCTGTTTGCATTACGGTCAAATACATACTGAGTGAGCGTCTGTGTGTGACTCCGGAAATATATACGGAGATTTAAATTTTTCCCTACACCGTATACAGCTGTACGCTCCTCATTCAGTACCATATATCTGCTGGTATTTTTGGTACATTTTCCCAAACATGAGGAATTATGGTGGAAGAGGCCGTGGACATGGGCGGGGGGGAGCTGGTACTGATGGTGGTGCATCTGCTGGTAGTGCCAAAAGCACAAAACCACCTAAGGCAGGAGGTGTTGAGCATGCGTCTGGCTCCAGAAGGCCTGGAATGCTCCCTTTTCTGGGAGTAGGTAAACCGCTTTTAAAGCCGGAGCATCAGGAACAGGTTTTGGCTTACATTGCCGAAACAGCCTCCAGCTCTATCGCCTCCTCTTCTGAAGTTTCAAAAACTGCAAGCACTGAGTCGTCAGTGCAGGCTCCTGGTCAGGAACAACACCTATCCTTGTGTCCGTCACCCCCTCCAAAAGTGAAGGATGTGGCAGGCCACACTTCAGATTACTCCCTCAAGCTCTTTTCACATACCATGCCTAAGTTATCAAGTGAAATCCTGAATTCCCCAGTCCAAGATAAATATGACATGGAGTGCACTGATGAACAGCCAGTGCTATATGATTCTGCTGGTACATTCACCCAGATCACTGCATTGCCCTCGCAGACTACTGAGCCAGATTCTAACCCTGATGAAACTCAGGTGCCCCTTCCCGCATACTGTACCACCTTACACAGTGACATAGAGGAAGGTGCAGATGAAATTGAAGAGGAGGTGATGGATGACCCAGTTGTTGACCCGGATTGGCATCCATAGGGGGAAGAGGGTGCCGCTGGCAATAGCTCAGAAGAGGAGGAGGATCCGCAGCAGGCATCGACATAGCAGTTGCGGTTATCTGGCAGGCCCGTAGCAGTCCAAAAACGTGTTAAATAAACAAAAAAGGTTGCAGGACAGCTTGGCCAGACGGTCAAATTAGCACAGCGTGCAAGCCCTGAAAATTGTTCCCATAGTAGGAAGAGTGCAGTGTGGCACTTTTTTGACCAAAATCCTATTGATGGGGCAAAACTTATCTGTAAGAAGTGCGGAAGGACCTTTAGCTGAGGGAAAAATCTCCGAAATTTGAATACCAGTTGCATGCTTAGACATGTAAACACCATGCACTTGCAAGCGTGGACGGACTACAAAACCTCAGGTAGCACACTGAAGGTAGCCAGCAACACTATACATCGCTTCCCCCACTGTAAGTCCACCGGTTAGCACACCACCAACAATAAATGTTGAGGTGTCGTCGCAAGGCCAAAGCAGTCAGGGAATCACAATGTTTTTCCAACAAAAGACTGCATCTAGGCCATCACCACCACCACCATCACCAACCCCCTCTCAGTCCGTCATGTTCTCCGCTAGTTCCACCATATGCAGCTCTCAAGTCCAGCTCACCCTAGCAGAGACTCTGAGTAGGACAAGAAAGTACTCATCCTATCATCCGCGTACACTGCCTTTGAAGGCCTACATTGCCAAACTGATCTCATTAGAGATGATGCCCTTCCGTTTGGTTGGAAGCGCAGCGTTATGAGAGCTCATGGCCTACACTGTCCCACGCTATGACCTACCCAGTCGGCACTTCTTTTCTAGCAAAAGCCATCCCTGCCCTCCACCTGCATGTGAAAGACCGCATTGTCCATGCACTCAAACAATCAGTGAGTGGAAAGGTGCACCTCACAACAGATGCATGGGCCAGTAGGCATGGCCAGAGCTGTTACGTGTCCATCACTGCGCACTGGGTGAATGTGGTAAATGCAGGGTCCACAGGGGACAGCGGAGCTGGGACAGTGCTGCCTAGCCCACGGTATAGGCAACAGTTGGCTGTAGGCGTTCGACCCTCCGCCTCCTCCTCCAGAAGCGAAATCTCGTCGACAGAGCGCAGTCGCAAGAGCACTCCATAGGCAGCTGTCAGTGTTGCACACGAGGTGTCCCACTGTCAAACAGCTAGTGGTAAGCGTCAACAGGCTGCTTTAAAGATGATGTCTTTGGGAGACAACAGACACAACGCGGAGGTACTGGCCGACTACTTGCAGCGAGAAACTGAGTCATGGATGGGCAGTCTACATCTTGAGCAAGGCAAGGTAGCCAGTGATAACGGACGTAATTTTGTTGCTGCCATAGCCATGGCAAAACTCAGACACATACCTTGCCTGGCTCACACCTTGAACCTGGTGATACAGTGCTTCATAAATAATTTTCCGGAGTTACCAGCCCTGCTTCATAAGGTGCGAAGACTTTGCTCGCATATCTGTCGCTCGCCCGTAGACTCCAGTTGTATGCAGAGGCTGCAGTGATCGCTCCACCTCCCCAAGCACCACCTAATCATAGACGTTGCAACAAGGTGGAACTCCACCATGCACATGGTTGAGAGACTGTACAAACAGAGGCAGGTTGTAATGCATTTGTGGGAGGATACACGGGCAGACATCGAGTTGTCGGGTGTGCAGTGGTCAAAGCTGAAAGACCTCTGTAAAGTCCTTCAGTGTTTTGAAGAATGCACTCGACTGGTAAATGCAGACGACGCCATCATAAGCATGAGCATCCGACTTATGTGTCTGCTCATGCAAACTTTGACGCACATTAAGGATCAGGCGTTTGCAGCGGAGGAGGAGGAGGAGGGAAGCCTTGATGACAGTCAGACATTGTCTGCTCAGGGAACTGTCCTGGACGAGGTGGAGGAAGAGGAGGAGGATGAGGGGGATGATTATTTTGGGGAGGAGGATGCTTCTCAGGAGGCAAGAGAAAATGTTGGCTTGCCAAGGTCAGGTACAGGGTTTGTGCGTGACTGGAGGGATGTGGATTTGGCAGAAAGTGATCCTCCACCCACCACTGGCAGTGCATCATTCACACCTGGAACATTGGCCCACATGTGTGATTATCTCTTGCGGAAACTAAAAAGGGACCCCCGCATTGCCAAAATTATGAAGGATGATGACTACTGGTTGGCCAGCATCCTCGATCCTCGCTATAAAGGCAAATTACAGAACATCATGCCGCAGGAGAACCTAAAGCTAATATTGGTGAACAAACAAGCAACTCTGGTAAACCGTTTGTTAGAGGCATTCCCAGCACACAGCAGTGGTGCAGGTTCAACAAAGAGCCGTACTGGGCAACATACAAGAGGTGTTCGTGGTGCACACAGCCGAATTGGCGTTGGAGACAGGGGTTTCATGACCATGTTGTGGACTGATTTCTCGAGTACCGCTCACACGACTGGTAATGCTGAATCGATTGCAACAGACAGGAGATAGCAGTTGTCAACTATGGTTCAAAATTACCTCTCCTATTGATGTTTTCCCTCACAGTTCATTCCCCTTTGACTACTGGGCCTATAAACTTGACACCTGGCCTGAATTGGCACAATATGCCTTACAGGAGCTCGCTTGCCCTGCTGGTAGTGTTCTATTAGAAAGAGTCTTCAGTGCTGCTGGATCAATCCTATCAGAAAAAAGGGCCCAGCTGTCAACCCAAAATGTAGGTGATCTCAGCTTCATTAAAATGAACCATGCCTGGGTTTCAAAGGATTTTGTGCCACCTTCACCTTATGACACATAGGTTGCCAGCAAAATGGCTCGCTTTGTCCTCCTCTTCCTCCAACTTCTCCAATTCCTCCATTTGCAGCTGCTGAACGTCCAGCCTACCCTCAACATATGCCAGTTTTTCCACCTCCCTAATTGGGCTGTACCCCCCCACAACTTTAGCCAAATAACACCCAGTTTTCAATGCGTTACTATTATTATAAAGTAAATTAAGGTTGACAAGATTAAGTAATAAGAATTGATGTTGTTGCCATTGAAATGGGCACTGTAGGTGTGTTTAATGTCCTCCACTCACTGCCGACTTTTATTCCCCATTGACTTGCATTGGGGTCGGGTTTCGGTCGGAACTCCGACTTTTGCCTATAGTAGGCCAATTTCATTCGACTCGACTTTTGGTAAAGTCGGGTGGTCCAAAATGCGACTCGACCCTCCCGGAGGCAAAGTCGCTCATCTCTAGTTAGGACTGGGTTGAGGTTGGGATTATGGTTAGGCTTGTGGTCAGTGTTAGGGTTGGAATTAGTGTTGGGGTTAGGGTTGAGTTAGAATTGAGGGGTTTCCACTATTTAGGCACATCAGGGGGTCTCCAAACACGACATGGCGCCACCATTGATTCCAGCCAACTTTGTGTTCAAAAAGTCAAACGGTGCTCCCTCCCCTCTGAGCCCCGGCGTGTGCCCAAACAGTGGTTCCCCCCCACATATGGGGTACCAGCATACTCAGGACAAACTGGACAACAACTTTTGTGGTCTAATTTCTCCTGTTACCCTTGTGAAAATAAAAAATTGCGGGCTAAAAAATCATTTTTTGAGGAAAAAAATGATTTTTTATTTTCACGGCTCTGCGTTATAAGCTTCTGTGAAGCACTTGGGGGTTCAAAGTGCACACCACACATCTAGATAAGTTCCATGGGGGGGGTCTAGTTTCCAAAATGGGGTCACTTGTGTGGGGTTTCTACTGTTTAGGCACATCAATGGCTCTGCAAACATAACATGACGCCTGTAGACCATTCCATCAAGTCAGCATTTCAAAACGTAACTACTTCCCTTCCGAGCCCTGACGTGTGCCCAAACAATGGTTCCCCCCACATACAGGGTACCAGCATACTCAGGAAAAACTGGAAAACTACTTTTGGGGTCCAATTTATCCTGATACCCTTGTGAAAATGAAAAAATTGTGGGCTAAACAAATCATTTTTTGAGGAAAAAAAATGATTTTTTATTTTCATGGCTCTGCATTATAAGCTTCTGTGAAGCACCAGGGGGTTCAAAGTGCTCACTATGCATCTAGATAAGTTCCTTAGGGGGTCTAGTTTCCAAAATTGGGTCATTTGTAGGGGAGCTCCAAAGTTTAGGCACACAGGGGCTCTCCAAACACGACATGGTGTCCGCTAACGATTGGAGCTAATTTTCCATTCAAAAAGTCAAATGGCGCTCCTTCGTTTCTGAGCCCTACTGTGCACCCAAACAGTGGTTCCCCCCACATATAGGGTACCAGCGTACTCAGGACAAGCTGGACAGCAACTTTTGGGGTTCAATTTCTCCTGTTACCCTTGGGAAAATAAAAAATAGCGGGCTAAAAAATCATTTTTGAGGAAAAAAATTATATTTTATTTTCACGGTTCTGCGCTTATAAACTTCTGTGAAGCACTTGGGGGTTCAAAGTGCTAACTACACATCTAGATATGCTCCTTGGGGGGTCTAGTTTCCAAAATGGAGTCACTTGTGGGGGGATTTTCCTGTTTAGGCACATCAGGGGCTCTGCAAACGCAACATGATGCCCGCAGAACATTCCATCAAAGTCTGTATTCCAAAATGGTGCTCCTTCACTTCCGAGCTCTCCCATGTGACCAAACAATGGTCCCCCCCACATATGGGGTATCGGTGTACTAAGGACAAATTGCACAACAACTTTTGTGGCCCAATTTCTCCTGTTAGCGTTGTGAAAATAAAAAATAGTGGGCTAAAAAAATCATTTTTGAGAAAAAAAAATGATTTTTTACTTTCACTGCTCTGCGTTATAAACTTCTGTGAAGCACTTGGGGTTTCAAAGTACTCACCGCACATCTAGGTAAGTTCCTTAAGGGGTCTAATTTAGAAAATGGTGTCACTTGTGGTTTTTTTTTACTGTTTAGGCACACAGGGGCTCTCCAAACGCAACATGGTGTCCGCTAACAATTGGAGCTAATTTTCCATTCAAAAAGTCAAATGGTGCTCCTTCCCTTCCAGGCCCTGCCGTGCGCTCAAACAGTGGCTTATGACCACATATGAGGTATCGGTGTACTCAGGAGAAATTGCCCAACAAATTTTAGGATCCATTTTATCCTGTTGCCCATGTGAAAATTAAAAATTGAGGCTAAAAGAAAATTTTTGTGACAAAAAAAGTACTTTTTTTTACGGATCAATTTGTTAAGCACCTGGGGGTTCAAAGTGATCACTATGCATCTAGATAAGTTCCTTGGGGGGTCTAGTTTCCAAAATGGTGTCACTTGTGGGGGAGCTCCAATGTTTAGGCACACAGGGGCTCTCCAAACACAACATGGCAACCACTAAATATTCCAGCATATTTTCCATTCAAAAAGTCAAATGGCGCTCCTTCCCTTCTGAGCCCGGCCGTGCGCCCAAACAGTGGTTTATGACCACATATGAGGCATCGGTGTACTCAGGAGAAATTGCCCTACAAATTTTATGATCCAATTTATCCTGTTGCCCATGTGAAAATGAAAAAATTGATGCTAAAAGAAAATTTTTGTTGGAAAAATTAAACTGTCCATTTTTTCCTTCCACGTTGCTTTAGTTCCTGTGAAGCACCTGAAGGGTTAATAAACTTCTTGAATATGGTTTTGAGTAGCTTGAGGGGTGCAATTTTTATAATGGTTTCACTTTTGGATATTTTCTGCCATATAGACCCCTCAAAGTGACTTCAAATGTGAGGTGGTCCCTGAAAAATAAAAAAAAATAGTTTTGTAAATTTTGTTGTAAAAATGAGAAATCGCTGGTCAACTTTTAACCCTTATAACTTCCTAACAAAATAAAATTTTGTTTCAAAAATTGTGCTGATGTAAAGTAGACATGTGAGAAATGTTATTTATTAACTATTTTGTGTCACATAACTCTCTGGTTTAACAGAATAAAATTCAAAATTTGAAAATTGCGAAATTTTCAAAATTTTCACCAAATTTCCTTTTCTTTCACAAATAAACGCAAAAATTATCGACCTAAATTTACCACTAACATGAAGCCCAATATGTCACGAAAAAACTCTCAGAATCGCTAGGATCCGTTGACGTGTTCCTGAGTTATTACCACATAAAGGGACACTGGTCAGAATTGCAAAAAAATGGCCAGGTCATTAAGGTCAAAATAGGCTTGGTCATGAAGGGGTGAATTTTTAAGTTCTGATTTAATTAAAAGTTAATTTTTAATAGTATCCTCTAGGCTGTGTGTGAAAACATTGTTTTTAGTCTATAAAGGTAGCAAAGAAAAAAAACAAAAACAAACAAACAAACTATAAATCTGGTATTGCTGTAATTGTACTAACCCAAAGAGAAAATCAGTCTTATCACTTTTACCGATATAAATATCAAAAACTGAAAAATATATACAGAGGCGCAAGTCGTTAAATACCACTACCAGCAGCAGCAAATATGGACAAAACCACCTGATTTGTCCTATAATAAAAATCAATAACAGATATTGGCTACTTGCGCTAGCTGGGTGAGTACAATAAACAGATGCACATAAATTTGAGTATATATAATAAAAGCGCCCTCCCCTTGTTCCAAGCAAGATGATACCTTCCCACAGTAATTAAAAAATGGCACTAGAATAAAACACAATACGGACAGAGCGGTACCTTTGTTCACGTAGAATGCAAGAGGATTAAGAAGAGTCCTAGCTCCAGAGTGTCCTAGCAGCGGTAGTTCGAACAGTGGACCCCACAGTCCAGATCCACAAGGCAGCAGTTCAAACAGTTCTTCCGAAACGTGTAAGACAGTATTGTGGTCTAGTCCGCGCTCAGTAGCCAGTCACGTGGTTCTCCACGTGACCGTGACGTCACGCAAGGTCCTGCGGGGATCGCTGTACCTTGCTGGCTTTGAAACTACACGCGTTGTGCTTCTGCCGCCTTTAGCGGCTGCCACGCTTGTAGGGGGACGTCTGTCACCGGCCGGGACAGCGTCCGATACTCACGGTTGCACCCATACTCTAAAAGGACTTGTGAGTCGGCATTTGAATTCAGTCCGGCCCGTTTGAACTGCTGCCTAGAAACGAGGAACCGCGTCTTGTGGATCTGGACTGTGGGCTCCACTGTTCGAACTACCGCTGCTAGGACACTCTGGAGCTAGGACTCTTCTTAATCCTCTTGCATTCTACGTGAACGAAGGTACCACTCTGTCCGTATTGTGTTTTATTCTAGTGCCATTTTTTAATTACTGTGGGAAGGTATCATCTTGCTTGGAACAAGGGGAGGGCGCTTTTATTATATATACTCAAATTTATGTGCATCTGTTTATTGTACTCACCCAGCTAGCGCAAGTAGCCAATATCTGTTATAAATATCAAAAACTAACTGTCACATCCAAGCATAAACATTGTGTGAACAGGTGCTTAACCTAGAGTCACCAACTCATATACATGCAAGCAAAAAAGGAAGCACACTGTAGCGCCATAACATGCAAACATGAAAAATGAATTGCATTACTGCATTAGAAATATGAAAAATTGAGAAAGTTTAGTGCATAAAATGGCCAAGTTAGGCTGGTTTCACATTAGCGCTTTTTAAGCGCACGCACGGCCGGGGGTAGCTCCGCCCCCGAGCCGGCTCTCTGCCCGGCGTGCCCGCCCCTTGCTTGTAGCGCTGCCTCCTAGCGCACAGCGGCGCCTGCGATCGGCGCACCCTATCTTTAGCATAGGGTGCGCAGATCGTGCGCAGGCCTTGCGCTAGTTGCGCTTTGACCTGCGCTGCGCACTTTTGACGGTGCGCCGTGCGCGCCAAAATCCGAAAAGTTCGATTTTGGCGCGCACGGCGCACCGTCAAAAGTGCGCAGCGCAGGTCAAAGCGCAACTAGCGCAAGGCCTGCGCACGATCTGCGCACCCTATGCTAAAGATAGGGTGCGCCGATCGCAGGCGCCGCTGTGCGCTAGGAGGCGGCGCTACAAGCAAGGGGCGGGCACGCCGGGCAGAGAGCCGGCTCGGGGGCGGAGCTACCCCCGGCCGTGCGTGCGCTTAAAAAGCGCTAATGTGAAACCAGCCTTATGTGTACCTGGAAGCCACGTTAAGGCATTTCTTGTTTTCCAGGTCCCTGCCTATGCCAATCCTCACTAAGACTGAAGTCTCCATCTGAATGGGATTGGCATAGGCATAGGCACTCATTTATGAGACAGATTGAGTCACTTTGGACTCCGTCTGTTCTCTGTTTCGGTGGTGTCCCATCATTTTAGGCAACTTTTTAGGGAACACGTGCGGAAAACCAGCGTACTGTGAACAATTAAAAAGTTGATACAACTGAAACAGATGGCAAACGGAGTCTAAGGGTATGTGCACACATTGCAGATTCTGCTGTGGATTTTTCTGATCGGATTTGGCTTAATCCGCAGGTAAAATGACCTGTGTTTTACCAGCGGATTTAGTGCGGATTAGCCTGCGGTTTTCCCCTGTGTTTTGACACCTGCCGATTCCTATAATGGAGCAGGTGTAAAATGCTGCGGAATCCGCACAAAGAATCGACATGCTGCGGAAATGAACCCGCAGTGTATGGGCGCACATAGAAATCATGGGGCCCCATAGCAAAACTCTGAATGCGCCCCCCCCAAAAAAAAAAAAAAAGAAAAGAAAAATCAACAGGTGCTCTTAACTCCAGGCATGCATGTTATAGGTCAAACATCCAGCCACAGCAGCATACAGGATATCAGGAGCGCTATCCACAGAAGCACAGAGGATGTCAGGAGAGCCAGCCACAGCAGCACAGAGGATGTCAGGAGAGCCAGCCACAGCAGCACAGAGGATGTCAGGAGAGCCAGCCACAGCAGCACAGAGGATGTCAGGAGAGCCAGCCACAGCAGCACAGAGGATGTCAGGAGAGTCAGCCACAGCAGCACAGAGGATGTCAGGAGAGTCAGCCACAGCAGCACAGAGGATGTCAGGAGAGTCAGCCACAAAAGCACAGAGGATGTCAGAAGAGCCAGCCACAGCAGCACAGAGGATGTCAGGATAACCAGCCACAGCAGCATACAGGATATCAGGAGAGCTATCCACAGGAGCACAGAGGATGTCAGGAGAGCCAGCCACAGCAGCACAGAGGATGTCAGGAGAGCTAGCTACAGCAGAACAGAGGATGTCAGAAGAGCCAGCCACAGCAGCACAGAGGATGTCAGGATAACCAGCCAGAGCAGCACAGAGGATGTCAGGAGAGCCAGCCACAGCAGCACAGAGGATGTCAGGAGAGCCAGCCACAGCAGCACAGAGGATGTCAGGAGAGTCAGCCACAGCAGCACAGAGGATGTCAGGAGAGACAGCCACAGCAGCACAGAGGATGTCAGGAGTCAGCCACAAAAGCACAGAGGATGTCAGAAGAGCCAGCCACAGCAGCACAGAGGATGTCAGGATAACCAGCCACAGCAGCATACAGGATATCAGGAGAGCTATCCACAGGAGCACAGAGGATGTCAGGAGAGCCAGCCACAGCAGCACAGATGATGTCAGGAGAGCTAGCTACAGCAGAACAAAAGATGTCAGGAGAGTCAGCCACAAAAGCACAGAGGATGTCAGGAGAGTCAGCCACAGCAGCACAGAGGATCTCAGGAGAGACAACCACAACAGCACAGAGGATGTCAGAAGAGCCAGCCACAGCAGCACAGAGGATGTCAGGATAACCAGGCACAGCAGCACATAGGATGTCAGGAGAGCCAGCCACAGCAGCACAGAGGATCTCAGGAGAGCCAGCCACAGCAGCACGGAGGATCTCAGGAGAGCCAGCCACAGCAGAGCAAAGGATGTCAGGAGAACCAGGCACAGCAGCACTGAGGATGTCAGGAGAGCCAGCCACAGCAGCATACAGGATATCAGGAGAGCTATCCACAGCAGCTCAGAGGATGTCAGGAGAGCTAGCCACAGCAGCACAGATGACGTCAAGAGAGGCCCAGCCACAGCACCACAGAGGATATCAGGAGAGCTAGCCACAGCAGAATAAAGGGTGTCAGGAGAGCTAGCCACAGAAGCACAGAGGATGTCTTGAGAACCTGCCACAGCAGAATGGAGGATGTCAGGAAAGCCAGCTACAAAGGCACAGAGGATGTCAAGAGAGCCAGCCACAGCAGCATACAGGATATCAGGAGAGCTATCCACAGCAGTACAGAGGATGTCAGAAGAGCTAGCCACAGCAGAACAAAGGATGTCAGGAGAGCCAGTCACAGCAGAATGGAGGATGTCAGAAGAGCCAGCCACAGAAGCACAAAGGATGTCAGGAGAACCAGGCACAGCAGCACAGAAGATGTCAGGAGAGTCGGCCACAGCGGAATACAGGATATCAGGAGAGCCATCCACAGCAGCACAGAGGATGTCAGGAGAGCCTGCCACAGCAGCACAAAGGATTTCAGGAGAGGCCCGGCCACAGAAGCACAGAGGATGTCTTGAGCGCCTGCCATAGCAGAACAGAGGATGTCAGGAAAGCCAGCCACAAAAGCACAGAAAATGTCAGGAGAGCTAGCCACAGCAAAACAAAGGATATTAGGAGAGCCGGACACAAAAGCACAGAGGATGTCAGGAGAGCCATGTGTACATACAAATCCCCTTAAAACACGGTTTAATGATAATATTAAAAAACACCTTCCCAGTGCCATTATTATTGTGGTATCAGGCATGAAGCAGCAACAGTATCTTTGGAAGTATCATACCTCCTGATGAACCGCCACGGCGGGGAAACGCGTTGAGGGTTCCCCATAAGACATGATAAGTGACCTTTTATTATCTGGTGAATGTATCTGATTGTGCTCATCTCTCCAAGTGAGAATAGCTGCTGATTTGGCCTTATTGAGGTTATTTTATTATATAGGTCACATGATATCATGATATGGTTGAAATGTTTTTTATCGTTGTTCTCTTTATTTTTTGTCTGGTCTGCATGAGTCCTAGGGCATTCTGATTATTTCATTTCTGCACTATCTGAAAATTGTTTTCCCCTTTGTGATACTAGGGATCACTAGGGAAGCGAGGGATAGTCCTCGTTGAGTGGGGGCGCCAATATCGTACTATTAGGGTGCCAACCTCCACGGCTAGGAAGGTATCAGCTAGGCCTTAGTGTAGGGCCATGCAGCACCTTAGACTAGGTCTTCTTCATTTTTGATATATTTCATCTTTCACTGGGAAGGTGTTTTTTAATATTATCATTAAACCGTGTTTTAAGGGGATTTGTATGTACACATAGTTTTTTTCAAATTTCCATGAATTAGTTATATGATTTCTTGATGTCAGGAGAGCCAGCCACAGCAGCACAAGGGATGCCAGTAGAGGCACCCCCGGCAGCACAGAGTATGTCAGGAGAGGCCCAGCCACAGAAGCACAGAGGAATCCACACACACACACACACACACACACACACCTGCAGTGCATGCAGGGCCCCCTCCACCCTCCACAGTGCGTGCAGCTGGGCCCCCCTCCCTAAGGTGCAAAGTGCCAGGCTGCCAGCACAGTGAGGGGACACATTTAACAAAAAATCCACCCCCAGCTGGGCTCACCGTCTTGTGTGTGTCCACCCTCTCCCTGAGAGAGAGGATCATGAATGTTTTCTGCTTTCTGCAATGCACATGTGCTGCTCTCTTGCTGCCAGGAGGCGTTCTTATGCAAATCCAGCCACAGACTTCAGCCAACTGCTGACTAGGAAACAAGGAAAGGAGAGCTTCAAGGGGGTATACAGCGGCCGTCGCTTACATTTAATTAAAGGAGATAGTACTGTGTCAGCACAGCACAGCTGCCAAACCGCAGCGGCCGTCAAGGGCCCCCTCACCTGTCCGGGCCCCATAGCAGCACGTGGTCTGCTACTATTGACGGTACACCACTGCCGCAGCGCTAATGCTGCAGATTTTTACGCAGCCTGTGCACAGTGTTTTTCAATTTACATAGGCTAGAATAGTACTGTACACCACAACAGTATCTGCTGCGGATCCGGAGGGTCAAATCTGCTGTGGATTCGCAACAGAATCTGCAACGTGTGCACATACCCTAAAGCATCTCCATCTGCCACATTATAGTGACTGGTCCTGTTGGGGGTTCCATCTGAATGGCATTTTTGTGGGAACAACATGGAAACCCCGACTTAAGTGTGTAGTACAAGTGCCGACTGGGGGGGGGCCCTTTTGGCTGCGAGACAGACTGAAGACAGACGCAGAAACACGTTCAATCAGGTCCACTTTATTGGGTGTCTTCTTTGACAACCACAGCAATACGACAGCTTCTGCACCTTGGCCCGGGTAGCTGTCACCTCCTCCTACTCCCACGGCCACAGCGCTTACCCCGGTCGAGTCCGCCCGCTGCGACTCTTACTACCCCTTCGGTGTCCAGCTGTCCGGTACCCCAGGCGTCCTTTAGTCTACAGCTGTCCTGTCACTCCCCGACTGTCTCTCTTCTCTGTCATTTCCTGAGCTCTTCCTTCCTCTGTCTTCTCCTGAGCTCTTCTCTCCTCTGCCTCCTCTTGGGTTCTCTGTAACCCTGGGACTCTCCTTCCTTTTATATCCTTCCTCTGGAAACCCCCTGCTCAGTCCCTGTAACTCCACCCACCATGACTATGTTTCCTAGCTTCAGCTGCTGTTAGGTCCTTTCTCTCACTGTCCTTTGTCTCCATCTAGTGGGCAAAACCCAGTACTACACCGTCTCTCACTATTTCCTGCTGTTTTCCCCACATCTTAATATAATTTACAATAAAGCATTGTACACGGCATATTTTACATTCTCCTTCTTCATCAGACAGGTCCACATATCAGTCCACCCTCCTACAAGTGCTCAACGTAGAACACAAGAATGTAATCGCAGCTTTATGCTGGAATTGATCAAAAATTATTAAGTACCCTAAAATGGTACTAATAAAAACCCTAACTTTAACCCGCACAAAACCAGCCCCCACTCAGGTCTGTCATCTGTCTCTGGAAATATAGGGGGTTCTCATGTTACTGGTAGAACAAAGACTCTTGAAAAGCGACACGACTCCTGCCCCTCAAATAAAATCCAGTGATAGCTGCACTCCCAAATTTAAATGCACCCCTCCTTCTGGGCCCCACTGTGCCTAAACCACAATAAGTGGCATTATTATAGCGGGGAGAGACCAATTAACAATGTACAGGGCACGGGGTCTCCAGAAGCTCCGGGCGTTATACAATGCATGGGCACTAAGCTGGCATAGGGGCAATGCTCTAGAAGAAAAGCCTGGGATGGATGTCACAAAATGGTCTCTGCAGATGGAGCTGAATTCATTGAGGTAACATTTCGACACTAGGGTCACTGCTGAGGTTTCCTGCTGTTCTGCCACTTTGTGAAACTATTTCAATTTAACACTTTTCTAGGGCTCCAAAAGTCAAATCGCGCTCTTTCCATATCAGCCCCGACGTGATCAGACAGTAGTTTCTGGCAACATATGTGGGATCACTGTGCTCAGAAGAAATTGTGCAATAAATCATGGGGTACAGTTTCCCCTATTAACCCTTGTGTGACAAATTTGCAAGAAATTTTTAAAAAAGTACCACTAAGGCTAGTTTCACATTAGCGTTTACGGCCACAGCGCCGGGTTGCGCATGGCAGCCGCTAAGCCCCGCCCCTGCCACGCCTCCACCTACGGCGCATGGCGCTGCATGCGTCCCCTATCTTTAGCACTGGGGACGCAGGCCGAGCGCAGGTATGTGTTTGGCGGCGCATGCGTCCTTTTGACGGTGCGCCGAACGCAATCTGTAGTAATTTGGTGTGCTCGGCGCACCGTCAAAAGGACGCATGCACCGCCAAACGCATACCTGCGCTCGGCCTGCGTCCCCAGTGCTAAAGATAGGGGATGCAGGAAGCATGCAGCGTCATGCGCCCATAGGCGGAGCTACCAGAGAGAGAAAGAGAGCGAGAGAGAAAGAGAGAACGAGAGAGAAAGAAAGAAAGAGAGAGAGAAAGAGAGAGAGAGAAAGAGAGAGAGAGAAAGAGAGAGAGAGAAAGAGCGAGAAAGAGAAAGAGAGAGAGAGAAAGAGAGAGAACCCAGAAAGAAAGAGAGAGAAAGAGAGAGAGAGAAAGAAAGAGAGAGAGAAAGAGAGTGAAAGAGAGAGAGAGAAAGGGAGACAGAGAAAGAGAGTGAAAGAGAGAGAGAGAGAAAGAGAGAGGCTAGTTTCTCATTAGCGTTTATGGCCGCAGCGTCGGGCTGCGCACGGCCGCCGCTAAGCCCCGCCCCTGCCACGCCTCTGCCTACGGGTGCATGACACTGCATGCGTCCCCTATCTTTAGCACTGGGGACGCAGGCCGAGCGCAGGTATGCGTTTGGCGGCGCATGCGTCCTTTTGACGGTGCGCCGAATGCAACCTGTAGCAATTTGGCGTGTCTGGCGCACCGTCAAAAGGACGCATGCACCGCCAAGCGCATACCTGCACTCGGCCTGCATCCCCAGTGCTAAAGATAGGGGAAAGAGAGAGAGAAAGAGAGAGAGAAAGAGAGAGAGAGAAAGAGAGAGAGAGAGAAAGAGAGAGAAAGAGAAAGAGAGAGAGAAAGAGAGAGAGAGAAAGAGAGAGAGAGAAAGAGAGAGAGAGAAAGAGAGAGAAAGAGAGAGAAAGAGAAAGAGAGAGAGAGAGAGAAAGAGAAAGAGAGAGAGAGAAAGAGAGAGAGAAAGAGAGAGAGAAAGAGAGAGGGAGAGAGAGAGAGAAAGAGAAAGAGAGAGAGAGAGAGAAAGAGAAAGAGAGAGAGAGAAAGAGAGAGAGAGAAAGAGAGAGAGAAAGAGAAAGAGAGGGAGAGAGAGAGAGAGAGAAAGAGAGAGAGAGAGAATTTTCTTCCAGCAGACAGAAAAGATTCAGGGATAAAATGGGAAAATGCGGATCCGCAGGGCAAAAAAACGTTACAGGCTCCGTTCGATCTCAGTGGACTGCAAAAATTTGGCGGATCCGCAAAAAAATGGATCCAACGGATGGCCATCCGTCAAGATCCGCCGGTAATGCATCTCAATGGGGAAAAAACGGATCCGCCAAGCAAAAATGGTGGATCCGTTTTTTTTTGCAAAACGGCGGATTTTGACTGATGGTGACAGAAGTGTGAAACAGGCCTTAGTGGCGGCTGTAAACGCTAATGTGAAACTAGCCTTGTGATATTTGCATCTGGGCAAGTTATGGGAACACTGCCCCATGAGCACTGCAGTAACGTGTGTTCCCTCGCTATATGCATTGGCATCTGAACCTCTGGATAAGAGGGAGTTAATGAGGTGGGACATCAGGCTGGAGTGATCATCACACAGGGTGGAGAGGTCTGCCCCGTCACTGTGCACTGAGGGCCGGAGCCAGGAGACGTCACTTCCTGCAGTTGTCAGACATGTGCTGCGCTGGTGGGAGACAGCACTGAGGAGGAGCCGCTGTAAGAAGCCGCCAGCACAGGCTGATGAATTGTCTGTCACTGCAGTGGAAAGTGCCCGGATGAGTGGCGGGAGGAACCTGGCTTTGTTCTGTGTAGATAGATATGTGGGTGTGCGGTGATTCCGGGTGCCCTGATCTGCCATACAGACTGGTGAGAGCTGGTGGATCAGTGGTCAGCATCCGTCTCTGCCATACAGGCTAGTGGCAGATGGTGGATCAGTGGTCAGCAGTGTAAACGAAGACTTGGCAGCATTATTTAGGACTTGGCAGATGGGCACTACTCCTCATTAGGGTTAGGGTGCTCTGTGGAAAGGCGATGGGTTGTCTGATGTGGTAAAACAAGCTCGCCCTATGTAGCGGTGTAGAGAGGCATTACCTGTCTGAGCTGCGGATTGAGGTGTCCTTCACACACTGGGGGAATGCTGATAATTTCGTGTCACTAGGTCCCCACTATTTTGCTGGCCCTCCATTGGAAGGATGTGTCTGTGATACATTGGACAGTTCCTCTTTCCCTGTTTGGTTTTGCTCCTTTTTGTGTCATTGGACCATTTTTTAAAATCCTTTGTTTTAGTGAGTCGGATTTTGCTGTGCTCCTTTCTGATTTTTCTTGAGACCTCCCATAAAATATTTCTAGTTGTGTGTGAAGCCCAGCTTAGCTTAGTGAGACGTGTGGTGTCAGTAACCCTATTGTAGTAGTGAGCGGGCATCGTTCCATGAAGGAAGTAGCCACCTAGTGGCGTTGTTACTAACGAACATGGCGGTGGTGGCGGACAGCGCCTCAGGCTGGCTGCTGGACACGTTAGCGCTTGTGAACGAGTGGTACCAGGTCAGAGGAGACCTGAGCGTTACGTCTGTAAACAAGGCACCCGACTCAAAATCGTCTTACAGGGTACGAGATGATCTCTTCCGGCTCCATAAACCTCACATCACTCTGAAACCTCACCCAGAATCCTGTGTCTCAGAAAGTGGAGCAAACAGCGCCCCCAACCAGGGCCCAGGTGTCAGGAAGGTACTGTCACTGATCACTTACTGCTGGGGAACACTGGCGACATCACCTATGTGTAGTCCAGCAAACACTTACCTCACGTGCACACAGTCAGTATTTGGTCAGTATTTTACCTCAGTATGTGTAAGCCAAAACCAGGAGAGGAACAATCAGAGAAAAAGTCTAATAGAAACACGTCACCACCTCTGGATTTATCACCCACTCCTGGTTTTGACTTACAATTACTGAGGTAAAATACTGACCAAATCCTGAGCGTGACCTTATAATCCGTGTGATGGAGTCTGTTACTGGAGACTCCTGATTATTGGATGGGTGTGATTGCATTAGGCTGGGGCTTGACAACGTGTGGTACAATATGATTATTAATGTGGTCACGTTCTAATTGTGACATTTCTATAAAGTCCAACAACTTTCCCTCATAGACTTCAAGTGCGAGAGACTTGCATGCACTAAAACATCATGATCTCCTATGGAGAAGTTGGCTTTCTTTCCAAAAAAAAGTGGGGTCTTCACACACTGTATAAACACTTCAGAAAAATTACGTAAATAGCATAATGTTGCAGAGACTCACGTTTGCTCTATTTGTTGATGGGGTAGTCTAGGCTTATGATTTTATCAGATCTGTGGGGGTATGACACCAGGCACACCAACCTATCAGCTGTTGTTGTCAGTGGCCAGATGTAACCGGTGAAAGAGATGGAACAGCACAACCGTAACCTGTGTAGTGGCTGTGACGAGACTTGCTGCTCAAATCCTATTAAAAAGAATAGAAGCTGAGCCGTCGCTCTAGTCAACAGTCATTACTGTTGTCGGGATCCCTCAGAGTACCTCTTTCACCTGAAGGACCGATGTTCTTGGGTGTGAGACACCATATGTCTCTAATTGATTGCTCCGTCGAGAAGAATAACACAGACTTACGCTGTATTGTACAACTCGGGAAGCCTGCTGAGACGCCTCTGGCTTATCAGTTAGGTTTCCATTCTTTATAGCAAAGAAGTTAAACATTTACAGACATGCGTAGTATAAAACAATTTCACAACTGGTTTCAACAAGACAGAGGAAGCCAGGTAGGCTGAAAAACAGGAATTCATCTGTTATCTGGTTTTAGTTCTCAAGGGAACAGGTAAGATGAGTCTAAACAAGAAAATACAACATAGACAGAACTCAATTTAACTCCTTCAGTTCCTATCACTGTGTACAGAGCTGTGCTGGTCCACCTCGTCCACTGTTAACATCAGTTTTCTGGTTTGAGTGCTTGGATCATTGGATCTGTTGTGTGTTGGACCCTAATCAATCTGACATTAATGAGCCGTTCTTTTTTTTTTTTTTTTTTTTTTTTTAAAGGATCGCTCATCAGTATCATAAGCGTGGATATTCCCCTTTACTTTACCCCTGAGGGCTTATGCAGACATCCTTGATAATGATAAGCGAGTATACTCTGAGTATTTGGGTGTGCTCGGAGATTTAGTTTTCATAGTCTCATCTGCATGATTTGCGATTAGTAGACAGCCTGAATACATGTGTGGAATGCCTGTTTGTTAGGGAATTCCCTCATGTATTCCGCCTGTCTACAAGTAGCTAATCATGCAGATGAGACGACGAAAACTAAATCTCCGAGCACGCCAAAATACTGAGAGACCACCCGAGCAACGAGTATACTCGCTCATCACTAGTCCTTGAATCTTGGTTCGATCTCGGACCACAATGCAGAGATCGGCCGCGGGTCTCCCCACATGAGTGTGACAGCATCATCAAAGTACATAAAGCTGTCATGCTCCGGTTGGGACCCCCTCTGCCAGTCCGTTCATTAAGGGTCCTTGCTTGGACTGAATGTGTCCTAAGGCCAGTTTTGCACGAGCGTATTTCACAGTCTGTATATGATCCACAATGCTCGGGCTGGCAGAGTATGCCTGACCTGAACTCAGCCTCATATGTCTTTGACTGTAAGGTTGGATCGGGAGACCTGCGGTCAGTCTGCTATTGCTGTACGTCACCTGACCGTCAAATACATCAGTGTAACTCGGACTAAGGGCTCATAATCACTTGCAGTTCTCGTGTGAGTCTCTCGCACTCGGACCGGAGCGTGCGGCGGCATAGAAATACATGTAGTCGCATGCTCCGGTCCCAGTGCCGGGTTTTCATGCGATAGACTCGCATAAGAATCGCAAGTGATTATGAGCCCTAAAGCGGAAAATCTCATTAAGGCTGTGTGCACACGCTGCGGTTTTTGCTGCGGATCCGCAGCAGTTCTGCAGACAGTGTACAGTAGCATGTAAATCTATGGGATTTACAATCTGCTGTGCACATGCTGCGGATTTTTAACTGCGGAAAAGCTGCGGTTTTGAAAACACAAAAAGAAATGACATGTCACTACTTTTCTGTGGATTCTGCTGCGGTTTACCATCTCCTCCACTGTAGAGGCGATAAACCACAGGGAAAACCGCAGCGTGTGCACTAGGGTGACCGCAAAAAAATCGATGTCGGAATTTGTCCGTCTGGACCCCACAAAACGATTCCCCTTTCCAGATATTGAGAGAGCCAAAATTTGAGCTCGATCAAACGACGTTAACCCGTGTTGTCACATTCTTTATAGTCTAACAGACTATGCAAAATACCGAAATCTTAAAATACCTCAATTTGGATTTTTTCAAACTTTGAGCGACGAGCGGCACGGGTTAACGTCGTTTGATCGAGCTCAAATTTTGGCTCTCTCAATATCTGGAAAGGGGAATCGTTTTGTGGGGTCCAGACGAACAAGATTCTGACATTTTTTTCCCCCCCCCATATGAGATCCGGTCACCCTAGTGTACACATAGCCTAACTTCTCTGTGACCAACTTCTTTTCTGAACTTTACCTTTCCGACCAGTGGATGTGGCTTGGCGAAGGGGTGTAGCCAACCACATAGTAAAAAAATCTACTTTTTCCGTTAACAAGACATCAGCTGGGGACAGTTCATTGCCCCTAGAAACAAGGAAAGGATTTCTGCATGTATACCATCTGATTACCTTTTTTACTGGGCTAAGCGCTGGCACCAAGCAACGTTTTTACTAAAACTAAGGCCTCATTCATACATCAGTGACTTTTCTCCTACGCAAAAAAGATGTCTGACTCATCAGTTTTTGGTCCTTGTGTCGGCATATACCATCAGTATTTCTTTAGCGATTTTCTTGTATCACTAAATAATTTACAATGTTAATTATGGCACTGTGATGATCCATCATAAAATAACGTACAGGTCTCCATGATTCTTTTGCGGACACACTGTCCATAAAAACCACGAACATGTGAACAGCTCCATAAATTATAATGGATTCTATCAATGAAAATCATGACTGTTACACATACGTGACTCATGTCGTGAATGTCTGAGGCCTAAGGCTGTACGGAGACTAAAGCACCATTTGGTGGCTTCACGTTCCATCCTCGCTCTGTAACCAATTGCTCTAAAATCTAAACTGATAAAAGTTCAGAGCTGAATTCTGATTAATTCACTCTGCACACGCTGCGGATCCGCAGACAGTGTACAGTGCAATGTTAGCCAATGTGTTTTCAAAACCACAGTGCACATGCTGCAGTTTTTTTCTGCGTGGATTTGCTGCGGTTTTAAATCCGCAGCATGTCAATTCTTTCTGCGGATTCCACAGCGGTTTGCCACCTGTTCCATTGTCCAGGTGTCAATCCGCAGGGGATAACTGCAGGCATATCCGCAGATAAACTGCAGGTCACTTTACCTGCGGTTTTACCTGCAAATTCACGCAGAAAAATCCACAGGTGAATCCGCAGCGTGTGCACATACCCTTAGACCATGTTCACAAGAGAAGGTTGTGCTGTGGGTTTTTTTCTTCCCGATATTCCAAAATTGCCATAAGATCGTTCCATTTAGGGCAATGTTAGTCTATGGGCCGAGACTGTCCAAGGAAAAAATATATCTCTGTATGCCCGAGCTTGATGACATCTGAGTGCAGTCTGATTTCCACCGACTGACAGAATGGAGACGAGAGAGGGAACAAAAAATCTCCAGCTTCTCATCCGAAAGAATCGAATCGCACTCTGATCAGAATTTAATCAGTGTGATTAGTGTTGAGCGATACCATCCGATACCCTAAAATATCGGATCGGATGGTATCGGCCCATTCAAGTCTATGGGACTTCCGGTATCGGAATAAGAAAAACCCTTTTCTGTCCTTGTACAGCCTCTCGGGGGGGCGGTCTGCGGCGGACTGCCCGGGGGTCTGCGGCGGACTGCCCGGGGGTCTGTGCAGGATCGTCCGATGGGACTACAAACCACGGGCGATGCCTGCTACCATGACGGTGATTGACACATTAGCCAATGATGGGACAGTACTAGTCCCATCATCCGGCTAATGTGTTGAATGTACAAAAAAAAAAAAAATACATGCTACATACATGCATACTGCATATATACCACATATATACTACATGCATGCAACATATATACCACATATACCAGGGGGCTGTGCCGACTGTCCGGGGGTCTGTACCGGCCTGCCGGGGGGCTGTGCCGGCCTGCCGGTGGTCTATGCCGACTGTCCGGGGGTCTCAGCGGCCTGCCGGGGGGCTGTGCCGGCCTGCCGGTTGTCTGAGCGGCCTGCCGGGGGTCTGTACCGGCCTGCCGGGGGTCTGTGCAGGCTGCGGGGGTCTGTACCGACTGTCCGGGGGTCTCAGCGGCCTGCCGGGGGGTTGTGCCGGCCAGCCGGTTGTCTGTACCGGCCTGCCGGGGGTCTGTACCGGCCTGCCGGGGGTCTGTGCAGGCTCCGGTGGTCTGTGCCGACTGTCTGGGGGTCTGTACTGGTCTGCCGGGGGGCTGTGCTGGCATGCCGGGGAGCTGTGCCGACTGTCCGGGGGTCTGTGCAGGCTGCGGGGGTCTGTGCAGGCATCGTCCGATGGGACTACAAGTCCCATCGGGCGATGCCTGCTACCATGACGGTGATTGACACATTAGCCAATGATGGGACAGTAGTAGTCCCATCATCCGGCCTATGTGTTGAATGTAAGAAAAAAAAATGCATACTACATACATGCTACATACATACTACATACATGCAACATATATACTACATGCATGCAACATACATACATACTGCATATATACTACATGCATGCAACATACATACATACTGCATATATATACTACATGCATACTAAATACATACTGCATATATACTACATGCATGCAACATGCATACTGCATATATACTACATGCATGCAACATGCATACTGCATATATACTACATGCATGCAACATGCATACTGCATATATACTACATGCATGCAACATGCATACTGCATATATACCACATATATACTACATGCATGCAACATGCATACTACATATATACCACATATATCGGGGGTCTGTGCCGACTGTCCGGGGGGATGTGCTGACTGTCCGGGGGGATGTGCCGGCCTGCTGGTGGTCTGTACCGACTGTCAGAGGGTCAGTGCAGGCGGCGGGGGTCTATACAGGCCTGGCGGGGGGCTGTGCAGGCCTGCACCGACTGTCCGGTGGTCTGTACCGACTGTCCGGGGGTCTGAGCGGACTGCCGGTGGTCTGTGCCGGCCTGCCGGTGGTCTGTGCAGGCTGCGGGGGTCTGTGCCGGCCTGCCGGTGGTCTGTGCAGGCTGCGGGGGTCTGTACCGGCCTGCCGGGGGTCTGTGCCGGCCTGTCCGGGGGTCTGTGCCGGCCTGTCCGGGGGTCTGTGCCGGCCTGTCCGGGGGTCTGTGCAGGCATCGTCCGATGGGACTACAAGTCCCATCGGGCGATGCCTGCTACCATGACGGTGATTGACACATTAGCCAATGATGGGACAGTAGTAGTCCCATCATCCGGCCTATGTGTTGAATGTAAGAAAAAAAAAAATACATACTACATGCTACATACATACTACATACATGCAACATATATACTACATGCATGCAAAATACATACTGCATATATACCACATGCATACTACATATATACCACATATATACTACATGCATGCAACATGCATACTACATATGTACCACATATATACTACATGCATGCAACATGCATACTACATATATACCACATATATACTACATGCATGCAATATGCAAACTACATATATACCACATATACCGGGGGTCTGTGCCGACTGCCCGGGGGGCTGTGCCGGCCTGCCGGTGGTCTGTACCGATGCCTGCTACCATGACGGTGATTGACACATTAGCCAATGATGGGACAGTAGTAGTCCCGTCATCCGGCCTATGTGTTGAATGTAAAAAAAAAAAAAAAAAAATACATACTACATGCATGCAACATACATACTACATATATACCACATGCATGCAACATGCATACTACATATATACCACATATATACTTCATGCATGCAACATACATATATGCTACATATATACTACATGCAAAATACATACTACATATATACTACGTGCATGCAACATACATACTACATATATACCACATGCATGCAACGTTCAAACTACATATATACCACATAAATACTACATGCTTACTACATATATACCACATGCATGCAACATACATATACTACATGCATGCAACATGCATACCACATATATACTACATGCATACTACATATATACTACATGCATGCAACATACATACTACATATATACCACATGCATACTATATATATACCACATATACTGCATGCATGCAACATACATATATACTACATATATACCACATATATACTACATGCATGCAACATATATATAATACATATATACTACATGCAACATACATACTACATACATACTACATATATACCACATGCATGCAACATGCATACTACATATATACTACATGCATGCAACATACATATATACTACATGCATGCCACATACATACTACATATATACCACATGCATACTACATATATACTACATGCATGCAACATACATATATACTACATACAATACATTCATACAATACATACATATAGACATACAGTACATATAACATAGAGTACATACTCACCATCACTTGTCACTTTGATCCCCGAAGCCTTTGTCATCTGTGGAATAAATATTAAAATAACAAAGCACCAATATACTCACCCTGATCCGCAGAAATCCACAGGTGTCCCACGACGATCTTGCGTGGAGAACAGCAGTATCAGATGATGCTACCGTTCTCCACGAGCTCCAGGAAACCAGTGTCGGGAGGTAGGTATCCTTCCGCCCTGTGTTCCTCCGCCACTGTAAAGAAGAAAAAAAAAAAAAAAAAGTCCCTAGTCTCATTTTATGGCATTGCTGTGTGAGAAATTTCCCACGCAGCTTTTGCCATAAAGTGAGACTAGGGACTTTTTTTTTTTTCTTTACAGTGGCGGAGGAATACAGGGCGGAAGGATACCTACCTCCCGACACTGGTTTCCTGGAGCCCGTAGAGAACGGTAGCATCAGCTGATGCTGCTGTTCTCCACGCAAGATCGTCGTGGGACACCCGTGGACTTATGCGGATCAGGGGTGAGTATATTGGTGCTTTGTTTTAATATTCCATAGATGACAATGGCTTCGGGGATCAAAGTGACAAGTGATGGTGAGTATGTACTCTGTTATATGTACTGTATGTCTATATGTATGTATTGTATGAATGTATTGTATGTAGTATATATGTATGTTGCATGTGGTATATATGTAGTATGTATGTATGTTGCATGCATGTAGTATATATGTAGTATGCATGTTGCATGCATGTGGTATATATGTAGTATGTATGTTGCATGTAGTACTCTATATGTATTATATATGTATGTTGCATGCATGTAGTATATATGTTGTATGCATGTGGTATATATGTAGTAGGTATGTATGTTGCATGCAGTATATATGTAGTAGGTATGTTGCATGCATGCAGTATGTATGTAGTATGTATGTTGCATGTAGTATATACCGTATGTATGTTGCATGCATGTAGTATATATGTGGTATATATGTAGTATGTATGTTGCATGTAGTATGTATGTAGTATGTATGTAGCATGTAGTATGTATTTTTCTTTCTTTTTTTTTACGTTCAACACATAGGCCGGATGATGGGACTACTACTGTCCCATCATTGGCTAATGTGTCAATCACCGTCATGGTAGCAGGCATCGCCCGATGGGACTTGTAGTCCCATCGGACGATCCTGCACAGACCCCCGCAGCCTGCTCAGACCCCCGGACAGTCGGTATAGACCACTGGCAGGCCGGCACAGACCCCCGCACAGTCGGCACAGCCCCCCGGCAGGCCGGTACAGACCCCCGGCAGTTTGCTCAGACCCCCGGACAGTCGGTACAGACCACCGGCAGGCCGGCACAGCCCCCCGGCAGGTCGGTACAGACCCCCGCAGCCTGCACAGCCCCCCGGACAGTCGGTACAGCCCCCCGGCAGGCCAGCACAGCCCCCCGGCAGACCGGTACAGACCCCCGGCAGTTTGCTCAGACCCCCGGACAGTCGGTACAGACCCCCGGCAGGCCGGCACAGCCCCCCGGCAGGCCGGTACAGACCCCCGGACAGTCGGCACAGCCCCCCGCAGCCCCCCGGTATATGTGGTATATATGTAGTATGCATGTTGCATGCATGTAGTATATATGTTGCATGTATGTAGTATATATGTGGTATATATGCAGTATGTATGTTGCATGCATGTAGTATATACACTCACTGGCCACTTTATTAGGTACACCTGTCCAACTGTGTGTTAAGACTTAATTTCTAATCAGCCAATCACATGGCGGCAACTCAGTGCATTTAGGCATGTAGACATGGTCAAGACAATCTCCTGCAGTTCAAACCGAGCATCAGTATGGGGAAGAAAGGTGATTTGAGTGCCTTTGAACGTGGCATGATTGTTGGTGCCAGAAGGGCTGGTCTGAGTATTTCAGAAACTGCTGATCTACTGGGATTTTCACGCACAACCATCTCTAGGGTTTACAGAGAATGGTCCGAAAAAGAAAAAAAATCCAGTGAGCGGCAGTTCTGTGGCCGGAAATGCCTTGTTGATGCCAGAGGTCAGAGGAGAATGGGCATACTGGTTCGAGCTGATAGAAAGGCAACAGTGACTCAAATTGCCACCCGTTACAACCAAGGTAGGCAGAAGAGCATCTCTGAACGCACAGTGCGTCGAACTTTGAGGCAGATGGGCTACAGCAGCAGAAGACCACACTGGGTACCACTCCTCTCAGCTAAGAACAGGAAACTGAGGCTACAATTTGCACAAGCTCATCGAAATTGGACAGTAGAAGATTGGAAAAACGTTGCCTGGTCTGATGAGTCTCGATTTCTGCTGCGACATTCGGATGGTAGGGTCAGAATTTGGCGTAAACAACATGAAAGCATGGATCCATCCAGCCTTGTATCAACGGTTCAGGCTGGTGGTGGTGGTGTCATGGTGTGGGGAATTTTTTCTTGGCACTCTTTGGGCCCCTTGGTACCAATTGAGCATCGTTGCAACGCCACAGCCTACCTGAGTATTGTTGCTGACCATGTCCATCCCTTTATGACCACAATGTACCCAACATCTGATGGCTACTTTCAGCAGGATAATGCGCCATGTCATAAAGCTCGAATCATCTCAGATTGGTTTCTTGAACATGACAATGAGTTCACTGTACTCAAATGGCCTCCTCAGTCACCAGATCTCAATCCAATAGAGCATCTTTGGGATGTGGTGGAACGGGAGATTCGCATCAGGGATGTGCAGCCGACAAATCTGCGCCAACTGTGTGATGCCATCATGTCAATATGGTCCAAAATCTCTGAGGAATGCTTCCAGCACCTTGTTGAATCTCTGCCACGAAGAATTGAGGCAGTTCTGAAGGCAAAAGGGGGTCCAACCCGTTACTAGCATGGTGTACCTAATAAAGTGGCCAGTGAGTGTATGTAGCATGTATGTAGCATGTATTTTTTTTTTTTCTTACATTCAACACATAGGCCGGATGATGGGACTACTACTGTCCCATCATTGGCTAATGTGTCAATCACCGTCATGGTAGCAGGCATCGCCCGATGGGACTTGTAGTCCCATCGGACGAGGCCGGCACAGCCCCCCGGCAGGCCGGCACAGCCCCCCGGGCAGTCGGCACAGACCCCCGGTATATGTGGTATATATGTAGTATGCATGTTGCATGCATGCAGTATATATGTGGTATATATGTAGTATGCATGTTGCATGCATGTAGTATATATGCAGTATGTATGTTGCATGTATGTAGCATGTAGTATGTATTTTTTTTTTTTTTTTTTACATTCAACACATAGGCCGGATGATGGGACTACTACTGTCCCATCATTGGCTAATGTGTCAATCACCGTCATGGTAGCAGGCATTGCCCGATGGGACTTGTAGTCCCATCGGACGATGCCTGCACAGACCCCCGCAGCCTGCACAGACCCCCGGACAGTCAGCACAGACCCCCGGCAGGCCGCTCAGACCCCCGGACAGTCTGTACAGACCACCGGCAGGCCGGCACAGCCCCCTGGAAGGCCGGTACAGATCCCTGGGCAGTCGGCACAGACCCCCGGGAGGCTGGTACAGACCCCCGGGAGGCTGGTACAGACCCCCGGGAGGCTGGTACAGACCCCCGGGAGGCTGGTACAGACCCCCGGGAGGCTGGTACAGACCCCCGGCAGTCCGCACAGACCCCCGGGAGGCTGGTACAGACCCCCGGCAGTCCGCACAGACCCCCGGGAGGCTGGTACAGACCCCCGGCAGTCCGCACAGACCCCCGGCAGTCCGCACAGACCCCCGGCAGTCCGCACAGACCCCCGGCAGTCCGCACAGACCCCCGGCAGTCCGCACAGACCCCCAGCAGTCCGCACAGACCCCCGGCAGTCCGCACAGACCCCCGGCAGTCCGCACAGACCCCCGGCAGTCCGCACAGACCCCCGGCAGTCGGCACAGAACCCCGGGCAGTCGGCATAAACCCCCCCCCCGGAAGGCCCGAACTGACGGCGCATCATGATGCGCACAGACCGCGCATCATGATGACGTCATTTCGGCAGCCAATCGGAGCCACAGCAGTGGCTCTTTGCATTATGGGAACTTTCGATTCTGATATCCGGTATTGAAAAAATATCGGTACTCGGTATCGGAATTCCGATACAGCGAATATCGTCCGATACCCGGTATTTGCAGTATCGGAATGCACAACACTAAGTGTGATTATCCTAATCGGCCCAATTCTCTCAGATGAGAGAATCTACGGTCTCCTGCCATTACTGTGATTTAAAAAAAAAAAAAAAAAATCACCTTTAAACAAGGCGCAATTTCAGTTAGGTGAACATGGCTTTAGAGCTTATTTACATGTTATATTTTTATGTTTTTTTTTTTTTTTTTATTAATTATTTTAAGAATTTAAAGTAATTGCAAAATCAATATGACTTCCAAAAATGTAGTCACGTGCACGTTTTCTTTGCAAGTTTTTTTTTTTTTTTTTTTTTTTTTTTTTACACTTGACATGTTTTACGGCAGCATTTCTCTATAGCGATAAATGAGGTTTGGTAGGTAAAAAAAAGTGCCAAAAATGCATAAAAAACTGCACAAGTTCCCCGCTGTGCTTTACCAGCTATATAAAATACAACATAAGTGCTACGTGCGTCCATAACCTAAGGCCGTGTTCACATGATGCATTCCAGTGTTTTTTGTTTTGCTGCGATTTTCCTAAATTGCAGCATTTTTGCATCTTTCTTTTTGTGGAAAATTTGCATCTGGAATACATTGTTTGAAAGTGGCTTAAGGGTCAATTTCTGCAATATAGATTCTATTGTAAAAACACGTGACGGAAAATCAGTTCTATTCATCTGAGTAGGGACAGGTGCAGAAATGTCTTCCAACAAAATCCGCAACAAATACGGTACTCAACATGTGAACATACTCTTAATGGATCTAGCAATTATATGTAATTTTTAATTGTCATGAATAGAAAGAACCTAAATCTGCTCCTACACATAATATGTATAAGAAAAACTTTTGTTATATATCCCTCCTTGTTCTCCCATATACATGACTGTCACCATACATAGCCCATTCTGTGACACCACTGCCATCTGTTGGAGAAAGTGGATAACACAAAGTATTTCAATTTATTTTTTCTTTCTGCCTTTGTGATTTGTTAACCATGACTCTGTAAGGTAGCTTATAATAATACATTTTATTTTTATAGCGCCGACATATTCCGCAGCACTTCACATTTCAGAGGGGACTTGTACAACCATAGACATTACAGCATAACAATAATCACATAGATCATAACAAATACCAAGAGGAATGAGGGCCCTGCTCGCAAGCTTACAATCTATGAGGAAAGAGGTAGACACGAAAGGTGGGTGGTAACAGTTGCCCTGATTGTATGGACCAGCCATAATGTTAAGTGTGTAACAGTACAGACACAGAGGGCTAATGGATGCATAAAGCATGTGGGAACATGATGCGGGGAACCTGGTTATGGTAAATTTTTTGACTGTGCCACACAGGGATAGTTAGGTTAATGTGTTGAGCTGGTAGGCCAGTCTGAATAAATGCGTTTTCAGGGCATGCTAAAAATTGTAGGGTTTGGGGACTAATCATATTGACCTGGGAAGTGCATTCCAAAGAATTGGCGCAGCACGTGTAAAGTCTTGGAGACGGGATTGGGAGGTTCTGCATATTGAGTATGCTAACCTCAGGTTATTAGCAGAACGGAGGGTGCGGGTAGGGTGGTATATGAAACAAGGGAGGAGATGTAGGGTGGTGCTGAGCTATGGAGGGCTTTGTGGGTGAGGGTAATAAGTTTATGCTGAATTCTGGAGTGGATGGGTAGCCAGTGTAATGACTGGCACAAGGTAGAGGCATCTGTGTAACGATTGGTGAGGAATATGATCCTGCCAGCAGCATTCAAGACAGATTGGAGAGGGGAGAGTTTGGTAAGAGGGAGACTGATTAGAAGAGAGTTACAATAGTCAAGACGAGAATGAATAAGAGAAACAGTAAGGCTAAGTGCACACGTACCGGAACTCTCGCGGAAATTACCGCGAGAATTCTGGAATTCCAGTCCGCGGGAAAATCGCATTTTAAATTCCCGCGATTTTCCCGCGGAAAAACTAGCATTTTGCAAGCGTAATTAGCTTGCAGAATGCTAGCATTCTCCAAGCGATCTGTAGCATCGCTTGGAGAACTGATTGACAGGTTGGTCACACTCGTCAAACATAGTGTTTGACAAGTGTGACCAACTTTTTACTACTGAGGCTGCCTATGCAGCATCAGTAGTAAAAGATAAATTGTAAAAAAAAATAAATATTGTTATTCTTACCCTCCGACGTCCTGCGCATCCATTCCCAGTAATCCTTTGCGAAAATGCCCGCGATGACGTCAGTTCTCGCGGGATCGCGACGTCTCGCGGTAATTCGCGATGACGTCGCGCTAATGACCGCGAGACTTCACGATCCCACGAGAACGGACGCCATCGCGGGCATTTTCGCAAAGGACTACTGGGAAAGGGAGCGTGAAGAGAAGCGGAAAGACTGCGCGGGACGTCGGAGGGTGAGAATAACAATATTTTTTATTTTTAAATTCTATTTTTTACAGGGGTATGGTACCCAAAGCCCGGAGGACAGTCTCCTCTCCTCCGGATCGTGGGTACCATCCGCAATTGTTCTGCTTACTTTCCGCATGGTGTGCACAGCCACATGCGGAATGTAAGCAGAACAATGCATTCCTATGGGTGCGGGATCGCCGCGATTCCGCAAATTAATGAGCATGCTGCGGTTTTTACCGCGAAGCGATTCCGCCGCGGTAAAAACCGCAGCATTAGCACAGCATTGCGGAATCCCATAGGAATGCATGGGATGCTTATTTTTCGCGTTTTCGCGGCAAAATCGCACGGTTAAAACCGCCGCGGAAACGCGAAAAAAACGCCACGTGTGAACTCAGCCTAAGAGTTTTTGCGGAGTCAAAAGTAAGAAAAGGTCGAATTCTAGAAATGTTTTTGAGGTGCAGATGACGAGAGCGAGCCAGTGATTGGATGTGGGGGGCAAAGGAAAGCTCGGAATCAAGTATGACCCCAAGACAGCGGGCATGTTGCTGGGGAGTAATAGTGGAGCCACACACAGAAATGGTAATGTCGGGTATAGGTACATTAGTAGAGGGAGGAAACACAAGGAGTTCAGTCTTTGACAAGTTCAGTTTCAGATATAGTGAGGACATGATGTTAGACACAGCGTTTAGACAATTGCCGGTGTTTTCTAGAAAGGCAGGCGTGATGTCAAGAGAAGAAGCGTATAATTGGGTGTTGTCAGCATAGAGATGGTACTGGAATCCAAATCTACTGATTGTTTGGCCAATAGGGGCAGTGTACAAGAAGAAGAGTAGGGGGCCTAGAACCGATCCTTGAGGGACCCCAACAGTAAGGGGAAGGTGAGAGGAGGAGGAACCGGCAAAAGATACAGTAAAGGAGCGGTCGGAGAGATAGGAGGAAAACCAAGAGAGAACGGTGTCCTTGAGGCTATTGGAGCTGAGCATGGTGAGGAGGAGCTGATGATCCACAGTGTCGAAGGCTGCAGAGAGATCCAAGAGAATTAGCATGGAGTAATGACCATTTGATTTAGCTGTTAGTAGATCATTAGAGACTTTAGTGAGGGCAGTTTCAGTAGAGTGTAGAGAGCAGAAACCGGATTGGAGAGGGTCGAGAAGTGAGTTATCAAAGAGATAGCTTCAGAAGTAACTTCTGCACGTGCTGTGATAAAAGTACCAGGGCGTAAATTAGTATGTAATCTGGTACATCACATGTAGACTTTTAGCACAAGAAAAAAAAAACTATGGCAATTTAAGTTTTTTTTTTTTTTCTTTGTTGAAAAGGATAAAGGAGGATTATGATATTCTGAAGTTGTGTATTTTGTTGGTACTTTCTGCACGTGTTATAGTGAAGCACACTTCTGCTTACAAGACTCTTTTGGACTGGAGAACTAATTTGTCCACTGACACAGGAAAGCTGC
The DNA here is from genome assembly GCF_039654945.1 of Dendrobates tinctorius. Classification (NCBI taxonomy): domain Eukaryota; kingdom Metazoa; phylum Chordata; class Amphibia; order Anura; family Dendrobatidae; genus Dendrobates; species Dendrobates tinctorius. The sequence goes on along the minus strand of NW_027361838.1, from coordinate 11,830,639 downwards.
AGAAAAAGTTTACTACTCCCAGACATACTGTTGTTCCTCTGCTAATTAGTGGTTTTTTTTTTTTTTTAGCTTGGGAACGCCATTATCATAACAAATGTATGCGGATCTTTTATATTCCCACAGAAACGCAAACGATCAAATGCTTATAATCAAGGGGAACTGGATGCATTGGAGTATCACAGAAAGGTAAGTGACATAATTGCAAATTTTGGCCCATCCTTTGGCGGGTAGATGAAGCCTCACAGCAGTGACTGGGTTTGAAAATCTGTAGAAATCTTGTGTGTGTGTATATATATATATATATATATATATATATATATATATATATATATATATATATCTTTTTGTTACATTCCTGGGTGGGGCTTAAAGCGAACCTGTCAGCAGGATTGTGCTCAGTAAACTACAGGCATTGTCAGGTTGGCACTGTTGTACTAATTGAAATTATACCTGGGGTGAAGAAATCCGTCTTGTGGTTCTTGTTTAATCAGTGTTAGAAGTTTTCTGTTCATATTAATCCTGTCATGGTTTGAACAGGGTTCTTGCCCTGCACTCACAGGGTTAAGTGTTCATGGCCTCTTTCTGGATCTGGGAGGGGTATTTATACTCACTCTTTACCAGGGTTCTCTGTCAGCTATACTGTTGTTCTGGTGTGTCTGACCCCTGGTGGGCGTGTATTCTGCGTTGCTTGTTTGCTTCCTGTGTATGACCCGGTCTGTTCCCTCACTCTGTATTCCGTCTCTCGTTTTGGTACTATAGTCTTTTCTGATTCTGACCTCCTGGCTTGGCTATTGTTACTCTGTTACAGTTTGTCCCTATTGTACCGTCTATTGCCCGTTCTGGTTTTCTGATCTATTGCTACGTCCTGACTATCCATTCTGTCTAACCCTTTGGTACTGTCCTGCTATCTCGTGCTTTGACCCAGCTTGATCTGGTTTCTGTCTATGCCCCTTGGTAACATTGTCCTGTAGTTACCTTTCTAGGAGTTTCCCTGCAGCTCCTAGATCTGTGGAGCTTAGGCCACACCCCCAGCAGTCATGTGCTTCCGGTCCTGATACTCTGAAGCACGCATTGTCTCCGCTGCTGCCCTGCTCCACAGGTATCTTTGAGCACTGTTTTTGTACTCAGGACACACGCACTGGCTCAGTGAGCAAGTGCAGTGCGGTGTTGCTGACAAATCCTGTACTCAGGGGCAGGACTATAGAAAGAGTTTTATCTTGGTGCTCTAGGCCATAGGAAACAAGGCAAGACCTGCCCACAGGCCACCTGCAGCGCAAACATTGTCCCTCATTATAGAGACAGAGAGAGACAGACTATATGTACTTTGGGGCAGCCTGTGGGCAGGTCCCTTCTTGGTTTCTGTGGCTTAGAGCACAGAGACAAGACCATGCCTACAGTCTAGTTGTGTGGATGACTTTTATTTATTTTCCTCACTTATATAGTACCATTAATTCCACAGCACTTGATAGACCTGATCATCACTGTCCCCATCAGGGTTCACAATCTAAATTCCATATCAGTATTTTGTGTGTTGCTTTCTTAAATGGGTATTCTGTGTGTTTTGATTAAAAAAAAAAATAAAAAAAATAAAAAGCAGTGGCAGACTCTACTTTTATCCTCAGTGGAAATCAGATCTTGTCAAGGAAAGACTATGTCCTGATTGGTAACTGAAGCCGCTCATCTATGACTAAAAGCCTAAGGCTGATTGGAGTAATAAAGTTAATTTTCCATCCCCATGACTGCACCTTAGGACAGAGCAGATCTGCTCCCAAAGACAGGAAACTTACAGATTTAAAAGGCGGAGTCTTTGTGCCCACTTCAGTGGTTTCCTGTCCTTGGAGGGAGACCTACAGTCCCTGGTGATACATACAGTAGGTTGAACAAAAACATAGGTCCATCAACTTCAACCTTTTTTAAAAAGCTGTGCTAGTGTCTGCTATTACTATATCTTGTGGTCGAGCATTCCACATTGGCTGATCTAACTGCGAAGAACCCTTTCCTATTTGGCTGTCAGAATTGCCTTTCTCCAACCCGTAGTGAATGTCCCCTGGCACTTATTATGGTCTATGGAAGAAATAAGTCATGCACCAGTCCTTTGTACTGACCACACATATTTGTACATGCAGGGCCGGTTTTAGGCAAAGTGGTTCCCTAGGCAAAGTTTAAAGTGGGGCCCCAAATGCTAACATATTGCACATCACACAAAAGCATTTTGAATGTATTTACATGCGCTGAGTTCAGGCCGCTAAATGAGTGTGACTGACAATATTGAAGTCGTTCAACACTTGTTTCCCGGCCTCTTTCCACCGTCTGAGAAAGAATGATGGGGACAGAACAATCACTAATGGATCAATATGTTCCCGTACAGTATCATGTTATCAGCAGCACATCTACAGTTTATACCCCATAGTCCACCATAAATTATAATGTGCCCCTATAGTCCTCCATATAGTATAATACACTCCTCATAGCCCTCCATATATTAAAATACACTCAGTCCTCCATATAGTATAATACACTCCTCATTGTGCTCCATATAGTATAATACACCGTCAGTCATCCATGTAGTACAATTCACTTCTCATAGTATAATGCACCTCATAGTCCTTCATATAGTATAAAGTATACCCCATAGTCCTCGATACAGTATCATGCAGCCACCCCTTAGAGCATTATGCAGCCACCCCAGAGTATAATGCAGCCACTCCACAGAATATAATGTAACCCCCCCATAGAATATAATGCTGCCCCCCCTCATATAGTATAATTCAGCCCCTCCATAGAATATAATGCAGCCCCTTATATATTATAATGTAGCCCTCCTCATATATCATAATGCAGCCCCCATAGAATATAATGTAGCCCCTCAAAGAATACAATGTAGCCTCCTCGTATAGTATAATGTAGCCCACTCATAGAGTATGATGCAATCACCTCTCAGAATATAATAAATATAATACAGCCCCTCATAGAATATAATGTAGCCCTGAATAGAATATAATGTAGCCCCCCCCATAGAATATAATGTACCCTCCCATGGTATATGGCACAGCCCACATAGTACAGTGCTATGCAAATTAATTGGGACAAAGCATTTTTTAATTAAAATCGTAAGTTGGTTACCAGTCAGCGATTCAAGCCAGTTTTAACTGCTTTGAACAGGTGTGAGTGCCTGTTCAAAGCAGTTAAAACTGGTTTGAATCACTGACTGGTAACCAACTTACGATTTTACTTAAAAAATGCTTTATCCCAATTAATTTGCACAGCACTGTATATGGCACAGCCCATAGTATATTAGCCACATCTATATATAATCTATATATATATAAAAATCAATGTGCGTGTGTATCACCAACCAATCACGAAGCATCTTTCATTTCACCAGAGCTGTTCAAAAGAAGCTAAGCTGTGATTGGTTGCTATGACCAACAGTCTTCCTTGCAACCAATCACTAAGCGTCTCTCATTTCACCAGAGCTGGTTAAAAGTAGCTGAGCTGTGATTGGTTGCTATGTGCAAGTTTTCCCACTTGACAACACCTCAGCAGACACTGAAATGATGGGAGAAATCTAGCATCCCCAGGAACATAAGCTCCAGCCATCGTCTGTCCCCCAGAAAGGAGCAGTGAGTACTTGACAGAAATGAATCCCCCCCCCCCCCTCCCGTGTGGTATCATTAAGTGACACACATGAATGTAGGAAAGTGCACATATCAAATGTCATGTGGATTTAATATTTTCTCACAGACACTTTTATGCATTACTGATGTGTTACTGTGCTCTGATGCTGTGAGTTTTTTGAAAGTGCTACTTTCCCCATAATTCACCTGAATATACCCATATAACACGTAATGCTTTTCCCATAACAACCCATTAAATATGATACTATACTGCATACAGATGCTGTACATCCATGAGCAACTCAGCCGGACAAATTACAAGTTGACGGTGCATGAAAATGTGTGTGAAGGTTTCTCTACTGTACTAATGTATAAGGTTTGTGCCTGTACTTTGGTGAAAAGCATGACTGTGATATTTATGGTGGCAGATAAGTGAGAATATCAGCCTGATCAGTAGAAAACCTGGGATCTTAGTGATCCATGTATCTGTGCAATGTCACTATTCTACTTTTACTGGCTTTGACGGGATGATGTGGGATATTAGGGGTAGTAGTCCGGTAGCTCTGGCTGACGGGATGATGTGGGATATTAGGGGTAGTAGTCCGGTAGCTCTGGCTGACGGGATGATGTGGGATATTAGGGGTAGTAGTCCAGTAGCTCTGGCTGACGGGATAATGTGGGATATTAGGGGTAGTAGTCCAGTAGCTCTGGCTGACGGGATGATGTGGGATATTAGGGGTAGTAGTCCGGTAGCTCTGGCTGACGGGATGATGTGGGATATTAGGGGTAGTAGTCCAGTAGCTCTGGCTGACGGGATGATGTGGGATATTAGGGGTAGTAGTCCAGTAGCTCTGGCTGACGGGATGATGTGGGATATTAGGGGTAGTAGTACGGTAACTCTGGCTGAAGGGCGATGAGGGATATTATAGTGAATGTGGCTATGTGGAGGGGGTGGGGCTATACACACTAAAGCTTTATATATAGATATCATTACAATTTGTTATAACTAACCGTAGTTAGTTACTATGCCCGGGCAGCGCCGGGCTCTTCAGCTAGTAGTATATAAGCACAGCCACATAGATGCCGGTATAGTTCAATGCGGCGGGGGAGTCGGCGTTGGTGTCAGGCGGCCCCCCTGCCTCACGGGCCCCATAGCGGCTGCGTGATGTGCCGCTAGCTGGGGGCGCCTGGGGGTGCGGGGGCCCTAGGGAGCTGCCTGGTCTGCCTGCCACTAACTCCATCGTTGTGTACATGTAAATGAGATCCCCTCTGAGGCGTCTTTTTTTTTTTTTTTTTTTTGTAAGCTAAATAAGCCCAACTTTTCCAACTTCTCATCATATGAGTGGCCTTCCTTCCATTGTAATAATCTAGCCTTTGTACTGACTCAAATTTCTGAATGTCCTTTTTAAATGTGGAGCCCAAAACTGGATCCCATATTCTAGATGTGGCCTTGCCAGTGATTTATAAAGGGGTAACAATACGTTGGGATCACAGGGTTTTATCTCTATACATCCTCAAATTTTGTTTTCATTTGTGGCTGCAGCTTGATATTGATACATAACAAAATAGTCCAAAACTAATAGCCACCTCAATTCAGCATATTATATCTCAATTTCTGCCACAGATTTGTGCAGACATAACAAAGGCAAATAGGCAAAAAATAGATGAATCAATAAAACCAATTATTTATTAATAAATTTCATAAAATTCTTTTTTACAAGGAAATTTCTAAAAAAGGGAGTACAAATGTAATGATAGATGCTCACAGAATTAAGCTTTATGCAACATAATCACAATGTTTTTTTCTTTTCTTTTTTAATTTTTTACATACAAATAATCTCCAAATAGTGTTTATTTCTTAAGCATTAATTCATAAGCTATATTTACATATAAACTTCTGTCTAAATATTTTTAGGGAAAGACCCAATAGTTCTAAAAGCAGAAGAAACACATCTTTGATTAAATAGTGTGAAATACACACTGCTAAAGGTAAATAACAATTGGGTTTAACTCCCTATACTATGTGTATACCATGATAATCAAAGACAAGGCTATCTAATGGAGTAATCACAATGCATAAATGCTCAGATAGTAGCAACTTTTGTTCTCAATGTTTCTCTGATTAATTACAAATACTTATAAACAAAAATGCATAAGCTTACCTGATTGTGTAAATATGTATCTAATTGTTGTAACAAAGGAACAACCTAACTGTGTGTGCGGCAAAGAAAATTTCTCCTTAATATGAATATATCCAATGCCTAGTGCAGAGAACTACAGGTTAATCATGTGTCCTGCTTAATATGCCAGCTATACTGATTCAATTTGAAATAAGCTATTCCTGCATGATGAGAAATTTTCTTTGCCGCACACACAGTTAGGTTGTTCCTTTGTTACAACAATTAGATACATATTTATACAATCAAGTAAGCGTATGCATTTTTGTTTATAAGTATTTGTAATTAATCAGAGAAACATTGAGAACAAAAGTTGCTACTATCTGAGCATTTATGCATTGTGATTACTCCATTAAGGATTAGTTAGCCTTGTCTTTGATTATCATGGTATACACATAGTATAGGGAGTTAAACCCAATTGTTATTTATCTTTAGCAGTGTGTATTTCACACTATTTAATCAAAGATGTGTTTCTTCTGCTTTTGGAACTATTGGGCCTTTCCCTAAAAATATTTAGACAGAAGTTTATATAAATATAGCTTATGAATTTATGCCTAAGAAATAAACACTATTTGGAGATTATTTGTATGTAAAAAATTAAAAAAGGAAAGAAAAAAACATTCTGTGATTATGTTGCATAAAGCTTAATTCTGTGAGCATCTATCATTACATTTGTACTCCCTTTTTTAGAAATTTCCTTGTAAAAAAGAATTTTATGAAATTTATTAATAAATGATTGGTTTTGGTGATTCATCTATTTTTTGCCTATTTGCCTTTGTTATGTCTGCACAAATTTGTGGCAGAAATTGAGATATAATAGCTTGATATTGAGTACTGCTGCTCAGCCTACGTTGAACCAGAATACCCAAGTTCCTCTCCTGTTCTGTAGTCACATGTGTGGTCCTATTTAATGTATATGCAGCTATAGGATTACTGCGTCCCAGGTGCAATAGGCTGTGTTCACATGTAGTGGTTTTTTGTGTTTTCGCGCGATTTTGCCGCGGAAACACAAGCTGTGCTAATGCTGCGGATTTTTCCGCGGCGGAATTGCATCGTGGACAACTACGAAGCTTGCTCATTCTTTGTGCGGAATCGTGGGAAAATCCGCACACATAGGAATGCATGTTCTGCTTACTTTCCGCTTGTGGCTGTGCCCACCATGCGAAAAGTAAGCAGAACATTTGCAGATGGTACCCACGGTCTGGAGGAGAGGAGATTCTCCTCCAGGCTCTGGGTACCATATCCCTGTAAAAAAAATAGAATAAAAATAAAAAAATTTGTCATATTCTCACCTTCTGATGTCCCTCGCAGCGTCCCCGGGCCTCAGCGATGCTCCCGCAGGTCCCGTTCCCAGTGATGCATTGCGACAATGACCTTTGATGTCGCGGTCTCGCGATACCGCTATGTCATTGAGGCTGTGTGCCCACGATGCGATTTTTAAGCGTTTTTGCCGCGAAAACGTTTAAAAATCGTGTACAGAACGCACCCCATGCATTCCTATGGCATTCCGCACATGCTGTGCTAATGCTGCGCTTTTTTCCGCGGCGGATTCTCCTCCAGGCTCTGGGTACCATATCCCTGTAAAAAAAATAGAATAAAAATAAAAAAATTTGTCATATTCTCACCTTCTGATGTCCCTCGCAGCGTCCCCGGGCCTCAGCGATGCTCCCGCAGGTCCCGTTCCCAGTGATGCATTGCGACAATGACCTTTGATGTCGCGGTCTCGCGATACCGCTATGTCATTGAGGCTGTGTGCCCACGATGCGATTTTTAAGCGTTTTTGCCGCGAAAACGTTTAAAAATCGTGTACAGAACGCACCCCATGCATTCCTATGGCATTCCGCACATGCTGTGCTAATGCTGCGCTTTTTTCCGCGGCGGAATCGCATCGCGGAAAAAATCGCAGCATGCTCATTCTTTTGTGCGGAATCGCAAAGAATTGCCGCGTTTCCGCACCCATAGGAATGCATTAGAATCGCTTACTTCCCGCATGTGGCTATGCCCAACATGCGCTAAGTTAAGCGTCTCATGTGCGGTTGGTACCCACGGTGTGGAGGAGAGGAGACTGTCCTCCAGGCCCTGGGTACCATACACCTGTAAAAAAAAAAAATTAAAAATCGGGGTATATTTGCCTTCCGACGTCCCGCGCTGCCTTCCCGGGCCTCAGCGTTCCCAGTAATGCCTTGCGGCAAGGTCCTGAGATGACGTAGTCTTGCGTGACTCTAGCGGTCTCGTGAGATCACTATAGCAACGCGGACCAACGTCATCACAGGTATCGCAAGGCATCGCTGGGAACGGGAGCGTCACTGAGGCTGCGCGGGACGTCGGAAGGTAAATATACCCCGACTTTTTTTTTTTTTTTTTTTTTTTTCCCCCTCATTTTTCTCATTTTATCTTTTACTATTGATGCCGCATAGGCAGCCTCAATAGTAAAAAGTTGGTCACACTTGTCAAACACTGTTTGACGAGTGTGACCAACCTGTCAATCACTTTCCAAGCGATGCTTCAAATCGCTTGGAAAGTGCTTGACTATCGCATGCGAAAATCGCGAACATAAGCGCTGTGAAATCGCGCGGGGAAAAAAACGCGTGATTTCTGGGAAGGAGTCCGGTTTTCATTGTCTGAATTAAATCGCTACGTGGGCACATAGCCTGAAGGTCATTGTCGCAATGCAACACTGGGAACAGGGCCTGCCGGGAGCATCGCGATGATTGGGAACGCTGTGCGGGACGCCGGAAGGTGAGAAAAACACCATTTTTTATTTATAACATTAGATCTTTTTACTACTGATGCTGCATAGGCAGCCTCAATAGTAAAAAGTTGGTCCCACTAGTCAAACACTGTGTGACCAACCTGTCAATCAGTTTTCCAGCTATGCTACAGATCGCTTGGAAAAGGCTAACATTCTGCAAGCTAATTACGCCTGCAAATTGCTAGTTTTTCTGCGGGAATTACACATGCGATTTTTCTCGCATATTTCCCGAGGAATGGAATTCCGGAATTCCCGCGGAAATTTCCATGGCAATTCTGCAACGTGTGCACATAGCCTTACTCTACATTTATCTACATTAAACCTCATTTGCCAAGTGTTTGCCCATTCAGACATCTTATCCAGATCATTTTGCAAAATTGTACTATCAAGGTCAGATTTTAGTATCCTACATAGTTTTGTGTCATCAACAAAGACTGACACTTTAATCTCAATCCCATCCACAAGTTCATTATTAAAGAGGTTCAAAAGAATCAGTCCTAGCACAGATCCCTGCAGTCCCCTCTGCTGACTATAACTCATTTATTACAACTTGGTTTCCGACAGGGCTGTGGAGTCGGAGTCGTGGAGTCGGAGTTAGTTTTGGTTGGAGTCGGTAGAAATGTACCGACTCCAGCTTTAAAAAAAATGTATTAATATTTCATAATTGAACTTTCATATGAATTTTATAAATGTTACTCAAATATATATGTTCTATCAAACTATGAACAACAGTGATAAGCAGTTTTGCTGGAGATGGAGACATTTCTTACTTCTTGTGTGTCACTGTTCTCCACTGCCCTTTATCTAATCTTATACTTGGTTAACCTCATGCTGCCCCAACGCCCCTACTTACAATGTATGAAACTGAAAGTGAAAATGTGTTGCAAATTCTTAGTAGTAAAGCTCCTCCTCTAGACTAGATCATACTAGGTGTGCTTCTTCCAAGCATCTCACAGCTACCTGCTACTCAGAAGAGGAAGACTGTAAGAAGTATTATCCTTTCAACAAACTTTGCATCAGTTAACTGTGAGTACATGAGGAATAATAACAGTATTACTGACCACTATATCAGTTGTACGACCTGGCAATAATTTTGTACAATTGTTTTTAGGAAAAACAATTGTCATTTGGATTGTGAATGCAGAATTAAAAACCTGAGAATGTCAAAGAAGCATCACATTAAATCAGCTGTATTTGAACATTTCACCATCACTCAAGATAGAAAACATTATGTCTGTCAGTGTATGACAAATGATCCAGACGAAAACAAATGCTGTGACGCCAAGATGAGTGCATATTCAGGCAAAGATAAAAATGCTCCTACCAGAGCTTCTAATCTAAAGAGACATTTACAGCGCTTTCATCCAGAAGTACTGAAAGCAGTGGATGAGAGAGACTGCATCCAAACCAATGAACCAGTGCCCAGCTCTTCCAGCCAAACAAAGGAGCAGAGAACTTTACAGCCATCAGTTGCAAGATATTTTGTCAGTGACAAAGTTACTGTGACAATGACAGTAGATACATTTAAAAAACAGATCATAGAGCTTGTTGTAAAGGATAGTGTGCCTATTTCATTATTTTCACGACCAGCTTTTATGTGTCTGAATGGGGAAATGGCCCGCAAGCTTGGTGTTTCTCTGGAGAGAGAGAGTATTAGAAAATTAGTAATCGAAGAAGCTTTTAAACAAAAGGAAGAACTTAAAAAAAACTCTCAAGGGACGCTTTCTGTTTCTTAAAATGGATGCCTGCACACGTCACAGAGTGAACTATTTTGCCATCAATGTCCGATTTGTTTGTGACAGAAATGAAATAGTTACCAAGACATTGGCAGTAAAAGACACCAAAGCTCATCACACCAGTGAGTTTCTCCAGGTCTTGGTGGAAAAGGTTCTGCAAGAACATGAACTTAAAAAAGAGCAAGTTCTTTCTGTCGTAACTGACAATGCTTCAAATATAATAATTACTATTACGCTAATGAATGAGAGTAATGATGGTGACCAGCAGCTAGAAGAACATTCTGGGTCCACAGACACAGAAATGTTTGAAATAGAGGAACACAGTATTGTAACTGAGGAGCAAACTGAAGTTGCTTCAGATGAACAGCAACATGATAGTTTAGATGATCTTGTTGAAACTGTGTCAATATGTTCTTTCATTCATCACATGCGCTGTGTTGTGCATACGCTACAGCTGGCTATAAGAGACAGTCTGCAAGAAGGACATGCTGCTGCACTGATTGGCAAGGTGAGAAAATTGGCTACTGTTGCCAGAACCCCTAAAGTTGACTCAATTTTGAAGAGACGTGCTGGAAAAGGGGCAATTATTGATCAAGCCACACGATGGGGCAGTACTTAATGATTCAGCACTTGGTAGAACTGAAAACCTTTTTTGTAAACATGGCTAACCCTCAACTGACGCTAAATGAAAGTCAGTGGAATCAGGTGACTGAGCTGGAAAAATTGCTAGAGCACCCATTTACAGTGACTAAAAAATTACAAGCAGAGGACTTAACTCCAGGTATTTTCTTAAAGGAGTGGAAGAACCTGATGTTTCGCCTGTCCCAAAGAGGAGGGTTAATTGCAAGTGGCATTGCTACATCAATGAAACGGAGAGAGGAGCTACTATTACAAAATAACATTCTTTTGGCAGCTGTTTATGTAGACCCAATGCATCAGATTCTTCTAGATGATCAACAGCTAAGTAAAGGAAAAGAAGCTCTGTTTGAAATAGCAGTAAGGATGAAAGGGTTGCAGAACAGTCAGGAGGAACAAGAAGAATTTGGTCATCCTGCCACATCTTCACCCTCATCATCAACTGATGAAGAATTTAATTTAGAAAAATATTTGGATCACAAGCACCGTGCAAAGCGTTCCCGCATAGAAGAAGAGTCATCCCCATCAAGGAACACAGCCAGTACATTTCAGCAGAATTTTTCATGTGCACTAAAAGAAATTGAGAAATTTGACCGTTCATCAAAAATAACAGTGCAACAAGCGATTCCTCTGTATCCTGACATTGTCAGAGATGTTGCCCGAGTGGTTACTGCTTTTGCCACCAACACAAGTTAGTGTTGAGAGGTTGTTCTCTGCTCTCAAAATAATTAGATCAGATTTGAGGGCATCCATGAAGGAGGATCTGACAGAGGCAATACTTTTTCTGAGGACAAATTTATAGATTTCTTCTTATTAACTGCATAAAAGTGTTTATTGCATATTTACTTACAGTTTAGAAAAGTTTATAAAAGTTATTTGCTATATTCTAATTGTATTCTAATAAATGTAGTTTTTGCTCTAAGTGGTCTGATTACTTATATGATGGTGAGAAACTGAATAAGCACGATGTTTAATATTTTACAACAGTAAATTTGTTGTTATGAATTGGCCATTTATGAAGGAGTCGGAGCCGGAGCCTGATAAAATCCAGGAGTCGGAGTCGCAACTGTGGCTTACCGACTCCACAGCCCTGGTTTCCGGTCATTTAGCCCAGTGGTCCCCAACCTTTTTTGCACCAGGGACCGGTTTCAAGCAAGACCATTCTTCCGTGGCCCGGCAGGGCGGGGATGGAGGTGTGGCAGGGGCGGGGCTTTGGTCATAAGGGGGCGGGGCTATGGACGCGGTTGTAGTGTAGCAGTGCATACTTATAATTAAATAACATTTATAATGTGACTCAACTCACCATAGGTTTTGAATAAGTGCTCCATCACCCCCTTCTCCCCATCATTGCCTTCACCCCATCACTCCCTTCTCCCCATCATTGCCTTCACCCCATCACTGCCATCTCTCCATCATTGCCTTCACCCAATCACTCCCTTCTCCCCATCATTGCCTTCACCCCATCACTCCCTTCTCCCCATCATTGCCTTCACCCCATCACTCCCCTCTCCCCATCATTGCCTTCACCCCATCACTGCTGTCTCCCCATCATTGCCTTCACCCCATCACTGCCATCTCTCCATTTTTGCCTTCACCCCATCACTCCCTTCTCCCCATCATTGCCTTCACCCCATCACTCCCTTCTCCCCATCATTGCCTTCACCCCATCACTGCTGTCTCCCCATCATTGCCTTCACCCCATCACTCCCTTCTCCCCATCATTGCCTTCACCCCATCACTGCTGTCTCCCCATCATTGCCTTCACCCCATCACTGCCATCTCTCCATCATTGCCTTCACCCCATCACTCCCTTCTCCCCATCATTGCCTTCACCCCATCACTGCTGTCTCCCCATCATTGCCTTCACCCCATCACTCCCTTCTCCCCATCATTGCCTTCACCCCATCACTCCCTTCTCTCCATCATTGCCTTCACCCCATCACTCCCTTCTCTCCATCATTGCCTTCACCCCATCACTCCCTTCTCCCCATCATTGCCTTCACCCCATCACTCCCTTCTCCCCATCATTGCCTTCACCCCATCACTGCCGTCTCTCCATCACTCCCCTCATGGCCTTCTCCTCATGTCCCCATCTCCTCCAGGGCCAGGCTACACAAACACACACACACATACATGTACACACACACAGACACACACATTATACATACACACACACACACACACACACACACACACACATTACACACACACACATTATATATACACACACCACCTCTCTCCTCTCACCTGTCGCAGCATCGCCCGCGCGTCCTTGCTCTCACACAGCAGCGGCGCTCTCCTCTCTGTGTCACTCAGAGACAGGAAGCGCGGGCGGCGGGCAGGAAGCTGGACGGGTCCTTGCAGCTCCGCTCCTGCTATCCCCTCTTGCAGGCAGCGGAGCTGCTTGGATCGCTCCCTGGCCGCCGCTAAGAATTGCTGTGCGCCGCCCCATCCCCCGCTACGCCACTGACCACCCCTGGCTCCCCTTGTGTCCGCGGACCGGCAAGGGCACTGCAGCGGCCCGGTGCTGGGCCGCGGACCGGCGGTTGGGGACCCCTGATTTAGCCAATTCCTTACCCATCTGCATATAGTTTCCCCCAGTCCCTGCATATGGGGCTTCAGTATAAGGCTGTTATGTGGTACATGAGAAACTAGGTCTGAGCTGAAAAAGTAAATTAATGTGTATGCAATATGTAAATGCGTATAAACACATGACCTTTACACAGCGAAAACCAGATACAAAAAACAAATATCCTAAAATAAAGTAAAAAATAAATTGCAAAAATTGCATGAAGGTAGTAATGTACAAGCCATCCCGCCACGTCAAGGCAACCCTTGTTTTTTATGTTGTACAGTATCAATTGCTTTTGCAAAGTCCAGATAAATCACATCATTTGCATTAACAACATCCAGATTTGCACTTGCCTCTTAGAAACCCAACATGTTAGTTAGACACAAATTATCTTTCATGAATTCATGCTGGTTGTCAGTTGTATTATTCTCTGCAATATATCTCTGCAAGTCAGCTCTTATAATGCCCTCAACTGTTCTGCACACTACTAATGTCAGGCTTACCAGACAGTAGTTGCCTTGATCCACCTCCTTACCTTTCTTAAATATTGGTACCACATCAGCCATTCTCCAATCCTGTGGCGCCACCCCTGTTACAAGAGTCAAAATTGTACATGAAATTGTACATGAAAATTGAACATGAGATACAGTGGTCTGTCAATTACCGAGCTCAATTCCCTCAATATGCATGGACGAAAGCCATCTGTGGCGGGGGATTTGTCATTGTTTAATTTGCCCAGATGCAGGTGTACATCTTCATGTGTTAAACTAATTATATCAGGCGGTTGATTTTTGCCTTGTTGAATGAGCTCTAGAACAGTTAAGCCCCCGTTACACACTGCGGTATCGCTAGCAATATCGCTGTAAAGTCACCGATTTTGTGACGTTGCAGCGATATCGCTGCATGTGATACTTGCCTCCGACCGGCTCCCCCGCTGGTTATCGCTGATCGCGCGAGAAGCTCCTGGATCATTCCTCGTCGGCCACTTCCTGCGGTGCTTCCTGCTGTGACGACGAGCGACGCGTGGAGCCGGGCGGGAGGACGCAGGATCGCCGCGTCTGACAGGTAAGTAGCGATCCCCGTCCCCAGCGATGTCGCTGGTGAGATCTGCCAGTGTGGCAGCTCACTAGCGACCACCTAGCGATGCACCAGCGATCCTGACCGCGTCATATCACTGTTCGGGATCGCAGGTGCATCGCTAGGTGTAACGGTACCCTTAGTTCATTGGTGGACACAGATGAAGAGTGCCTGTTTAATATCTCAGCCTTTTCTTTGTCCTCTATTATCGTCTTTTAAGGGGGTTTATATTTTTTTTTTTTTTTTTTTTTTTTTTTTTGCCATTTATTTTAATGTCTCTTTGGATAACTTTTCCAGCTTGATTTCTTTTTTTTTTTTTTTTTTTACTTATCTCATGTGTATAAAAATCTATTTGTGTACTCTCGTGCCTTCAAGATTTTGAATGCCCTTTGTTTTAGTCTTATTAAACTTTTGTAGTGTCTTATTTATCCATAATAGTTTCTTTTTATTCCTGGGCATTTTATTACCAGAGGGTATAAATTTTCTACAGGATTCTATTAGTATATCCTTAAACCTGCCTCTTTTACTCTGTGTGCACACGTTGCAGATTTAGATGTGGATCTGCAGCGTTTTTGGACGCCCAGATTTGCATCAAATCTGCACTGTAGTGCACTGCCAATGTTAATCTATGGGAAATGGAGTTTTGTTGTGCACACGCTGCAGAAAAAACCCGCGGATTTGAAGAGTTGTATTTTCCGCAACATGTCAATTTCTTGTGCGTATCTGCAGCGTTTCTGCACTCATTGACTTGCATTGAGTCAGGCACATCCACAGCAAAACCGCAGATGTAAACAGGATCTGCGGATTTGATGTGGGTGTGAGAAACGCTGCGGATCGGGAGTAGGGAAGTGTGTGGGCAGTGACTGTGTGCCTGTATAGTGTGTGCGGGGTCTGCGTGTATGTGTGCGTGCCGGTGTCTGCCTGAATCTGTGTCTGTGTGCGGGGGGGTCTGCCTGTGAAGCACCATGGGTATTAACCCCTTCTCAGGCTAGAAATATTGGCCCCAGCCGTCGGCTTTCCCTTTCTGGCACCGAAAATTGCGCGGGAGCGCATGCCTTTTTTTTTAAATTAAAGATGTTGCATGCAGATTTTGTGTGTATCTTTAACTATTTATGTACCATTTTATCTATCTATCCCTTATCTGTGTGTGTAATGGAGTATGGGTTGGACAAGAAATGACATCACAAATCTTATTTTTTTTTTTGCTAAATAGCATATCTTTATTTGGCTTACAAATCCGCATAAAAAAACATATCTGCGTTTTCTGCGGAAAATTTCTGTGCGGAAAAATCCTCAACGTGTGCACATAGCCTAAGGGAAGAGCTTTTTTTTTTTTTTCCCGCCGCACATCAATTCTTTGTGCGGAAACGCAGCGTTTCTGCACCCATTGACTATACATTGAGTAAGGCAAATCTGCACATCAAAAACGCATGACAATCTGCAAGAAATCCGCATCAATTACGCATGAAATCCGCAAGCATTTTGACCTGCGTTTTCTGCCAAAAGATGCAGATTCTGTGCAGAAAATTCCGCAGACCAATCCACAACGTGTGCACATACCATTAAATTCAGGAGCCAGAAAAATGGGACACAATTCTACAGTCCTCCCTTCTTCTTTTTTTTTTTTTTTTTTTTTTCACCAGACCGCTCCTTAAGAATTATCGTGAACCTAAAAGATTTGAATCGCTGTTTAAAAATCATGATACAAGAAAGATATATCTTTGTACTGTTAGCCAACAGATAAATATTTAGAATTGAAGCCTCAGTGGTGAAATACCTTTTTAATGGCTAACTGAAAAGATGGGAACACATTACAAGCTTTCCAGACTACTTGGGTCTCTTCTTCAGGCATATAGACTAATTCAAAATCTGAAGAATCAGATATTTATACACAACAGGGCACAGAAATGATCCAATAGATAAAACAAGTGACGTGAAGCAGAACTATCATTATTGGAGAGGGATGAGCTGCAGTTGTGGCCATAAATATTGGAGCAGTTCATAGATAATGAGTGAAAGTTTTATTGTCCTCTGATTGGGGTCTGGTTCTGTTTTGTGATGACCCCCACAAGGTCTGAGGAGAAACTTCCTTTATTGATGTAAAAAGACATATTCATTCCTGCACTGAGTGTCGAAGGTTGTCATAGGTTTATACTCCCAGACTCTTCTCTCTCTCTGAGATTTGAAGTTACCTTTCAGTACAAGTAATTTCATGTCCATGGTGCTGTGATCTGGGATATAAAAAGGTTTGGCAAACGATAGATCTATTCTTTTTTCTCTCATTGTGTGGCAATGAGAATTCATCCTTGTTCTCAGTTTTTGCCCAGTCTCCCCCACATACAGACCCCCAGTTGGACATTTAGTACAAATTAAGTACACCAGATTAGATGTGATGCAGCTGAAAGTACCTGGGATCTTGTAGTCCTGATGTGATTTGGGGATGTTTATCTTGTCATTATAAATGGACAGGTTTTACATTTTTTATGGTTGCAAGGAAAGGTTCCTGCAGCTGTTGGAGAGGACAGGGAGCTTCTGACAATGATGCTTCTTAGATTTGGCGGCTGCCTAAAACACAGTAGTGGGAGGTCTGGAAAAATGGATTGTAATCGGGCATCTTTTTGTAGTAAAGGTTGTAATTTCCGTGCAGCTCCCCATAGTGCTTCCAGATTTGGATTGTAGGTGACTGCTTGTGGCACCTGATTTTCTTCTTTAGCTTTGTAATGTAGGATATGTCTTATCTATTGCATTATTTCTGTGCTGTGTTGTTTATAAATATTTGTTTCTTCAGAGTTTTTATTAGGCATTGCCTGATGAAGAGACATGAGTAGTCTGGAAAGCTTGCAATTTGTTACCATCTTTTCAGTTAGCCATTAGAAGGTATCAACCACTGAGGACTCTCAATTCTGAATATGTTAAAAAAACAAGCATTTCAGAAAGGATACAATAGGAACAGCGGTGAAACTTTTTTCCAGAATGCTTAATGGCAGTATTAGATCTCCAGGATGCGTATTACAATGTACCTTTCCTTCAGGAACATCAGAAATTCCTAAGGGTGGCAGTAAACATCCTGGGAAGCTGGCAGCATTTTCGATTTCAAGCACTTTCTTTTCAGGATGTCCATGGCACTGAGGGTGTTCACAAAAATAACAGGGGCGTTGTCGGCCCATGTCCGAGAAAAAGACGTATTGTTCATCCCATATTTAGACGACTTCCTGATGGTGGGGAAACCGAGATGAAACTGCAATGGTGTATCGTGTTGCCAGCGTCCTAACTTTCCTGGGATGGCTGTTAAATGCAAGGAAATCAAAAGTGATTCTGGAGCAGAGACAAGTATTTCTGGGGATTTCTGCTAGATTCGTGTAAGCAGGTCTTTTCTCCCAGTGGAGAAAATAGAGAAGATATCGGTGATGGTTTCCAGTCTCATCAGCAATCCAATTGCTGTGGAGAGCCACGTCCATCCTGGGTGTCCCTGTCATCGTGCAATCTGACAGTTGCGTGGGCACGTGCACTTCTGTTACAGGGAGTATCTAGATGCAAGTCCTTTCGGTTGGGGCACACGTGGAAAACCAAGCTTTTCAGGGGCAATGGTCACTGAGACTAGCATCCTGAAATCTGAAGAAACTGACAACAGTCAGGTTGGATTAAAAACACATGTGACATGCACAAATGTGAACAGGTCGGTCGGACAGTGTTCACACCACCCACTGATTGAAACACAAAAACAAAACCCAGAATGACAAACGTGCAAAAATACTCTGTAGTAAAAAATATAACAGTAGTCAGCTAGTGCTAGTAAAAAGATAATAATAAATACAGGGTATTTAGTCGATAAGTTTTTTGCAAAACATGTATACTAAGCCACTCCACCTCGTCACGGTAACCCTTAATGGAGCAGTCCCTATCTAATGTATTTAAAACCTGAACATGTGAACAGTACCTAAATGAGCAGGATTCAGACAGGCGCTTCCTGATGTGTGCACGTGGTGTAACATGGCTCTTTATGTGCATGCCACACGAGAGGGGTGGGAGTCTCCCAAACCATGCATAAGCAAGGAAATAATGGATTAAAAACTTTGGTATAAGCATTACCTGGCCTATAAAAACGAAATGTAAAGAACTTTTCGAACAATGGGATGGCAGTGTTTTATATAAACAAAGAAGGGGGCATAAGAAGGTATCAACCACTGAGGACCACATAAGGTCTGTCGCTGATGGCCGAAACAGGGAAACTCATAGTGGTGGCAGAAGAGAATCTCCTATCAGCAGGTTATCTGAAAGGAAAAGACAGTGTCAAAGCAGACTATCTAAGCCGTCACCAGCTATGTCAGGATGAATGGTCGCTGAACCCATCAATATTTCAGAAGCTAGTAGTACTATGGAGCCAGCCTCAGACCTTTTTGCATCCATGACCAACAGGATGGTGCCAGGAGTTAAGACTAATGGCAGTGGGGGATCCACGGGTTCTCCCTAAATTTCGACCCTCCTGTCTCTGGGTCCAGTTGTTAGCCCTGGGGTATTGAATTTTCAACTGATGGCATAACGTTTGAGTGGCACCTCCTGGAGTCTTCCAAAAATTTAGTTTCTGTCCTTTATGGGGTGTAGAAAGAAGGTAACACTTAAGATTTCTGCAAGGGTCTGGAAGAGGTGTTTTTTTTTTTTTTTTTTTTTTTTTAAATTGTCATCCTATTGTGAGTAACCCATTACCATGGATTAACATCTAAGAATTCTTACAAAAAGCAATGGAGCTGGGCATATCTGTGAATACCCTCAAGTTTCAGATATCAGCCTTGGGCATCCTGTTTGATCAAAAATTGCAGACCACCCATGGATAGTGAGGTTTGTACGGTTGATGGGCAGGTCTAGGCCGTTGGCTCTCAAGTTCCATCATGGTACCTTAATTTGGTCTTCGACGCCTTAACTATGTCCCCGTGTGAGCCTTTAGTGGATGTACAGCCTAAAATTCTGACCTATAAAAATATCCTACTGGTGGCCCTCACCTCAGCTAAAAGGATAGAGCTTGTAATTCCCCTATCGGTTAACCAACCATAAACCAATAACCTCTGATAGTGGTCATTAGACTGGACCCAGCCTTTCTCCCTAAGGTGTCCTCATCCTTCCATAGGTCTCAACAGGGCTGCTAGTAGGAATTTTGGGGCCCTCTTGATACTGCCCAGGCTCCACCCCTCGAACTGTCCACAGTCAAAAGATTTTTTTTAAGCCGCCACCACAACAAGGTAGACTCTTTTGCCCAGGCCTTACTCTACTCTAACCTAATAAACATTTGTTAAAATATCCAATACAATTTAGGTATATTTTTATTTATTTTTCATTGTTTAAAATGAGCAATAATATCACATACAGGGGACAAATACCACCGCACCATGTGCAGATCAGTTACCACCACATGGTGACCTATGATACCACTTACAAGGAACAAATACCGCCACACCATGTCCAGACCACATATTACCACCACAGTGACCGAATACTATCACATACAAGGGACAAATACCACCGCACCATGTCCGGATCACATATTACCACTACATGATGACCAATAATACCACATACAAGGAACAAATACCACCACACCATGGCCGGGCAACATATTACCACCACATAGTGACTGAATACTACAATACTGATCAGTAATAAAAAACAAAAAAAAACAAAAAAAACCCACAATACTATCACCATAAGTGCCATTATACACAGGAGATCTGTACTTAGTATGCAGTTTCTGTGTACAGGTAATAAAGTGATCACCGGTGACATTATACACAGGAGTTCTGTATATAGTGTAAAGGTAATACAGTGATCACTGGTGACCTTGTACATAGCACCGCTGTGTATAATATGTAGTGTATAGTGTCAGTGTACAGGTAATACACTGACTCACTAGTGACGTCTCTAGGTGAAGTCCTTCATTTTTGCTTTTCATCTTCATCCAACACAGACCGCCATCACTTCAAGCCAGGGCTCATCTCTGCAGGAAATAAGTTATCTAGAGCACTGCTTATAGAATACATTACTTATTTTTTCCCAAATTGTGAACTACACCAGATGAAGAAAAAAAGTGGCAGTGTTGCTCTGCACAGTAACAGTACCGCCTCCCCCATTTAAAACAGTATCCTCAAAAAATAAAATAAATACATCACTGCTGTAATAATATCCCTCAGTGTGTCTCATTCCTTGCTCCAGCCATATGATCTCCCGATCCTGCCCCGTATGTCCCATGGTCCTGCACCATCTGTCTCCCATTCTGCCCTTCGTGTCTCCATCCTGCCGATAAAACATATAAAATAAAGAAAAAACCCTTTCTCCTTACCTGGCCGGGCTCCTGCGGTGACGATCCCTCCAGGTGTTTCAAGCACGCACATGCTGGCGAATGACAATGTCATACGCTTTGCGCGCTAGCTGCTTTAACTATTGCTATGCGGGTTCGCACAGCAATAGAGTATCTGAACCTGCATCTCGGACGCAGGTTCAGTTCCTGCGTCGGCAGAATCCTGTCGGTGGGGCCCGATGTGGGCCCCCTCTGCTGATCGGGCCCCATATGCCAGTCAGGGTAGTAATGCCCTGATGGCGGCCCTGGGTCTCAAGAAATTTATTTTTCCTTTTTGTAATAACTCCAGAAATGAGAAGGAGGCTAGATTCCATTCACTAGACGTCAAAAGGTGTTTACTACAATACTTACAAAACACATCTGGGTGGCTGACAAGTACCTAACTTTATTCTTTTTTAGGGTCCAAACAAAGGCCAGGTAGGATCTAAAGAGACCCTTGCTAGAAGAGTTAGATCGGCAATTTCACTAGCCTGTTCAGGCGTACACCCTGGTCCTGAAAATGTTAAAGCTCTCTACAAAAGCGGTATCTACCTTATAGGCAGAAAGGACCAGTGTCTCTCTTGAACAAATTTTGTAGAGCAGCAGCTTGGTATACACCACCCACCTTTTTTAAATGCTACCGGTTGGATTTGGGTGCTTTTGTTCTTTCCTTTGGGAGAGAGGTTCTTCAAGCTGTGGTCCCTCCCTCAGGATTTTTTATAAGTTATAGCCCCTGAATTTTTTTTTTTTTTCTTCAGATAACCTCATAGTTGCTAATTCTCTAGATCAGGGGTCCCCAACCTGTAGCTCGGGAGCCACATGTTGCTCGCGGTCCCATAAATTGTGGTTCGCCGCGGTCTTCCAGCTTGGTGCTTGGTGCATAAGCTCCAGGTCTAACAAACAGGTGTGAGGAGCAAGTCTCAAAATGGTGAATTTTGTGGGTAGAAAAGCAGATCTGGATGCACATATACTGGTCTTAGTGGGTTAGAGATAATTTTAGTATGGTACGCTGGAGACCGGATGATACTACCTGTCGGAAGAGGTGCTTGAAGCTGGATGAGACAGTTTGTTGGGAGTGCTGGATGGGAGAAAACTGAATGGGGGTATTGTAGGGACCACTGGATCTTGGTATACTGTTTTAGGGTAAATTCTGTGGAAAAGCTTTGGTTAGCATTACACCCGTAATGGGGGCTCTGGTTGCCACTACTGTGAGGGGGAAGGGAGTGGCTTGTGACCCTCTGTCAGAGCTGAATGTGGCTCTCTAGATGAGAAAGGTTGGGGACTACTGCTCTAGATGTAGAAGAGTGGTTCTGAAATAAGACGGATGTGCTGCCATGTAATTGTGTGAGCAGTGATGTGTTAGTGGATGCTGCAGCAGAGATGTCGTACACAGCTGTTGGTGGAGTTTGAGTCCAAGAAGTAATACAATTTGTTTGATATACGGAACTTCTTTGCATGATGATTTATGTCGATGGCACCCCTCAGCAAAATAACTATTAGTTCAGTTTGTTTCTGTTGGCCAGTATGTATTTTATAGTTATCGGTCACCAAGGTTATGGGGGCCGGTAATGGACACTGATTTGAGCAATAGACTACTTACTACTTTTTCTTTCTTCAGTTTTCATAAAATCATTATTTGTCAACTAAACCAGAAGCAAAGCACAAGAGAACTGTTTCTGGGCCACAGACAAAACACAAAACATTGGTGGGACTCCTCGCATCAGCTTGTGTTGCTTCTGATAAACCGTGGTTTTATGGAAACTGCTGCAAGACATCCAGTAAGCATCACAACTCTGGAATTGGGGTCTCGCTACTCTATGCTGCTCTTTGATAAGACATCACAAACATGGTGACAAATTTGCTTTAAAATATTATCCAGGCTTCTCACATCTGATATTTAGAAGGGATATTTGGACATATTGCATAAAAGTTCTGGTGCTGTATTTTGCACCAGCATACTCATCTGTTCAGAAGTTGTAGAGAGATGCTTTTATGACTGGAGCTTGCCATATTCTCAGCATATTGCTCTGTTGTGAGTAGATGTCAATTCTAGTGTGACACCAGTCCATTGTAAATTGTTAGCCATTAGACAAGTTACCTTGTGCCACTAGAGAGGACATGAGGTTTTTTTCTGCAGCATTCAAAGTCATAGAGGCGCTATTTCACTTACAGAGACTGTCACCAGGTCAAAAGTGGCCACCTTCTGCCCTTATTTTATCACAACCAATCTTCTGAAATTGTGTAGTCTTTACCCGGGCTTTTTTCTCACAGGGAAATGACAAGCAGTATTAAGAGATGTTCTTATGTTACTAAATAGCATTAGTTAGCGAACATGAAGATGTAGGGAAAATGTAAACTTGCTATCTGCTGTCATTTTCCTGCCATGAGAGCTTTTATCTTGCATATTGTACAGCTTGCTTCCAAGAACCTTAACTTTTCTCCTGGAATGTAACTACTAAACATACTTTACCTGGCTCTGGTGGTTAACTCCTAACATCCTAGTTAGCTCTATACAGTCCATTGGTTTCTATATAGAATTTAGCTTCTCACCTCCATCCACCTCCTGATCAACTTCTGACAGGTCCCTTAGCAGTCCTGTAGTATCGCATTCCTCCTGCCACCAGCATCAGAAGTTTCCAGAGCAGTTCCCCCTAATCACAGCTCTCTTTCCTGAGCCTGTGCTTATATAATATCCCTGTTTTTACTCTTCGCCACGACAGCACCCACTTGGAGAGAGGGATCCGCCCATAGGAACAGGAAACCTACAGAGATAAGAGGGCGGTCCGCCTCTCCCCCTCAGTTGGTTTCCTGTTCCGAAGGGGAACCGCAGGATACGCTACAGTCTTACCTGGGCCAAGGAACCGCCTGTGCAGTGTCTGCGAGAACGGCAGGGGTTCCGGTCCAGAGGCAGCGACGGGGGAGTGCTGGAATCCGGCTCCCTCCTCGGCTAGTATGGATGACGGGCAGAAACCCTGGTACCGGGTGGCGCCGACCGGGGTTCTTCTGTGGACAACATGACACCGGGCGGGAGGATCCATTCCGGTTCATGTGGGGGCGCAGGAACCGGAGAAAACTGCAGCCTCCGGCGTTCCTAAAGGGCTTCAGCGTCCAGGAGGACGCACAGGCAGCGCGGCAGGAAGTGGTAAGGAGGAACTTCCGGGTTACCGGAGGTTCCTCGGCTCAGAGCGCACGCGCGGCTGGGCGGCGCTGCAAGCAGAGAGGCGCTCCCCGCCCCCTTCAGAGGGAAAAAAAAAAAAAGGAGCGATTTGATCTGCAGAGCGCGGGCGGCTAGTCTCGGCGCTGTAGCGAGGAGCCGCAAATAGGCGCACCTGGAGGGGGAGGTACCAGGTATGAAGGGGCTTATAAAAGGCCTGGGGCACAGAAATATGGCATGCAATCATGTCTTCACCAAGGCAGGACACGCATCCCCAGGCAGGCGACGCAGCAGCAGCCAAGGACCACGCAAGACGAGGGTCCTCGGATCGTAGCCACAGAAGCCATGCCAACAAGCCTCCTTCTCAGCCTCCTGAACCGGTACCTACAGCTTCTCTGGGTGAGTGGACGACGCTCTGCCTATCAAGCTGATAAAATGTCTCTCCCTCTCCCTCTCCCTCTCCCCTCCGTCATGATGTCTCTATCTCAGACTAAGAGGAAGGAAAAATCAAAAAATAAAGAATGTGCCCTGTGTACACGTCCGCTACCGGACTCTTACACAAAAAGACTGTGCAAAGGATGCCTAAACGAAACGGCAAAGCAGGCGTCAACATCAGCCGCAGACATAAGGGCTATAATTAGAGAAGAACTACAGGCCCTAAATCAGTTTAGCAGGCCTACTAATATCGAAACAACTAGGCCAGCAGACGCCGTAGACACCGATGAGGGCGAAATAGCCTCGGATAGTTCTAATGCATCTACATCGGCATCCTCCTCAGAGATGGAGGGCCGTTGCTGTTTTCCATTAGATCATATGGATAATTTAGTTAAATCCGTGAGGAATACTATGGGTTGCACAGATACAAAAGAGCCGCAAACGGCTCAGGAAATTATGTTTGCAGGTCTAACAGACAGAAAGAGGAAAGTTTTTCCGGTTATTCCAGCAATAAAAGCTCTGGTTAAGAAGGAGTGGGAGAGACAGGACCAGAGAGGGTATCTTCCCTCAACTTCAAAGAGAAGGTACCCCTTTAACGACGAAGACTTGTCGACATGGGTTAAAGTCCCGAAGGTAGACGCGGCAGTGGCCTCCGCCTCAAAGCAAACAATCTTACCAGTGGAGGACTCGGGCGTGCTAAAAGACCCTCTGGACCGTTAAGCTGACGCCTCATTAAAGAGGGCATGGGAGGCATCTACCGGCACGTTTAAACCGGCAATAGCTAGTACTTGCACAGCTCGCTCTATGCTGGTCTGGATCGACCAACTAGACCAGCAAATAGACCAGAAGATCTCCAGAGACAAGCTACGTGCCGCCATACCTCTAATCCGCGGCGCAGCGGCATATATAGCAGATGCTTCTGCTGATTCCTTACGTTTGGCAGCCAGAACAGCAGGGTTGGCTAATAACGCCAGACGTAGCCTATGGCTAAAAAGCTGGAGAGGTGACACCCAATCCAAAGCAAAGCTTTGTACCATTCCTTGCGAGGGTGAGTTCTTATTTGGGAAAGCCTTAGATGAAATCCTTACGAAGGCAAAAGAAAGGAAAAAAGGATTCCCTAAACCTCCTCTCCCATTTTATAGGAGGGCGTTTAGGAGAAGACCATTTGGCCGAGGAAGACCAGCAGAAAATCAAAACCGCTGGTCCACAAAGGAAGGAAAGGGCAAAGGTGCCATGTTTAGGGGATCCTCCTTCCGCAGGGACAGGAACTGAGGAGCCAGTCCCTCCAGTAGGGGGGAGGCTAAAATTTTTTTTTCGAGAATGGGAGAAAATTACGCTTAGCCCTTGGGTCCTGGGCATTATTAAAGAAGGGTTAAAGATAGAATTTCATCAAGTACCCCATAATTCGTTAATCATATAACGTCCTTCAGCTCGCCAATTCAACAGCAGGCCCTGGAGGCTGAGATTTGGAGCCTTCTAGACAAAAAAGTTTTGGTCCATGTGCCTAAAAGGCAGGAAGGGAGGGGATTTTACTCCCCTCTCTTTCTGATACCTAAACCAGACGGGTCATTCCGGATGATAATCAACTTGAAGAAATTAAATTCATTTATAATAAATCATAAATTTTAAGATGGAATCCATAAGATCCACGATTAAGCTCCTCTTCCCTAATTGTATGATGGCAGGCATGGATCTGAAGGATGCTTATTATCATATACCCATCCATTGCAGATATCAGAGATACCTGAGTGGCGGTCCTCCTTGATGGCACCATACAGCATCTCCAGTTCACAGCCATGCCATTCGGCATTTCCATCGCACCATGAGTATTTACAAAGGTGATGCTGGAAGTGATGGCTTTTTTACGCCAGAAGGACACACTAATAGTACCCTATCTGGATGATTTTTTGATAGGGAATTCAATTCGGCAATGTAATGAGCGGGTTGCTGATACAATCTTGTCCCTACAGGCCCTAGGGTGGATAATAAACTTCAAGAAGTCCAGAATCGAGCCGCGGTCTGTTCAGTTCTTCCTAGGTCTCGAGCTAGACTCCATACACCAAAAATGTCTGTCTCAGGTAAAAATTTCAGCAATTAAAAAGAAAGTGAGGATAGCAATAGATCGGCCACACATATCTTTAAGGGAAGCAATGTCCCTCCTGGGATCCCTTACTGCCTGCATCCCCGCAGTTCGCTGGGCCCAGTTCCACACGAGGGAACTACAACACCAAATTCTCTTAGAGGAATCCCGGGATCGGGGTAATCTGATTAAGAAAATCACGCTATCCCAGGAGGTCCTAACCTCCCTTACATGGAGGCTAAGGGATGATAACTTAGCGGGAGGAGTACCTTGGGTTATAACACCCTCCCGTATAATTATCACGGACGCTAGCCCCACAGGATGGGGAGCCCATATGGGAAATAGTTTTGCCCAAGGCCTATGGGATATAGGCGAAGATCAGGATTCGTCAAATTTAAAGGAACTAAAAGCAGTCTATCATGCATTGTGTCATTTTCTTCCGCAGTTACAAGGGGAAAACGTGAGAATCCTTTCGGACAACACCACAGTAGTCGCATATCTGAACAGACAAAGCGGAACTCGATCAGTCACCTTAATGTCTTCCGCAAGAAGGATTTTATCCCTAGCAGAAAAACAATTTTTGTCTCTCTCAGCCCTCCACATAAGGGGAAGAGACAATTGGGAGGCGGATTTTCTAAGTCGCCATACACTGCGACAAGGAGAGTGGTGTCTAAGCCGGGAGATATTCACACGCATCGTGGCACTATGGGGTCGTCCCCAAATAGATCTCTTCGCCACCAGAGAGAACAGACAGGTGCGAAGATTCGCCTCTCTAAATATGACAGACAATCCGGAAATTCTGGATGCCCTCCAGGCCCCGTGGCAATTCAAACTGGCATATGCATTTCCCCCAATCATACTTCTACCGCAGGTGATCAGGAAAATCAGAGCAGAGGAAGCACGAATAATCTTAGTAGCACCATTCTGGCCCAGGAGGCCTTGGTTTTCTTGCCTGCAAGCAATGTCAGTGACAGACCCGTGGGTGCTTCCTTCAACCCCCAGGCTCCTCTCACAGGGGCCATTCTTCCATCCTCAAGTGGACAATCTCCACTTGACGGCTTGGAACTTGAAAGGGAAATGTTGAGATCAAGAGGTTTCTCAGAGGGATTAGTCAATACACTCCTACAAAGTCGAAAAGTGACAACGACAAAAATTTACACCAGAGTATGGGGAAAATTCCTAGAGTCCCACGCAGAGCCGGATTTCGGAGAAATTCCGATTACAGCGATCCTAGAGTTCCTACAGAAAGGGAAGGAATTAGGGTTGGCTATTAACACACTAAAAGTACAGGTGTCGGCTTTAGGGGCCCTCTATAGTTATAACGTGGCAGGCAATAGATGGGTAAGCAGATTCATCTCGGCCTGTGAGCGGAGTGAGCCGGTGCACATACCTAGAGTTCCTCCTTGGGACTTAAACCTGGTTCTGGAGGCTCTAACACGTCCTCCCTTTGAACCTTTAGATTCAATATCCCTTAAACACCTATCCTTCAAAACAGTACTGCTAGTTGCACTAACCTCAGCCGGAAGAGTTAGCGACATACAAGCCCTTTCAATAGAACCCCCTTTTCTGTTGACATCTCAGGATCAGTTAATATTAAAACCAGACCCCTCATACTTACCAAAGGTAGCAGGGAAGTTTCATAGATCACAAGAGATCCACCTCCCTTCATTTTTTAGTAACCCTTCTACTCCAGAGGAAGAAAAGTTCCATACACTAGACGTTAGAAGAGCTGTATTACAATACATCGAGAGGTCTAGCAGCTGGAGGAAGAGTAGGGCTCTGTTTATTTCCTTCCAGGGCCAAAAGAAGGGATATGAAGTCACAAGGGGTACTTTGTCTCGGTGGATCAGAGACGCAATTGGGCTGGCATACTCCGAGAGCAATGAAAATCCTCCGGAGGGTATCAGAGCACATTCCGCCAGAGCTATGGCTTCCTCCTGGGCAGAGAGGGGAGACGTCGCAATCGAGTCTATATGTAAGGCGGCAACCTGGTCTACACCCTCTACCTTTTATAATCACTATAGGCTTGATTTATCATGCTCATCCGACCTAGCCTTTGGTAGAGCGGTCCTCAGCACGGTGGTCCCTCCCAGGTGAAAGTCTCTCCAAGTGGGTGCTGTCGTGGCGAAGAGTAAAAAGCCGGATTACTTACCGGTAATGCTGTTTTAATGAGTCCACGACAGCACCCGTTCACTAACCCTCCCTAGTGTATATACACCTTCTTAGTTGTAAAGTTAATAAATTTAGAATACTGGATAATATAATGGCCTAATAATTGGCGGTCCTCCTGGTACTCTGAAATCCAACTGAGGGGGAGAGGCGGACCGCCCTCTTTTATCTCTGTAGGTTTCCTGTTCCTATGGGCGGATCCTTCTCTCCAAGTGGGTGCTGTCGTGGACTCATTAAAAGAGCATTACCGGTAAGTAATCCGGCTTATCTCTGTGTAAATATTGTGATCACAGAACAAGCACTGACAGATGTTAATGTGTTGCAGTAGGACAGAAATCATGGCCAGATTTATTGCTCGGAAGTACCTGCCGCCCTCAAGCAACCAGGAAGTAATGAGACTGCATAGCTTTGAGCTTCTCAAGAGACTGGTTGACATATCCTTTTAAAGGGTTAGTCTCATAAGAATGGTTTGGCATATTGCTAGAACATGCAATAACTTTTGGGTTTCGTAGGTTGGAAAAAACCCTAGGTCCATCAAGTTCAACTTTCCTCCATCAATTGTACTTATTGTCACTAATTTAACTAGAACGCACAATATTAAGTGTACTGAGGAAATCATCCAGCCCTTTTTTAAAAGCTGTTAGTGTCTGCCATTTCTACCTCTTGTGGTAGGGCATTCCACATTCTGACTGCTCTAACTGTGTTTGGCCATTCAGTCATCTTATCCAGATCGTTTTGGAATATTTTAATGTAAAGGTCAGATTGTAATATCCTGCATAGTTTGGTCTCGTCAGCAAAGACTTACACTTCACGCTCAATCCCATCCACAAGGTCATTAGTAAAGAGGTTAACAAGAATCGGTCCTAACACAATCCCTTCGGTCCCCACTGCTGACTATATCTCATTTAGATAACGTACCATTTATGACGACTTTGTTTCCTGTCATTTAGCCAGCTCCTTACCCATCTGTGTATAGTTTCCCTCAGTTCTTACCCCCGTAGCTTCAGCATAAGGCTGTTATGTGGACAGTGTCAAATGCCTTTGCATAGTCCTGATAAATCACATCAGCTGCATTACCAACATCCAGATTTGCACTTGCAGT
Source organism: Dendrobates tinctorius (assembly GCF_039654945.1). Lineage (NCBI taxonomy): Eukaryota > Metazoa > Chordata > Amphibia > Anura > Dendrobatidae > Dendrobates > Dendrobates tinctorius. The sequence continues at coordinate 11,800,807 of NW_027361838.1, read as the reverse complement.
ATATACTCGAGTATAAGTCAACCCGAGTATAAACCGAGGCACCTAATTTTGAAACGGAAAACTGGATAAGCTTATTGACTTGAGTATAAGCTGGGTATACATTGTCCCCTATTTCCTGTCCTGGTATGCGTGGCTCCCCCCCATCCCCCATAGCTGTCCTGGTATGCGTGCCCCCCCCCCCCCAGTAGCTGTCCTAGTATGCGTGGCCCCCTCCCTCCCCTCCTTGTATGCATGCTTCCTATTACAAAAAAAGCCAAACTCCTACTCATCCTCCTCCAGCGTGCCTTCACAGCATCTCGTTGTTCCCGGGGCCCTCGCAGCATCTCATTGATTTTTGGCTTCCAGCAGCTCTTCCTGTACCAAGTGATCACGTGGCACCACTCATTAAGGTAATCAATATTCCCTCCACACCTATGGGAGTGGAGACTCGTGCATATTCATTACCTTAATGAGCGGAGTCATGTGATCGCTCAGCACAGGAAGTGCTGCTGTAAGTCGCCACCAACGAGATGCTGCGAAGGCCCTGGGACCAATGAGATGTTGCGAGGGCACGCTGGAGGGTGAGTAGGATGTCTTCTGGAAGCCGGTGGCTGCAGCTGTCACTGTGCGTGCTGTAAGAGAAATGAATATTCATTTCTTTTTAGCAGCGGCATAGGCTTTAGCTGCAGCCACCGGTTCCTGCCTTTGTGACCTGCTGATCCGCTGCTCCCCCTCCCCCGCTGGCTCTCTGGGACAACTGACTCGTGTATAAGCCGAGGGGGGCATTTTCAGCACAAAAAAAATTGTTAAATTCTACTTATACACGAGTGTATACGGTATCTCCTTATAGAAACTCAACATGTTGGTTAGACACGACCTATCTTTCATGAATCTGTGCTGGTTGTCATTTATATTTTTCTCTGGAGTTTCTGCAGATCATCACTTATAATGTCCTCAAAAAGTTTGCACACTGTCAGGCTTGCTGGACAGTAGTTGCCTGAATCAACCTTCTTACCTTGTTTAAATATCCTTGCCACATCAGACATCCTCCAATCCTGTGGCACCACCCCTGTTACAAGAGTCTAAGCATATGAGATACAGCGGTCTGTCAATTACTGAGCTCAATTCCCTGAGTATCCATGGATGAATTCCTTCTGGGCTGGGAGGATTTATCAATGTTTAATTTGCTCAGAGTAGTGGAGGTCCAATCCAAACTTAAATGCAGAGACAGATGTCCTTTTGGCACTAGGCCTGGAGCAATGCTATGCACTGATAACTAGTGCTCCATTTTGGTGGATGGGAGTCTTTGCCGTCAGAAAATCACCGAATATAGAGTAATGACATTGTAGCCATGTAATACTTGAATGGAGTTCATCATGGCCAACGCTTATGAGTGAAGCACCGTTCTGTGTCATGCAGATATGTCGGGTCAAATTCATGAGACAACCCCTTCAGTTCATTTTCTTAACCCTATGCGAAATACATCTTTTAGTCAACTGCAAGGAAATGTTGCTATTCGCCTTCTGACCTTAATGTGTGACAATATTAATAACTTAGAAGTGCCCAGGGGGTGAGTATAGGGCTTTACAGAGGCCATTGTAGCTTCCATATATTTTCGGTGATGGAACAGCCACTTCATGGTTCTCATGGCTCCTTTATTATTAGAATATGAACATCTTGGACTTTTCTTTCCTGCCTTTTTAGATTTTTCAATTCTAAGGACTGAAAATTGAATTTTCAATTATTCGCCTTTGATTTTAGAGAAAAGATGGTAGAACTCATGGGATTACCCTGGTTATAGACTTTCCATGAAAGGGCTAAGCCGCTGTTCTCGTAGAAAACTCCTTCTCGGGGGACTCAGATTTTATCTGCTGGCAGATTTGTTTTCCAATAATGGCTCCTCTTTCTACTGATGTCTAGTAAACCATCAAAGCTTTCTCCTCTTAAAACCGCGGTCATGGAGGAGCAGAAGGTTCCGGCCCGCACTGTATCAGAATCCAACATGATTCCATCAGCTGAGATGTGAGTGCCTTATATCAGATGCACATTTCTCTTCCCGTCACTCCATTTTCCCTGTTGCCTCTGTGGGAAGATGTGATAAATACTTGTTACTAATAATTCTTTAGTATCCGATGTGTGTGTGAAAGGAAGATCTTAGGGACTGTATAAATCATGCCCCCATGAAGTGCTCGGCTTGTGAGGCTGCAGCCTTGACTTTGCCGGAAATTTACGACATCGAGAGGGTTTCATAATCAAACAAGGTCCGCGTGAATTATAAATGTCGCTGAATTTTTCATTGACTGAATTAAGAAATGTGTGTTTTTTGTTTTTTTTTTTTAAGAAGGGATCTCTTCACAACATACATAATTCACAGTTAATAATGGATGTTGACTTTACTAGGGGAGCACATTAACCGGTCACAAGAGCGGGAGCACACAACACATAAATGACTCGCAAATCTTGCCAAGTATTTTGGGGAAATTATTTCTAAAAATCCTTAGATAAGATGAATATTCAGCTGCAATTCTTGCTGATGACGTTGCCATTTTTTATATTTATCAATTGTACTGCTACCCTCTCTGGGAGCAGCATGATGTAGGGGCAGTAACCCTGAGTCCATATCCATATGTCTCTGAACTAATCTCCCGATACCTTCCCTCACGTAATCTCCGGTCTTCCCAAGACCTCCTTCTCTCCTCCACACTTATTCGCTCCTCACCCAACCGTCTCCAAGACTTCTCCCGAATATCCCCCATCCACTGGAATTCTTTGTCCCAACACATCCGACTATCAACCACATTCAGATCCTTCAGACGGAACCTGAAAACCCATCTCTTCAGGAAATCCTACAGCCTGCAATGATCCCACTGCCTCCTCACCACTACTGGAGCCACCGCCTCACCATCACCGTGTTGAGGTAGGGCTAAATTAACCCTTCACGGTTGATCCAGTGATTTCCAAATTAGTTCACAGAATGTTGCTAGCATCTGAGAATAACCACACGGAGATGTGTCTCTGTATGGGAGGATCAAAGCAGACCACTAACCCCGTTTATTGAATCTCGCATTACATAGCATTCTACTTAATTATGCAAAGTATACAGCTACCAATAGAATCGTAATACATTTAAGCCAATAGTATTGCAAGAAAATCGGAATATGTCCCCAGCTGCGTGACGTAGAATATAGAACAATAGCACATTTCTTTTAGGGTCTCATCTCATATCTCATATCTTGTACAAGCTGGAACAGTCTGGTTTCATAACAGCCGTGAACTTTCATCTAGTTAAGTTACAAAATTTAACTCGTAAACAACAAAATGGCGTCACAAGCACAAAAATGGATCCCGAAGAACAAGATGTCCCGTACATCTGAATACTGTAATTCACAATTCCCCCCTAGATAAATTTTGATAACACATATGCAGCATCAGAGGTGCTATCCCAAGCTAACAGCTTGAGGGGTACTGGTCTTCACATGACCGATGCCATGTTACCAGTCATGGCTGTCGCGGCGCACCCGTCCCCCCTGTATACTGCAGTTCACGAATAACAATTTTTGATGACGGTGGTGGAGATCTTTTGTAGGTAGCCATGTGCTTGGCTTCAACATCTTAATCAAGTAACCTTTTGAGATCAGTGCAGAGAAGAGCAGGGGCAACGACGCCTTTGGTATCATCATTAGCTGTCTTAGTGCAGAATTTCCTAATACATACAGAAATACACCAAAGAACAAGTTTTATGCAACAAGCTTTGTAAGATCCCAGCTATCCAGCCCCCAATTCCCTTGAACCAATTGGCTGGATTGAGAAAGGAGAAGGTGTCTGACCACCAACTGTCCTTATTACGATCATTGTCTTTATCGTATTGATCTCTGAGTCTTTGAATATCTTCTAACTTTAACTTTAACTTCATAGTACTGTTAGGATCTACATAAAGACAGCAAGCGGGTCCAATGACCTGACACATAACACCTTGTGCTGCTGTTAAGTAGTCCAGCACTATAGTATGTTGATTAGTGACTATAATTAGTTGATTTTGGACAGCAACAGTAGTATTAAGTATATCCAATATATCCCAAATTTGATCATCTAGATAGTCTGTGGCCCTAACCAATTTATCCCACATTTGTGTAATCATAGGGTAAATGAAAATGGAACTGACTATTTTATTGGCCACACTCATCTGTACTATATGTGGTCTCCCTGAAGGGCGGGGTGAATTGTCCGCAGCTCTTTTGTATAATGTATGTTTGGGTATAGCCTGTGTATCCAACTGTTTGTTCGGAATAACAAAGGTGGCCGGGGTTAAGCGACCCAGAGTACAAGTACCTCTTACCCCTACTGGCAACCATTTATAAGCATTGTCTCCACATACCCAGAACATGTCATCAGGTAAATCCCATAGGGCTGAATGTTGCAGTACCAATCTATGAACTAAGTCTATGAATGCAGATGCATTCTGAAGCATGCACCAAGCTGGAGATTGTCCTAAAGGACTACAATAACCTACATGGGGATTTCCACAAGTGGGGGTTCCTGGCACATATTCAGAGGACTCATTACAAGATAAATTGCCAGGAATACTGGCACAGGTTTCGTTAGAACCCTGGGGAAACAAATTAGAATATTCCCATGACGTGTTATGTAACCTTCTTTCTAGCAACATTGGTTTGAAGGCATCAGTAGAGTGTGAAGTTACATTGAAACTGACTTGTAGACCATATGTTGGAACTTGCCCCAGATTAATTAAACTAGTCTTATTCTTAAGGACCCATGCCCCTCCTTTGTAGGCCAAATATTGAAGTTGTGTATTACTTCCTGAAAGGTTACCTTGCCACCAGGGGTATCCCACCCATCTCACAATGGGTATACCAACAGGTAAATTCCATTACTTAGCATTATCTGTGGCATTATTAGTGAGTGTGTCAGAGCAGTCAGTCCAAGCAAATAACTCCTCTGGTGGAACAGGGATAGCCAAAAAGGGGATGCTTGTGGCTGACACTGGTGAATACGTGCAAATCCAACAGTCTGCCAGAGACTGGGAATTGTCCAACAAATCTCTCAGTAATTTTTCATGATGTTGTATAAACTTATTATTCAAGGACGTTGGGGAATTTAGGCTGTCCCATGCGGTTACCAATAGTAATAGGGAAAATGCGAAAGACCAAAACATTATGCCCCCTTATTTGCTATTGGCTCGTTTAACCAGCTTGCAGTGCGATGCGTGAATCCAAGTCGGTCTTCCTTCTAGTTTCACTGACGTAGAGGTGATGAGGAGGACTTGATAGGGACCGTCATACAAGGGTTCTAGTCCGTGCTTTCTGACAGGCTTTTTCACGACTACCAAATCACCAGGCTTCAGGTTATGACAGGGGTCGGTTTCTGCTAAATCTGGAAGAGAAGAAGAAACTAGAGCATGGGTGTTAGCAAGATTTTTACTAAGCTGAATAACATATTGAACAGCACGGTCAGTTTCTTCTGATAACTGCTTGGGCTGGAAGTTTGCAACTGGGGGCCTAGTACCAAACAATATCTCATATGGGGACAGGCCATGTTTTGCAATAGGTGTAGTACGAATTTGGTATAGTACAATGGGTAGGAGCTCTGGCCATGGAGCCGTAGTCTCCTGCATCATTTTGGTCAATTGTCCCTTCAATGTGCCGTTCAGCCTCTCAACTTTCCCACTGGACTGTGGGTGGTACGGAGTATGGAGGGCTACAGTGGATCCAAGCATTGTCAGAACTTCCTGATACACATGAGAAGAAAAGGCCGGACCTTGATCACTTTCAACAACTTCTGGAACCCCATATCTGCATATGACTTCCATCACCAGTTTCTTCGCTGTAGTTTTTGCAGTCATGTTGGTAACGGGGAATGCTTCCGGCCAACTGGAGAACATGTCAACAACAACCAAACAGTATTCATACCTTCCAGACTTGGGCAACGTGATATGGTCCACCTGGAGCCTTTGGAAAGGATAGTCGGGCTTGGCAAGATGCTTCGGGGGTACACGTTGAAGTTGACCGGAATTGCAAGTCTGACAGATATTACAGGCACGGTTGAGCGCTGTCAAAACTGTGGAAATTCCCGGGGCCCAGTAGAATTTTTGCACCAGTGCGAGGGCCTGATTCTTTCCTCGATGTGTAGGTCCATGTGCCCATGTGGCAATAGCAGGGTACATCCGCTTAGGGAGACACACGAGTTGGTCCTTTTTCCAGAGACCATTATCCATACGTGCCCCATCAGTTTTCCATTGCTTCACCTCTTCCTTTGGAGACATTCTCTGCATTGTCATTAAGCGGTCTCGCGGGGTCTGACAAAACTTCAGTCTGTTGTAGATCCTCAGGTTCTTGTAGGGTCAGTGCTTCTTGTAACTGTTTACGCTGAGAGTGTGTGGTCACCATAGTTGGTATGGTTGGTTCAACGGGTAAGAGCGGCGGCTTTTGCTTGCATATCCGCAAATGCGTTGCCAACAGTCTGTGGGCTGTTCCTAGGACCGTGCACCCTAACTTTGATAATGGCCACCTGAGTAGGTAATTTGATCGAGTCCATGAGGGTTTTAACAGCTTCAGCATTTTTCACTGGGGTTCCAGCAGTAGTAATAAACCCTCGATTGGCCCATAGAGCCCCAAAATCGTGAGCAATACCAAATGCATACCGTGAGTCCGTGTATATATTAGTCCGTCTGTTCTTGGCCAAAGTACCTGCAGTAGACAGAGCCTGGAGTTCTGCTTCTTGTGCTGACTGTGAGGGCGGGAGTGCAGCTGCGTGCACTACAGTGTCCTCTGTGGTGACAGCATATCCCGTGTGGAATCTACCAAACTCGTCAGCATATCTTGAACCATCCGTGTATAACACCAGATCAGGATTTGGGATTCTCACTGACATTTGGCGGAGTAGCTGTTTCTTCAGTCAAAAGTTGGGAACAATCATGTTGGAGAAAATCCTCATCACTGCCATCTTTCTTGGGGGATCGGCAGTAAAGTAGCGGGGTTGATTGTTGTACAGCGATGCAACTTGACATAATCAGGCAAAAGGAGTGAACACTGCAGCCGTAAGTGTCGTTGCACAGTCAAATGTCTTGGTTGCTGAAGGCTCAGTATTGCTGCAATATCATGCGGGGCAAAAATATGCGTTTCATGTCCAAGAATTATGTCTGCAGTCTTGTCAAGCAACGAGTGAGTGGCGTGAACTGCCCTCATGCAACTTGGTGATGCTTGGCCCACTGGGTCGAGGCGGGGCGAATAATAGCCCACTGGTCGCTGCCTATTGCCATGTGATTGTGTAAGTACTCCTGCTGCGTGTCCTTCATTCTCAGACGCATACAAATGGAACAGTCGAGTATAGTCTGGGATGCCCAAGGCAGGGGCGGAAGCAGTAAGCCGCTTTAACTCAGAGAAGGCATGATAAAGGCTTTCCATGCAAACCGGTGATCTTTCCTTGTAGCTCATTATGCCTTCTTTCAAGGCGATGTAAAGAGGTTGCATTATGCGGGATGCATCCGGTATCCACTGACGACAGTAGGTACATAGTCCAAGAAAACGCTGGAGTTCAGTTTCATCTTTTGGGAAAGGAAGGGAGCTGACAGCTATTTTTCTTTCTTCTGTGAGGTGTCTGACACCCTGAAGGAGACAGTGACCGAAGAAGATCACTTGACCAAGGCAGAACTGAAGTTTCGAGGCCGAAACCCGACAGTTCAGTGCTGCCAGATGCTTGAGGAGGCTGACAGTGGCAGAAATGGCTTCCTGCTCCGTCCGTGCACACAGCAAAAGATCATCCATATACTGAAGCAGCGTGACCTGGGGGTGATCTAACTGCCAGGGTAAGAGTCACTCGCTCATGCTTTTTGCGAACTGATTGGGACTGTTTTGGGCCCCTTGTCGCATAACTGTCCATGTTAACTGTCGTCCCTGAAAAGTGAATGCAAACAAAAACCAGCAATCTGGGTGTAACGGAATGCTAAAGAAGGCATTGGTAAGATCGATGACTGTAAACCAAGCAGCATCCTGGGGTATTTGGGACAAAAGAGTATGTGGATTAAGTACCACTGGAGTTTCCAGAATAGTGGCTGCATTAACTGCCCGTAGATCTTGTACCAGCCGGTACACAGAGGGCTGGCCAGGTGGGGTCTTTTTCTTAACGGGAAACAAGGGCGTTATACACGGAGAAACACAGGGTACCAGAGCACCGTTATCAAGTAACGTTTGTATTTGTTCCTGAAGGCCCCGCTCCTGATCATGTTTCAAAGGATATTGATGGACTTTGGGAAAAGGGGCACCAGGTTTGAGAAACACTTTTACTGGTTCTACGGGCATTTTCCCTATATCATTTGGCCCTTTTGACCAAAGTTCAGATGGTATCTCTGAGAGATATGGGGTGAGGCTTTGATCCTCAGGCAATATTGGGGGTGGATCTGGGCCTATCAGGGCCATCATAACTGTAGGAAGGGCATGCAAAATACAGATTTCCTCACTGTCTTCATCTGCATAGGGGTTATGTAACGTAAGAACCATCCGGCCATCATCTTGGAATTGTATTCTGGAGCGGAACTGTGATAATAAATCTGCCCCCAGTAAATTTACTGGACATGTGGGAGAGATTACGAACTGGGCAGTAACTTCGGGGAAGGGTCCTACAGGGATGGGTTTTGTAAGAGTATGTTTATTGGGTCTGCCATCTACTCCAATTAGAACAAGCTCTTGATCTGAGAATTGAATAGGGATATCCGAAGGTACATCTGATGATTTGATTATAGAATTGGCCGCCCCAGTGTCTACCATGAACCTAACAAGGGTGTCCCCTACAGGGAACGTGACGGATGAGCATGCCCCAGGTTTGGTGGAGGACATTGTGATAGCAGACTCTGGTTGGCCACCCCTTCAGTATGGACGATTATCAGGATTTTGGGGCTGTCTGTAACTGAGGTACCCTCTAGAGTTCCCAGTATTTAGGTTACGATTGGAAAAGGAAACTTAAGGGTAGCATCTGTCAGCGGGAGTGTGACAGTCTCTCTGAAAGTGACCCAGGCGCCCGCAGCGCCAGCATTGTAAGCGAGAATTAGCACGGCGGAGCTGGGAAGGAAGGCTCCTGTTCATAGTATCAAGAGAGTAGGGAGCTGAAGTCTGAGGGGGGCCAGAGTTTGTTGTGCGGGCCATTGATAAGGTACGAGTTGTGTGCTCGCTGCTGCGGTGGGGGTCGGAGGCTGCTGTGGGAGCTGAAGGGCACACTGATAAGGGACAAGCTGTGTGCTGGCAGCTGGGGGGGGGACTGTTATTGGAGGACCTGGAGCTGCTACAGCTGCAGCTGCTGGCTTGTTCTTTGCTTTTCCTCCTGACACAGAACGGGTTAAATTCTTTTGAAAACTTTTTATTACTTTCAATGCGTCATCTGGAGTGGAATTCTCGACGTCAGGTCTAACTGTCATTATTGCCTCTTGCAATTCGGATCTGAGACCGGACATCAAAGCCGCCACAAAAAGGTGTGTATGGGCTTTATTATACAATGAAAATCCCAGATCTCTAAATACTACCATAAGACGCCCATAGAACTTCTCGGCAGTCTCCCCCTTGTCCTGTGTGACATCTGTGAGAGAGGTAGCTTGATCCGCTAATCTATCCTGTGCCCAGACCTTTAAAGCATTGCAGAAATCAACACCACTCTCATGGGTTCCCCCATCCAGATCCACATTATACATTATGCCACCCTCCATAATTGGAAAATACCCCTCCCCAGCTTTTACTCGAAGTATGTGTAATAGATCTCTTCGGGGAGTGGAATAAATGTCTCGATTTGATGCCATTTGCCTGTAGAAAGCCATGGGGGAAGTCTCTGGATCGGGTAATTGATTGCAAACAGTGTCTATTTGTGATGGGGTGAAGGGAGTGTACTTTGGCCTGTCAGGAGTGCTTTCCTCATTATCTTCAAATTCGGATATTACTGACAACCAGGCCCGGATTGGCAATTTAACCAACCGGGCATTTTCCCGCTGGGCCGCTGTCATGTGGGCCGCGGGCGGCAGCGCCCGATCATCTGGCCGCTTGCCAGCGGCTGCGGCCACTGTGGCTCCTGCCGCCGGCCCTCTGTGGGCACGGCGGTGATAGTTTCCAAGTTCCTCCCGCACTGCAGGGAGATAAGCCACCACGCCTCCCCCACGCACCCCATCCTCGCCGTAGCATGAGACCCCCCCGCCCCCGCAGCCACTGTGTCGCTTGCCTTCTCTGTTCGCAGGACCTGTGATGAGGTCACAGGAGGGGAGGAGTCGGGGTCACATGATCAGAAGCCTTTGTCCAGACCCCTGATCATGTGACCCCTGACTCCGCCCCTCCTGTGACCTCATCACAGGTCCTGTGCGCACAGCCTTGCCTCTTGGTGTCTGCAAGACTCTGCTGTGCTGTTGGCTGTTGTCATGGTGCTGGATGAGATAAGTATGTGTGGGGTCAGGAGGGGTTTACAGGGTAGATGTAGCAGGGCTGTATGTGTATGGGGTGTACGGAGCGGAGCCGTGTGTGTACGAGGTGTACGGAGCGGAGCCGTGTGTGTACGAGGTGTACGGAGCGGAGCCGTGTGTGTACGAGGTGTACGGAGCGGAGCCGTGTGTGTACGAGGTGTACGGAGCGGAGCCGTGTGTGTACGAGGTGTACGGAGCGGAGCCGTGTGTGTACGAGGTGTACGGAGCGGAGCCGTGTGTGTACGAGGTGTACGGAGCGGAGCCGTGTGTGTACGAGGTGTACGGAGCGGAGCCGTGTGTGTACGAGGTGTACGGAGCGGAGCCGTGTGTGTACGAGGTGTACGGAGCGGAGCCGTGTGGGTACGAGGTGTACGGAGCGGAGCCGTGTGGGTACGAGGTGTACGGAGCGGAGCCGTGTGGGTACGAGGTGTACGGAGCGGAGCCGTGTGGGTACGAGGTGTACGGAGCGGAGCCGTGTGCGTACGAGGTGTACGGAGCGGAGCCGTGTGCGTACGAGGTGTACGGAGCGGAGCCGTGTGCGTACGAGGTGTACGGAGCGGAGCCGTGTGCGTACGAGGTGTACGGAGCGGAGCCGTGTGCGTACGAGGTGTACGGAACGGAGCCGCGTGCACGAGGTGTACGGAGCGGAGCCGCGTGTACGAGGTGTATGGAGCGGAGCCGCGTGTACGAGGTGTATGGAGCGGAGCCGCGTGCACGAGGTGTATGGAGCGGAGCCGCGTGCACTTGAGGTGTACGGAATAGAGCCGCGTGCACAAGTTATACGGAACAGAGCCGCGTGTACGGAGCAGAGCCGTGTGTGTATGAGGTGTACGGAACAGAGCCGTGTGTGTATGAGGTGTACGGAACAGAGACGCGTGCACGAGGTGTATGGAGCGGAGTGGCGTGTACGAGGTGTACGGAACGGAGTGGCGTGTACGAGGTGTACGGAACAGAGCCGCGTGTACGAGGTGTACGGAACAGAGCCGCGTGTACGAGGTGTACGGAACAGAGCCGCGTGTACGAGGTGTGCGGAACGGAGCCGTGTGTGTACGAGGTGTACAGAACGGAGCCGTGTGTGTACGAGGTGTACGGAGCGGAGCCGCGTGTGTACTTGGTGTACGGAGCGGAGCCGCGTGTGTTTGGGGTATACGGAGCGGAGCCATATGTGTACGGGATGTACGGAGCGGAGCCAATTGTGTACGAAGCATACAAAGCGGGCTTTTCCCACGGACACAGGAGTACACGGCGGAGCCCCGAGGAGCATTTTAAAACACACACGTGATGTTCCACCTGAAGTGATGTGCTTGAAGCTGACCGGAAATGAGATAATTTCTTGAGGAGATTGTACCAGAACCAGGAATGCTTCAGATCCATCACCGTGTCCTCCTCCGACAGCGCAGACAGCAGGATCGCCTTGGAATCGGGGATGTCGGCCATGTGAGCGGATCATGATATGTCCTGCATCGTGAGGCTCAGGTGGGCACTACAATGGGAGCCGGGCTGCTATAGTATCTTTATAGAATCTTTCTTTATTTCTTTCTCTCTTTTTCTTTCTTTCTTTTTCTTTCTTTCTCTGTTCTTTCTCATTCTCTGTTCTGTCTTTCTCTCATTTTCTTTCTCTCTCTGTTCTTTCTTTCTCTCTAATCTTTCTTTTTTCTTTCTCTCTCTCTCTGTTCTTTCTTTCCCCTCTTTCTTTTTCTTCTTTCTTTCTTTCTTTCTTTCTTTCGTTCTTTCTTTCTTTCTTTCTGTTCTTTCTTTCTTTTCTTTACTTCTTTCTCTCTCTATTCTTTCTCTGTATCTCTCTTTTCTTTCTTTCCCCTCTTTCTTTCTCTCTCTCTGTTCTTTCACTGTCTCTCTCTGTTCTTTCTTTTTTCCCTTCTTTCTTTCTTTCTTTCTCTTCTTTTTTTCTCTTTCTGTTTTCTCTCTTCCTTAGTGCCAGTCAGTGTGCCCATAATGCCAGCCACTGTGCCCATAATGCCAGCCACTGTGCCCTCAGTACAAGTCAGTGTGATCAGCAGTGCTAAATGGGTGCGATTAGGCGTGGACATGGGTGTGACTAGTTGCAGAATGGGTGTGGCCAGGCGTGGCCTAAAATTTGCAGCTACGCGCGCCGCAGTCTTTGTCCCTCTTACCCTTCCTCAAAAGTTGGAAGGTATGATGGGGGCAGCTATGACCAGGGGGTCTGGTTGCCCAATGGATAGCAGTTCTGCCAGGAATTCTGTCACCATGCGTACAAAAGGGGACAGAGCTTTGGGAGGAGTACTGTACCTGAAAGCAATAAATAGGACTGAGCTGAAATACTGGACACAGCTGTGACTACATGGTATATAGTCGTGTTAATCTCCTCTCACTGCTTGTAACCTACATCTGTACAAAAATATTATATAGTCACCATGTGACTAGTGGGCCTGTGTAACTTCAAATGCCAGGGCTGAATTTTAGTCCCAGTCCGGCCCTGCTGACAACTCGGGGGGAGGAGGTGGCGGTAGTACGGGCACAAGAGGCATCTGCTGTGGGAGCGAGGCAGGAGGCTCTGTTACAGTTAGAGATTGCATTGCCTGATGGGCCGTTAGGCGGCTGTCGAGAACAAATCGGACCTCTTCCTATTTTATGGGGTTTTCCTGTATACACAGCTCTATTGCTGATACTATGACCATGGCGGCATCCTTCCTGGGATATTGAAAAATACTGGCAGAGATTAATGGTATAGCCACTGTACGTTGAGGCATCGTACCGGGGGGGACAGAAGAGGCATACAGGATTGCATTCTGGACAGCCTCAGTAAGCAATTGTTGGGACCTAGGAATATTGATAGGGTCATATCGTGGTCCCACTGCATGTATTACATATTGACACGGCAGCTGTCCTGCTCTGGTTGCCGCAACCTTGTCCTGTTTCTACCTGGCCATACTTTTGTATATATGAGTCAGATTCTTCCTGTATCATGGGTCCACCTTTCTGTGAAATTTTTGCAGCCAGTCCTCCAGCATGGCGGAGTTGATTATTCGCGGCATTTACTATGGCCCCAACATGCTGCTTCGTGAGATCCCCTGTCCCTATCCTAAAGAGCACATCATAACCGTGGGGTCCAGGAATAATATTGGAATACATTTCCTGGAAATCTTCTATCTCTTCTGTATCCTGTCTCTGACCTGGTAACTAAAGTAGGAGGGGGTGGATATTCATAACCACTAGCAATATTAGGCATAACAGGGACTGAGGCTGCCGGCGGATGATAATAGGTACCGTCGGCATTCAACAAAGGAAAAATGGGGGCTGTTATTCCCGGTCTCCTTGTACCACAATTATAACAGACCTCTCTCCACTGAGGATTAGTAACTCCGCATACAGCACAGATCCACCCAGCATGATCATAGGGTGGGGGCATACTGAGTTTCGGTAGTCCAGGACATATCGGTGCCTTAGGGTTAAGGGGCACAGAGCTTACAGTCGGGAGTAGAAGCATGATTTCCTGGGGAGGGACCTTATCATCTAGCAGGGAAACTTCTTGTTTCAAATCATTCTTAATTATTTGACTGCCTAACACATTAGTCTCGATCTCAGTGTCTTCGTTAATCACATTCTCAATTCCTTCTTGTACCACAAAACTGCCAGTCTTTTTCACAGTGGTAGACAATTTTCTTTTTTCAACATAGCAATAAAAACAATCAGAATTCACTTGCTCTTCAATTTCCATATAACCTTCATTATACAATTCATGTGCCAGGCCACGGAATTCTTCAGCGTCTTTAAGTATTCCACCATCAGTCAACCTCCCTTTATTCTTTTTAACTCCTTCATCCCATAGCGTAGGCTGCAACCTCCCACCCTTAGGAAATCCCAGAATCGAAAATATTTTTCCTGCATTCCTGACAGATTTCTTTCCTCGTCTTTGAATCATAAGACTAACAGTATCTGATCCTTCACACAACTCCAAACTTTTCTTTTTCTTCCACAGAAAGATAATTCTCTCCTTTAGAGCTAAATATCCTGACTTCAGTTGTGCACAATACTGGAGCGGCCATACAGTTTGTTCCACAGGGTCAATAATCCCCCTCTGGGATTGGCCAAAATTCGCGGTACTCAGTGAAAGGAGGAGGGCGTCTCAGACTATCCCTCCGGACACCTCTGGTATATGTGTGTGTGTGTGTGTGTGTGTGTATATATAATATATACACACACACCTGAGTTACGTATCCTACCCAGTCTTCGATCACTCACCACGCCTGATTACTAACAGTGAATTCAGGATATTTTGACTATAAAGAGAGTCACAATCACTGGTCAATCCGGGGTGTCCGTCCCTTATGAGGTACGGTTCGAGCACTGGGCCCCCAACGGGACTACACCTCTATATGATTCCACCCATGAATCGCCCCACCACGGGGGCAAACCTCAGATCCTCTTTGCAGCAACAAGCACCGGAAAACCACACCAAACGGTCAGTCTGAACAGTATAACTGCCAACTTACCGTGGTTGTCGTGGGGGGGGGTGATGAGTCCCAATTTTCCAGCACCTGAGTCCGCTCCGAGGGTCCTTTGTCTCGTTGTCCTCCGGGGGCAGAGGCGTCCCTGTTCTGGGGGCCGCACGTTGGGCGCCAAAACTGTTGAGGTAGGGCTAAATTAACCCTTCACGGTTGATCCAGTGATTTCCAAATTAGTTCACAGAAT
This sequence comes from Dendrobates tinctorius, assembly GCF_039654945.1. NCBI lineage: Eukaryota > Metazoa > Chordata > Amphibia > Anura > Dendrobatidae > Dendrobates > Dendrobates tinctorius. The sequence continues at coordinate 11,785,710 of NW_027361838.1, read as the reverse complement.
GTTGCTAGCAACTGAGAATAACCACACGGAGATGTGTCTCTGTATGGGAGGATCAAAGCAGACCACTAACCCCGTTTATTGAATCTCGCATTACATAGCATTCTACTTAATTATGCAAAGTATACAGCTACCAATAGAATCGTAATACATTTAAGCCAATAGTATTGCAAGAAAATCGGAATATGTCCCCAGCTGCGTGACGTAGAATATAGAACAATAGCACATTCTTTTAGGGTCTCATCTCATATCTCATATCTTGTACAAGCTGGAACAGTCTGGTTTCATAACAGCCGTGAACTTTCATCTAGTTAAGTTACAAAATTTAACTCGTAAACAACAAAATAGCGTCGCAAGCACAAAAATGGATCCTGAAGAACAAGATGTCCCGTACATCTGAATACTGTACTTCACAACCGGAGCCTCTGCAACCCCCCCAACCTACTGTCTCCTTCCCCACCATCCTGTAGAATGTAAGCCAGAAAGGGCAGGGTCCTCTCCCCTCTGTATCAGTCTGTCATTTTTAGTTTGTTCATTGTAAGTGATACCTGTAATTTGTATGTAACCCCTTCTCATGTACAGCACCATGGAATCAATGGCGCTATATAAAAAATACAGCGATATCTGACTACTGCTAGTATATCTGTTGCTACTTGCAGATGTAGCAGTTTTCTAAATGCTGAGCTTTGTATAAACCCGCCTGCAGCACTAATTGGCAGCTTTCAGTGTTCACTGTGCATAGGCAGAAAACTGCAAATCAGTGGCGTAGGTAGAGTTATGCAAAGCTCACTGATCAGCAGGAGATATTCCATATCCATTTAATGCAATGATTTTTATCAAATTTACAGCAAGCATCCCAGCAAGTGATACATCGTGGGAATCGGTCTCAGGCCCTACATTATGCTGCTCTCAGATTTAGGCAGTAACCCCTTGTGTGACCTATTACTGTAAAGTGCTTGTTACCCAAGTATGCTGTCCCGAGAGAAGCCAGAGACACTGACAGACATGTTTCATGAAAATAGGGCAGCAACCAAATAAAATGGCAGCAACCTTCAATTTGAGGACACCTGTTATTTTTTTTTTCTACCCCTTTAAGTAAAGTTATGTGGACAGTGAATGTGTTCAAATACTTAGTCACTGATGGTACAAACAGCCGGACTAATGAAAATGTCATCCAAAACACTCTTGAATTTTTTGTCTACTTTAGTTTGTGGCCATACAGTCATGGCCAAAAGTTTTGAGAATGACACAAATATTAATTTTTACAAAGTCTACTGCTTCATTTTTTCTAATGGCAATTTGCATATACTCCAGAATGTTATAAAGAGTGATCAGCTTAACAGCAATTACTTGCAAAGTCAATATTTGCCTAGAAAATGAACTTTATCCCCCAAAACACATTTCAACATCATTGCAGCCCTGCCTTAAAAGGACCAGCTAACATCGTTTCAGTGATTGCTCCATTAACACAGGTGTGGGTGTTGATGAGGACAGGGCTGGAGATCAATCTGTCATGATTAAGTAAGAATGACACCACTGGACACTTTAAAAGGAGGCTGGTGCTTGGCATCACTGTTTCTCTTCTGTTAACCATGGTTATCTCTAAAGAAACACGTGCAGTCATCATTGCACTGCACAAAAATGGCCTAACAGGGAAGCGTATCGCAGCTAGAAAGATTGCACCTCAGTCAACAATCTATCGCATCATCAAGAACTTCAAGGAGAGAGGTTCCCTTGTTGCCAAAAAGGCTCCAAGGCGCCCAAGAAAGACCAGCAAGCGCCAGGACCGTCTCTTAAAAGTGTTTCAGCTGCGGGATCGGGCAACCAGCAGTGCAGAGCTTGCTCAGGAATGGCAGCAGGCAGGTGTGAATGCATCTGCACGCACTGTGAGGCGGAGACTCTTGGAGCAAGGCCTGGTCTCAAGGAGGGCAGCAAAGAAGCCACTTCTCTCCAGGAAAAACATCATGGACAGACTGATATTCTGCAAGAGGTACAGGGAGTGGACTGCTGAGGACTGGGGTAAAGTCATTTTCTCTGATGAATCCCCTTTTCGATTGTTTGGGACATCTGGAAAACGGCTTATTCGGAGAAGACCAGGTGAGCGCTACCACCAGTCTTGTCTCATCCCAACTGTCAAGCATCCTGAAACCATTCATGTGTGGGGTTGCTTCTCAGCCAAGGGAATGGGCTCTCTCTCAGTCTTGCCTAAAAACACAGCCATGAATAAAGAATGGTACCAGAATGTCCTCCAAGAGCAACTTCTCCCAACCGTCCAAGAGCAGTTTGGCGATCAAAAATGCCTTTTTCAACATGATGGAGCACCTTGCCATAAAGCAAATGGCTAAGGGAACAAAGCACAGAGATTTTGGGACCATGACCTGGAAACTCCCCAGATCTTAATCCCATTGAGAACTTGTGATCAATCATCAAGAGACGGGTGAACAAACAAAAACCTTCAAATTCAGACAAAATAAAAGCATTGATTTTGCAAGAATGGACTGCTATCAGTCAGGATTTGATCCAGAAGTTGATTGAGAGCATGCCAGGGAGAATTACTGAGGTCCTGAAGAAGAAAGGTCAACACTGCAAATATTGACTTGCTGCATTAACTCATTATAACTGTCAATATAACCTTTTGCTACTCATAATGTGATTTCAATTATATTTCTGTATGTGATAAAAACATCTGACAAACACACATAAAAACCAGAGGCCAGCTGATCATGTGAAAATATAATTTGTGTCATTCTCAAAACTTTTGGCCATGACTGTACTCCCCTGCCGCCTTAGCGCTGCCTCTCTGCCACTGGCCCAGTGGTTGTGACATGGCTGCAGCAATGATGTCCCGACTAGAGCTTACCAGACGCTTGCAGTCACCACGGTGTTACAACTGCAGCAATGTCAACAAAAACCATGATAGAGGTGACGTGGTGTGACACATGGTCCGTGTTCGCATTGGAAATGCCCAACCTTTTAATAATGGTTTCATGTATATCTATGAAGCAGTTGGCTCAGGTCGGCAGTCCCTTTGGGTGTGTGAAACCGGCCTAAGTTGTATAGCTTTGCTACCTTACACATACGCCGATATTTTTATATTGAACAACCCTCTTAATGCTTGTCGACATCTTGTCATTCTACAAATAACAAAAGACTGACACTCACTTCCAAACAGAAGGCTAGTGTGTACAGGCGCAAACTAAGAGTAACCACCTCTATACCTAACAAAGTTTCACTCTGTAGTGGAAGAGACTGTGTTTTATTACTTGTACTGTATATTGGCTGTCTGACCGAGCACTCCACCCACCTGTCTGTGGCGGTTTTAATCACAGCAGGGACCTACCTAACCATAAATGCAGGCTTCAGCCTAGGAGAGGATTCACCTTAGATTCCCAGCTAACCGGTGATCGCCGCCTTGTGGTTGGCTGATGGGCACGCATGAATTGGCCAAATTATGTGCTAAGCATCTACGTTTTTTTCTCTTATCTATTCTAGAGCAATAATACAATACAAACTTCATATAGTTCATGTTTACGTACTATAGCACTAGAGTGCAACTTTATTTGTTCACAACTTGTCACTATTGCTGGGGACCAGTCTGTAGTAGTATTACTATCTGATCGTAGCCTCAGCACAGTTGGTTATTACTTTGATATTTTTAATACCTCAAACTGAAGCAGTGACTTTTTTTGTCTGCTATCCAATATTTTCTCATTAGCTACTAACGGTCTGTTTTCTCCTTGTTTTCTTTTTTTCCCCCTCTCCAGATAAGTAATCTTATTTTAGAAGGATCACGGCAGCTGATTCAAGAAGGATTTCAGAAAGGGCTACTTCATTCGCCCTCGGGAGCCGAGGAAGAAAAATGTGAAAGTGTTTCGGAAGTGTACAGCAACAAAAGGAACTTGGCTGATCTCTGTGACATGACCAGGGATATGGCTTCTGGTTCTTCACCTGTATTTACGGTCAATGTTCTTGGCACAGAAAGTCCATCATCATCTGACTATTTATCACACATTACAGAAAACCCTTCTGAATGTTCTCAAGTCATTCACCTGATTGGTGAGAAGTACCTGATACCACCCAGAAGCAGCTTTCTGCTGTCAGATATTTCATGCATGGAGCCCCTTCTGCATTGTAAGTACATTACCTTCTCCAATTATATTGTTTGTGATATTTAGATAATTGTGCTTAATTGTATTTCTAACGTTATATATGGTCATTCCATGTGAACACAGGCCGTCCATCCGATCCACACTACTTAATTCATACATAATGAATCAAATGACCAGCTTGTGGCTATGTACAGGGGCTAGAGGGACAATTCAGAACACATCCATGTATTTGGCACCAGAAATAAAGAATATCTTAGAAACAGTTTTAGGGTATGTGCACACGTTGCGGTTTCTCCAGCGCATTTTTCTGCACAAAATCCGCAGCATTTTTCCGCACAAAATCCGCATCTCTTGGCAGAAAACGCATGTGCGTTTTTTCCGCAGATTTGATGCGGTTTTTCAGTGCGCTTTTGGCTACGGATTTGTATGCGTTTTTGTAAGCTAAATAAAGATATGTTATTTAACAAAAAAAAAGATGTGTTGTCATTTCTGTCCAACCTCCACTTTTACATTTGTCCAACCCACACTCCATTACATACACACACACACACACACACACACACACACACACACACACACACACACGATAATAGACAGATAAATATGGGATAGATATATCTATCCATATGTCTATCTGTATCTATTGTGGTGTAGTGACCACTGTGTCCGCTAGGGGCGCTGTGTGGGTGTCCCAGGACTGATGGATAGCCATGTCCAGAGTGGTAACAGGAGCAGGGTGCTAAAGGATCGTTATGTATCCCAAGGCGGGTGGCCTTGGGATGAAGGCTTAAGGCTGAGTGCAGACGTACTTTTTGGCCCTGCGGATTTTTCCGCGCAGAATTGAAGAAATCCGCAGGTCAAATGACCTGCATTTTTCCTGCAGATTTCTTCCATTTTTCATGCGGTTTTTGTGCGGTTTTCCATTGCGGTTTTCCCCCTGCGGATTTGGTGACGGGGAGATGGAAAACTGCACAAAAGAAGTAACATGCTGCGGATTTTGTACCGCGGGAAAACCGCGCGGAAAAATCTGCAGCGTCTGCACAGCGTTTTTTTTTTTCCCATTGATTTTAACCCCCTTCACTACCAAGGGTGGTTTGCACGTTAACTACCGGGCCAATTTTTACAATTCTGACCACTGTCCCTTTATGAGGTAATAACTCTGAAACGCTTCCATGGATCCCGGTGATTCTGACATTGTTTTCTCGTGACATATTGTACTTCATGTTAGTGGTAAAATTTCATTCATCTAACTTGCGTTTATTTGTGAGAAAAACGGAAATTTGGCGAAAATTTTGAAAATTCTGCAATTTTCCAACTTTGAATTTTTATGCCCTTAAATCACAGAGATGTGGAACACAAAAAAGTTAATAAGTAACATTTCCCACATGTTTACTTTACATCAACACAATTTTGGAACCAAAATTTTTTATTTGTTAGGAAGTTATAAGGGTTAAAAGTTGACCTGCGATCTCTCATTTTTGCAACACCATTTTATTTTTACGGACCACATCACATTTGAAGCCACTTTGAGGGGTCTATATGATAGAAAATACCCAAAAGTGACACCATTCTAAAAACTGCACCCCTTAAGGTGCTTAAAACCACATTCAAGGAGTTTATTAACCCTTCAGGTGTGTCACAGGAATTTTTCTGAATATTTAAAAAAAATTAACATTTAACTTTTTTTCACAAAAAAAATTACTTCAGGTTCAATTTTTTTTATTTTTCCAAGTGTAACAGGAGAAAATGGACTGCAAAAATTATTGTGCAATTTGTCCTGAGCACGCTGATACCTGATATGTGGGGGGGAACCACTGTTTCGGCGCATGGCAGAGCTCAGAAGGGAAGGAGCGCCGTTTGACTTTTTCAATGCAAAATTGGCTGGAATTCTGATCGGACGCCATGTCGCGTTTGGAGAGCCCCTGATGTACCTAAACAGTGGAAACCCCCCACAAGTGACCCCATTTTTGAAACTAGACCCCCTAAGGAACTTATCTAGATATGTGGTGAGAACTTTGAACCCACAAGGGCTTCACAGAAGTTTATAATGTACAGCGGTACAATTAAAAAATCATATTTTTTCCACAAAATGATCTTTTCACTCCCAATTTTTATTTTCCCAAGGGTAACAGGACCCTAAAAGTTATTGTGCAATTTGTCCTGAGTACGCTGATACCCCATATGTGGGTGTAAATGACTATTTGGGCACATGGCAGAGCTCGGAAGGCAAGCAGCGCCATTTGACTTTTTTGGCTGGAATTGAGATCGGACACCATGTCGCGTTTGGAAAGCCCCTGATGTACCAAAACAGTGGAAACTCCCCCACAAATGACCCCATTTTGGAAACTAGACCCCCCAAGGAACTTATCTAGATGTGTGGTGAGAACTTTGAACCCCCAAGTGCTTCACAGAAGTTTATAAGGCCCAGGCGTGAAAATAACAAATTTTTTTTCCACAAAAATGATATTTTTGCCCCAAAATTTTTATTTTCCTAAGGGCAACAGGAGAAATAGGACCCCAAAAGTTGTTTTGCAAATTGTCCTGAGTAGGCTGATACCCCATATGAGGGGGTAAAACACTGTTTGGGTGCATGGCAGAGCTTGGAAGGGAAGGAGCACCATTTGACTTTTCAACGCAGAATTGGCTGGAATTGAGATCAGATGCCATGTTGCTTTTGGAGAGCACCTGATGTGCGCAAATAGTGGAAACCCCCAATTCTAACCCTAGCCCTAACCCTAATGGGAAAATGGAAATACATTTTTTTAATTTTATTTTTCCCTAACTAAGGGGGTGATAACGGGGGGTTTGATTTACTATTTATGTCGGTTTTTATGTTTGGCAGCTGTCGCACGCTAAAAGACGCTTTTTATTGTAAAAATAGTTTTTGCATCACCACATATTGAGAGCTATAATTTTTCCATATTTTGACCCACCGAGTCATGTGAGGTCTTATTTTTTGCGGGACGAGTTGGCGCTTTTATTGGTATCATGTTCGGGCATGTGACATTTTTTGATCGCTTTTTATTTCGTTTTTTGGGACGCAGAATTTACAAAAACCAGCGTTTCATGAATTTCTTTTGGGTGGTGCGCTTACGCCGTTCCGGGTGCGGTAAAATTTATAAGGCAGTTTTATTCTTCGGGTCAGTACGGTTACAGCGATACCTCATTTAGGCCGTTTTTTTATGTTTTGGCGCTGTTATGCAATGAAAACAATTTTATATAAAAAATAATTATTTTTGCATCACTTTATTCTGCGAGCTATAACTTTTTTATTTTTTCGCTGATGATGCTGTATGGCGGCTCTTTTTTTGCGGGACAAGATGACGTTTTCAGCGGTACCATGGATATTTATATGCGTCTTTTTGATCGCGCGTTATTGCACTTTTTGTTCGGCGGTATGATAATAAATCATTATTTTTTGCTTCGTTTTTTATTTTTTAAGGGGTTCGCTTAAGGGGTTAACTATTGGGACAGTTTTATAGGGCGGGTCGTTACGGACGCGGCGATACCAAATGTGTACTTTTATTATTTTTTTTTTTTTTCTATTTCCAAAAAATGAATTTATTGGGGAATATTTATTTATTTTAATTTATTTAGCGATTTTTTTTTTTTTTTTTTTTTTTTTTTTTCTTTTTCTTCATTATTTTTACACTTTTTTTTTTTTTTTTTTTTTTTTTTTTTTTTTTTTTACTTTATTACAATGTCCCAGGGGGGACATAACTGTCCTGTGACAGATCGCTGATCTGTCACATCACAGATCACTGTGACAGATCAGCGATCTGTCACAGGCACTGCACAGGCTTCCTCATGCCTGCGCTTTGCAGGCACTGAGGAAGCCAGCTTCCTGCAGGCCCCCGGAGGTCCCCGTCGCCATATTGGATCCGGGGACCTGCAGGAAAGGAGCCCCCCGCAGCAGCGCTGCACTTTGCGCTGCCGTGGGGGGCTCAGGGAAGCACCAAGGGAGCCCCCTCCCTGCCTATGCTTCCCTTTAACCCCCGGTACACCGCGATCGTGTTTGATCGCTGTGTGCAAGGGGTTAACGTGTCGGGGGTGGTCCGTGACCGCCCCTGACACATTGTGCCGGGTGTCAGCTATGATAATTAGCGGACACTCGGCCGCGATCAGCGGCGCTCACCACGTGGGTGCTGCTGATCGCGATGACGTAATATTCCGTCCATGGTAATTAGGTCCATGGTCACATGGACGGAATATTACGTCAATTGTAGGTAAGGGGTTAAGGCTACTGTACATCACAATGCGGATATGCAGCGTTTCTGCGCGGTAAAATCCGCAGCGGAACCGCAGCAAATCTGCATCGTGTACACACAGCCTAATTATGTGCTGATCAGCAGAGCTGATCTTTCATGCCAATGTATTAGGGAGAAGCCTTCAGGTGATTGGTGAGACGGGTGGAATCAATCACCTTCAAACCCACCTAGGGGCAGGTGTCTAGAACGCCATAGTAAAGTATATGTGTATGAATGCTTGAAGGACCTGTGATGAGGTCATAGCCATCTGATCCGGTGGGCGTGGCTACGGACCATATAAGGTGGCCAGGGTAGGTCACATGAGTGAATGCTTGGACCCGGATGGTCCGTATGGAATGTCTCGTCTGGGCTGACGTGGCTGCCTTTCTGACAGCACGTGGAGAGGCTGTGTATAATAGCTGCATATGCCTGAGAGTTCCCAGGGAGAGGGAATGAACGTCTGCATGGAGAAGCAGCCATGAGGTAACCCTGACAGGGGATATAACTGTGTGCTGGACATTGCACAACCTGTGTGACCACAGGATAAACAGAGGGAAGCTCTGTCATGGACTCTATGCTGATTTGATATGAACTTTCTGTTGCTGTTTGATGGTTTATGCTGCATAATAAACCGAATGGACTGAGTTTATGTTGAGAAACCTGTGCCAGACCTGATTTATTGGCTGCCTAGCGAGTATCCCCTACCTTAATAACAAGCGCTACCTTACACTATCTATAGATATATTCATAGATATATCCATATCCATGTTTACAATATGTTTAAGTAAAATAAAATGACGTGGGCTCCACGTGAACAGAAAGGAGGTTTTTTGGATTTATAGGCTGAATACTTTAAGACCTAATGGTCTTAACGAAATCACTGAAGTCTTCCTATAAAAATAAATTTACTGCTCATCCCCTTGTCTGAATAATTTTATTAAATAGATATTGAGTTCAATGAAGTTTATTCTCATATATTTTTGTGTGCAACATTTTTTTAAGATTGCGTTTTTATGCTTCAACTTTTGGCCACTGCTCTCTGAGCTCGTCATGACTCTTTTATTAATCCTGGTTTTATCTCCTGCTGTTTTATTGCGTGCAAGTTACTGCTTGTATAATAATATAATTTTATGCACTTGCTTTATTTGTTTTACACCTTCAGGGTGCGGGACTCTGCTTTTCCTGCATCTTTTTCCTTCTCCTTCTGGACCCGATCTTTTGTTTTCTGATCTCCCGTGCATATTTCCCTCCCTGAATCTGCCTCCTCTCCTGTGTGCCTCTGCCCTCAGGACCGTCTATTGAAGCGTTCCTCCCTCCAGCGATTCCAATTAGTTTACCAGACACCCATCCGTGTTTTAATTTCTCACCTTTTGTATTTTTATTAATTTTTTAATCTTACATTGGGTCAGACTCGTTTTTATTTATATTTTAGCCATATACAATTTTCATTCATATATATATATACATTTTTTTATTTTTTTATTCATATATTTTTATTATCCAATTTCTACTGTATTTTATATACTAATAAAGATTTTAACACATTCACCTCCAATAATATTCATTTTTATTATTAAATTTTTTTCCACATTTTCTTTCTTTTTCTTCATCTCTCTCAGCAACTTCTCCTCTGCTCACTTGGAGTAGCGGATCACACAGTGGTTAACACTTTTTTTCGTTCTTTTCCTGCGGGTTCGTGCAGCGCTTTTTTCTTTTTATTTCTTCTTTATTTTTCTTCACTTCCTTTCTCTTCTTTATCGTTTATCTGTGAACACATCAAATGAATTAATTCTTTTGGATGTACTAAGTTTTTAAACTTTCACACTGATGATCTCTGACCTTTATCCCTTCCCCAACATGTGACTCTTGGCGCCAATATTTGAACCATGTATGTATAAAACCGGCAATGTCTTTACCTGCCTGTACATGTCATCCCCTGAGGAAGAGGTTTTATGACCTCGAAACGCGTTGGGAAATAAATATATTAAATACAACACTTGTGAGGATTGATGGTCTGGCAGCGCACGTTTTAATCCATAAAAGTCCTACTAGTGAATCTACCTTAATAACAAGCGCTACCTTACACTATCTATAGATATATTCATAGATATATCCATATCCATGTTTACAATATGTTTAAGTAAAATAAAATGGCGTGGGCTCCTGCGCAATTTTCTGCACCAGAGGGGGAAAGCCGGGGGGCCAATATTTGTAGCCTGGAAAGGGGGTAACACCCATGGCCCCTTTCCAGGCTATGAATATCAGCCCGCAGCTGTCTGCATAGCCTTTACTGGCTACTAAAATATGGGGACCCCCCCCAAAAAAAAAAAAAGACGTGGGGTCCACCTTTATTTTATAGCCAGAAAGGCCACGCAGAAAGCTGCAGGCTGATATTTATAGCCTAGGAAGGGGCCATGGATATTGGCTCCCCCCGGCTACAAAAACCAGACCGCAGCCGCCCCAGAAATGGCGCATCTCTAAGATGCGCCAATTCTGGCACTTAGCCCCTCTCTTCCCACTCCTGTGTAGCGGTGGAATATGGGGTAATAAGGGGTTAATGTCACCTTGCTATTGTAAGGTGACATTAAGCCCGGTTAATAATGGAGAGGCGTCAATAAGACACCTATCTGTTGTTAATCTTTTGAAAGGGTTTAAAAAACACAAATAAGAATAAAGTATTTTAATGAAACACAACACAGTTTTCATATTTTTATTGCTCTCCCAGATCCAAGCGACGCCCTCAGTATCCTATAATAAAAAGTAAAAAAAAAAATAAACCGTATAATCCCTGTCCGACGCAGTTCAATTAATAGCGAGTGTCCCACAACGATTTCCCCTATAGAACATTGACATCAGGTGATGTCACTGCTCTATAGGGCATCCCAGTGATGAACAGACAGGGGACAATGGCTCCTGCAGAGCATCACTGAGATTACTGGAGTTCAGGTTCTCACTTTACAGCAATGCTGCGTGAGAATTAGGGTTACAGGACCTCTTTCCCGGCGGTGGAGGGATACACCGCAGAGGATTACCTCTGCCTGTCATTTCATCGCTGGAGCCCCTGGAGAGCGGTAGCCCCTGGAGAGCTACCGGGAGATCGTCGTGGGACCCTCGTTATTAATTGATGAAGTTGAACAGCAGCTATAAGAACATTTCACATTCAGTATGTTGGAGATGGAAGGGCACAATTCTGTTCACATAACGGAGGACTAAACAGCTATTACTACAGAGGAGCAAAATGATTCTTTACAATTAGATAAACTTGTTGAAGCTGCTTCACACCTCTTTCCTATTCATCACATGCACCTGGTTGTGCACACGCTGCAACTGGCAATAAGAGACAGTCTGCAAGAGGGACATGCTGGAACTCTGATTAGCAAAGTGAGGAAATTGGCTATTGCTGTCAGAACCCCTAACATGGATTCCATCTTGAAGAGGCGTGCTGGAAAAGAGGCAATTGTGCTTCAAGCCACTCAGTGGGGCAGCACCTATGTAATGATTGAGCAATTGCTTGAGCTGAAAACCTTGTATATATGGCCAACCCTCAGATAACACTACATGGAGGTCAATCGACGTAGGTGGGCTGAATGGAAGGAATTGCTTCATCACCCATTTACGGTGACTAAAAAGTTACAAGCTGAGGATTTGACTCCTGGCAATTTTATAAAGGAGTGGAAGAACTTGTTGTTTTTCCTGTCCCAAAGAGGAGATTTAATCGCAGATGGCATTGCTGCTTCAACGAAACAGAGAGACCCTGCTATTAGAAAATAGAATTCTTCTGGCAACTGTTTATGTGGACCCGAGTCATCGTATATTGCAGGATGATCAACAGCTTACTAAAGGAAAAGAAGCGCTGATTGAGGTAGCAGTTAGGGTGAGTGGGGTACAGGATAGCCAAAAACAAGAGGAATCTGGTCCTGCCAGTACTGCTGCTGCCATTTTTTCAGCCTCATCAGATGAGGAGTTTGATTTTTAAAAGTATTTGAACGACATGGAGCGGATGGAGCGTTGCTGCTGGGAAAAATTCCACTCCCATAGAAAACTGACCATATTTCAGCAAAATTTTTCACTTGCTCTCAAAGTAGTAGAAGAGTTCAATCGGTCATCAAAACTGACTGTGCACGAGGCAATTCCTTTTTCACCCTGAAATTGATAGAGATGTTGCCCATGTGGTTACGGCTTTGCCACCAACCCAAGATAGTGTAGAGAGGTTGTTCTCTAGCCTTAAAATAATAAGGTCAGATTTGAGGTCCTCAGAACAAATTCATAGACTGCACAAATGCTATTCGGTACGTTTTTGTTGAAAACTGTTTTTTTTCCACTTACTGGATAGTGTATAATTGTAAATATGCAAAAGTTTTTTTTGTTTTTTTTATTCTAAAGTTGTATTAGAACATATATTCTATCTAAATGGCTTTATTTTATCATAATGATTAAAAGTCTCATGTTACCATTTAACTACAGTAAATTTATCACTTAAACATGAGCCATGTATGAAGGAGTCTCGGAGTCGGAGGTTTGGCTTACCGAATACACAGCCATGGTTGTAGGGAGGTCATACAGGCACGTGGAGGCCACACACACACTACTGAGCATCTTTTCCTTGTCTTGAGGCATTTCCACTGGAGTTAAATGAGCCTGTAATTTTGATTTTGAGTATCCTTCCAAATCCAGACCTCCGTGATATATTTAATTTTGATTTACATTGATAATTTTTATTCTCAATGCATTCCACTGCGCAACGTATAAAGATTTTTAACTGGCATATTTCATTTAGTGATATCTGGGATGTGGTATTTTTTTTGAGCAGTGTAGTTAACACTGCATTCCCCACACTAAAGTTCTGTATTGGAATCCTCTGGTTTACGGTCTTGTTTTGCTGCTTATTACGTTAATTTATCACACTTTTTTTGTGTTCTTTAATTACATACTCATGGGATCATATTTCACAATGGCAGAAGGAAATTTTCATTTTGTCGACTGCAGAAAGGCATTTGTATTGTCACATATGACATGAGCAGGCTGTGCATACTGAAACCTGTTAGTAATCTCACAGGATTAGTAACAGATGAAAACACTCATTCACTACTGCCACTATTGTGGTTCTCTGACCTATACAGCCAGTCCACTAGATGCAGCAGTAAAACTGCCCTAATAAGGTCCCTTTTAGATTTAAAAACAAATACCATCATGGTGATAATAACGATAATTAATTATGGACTGATAATTAAAATACGGTAGTTTTAAAATAGTGCTTCAGACAAAGTGGTACTGTATTGTGCCAAACACTGCTTTTCAAGGCTTGTTAGACACGTGTACTGTTTCTAACCGTGATTTCCATGGATATTGTACAATTCACGTGTCCGTGATCCTTACACAATTCTAAAAACAAAAAACAGGGAAATGTTTGTTTTTGATCAAACTTGCCCATTTGTGTATGGGTCCTAAGTGTGCAATCTCTGTACTGTCCATGTAACATTGCAATAAATAGGAGAAGCTTTACAGTTTATGAAAATCAGTGATGAATCGGACTGTGTGTTTTTGCGTACTGACAGAAAAAATCTCAGACCTAACTGTGTGGCAACCTTCCCCTCTAGTTTTTGTTGAGTATTTAGAAATGTATTACACTGGACTGGCCTTCTTTTAAAGAAGCACTCCTCCCATCAAAGTTTTTATCCTCTTACTATAAATTGCAATCATCAAATTATTTGGCGTTGTGTACTTACAATTTCTCATTTTGCCTTTCTACCTAGTAAATTATTTTCTTTTCTTTGTTTAGAAACAGATGTCTTTTCCCCTCTTCAACTTCTGACTCAGCTAGAGACTTTTGCAGAGACTCTTGACTCTTACCTATTTCTACAAAGAGCGTAAAAGGATTCAGCTAGTCAGTTTTTAATAGTGTGGTGTCATAGACCTAGTGGAAAAGAGAATTAAGGCCTCTTTCACACATCCGTTTTGCGCTGTCAGGCGAGATCCGGCTTTTTTTGTGTAAAACCGGATTCGGCGAAATGCAGTGCCGGATCCGGTTTTTCCCCATTGACTTGTATTAGCGCCGGATGGCATTGCGGTTCGTCCGTTTTTTGCCGGATCCGGCTATTTGTCTCATTCCGGCATCTGGAAAAAACGGCTACTGTAACGTTTTTTGCCGGATCCGGCGAAAAAGCTGGAAGCGCGGATCCGACGCTTCCGGCTTTTTGCCACAATGAAAGTCTCTGTGCGCCGGATCCAGAAAAAGACGGATCCAGCCACCGGATACGTTTTTTTTTTTTAAGTCTGCGCATGCTCAGATCCAATTGGCCAGCCCCCAGGAAACAGATATAACCTGCTAGACGGATCAGGCAGAAAAACGGATTTGTTTCTACAGTTGTCCAAAATTTACGCCGGATCCGTTTTTTCTAAAAATAGCCGGATCCTGCCTGACGGCAAAAAAAAGATGTGTGAAACTAGCCTAACTGAGTAGGAGGGAAAAGGGAACATATCTAAGTATACACTGCTGTATCATATGATGACTGCAATATATTAAGAGGATAAAAACTTTGGTGGAAGTGCCTTAATTATAGCAATTTCTTATTTAGCATCACAATTGACTGCATTTGACCTTATTTTAAAGGCATTTTCCAATTTGGGAAAACACTTCAACAGCTGCGGTTTCTTTTTGTGAAAACAAAACATACAAACTGCTTTACTCACACTACCTGCATCCAGCACTGAGTCTCCACTTTTGTTTCCAGTGTCAGTTATTGTCTGCAGCGCTGACTTCACTACAGGAGCAAACCTCCAGTAGAACGATTGAGAATCCCTGATTTATGGTGCTAATAGAATTTTAGTTTTGTTTATTTTAATCCCTGTGTCTTCCACCAACCCATCAATCCAAAGATCATATTGATGTACTTTTAAATGAGTTTTAAAGGGTGTGTTCTCAAGTTTTGAAAGGTATTACCTATCCATGGGATAGGGGATAACTTTCTGGTCACCCAGGGCCCCCACCTATCTCAACTGGGCACTGGGTGATTCTAAGGAGGTCAATTACACGCACTAGCTCTCCATACAATCTAATAGGAGCACTCAAGATCAGTTGAGCGCTGCGCTTAGCAGTCTCGGATGCTCTCCCTAAGAATGAATGAATGGTGTGTTATCTTGTGGATAAGGGTTAACTTTTAAACTTGAGAAACGGAAATTTTGGGTAAACTTTGCTTTTTCCATAATGGTTATTTTTCCAGAAGGCCTTGTTTGGGTTTTTACTTGAAAATGCCAAAATTATATCTAGTGTAAACAATTATTGGTGAGATAAATGTCTCAAGCTTATACATTTTATCAGTGGAGATTTTGAACTCCTTTTTCCTACCTTAGACGTATCCATGCTTCCAGGTGGCCTGGTACTTAACGACGTGGGACATACACATACTTTCACGCAATTTTTGCGTGAACAGTCTATATGCGGGCACGATCACCACCAGGTATCGGCTGATTCTGACAGCTGACACGCAGCCCGTAGTGCCAGGAGCCACCACTTCTACCCCATAAATGCTGAGATCGAAATCCTGATGGCTTTTTGGTCACCAGAACTAGAAAAGATTCTTGATCATGATCAAAGCATGATAAAGCAAGTTTGACAGTCAGTGCAGCCCTGACGGCTTGCATAGTACAGGATGGTCTGAGTGCCTGACGTCCACAGATGGGGGTTGTTCTCACAGCCCAACACCATGCAGGACGCTTGGCATTTGCCACAGAACACCAGGATTGGCAAATTTTTTTTGAGCAGTGTAGTTATAACTCTGACTAAAGCGATGCAAAATATAACTCGATCGCAACATTCTGGGAGCAGAAAGAGGGAAGACAGCTTCTCCGCCCTTGGATCAGAGACCCCGCAACGTCATTCTGGGGTCCTGATTGTGGCCATGGTGACACGATGTCATGACGACATCCGTGTCACCAGAGCTAGGAAAGTTGCTTGATCATGCTCAGAGCATCATCAGCAACTTTCTCTGACCGTGCAGAGTGGACAGATTGCATAGCATAGGGATGTTGCTGTATTCCCATGCTATACAAGCGATCAGCCTGCAAAAAATGATAGTCCCATATTAAGACGAAGTAAAGTTAAAAAAAAAAAAAAAAAAAAAAAAAAAAAAATTGCAAAAATATTTGAAAAAAATAGATATTACTCACCAATCGTTATACCGATGCCTCTATCTTGTGCCAGTCCTTACACTGGTTACCCATCCACTCCAGAATTCAGTATAAACTTATTACCCTCACCCACAAAGCACTCCATGGCTCAGCACCACCCTACATCACCTCCCTCATCTCAGCCTATCACCCTACCCGTGTCCTCTGCTAATGACCTGAGGTTAACATCCTCAATAATCAGAACCTCCCACTAACGTCTCCAAGACTTTTCACGTGCCGCGCCAATTCTTTGGAATACACTACCCAGGTTAATACGATTAATCCCCAATCCCCACAGTTTTAAGCGTGCCCTAAAAACGCATTTGTTCAGACTGGCCTACCGCCTCAACGCATTAACCTAAGTATCCCTGTGTGGCCCATTCAAAATGTTCCAATAACCAGGTTCCTCGCGTTCTCACATGCTTTATGCATTTAATAGCCCTCTGTGTCTGTACTGTTACATATTTAGACTGTTAAGTGGTTCATGCATCATCACAGGAAAACACAATTCTTACACTATGGCTGGCCTGAACAATAAAAGCAATTGTTACCATCCACCTTTCGTGTCTCCCCATTTTCCTTATAGATTTTAAGATTGCGAGCAGGGTCCTCATTCCTCTTGGTATCTGTTTTGATCTATGTGTGTATTGGTATACTGTAATGTCTATTGTCTGTACAAGTCCCCTCTATAATAAGTGCGGTGGAATATGTTGGCGCTATAGAAATAGGATTACTACCCATAAATAAATATTTGTATTAAAAAAATAAGCAAAATATAAGCAAAAAAGTACACATTTGGTTTACCGCATCCAGAACAATCCCACTAGTTAACCCCTTTAGTGAACACCGTAAAAAGGCAAAAAAACAATCCTTTATCATACTGCTGAACAAAAAGTGGAATAAAATTTGATAAAAAGACGGATATAAATAAAAATGGTACAACTGAAAATGTCATCTTGTCCCGCAAGAAATAAGCTGCCATATAGCTCCTTCAAAAATAAGTTATAGCTCAGAATAAAGTGATGCAAAAAATTTCTTCCATAAAATAGATTTTATTGTGTAAAAGTGCGAAAACATAAAAAATATATAAATGAGTTATCTCTGTAATCATACTGACCTGAAAAATAACAGCATAAAAGAATAAAACCCCTTCATCAATTTTACAAATTTTACCACACGCGGAATGAAATTAATTCCCCCCCCCCCCCCCAAAAAAAAAGTTCCTGAATTTCTTGTTTCTGTTCATTGTGCCTCTCAAAAATTTAAATAGAAAGCGATAAAACGTCAACTCATCCCTCAAAAAAAACAATCTCTCATATGACTGTTGGTCGAAATATGGAAAAATTATAGCTCCCAAAATACGGTGATCTAAACTATTTTTTGCAATTAAAAGTATCTTTTAGTGTGACAGCAGCCAAACATAAAAACCTGAGAGAAATCTGGTTTTGCTGTAATCGCACTGACCTGAAGAATAAAGTCGCCTAATCACTTATACCATGTAGTGAAATAGTAGAAAAAAGAGAGAAAATAATCCAGCTCACCGTACTGCCTTGCTGGTAGAATCCAAATCCTGCGCACGGATTTAACTAGGCAGTCAATCAATAGTGGAAAAGAAAAAAGAGAAATTCCAGCGCCAGAAATGGAAAATTAAAAATCCATTTTATTGTGCCAATGCATATTAAAATTCCAGCAGGTACAGCATATCAGTCGGATGACTGCAGAACAACACGTTTCGACGCCTCAGGTCTTAATCATGTTCTCATGATTAAGACCTGAGGCGTCGAAACACGTTGTTCTGCAGTCATCCGACTGATATGCTGTACCTGCTGGAATTTTAATATGCATTGGCACAATAAAATGGATTTTTAATTTTCCATTTCTGGCGCTGGAATTTCTCTTTTTTCTTTTCCACTATTGATGTAGTGAAATATGTATGTATGTATGTATGACCGGCAGTGGATTCTCATCTGTCCTTAGACTGCAGCTCTCCCAAAGGTGATAACATGTGTTTCCAGGCTGCAGCTCTTCATAAAAGTCACAACATATGTTATCCTGAGAAATGCAGTCTCCTGTCTCCAGTATTTCCAGTGGGCTTCCTGAGAGCACACAGAATTGGAAACCTTTCACACCTTCTGACTCTTTTGAAGAGAGATGCCAATTGCAACCTGACACTATTTACTCTGAGAAAGGTCACCCAAATAGTGTTCAGAGAAAAATAATGTATTCATTGGTAAAATAGCCATGATCCAGTCACAAACCAAGAATTAGAATATTAGCATGAGAGGCTGATCTAGAAATCTGATCCCCAGGTTAAATTTATAAATTAGGCCTTTAAACAAAGAAAGATGTTCACAGTTAAAGGGAATCTGTCACCCCTTTTTTGAGATATCATATGATATCATTCAATTGTGTGTCACATAAGGATTCTCTTAGTACTTTTGCTTCCCCCTGACAATGCACCTTTCATGCATAAATACCTTTTTATATCGGTTCAGATGTATGTAAACTGCCGCTGTCCGGTCCTCTGGGCGGGGCTTATTCACCTGCTCCCCCCCTCACTGTCTTGCTCTACGCATTTCTTCTTGTGTAGAGCAAGACAGGGAGAGGGTGAGCAGTTAAATAAGCCCCGCCCAGCGGACCGGACAGTAGCAGTTTGCATACCTTTTTATATCTTTTCAGATGTATATAAACTGCCACTGTCCGGTCCGCTGGGCGGGGCTTATTCAACTGCTCCCCCCCTCCCTGTCTTGCTCTACACAAGAAGAAATGCGTAGAGCAAGACAGGGAGGGGGGGAGCAGGTGAATAAGCTCCGGACAGCGGCAGTTTACATACATCTGAACCAATATAAAAAGGTATTTATGCATGAAAGGTGCATTGTCAGGGGAAAGCAAAAGTACTAAGAGAATCCTTATGTGACACAATTGAATGATATCATTATATGATATCTCAAAAATGGGGTGACAAATTCCCTTTAAGGGGCAGCTAGGCTGATGTGATCCATATTATATTTCCCCCTCCCTCAGGGACAGAATACCAGACTGCAAAGTTCGATATAAGTTTTCTCCCTTTTATGTTATCACTGTTTTTTGCATATTTGTATGTCACTTTTTATTTCCATATTTTTATATTCTTTTATTGTAAGCACTACCTTTTCTATTAAATCTTAAAATTTTAATGAGTTTGAACCTTGTATGCTCTAAAGAATCCAAAGTCTTAAAGTATGTGATCCTCTTGATTGGGTAGTAGTAGTAGTAGTAGTAGTAGTAGTAGTAGTAGTAGTTCCGGGACTCATCGCCTGTGTATTCCGTGAGTGTTGGCAGCGTGTATGAAAAGGGGTGTGTGTGGCCTGTGTCAGGCGTGATTTATGCTCCCATTGTAGCCTACAGCTGAGGTTGAATGCTGGGCTAAGTGAGAGGAAATAAATTAACCACTGACAAATTGGTGGCAACAGTGGGATAGAATTTATTTCTACCACAGCATTAGTGCATGGTGTAAGCAGTTATTCCCTTTACTAAAGAATTGGTATCCTTGCGAGGAGTGCACCAGTTCTACAAGATTCAACTCAGTGCGTACTTGGACATACTTGCAAACAGTTTCCCTTTCCCGTTTTTCTTTTTCTATCTTTTATTTGGCAAAGGCTGTTCATCGATATGGCAGCCCGCTACAAGAATCAGAGCAGAGAGGCTCTGATCGACCTCTGTGAGCAGAGAGGGATAGAGACCGCTGACAAATCCAAGGAATTGCTGGTGCTGGCCAAAGAGTGTCTACCTCAGAGAAACTCAGAGATGCCAGCTCTGGTACCGGAGATACCTTCTGGAGATGCCAGTAATGCCAGTGCTGAGGAGCCTATGGACTCTACTTTACAAATGGATCACATTAGCCTAGCTGCCCCTCAACTGTGAACATCTTTCTTTCTGTAAAGGCCTAATTTATAGATTTAACCTGGGGATCAGATTTCTAGACCAGCCTCTCATGCTAATATTCTAATTCTTGGTTTGTGACTGGATCATGGCTATTTTACCAATGAATACATTATTTTTCTCTGAACACGATTTGTGTGACCTTTCTCAGAGTAAATAGTGTCAGGGTGCAATTGGGATCTCTCTTCAAAAGAGGTGTGAAATGTTTCCAATTCTGTGTGCTCTCAGGAAGCCCTCTGGAGAGACAGGAGACTGCCTTTCTCAGGATAACATATGTTGTGACCTTTGTGAAGAGCTGCAGGCTGGAAATACATGGTATCATCTTTGTGAGAGCTGCAGTCTAAGGACAGATGTTAATCCACTGTCGGTTATACATCCATACATATACATATTTCACTACTTACCATGTGAGGAACGGCGTAAAAAGTATAAAACCAATTCTTCACCTGCTGTTGATTTTTTTTTTTTCTTTCTGCCTTCCAAAGATCGCAGTAAGGTTTGGCGCACATTGATCCTGCGCTGAACGCTTATACCGCAGTTTCTGTGTAAATCTCTGAAATACATGATTCAGACGGATAGATCCAAAGGTACTAGTAGCTGGCACTTCAAATCACAAAATCACCATATTCGGACTTAAATGCCAATTGCCGAATGCAGAGATCCAGATAATAAATAAAATTCAATTGCTTTATTAATCAAAATTTTTTGTTAAAGGAGGTACAAGTATAAAACAATACACTAAGGAAGAGTACAAGAATGCCCTAACCAGGGGGGACACTGGGCTTATAATATATGGTATGCTGAATTGCAAACCCGTCTAAGAGACAAGCATATATAAAGTCCAGTGCTTGATCAAAGAAATAAGTAGGCAAACATCATGTCAATGCTATCTGGCTAAAGAGAGGCTGACTGAGCATATCATATAAAAAGTAAATACGGTAATACATATTACCAAAAGCAATATAGTATTGAAGATTTCTGCCAAATGATGACCACAGCATCCCTCCTTGCCCCAATGCCTGTTTTGAATCCAGCTTCTTCTGGGGGCGCCTCTGTCTTCAGTGTTCCAGGTAGTGGCTTAAATTTGGCACAATGGTGACATTACCTAGAAATTAAACTCCATGAAAAATTGATGAAAAGAGAAGGAAAAATTGCCCTTTAGGCTGCCATAAAGCCTACGGCAACAATAAAGGAGCTGCAGCAATTTCTGGTAAGTATTAGTTGTGTACTGCTTCTGACAAGTCTCCTGTATTCTTCATATGTCCAACCTGTGGGATAGGATGGCAAAATGAAGTATTTTCTTACAAAGAAAAACACTCAAGCCTGGCTAGGTTTTGCCAAAACTTACATCAGGTCTGCCAAAAGCATATGGGAAAACGTCTTCTCTGGAAGACAAAGGTTGAACTTTTTGTCCATAATTTCAAAAGTTATGTTTCACGTGAAGCCAGTTAACACCATACCCACTGTGAAGCATGGTGGAGGCAGCATTATGCTATGGGGCTGTTTTTCAGCAGCTTTAGGGTATGATGCACAGTTCCAAATATTAATCAATTTTTCAACAACACCTTCATGTCTCTGCTAAGAAGATGAAGAGGAATTTCACATTTCAGCATGACAATGACCCTAAACATACCTCCAAATCAAGAGAAGAATAGCTTTGTTAGAAGATCATCTGAGTTTTCAAATGACCCAGCCTGATGCGAATTCATAGTAACATAGTAATTAAGGTTGAAGGAAGACTTTAAGTCCATCTAGTTAAACCCATATCCTATCCTAACTTGCCATAACATCTTGATCCAGAGGAAGGCAAAAAAAACCCCACTGGCCACTAAATGTGAGTTTGTCATCCATCCATACACCCAGGTCTTTTTCAGTGACGGTTTTGCCCAGTGTTTTACAATTAAGCACATAATTATACATCTTGTTTGTTCTACCCAAGTGCATGACCTTACATTTATCCCCATTAAAGCTCATTTGCCATTTATCAGCCCAAGCTTCTAGTTTACATAAATCCTCCTGTAATACAAAATTGTCCTCCTCTGTATTGATTACCCTGCAGAGTTTAGTGTCATCTGCAAATATTGAAATTCTACTCTCTATGCCCCCTACAAGCAGGGCTGTGGAGTCGGTAAGCCAAACCTGCGACTCCGACTCCTTAATTTCCCTTACACCGACTCCCACATATATTGCTTATATTCAAGTGAAAAATGTATTGTAGTACAATGTGAACATCAGACACTTAATCATTTTTATGATACAATAATCAAGATATTTAGATAGAACATAATATATATTTATTGGAATACAACTTTAGAACACAAAAAACTAATATTGTATATATCTAATACACTATGTAATATCGATTACATATATAACATTGTGTAATAAACTATGTAAGTGGCAAAAAACAGTTTTCAACAAAAACATACTAAATAACATTTGTGCAGTCTATGAATTTGTCCTAAGAAATAGAATTGCCTCCATCAGATCCTCCTTCATAGATTACCTCAAATCTGACCTAATAATTTTAAGGCCAGAGAACAACCTCTCTACGCTAACTTGGGTTGGAGGCAAAGCCGTAACCACATGGGCAACATCTCTAACAATTTCCGGGTATAAAGGAATTGCCTCATGCACAGTCAGTTTTGATGAACGGTTGAATTTTTCTATTTCTTTGAGAGCAAGTGAAACATTTTGCTGAAATATGGTTAATCTGCTTGCTATATGAGACGGAGTGAAGTCTTTTTCCTTGCGGCATTGCTTTGCCTGCTCCATGTCATCCAAATACTTGTCAAAGTCAAACTCCTCATCTGATGAGGATGAAGATATGGCAGCAGTAGCACTGTCAGGACCCAAGTCCTCTTGCACCTGGCAGTCCTCTTGTAGGCCACTCATCCTAACTGCTACCTCAGTCAGAGCTTCATTTCCTTTAGTAAGCTGTTGATCATCAAGCAGTATACGATGACTTGGGTCCACATAAACAGCTGCCAGAAAAATTTTATTCTCCAATAGCTGCGTCTCTCTCCGTTTCATTGAAGCAGAAATGCCATATGCGATTAAACCTACTTTTTGGGACAAGCAAAATAGCGAGTTCTTCCACTCCCTTATGAAAGTGCCAGGAGTTAAATCCTCAGCTTGTAATTTTGTAGTCACGGTAAATGGGTGATTAAGCAATTCCTTCAATTCAGCCACCTGTGTCTATTGACGTTCATTTAGGGTTACCTGAGGGTTCGCCATATCTGTAAGAAACGGTTTTAGTTCAAGCAATCGCTCAATCATTAAATAAGTGCTGCCCCACCGAGTGGCTTGATCAACAATTGCCCCTTTCCCAGCACGTCTCTTCAAGATGGAATCAATTTTAGGGGTTCTGGCGGCAATAGCCAATTTCCTCACTTTTCCAGTCAGATTTCCAGCATGTCCCTCTTGCAGACTATCTCTTATTGCCAGCTGCAGCATGTGCACAACACAACGCATGTGATGAATAGGAAAGTGTTTTGAAGCAGCTTCAACAAGATCATCTATTTCTACAGTATAATTTTGCTGTTCTTCTGTAGTAATATCTGTTTGTTCCTCAGTTACATGAACAGCACTGTGGCCTTCCATCTCAAACATACAGAATCCTAAATTTTCTTCTAGCTGTTGTTCATTACTCTCATTCATCAGTTTAATTGTTCTTATGTTTGAAGCATTGTCTGTTACAATAGCAAGAACCTGTTCTTTTTTGAGTTCGTAATCTTGCAGGACTTTTTCCATTAAGGCCTGTTTAAGGGCTTCTTCAATCTCTAATTTTCTAATACTTTCTCTTTCCAGAGAAACGCCAAGTTTGCGGGCCATTTCTCCATTAAGAGCTGAAAAAGCTGGTCGTGCAAATAATAATGGTACACCATCCTTCACAACAAGCTGTATGAGCTGTCTTTTAAACATATCTGCTGTCATTGTTACAGTAACTTTGTCACTGACAAAATATCTTGTTAATCATGTTTGAGATGCTTTTTCCACCCCATTTGCCTGGCAGGAAGTACTGAGCGCGGGTTTCTTGGTGCTGCTGTTATCTTTCTCAGTCACAGCTTTGAAAACTTCTGGGTGGAAGCGTTGTAAATGTCTTTTTAGAGTGGAAGCTCTTGTTGGAGCATTTTTATCACTGCCTGAGTATGCACTGATTTTTGGCATCACAGCTTTTGTTTTCCTCTGGGTCACTTGTCATACATTGACACACAAAATATTTTTCATCTTGAGTCACTGTGAAATGCTCAAATACAGCTGACTACATGGGGAGCTTCTTAGACATTTTGTAATCATATAAATTCACTCTCAAAATTTTGTCCTATAAAATAATGTATATTATAATTCCAGCAAGAACAGGGAACCATGTACAGTGGGGAAAATAAGAATTTGATACACTGACAATTTTGCATGTTTTCCCACCTACAAAGAATGGAGAGGTCTGCAATTAGACACTTCACCTGTGAGAGACAGACTAAAAAAATCCAGAAAATCACATTGTATGATTTAAATAATATGCATTTTATTGAGTGAAATAGGTATTTGATACAATAGAAAAACAGAACTTAATATTTGGTACAGAAACCTTTGTTTGCAATTACAGAGGTCAGACATTTCCTGTAGATTCTGTTTTCTCTCAGTTGAAGTGTACCTATGATTAATTATTTGTAGGTGGGAATCGACAGTGTATCAAATACATAATTTCCACACTGTATAATTTTAAATAGAAATATAACAAACTTTGCAGATGACAAATATAAAGTTTGTAAAATATGTTATTAGATAGCTTTACTTTTAATTTCCAAGGCTTTTCTTATTAGGGTACAGTTCACTAAATGCTTAACAGTCTATGAAGAGGGGAGGAGTGAGGGAGCAAGTTTGTTGTGTGTCATACTCCAGGAACAAAGAAACTGATAACAGAGCTAATAACGTGATGTTTTGGCTTCTTTACCTACACAAGTCCTCCTATAAGTCCTCATCAATCCTGTTGCTGTATTTTACCTGTATATTGTATGTATATTGTATAAAAGCTAGCTTCCCAAAAGTATTATGAGCTCAAAGAAAAAACAAGCATCAAGCATACAGAGAACATACAGTATACTGGACTATTGATTTATGCACAGTTTATTGAAAGTTTAAATATGCTTTAAGAAGTAATTACCTTAACCTTGTTATCCTGTTCACTCTAGCAATTCTTCTGAGATAAGTGCCTTCCTTCTTTCTGAATATGTTTACTTGTCTGTGTTGTACCCTTGTCTGTAGAGCAGGAGCTTCACTGGTGCTAGAGTTCACCACTGACACCTCAGCTGCTGCGAACCTCATACTGCACACCCCTACACTTGAAAATAAAGCCTGCACCTTAAGAAGATGTGGTGAATGCAGTCTATTTATTCCAACTATCAATTGATGTTGATGTGTTACTGAAGACGAGCAATGCCTGTCCTGGGCGTCCTTTTGGACAGCTATGAGGTGTTCCTGACTAGTGCTAAAAAGAGTGTTAGTCTCTGTGCTATCCAGGGCTGTGGAGTCGGTATAAAATGGACAGACTCCGACTCCTAAAATATATAATAAATTGGGTCCAGTAGTTCAATGCAGAATGTGCTGAATATTTTTTCATAGGAATTTGGGAAAGTTATGAAATCCCCTATAAATGGCTGTTCTATTCCTGATCTAAGGCTACATTCACACACAGCATTTTTGTTGCGTTTTTTGTGGATACGTTTTTCAGCTGCAAAAGCAGATCAGATTTTTAAAAAACCGCATCACCTGAAAGGTTTTTGAGCTCATAGATAATGTTTTCAATATCAAAAGCAGATTACAAATCTGCTCTATCTATATATCCATTTATCCATATCTGTCTCCATATCTTATCTGTACCAAAAAGAATGAAAGCCGGGTAGCACACAGACTAACACTTCCTGCCAGGCAAAGGAGGAGGAAAGAGCGTCTCAAACATCATTAACAAGATATTTTGTAAGTGACAAAGTTACTGAAAACAATGACAGCAGATATGTCTAAAAGACAGCTCATACAGCTTGTGAAGGATGGTGTACCATTAACATTATTTGCACGATCAGCTTTTACAACTCTTAATGGAGAAATGGCCGCAAACTTGGTGTTTCTCTGGAAAGAGAAAGTATTAGAAAATTAGTGATTGAAGAAGCCCTTAAACAAAAGGAAGATCTTAAAAAGACTCTCAAAAAGACGCTTCATGTTTCTTAAAATGGATGCCTGCACAGGTCACAGAGTGAACTATTTTGCCATCAATGTTCGATATGTTTGTGACAACAAAAATTGTTACCAATACGCTGGCAGTAAAAGATACTAAAGCTCATCACAGCAGCCAGTTTCTCCAGGCCTTAGTGGAAAAAGTTCTGCAAGATTACGAACTCAAAAAAGAACAGGTTCTTGCTGTTGTAACGGACAATGCTTCAAACATAAGTACAATTACACTGATGAATGAGAGTAATGACCAACAGCTAGAGGAACATTTAGGATTCAGTATGTTTGAGATGGAAGGCCACAGTGCTGCTCATGTAACTGAGGAACAAACAGATATTACTATAGAAGAACAGCAAAATTATACTGTAGAAATAGATGATCTTGTTGAAGCTGCTTCAAAACACTTTCCTATTCATCACATGCGTTGTGTTGTGCACATGCTGCAGCTGGCAATAAGAGATAGTCTGCAAGAGGGACATGCTGGAAATCTGATTGGAAAAGTGAGGAAATTGGTTATTGCCGCCAGAACCCCTAAAATTGATTCCATCTTGGAGACGTGCTGGAAAAGGGCAATTGTTGATCAACTAAAACCGTTTCTTATAGATATGGCGAACCCTCAGGTAACCCTAAATGAAGGTCAATGGACACAGGTGGCTGAATTGAAGGAATTGCTTAATCACCCATTTACTGTGACTAAAAAATTACAAGCTGAGGATTTAACTCCTGGCATTTTCATGAGGGAGCGGAAGAACTTGCTATTTTGCTGTTTAATCGCAGATGGCATTTCTGCTTCAATGAAACGGTGAGAGACACAGCTATTGGAAAATAAAATTTTTCTGGCAGCTGTTAATGTGGACCCAAGTCATCGTATACTGCTTGATGATCAACAGCTTACTAAAGGAAAAGAAGCTCTGACTGAGGTAGCAGTTAGGAAGAGTGGCCTACAGGAGGCCTGCCAGGCGCAAGAGGACTCGGGTCCTGACAGTGCTACTGCTGCCATATCTTCATCCTCATCAGATGAGGAGTTTGACTTTGACAAGTATTTGTATGACATGGAGCAGGCAAAGCGTTGCCGCAATGAAAAAGATTTCACTCTGTCTCCTATAGCAAGCAGATTGGCCATATTTCAGCAAAATGTTTCACTTGTTCTCAAAGAAATAGAAAAATTCAACCGTTCATCAAAACTGACTGTGCATGAGGCAATTCCTTTATACCCCGAAATTGTTAGACATGTTGCCCATGTGGTTACGGCATTGCCTCCAGCCCAAGTAAAGCCCCTGTTACACACTGCGATATCGCTAGCAATATCGCTGTAAAGTCACCGATTTTGTGACGTTGCAGCGATATTGCTAGCGATATCGCTGCATGTGATATTTACCTCCGAACGGCTCCCCCGCTGATAATCGCTGATCGCGCGAGAAGCTGCTGGACCATTCCTCGTCGGTCACTTCCTGCGGCGCTTCCTGCTGAGACGACGAGCGATGCGTGGTGCCGGGCGGGAGGACGCAGGATCGCCGCGTCTGACAGGTAAGTAGCGATCCCCGTCCCCAGCTATGTCGCTAGTGAGATCTGCCTATGTGGCAGCTCACTAGCGACCACCTAGCGATGCACCAGCGATCCTGACCGCGTCATATCGCTGGTCGGGATCGCTGGTGAGTCGCAAGGTGTAACGGTACCCTTACTATAGAGAGGTTGTTCTCTAGCCTTAAAATTATTAGGTCAGATTTGAGGTCATCTATGAAGGAGGATCTGATGGAGGCAATTCTATTTATTAGAACAAATTCATAGACTGCACAAATGTTATTTAGTATGTTTTTGTTGAAAACTGTTTTTTGCCACTTATAGTTTATTACATAGTGTTATATACACTCACTGGCCACTTTATTAGGTACACCTGTCCAACTGTGTGTTAAGACTTAATTTCTAATCAGCCAATCACATGGCGGCAACTCAGTGCATTTAAGCATGTAGACATGGTCAAGACAATCTCCTGCAGTTCAAACCGAGCATCAGTATGGGGAAGAAAGCTGATTTGAGTGCCTTTGAACGTGGCATGATTGTTGGTGCCAGAAGGGCTGGTCTGAGTATTTCAGAAACTGCTGATCTACTGGGATTTTCACGCACAACCATCTCTAGGGTTTACAGAGAATGGTCCGAAAAAGGAAAAAAATCCAGTGAGCGGCAGTTCTGTGGCCGGAAATGCCTTGTTGATGCCAGAGGTCAGAGGAGAATGGGCAGACTGGTTCGAGCTGATAGAAAGGCAACAGTGACTCAAATTGCCACCCGTTACAACCAAGGTAGGCAGAAGAGCATCTCTGAACGCACAGTGCGTCGAACTTTGAGGCAGATGGGCTACAGCAGCAGAAGACCACACCGGGTACCACTCCTCTCAGCTAAGAACAGGAAACTGAGGCTACAATTTGCACAAGCTCATCGAAATTGGACAGTAGAAGATTGGAAAAACGTTGCCTGGTCTGATGAGTCTCGATTTCTGCTGCGACATTCGGATGGTAGGGTCAGAATTTGGCGTAAACAACATGAAAGCATGGATCCATCCTGCCTTGTATCAACGGTTCAGGCTGGTGGTGGTGGTGTCATGGTGTGGGGAATTTTTTCTTGGCACTCTTTGGGCCCCTTGGTACCAATTGAGCATCGTTGCAACGCCACAGCCTACCTGAGTATTGTTGCTGACCATGTCCATCCCTTTATGACCACAATGTACCCAACATCTGATGGCTACTTTCAGCAGGATAATGCGCCATGTCATAAAGCTCGAATCATCTCAGATTGGTTTCTTGAACATGACAATGAGTTCACTGTACTCAAATGGCCTCCTCAGTCACCAGATCTCAATCCAATAGAGCATCTTTGGGATGTGGTGGAACGGGAGATTCGCATCAGGGATGTGCAGCCGACAAATCTGCGCCAACTGTGTGATGCCATCATGTCAATATGGTCCAAAATCTCTGAGGAATGCTTCCAGCACCTTGTTGAATCTCTGCCACGAAGAATTGAGGCAGTTCTGAAGGCAAAAGGGGGTCCAACCCGTTACTAGCATGGTGTACCTAATAAAGTGGCCAGTGAGTGTATATATATATGTGTGTGTAATCGATATTACATAGTGTATTACATGTTTAGAATTAGTTTTGTGTTCTAAAGTTGTATTCCAATAAATATTATGTTCTATCTAAATATCTTGATTATTGTATCATAAAAATGATTTAATGTCTGATGTTCACATTGTACTAGAATAAATTTTTCACTTAAATATAAGCAATATATGTCAGTCGGTGTAAGGGAAATTGAGGAGTCTGAGTCGCAGGTTTGGCTTACCGACTCCACAGCCCTGGTGCTATCCGGCTTTCATTGTTTTTGGTACAGATAAGATATGGACAGACAGATATGGATAAATGGATGGAGCAGATTTCTAATCTGCTTTTGCTATTGAAAACGTTATGAGCTCAAAAACCTTTCAGGTGATGCGGTTTTTTAAAAATCTAATCTGCTTTTGCAGCTGAAAACATATCCTCAAAAACGCAGCAAAAACGCTGTGTGTGAATGTAGCCTTAGATCAGGAATAGAACAGCCATTTATAGGACATTTCATAACTTTCCCAAATTCCTATGAAAAAATATTCAGCACATTCTGCATTGAATTACTGTACCCAATTTATTATATATTTTAGGAGTCAGTCCATTTTATACCGACTCAGACTCCACCAAAATGAGCTCCGACTCTGTCTCCACAGCCCTGCCTACAAGGTCATTAATAAATATGTTAAAAAGAAATTGGCCCAATACTGACCCCTGTAGTACCCCACTGCTAACCGTGACCCAGTCCGAGTGTGCGCCATTAATAACCACGCTTTGTTTCCTATCCCTGAGCCAGCACTTAACCCACTTACACATATTTTCCCCTATCCCCATTGTTTTAATTTTATATCAACCTTTTGTGTGGCACCATATCAAAAGCTTTTGAAAAGTCCATGTACACCACGTCCACTGCATTCCCTTGGTCCAGTCTGGAACTTACCTCTTCATAAAAGCTTATCAGATTAGTCTGACAGGAACGGTCCCTCCTAAACCCATGTTGATATTGGGTCATGAGGTTATTCTTCTCCAGATACTCCAGTATAGTATCTCTTAGAAAACCCTCCAGGATTTTACCTACATTTGAGGTTAAACTAACTGGTCTATAATTTCCAAGTTCAGTTTTTGTCCCCTTTTTGAATATTGGCACCACATCTGCTATACGCCAGTCCTGTGGTACAGACCCTGTTAATATGGAATCTTTAAAGATTAAAAATAATGGTCTATCTTTGACTCTGCTTAATTCCTGCAGTACTCGGGGGTGTATCCAATCCGGGCCCGGGGATTTGTCAGTTTTAGTGATTTTTAGATGCTGCCGTACTTCCTGCTGGGTTAAGCAGATGACATTTAATGGAGAATTTTTATCACTGATCATGTTATCCGTCATGGGATTTTCTTGTGTAAATACTGTTGAAAAAAAGTCATTTAGCATATTGGCTTTTTCCTCATCCTCATCCACCATTTCACCCAGACTATTTTTAAGGGGGCAACACTATCATTTTTTAGTTTCTTACTATTTATGTAGTTAAAGAATATTTTGGGATTATTTTTACTTTCTCTGACAATGAGCCTCTCTGTCTCAATCTTTGCTGTTTTGATTTGCTTTTTACGGAATTTATTTAATTTTTCTGTATTTATTTAATGCCTCATCACTACCTACTTGCTTTAATTCTCTAAATGCTTTTTATCTCTTATTGCACCCCTTACAGCTCTATTTAGCCATAGTGGTTTCCTCCTATTTCTAGCATGTTTATTCCCATACAGTATATATTGTGCACAGGTCCTATTCAGGATGCTAATAAACGTCTCCCATTTTCTTTGTGTATTCTTATGTCTCAGGATATCTTCCCAGTTAATTGCACCAAGATCATCTCTCACCCGTTGGAAATTTGCTTTCCTGTAGTTTAGTGTCCTTGTAACCCCTCTACTACACATCTTAATAAAGGATACATGAAAACTTATTATTTTGTGATCACTATTACCCAAGTGACCCTCAACCCTTACATTTGATATGCGGTCTGGCCTGTTGGTTAATATTAGGTCTAGCAGTGCCCCCCCTCTTGTTGGGTTCTGAACCAGTTGTGAAAGGTAATTGTCTCTCATAGTTGTCAAAATCCTATTACCTTTGCTGGAACTGCAGGTTTCGGTTCCCCAATGTATTTCAGGGTAGTTGAAGTCCCCCATAATAATGACTTCTCCTTGAGTTGCAGCTTCATCTATTTGCTTTATGAGTATATTCTCTGTTGCTTCCATTATTTTTGGAGACTTATAACAAATCCCTATCAGTAATTTATTATTTTTTCCCCCTCCCCTTATCTCCACCCACAGGGACTCTACATTTTCATTATATTCATATATATTATCACGCAGGATGGGTTTTAAGGATGATTTTACATATAAACACACGCCTCTCCCTCGCTTATTTGTACGGTCATTTCTGAACAGATTATATCCCTGTAATTTAACAGCCGCCCAGTCATGGCTCTCATCCAGCCATGTCTCAGATATCCCCACCATGTCATAATTTCGTTCCAACAAAATTAATTCTAATTCCTCCATTTTGTTGGTGAGAATTCTGGCATTACTATACATGCACTTTATGTATCTCTCTGTTCCTCTCTTCTTTCTTAAATTAACTGTTCTACCCCACCCCCCATGCCACCCCCACCCCCAATTTCATTATTTGTGCCCAGGTCTCTATCTGCACTGTCTTCCCCTCTTATAAAAGGAATACCCTCCCCCCAGTCCCTAGTTTAAACTCTCCTTCAACCTTCTAGCCATTTTCTCCCCCAGCACAGCTGCACCCTCCCCATTGAGGTGCAGCCTGTCCCTAGCGTAGAACCTGTAGCCAACTGAGAAGTCGGCCCAGTTCTCCAGGAACCCAAACCCCTCCTTCCTACACCAATTCCTGAGCCACTTATTAACCTCCCTAATCTCCCATTGCCTCTCTCTGGCGTGGCACGTGGTACAGGAAGTATTTCCAAAAATATCACCTTGGAGGTCCTTGCTTTAAGCTTGCAGCCTAATTCCCTGAAATCATCTTTAAGAACCTTCCACCTACCCCTAACTTTGTCATTTGTGCCAATGTGCACCATGACCGCGGGATCCTCACCAGCCCCTCCCAGTAATCTGTCAACCCGATCATCGATGTGTCGGACTCGAGCGCCAGGTAGGCAGTACACTGTTCGACGATCCCTGTCTTTGTGACAGATTGTCCTATCTGTTCCCCTAATAATTGGATCCCTCACTACCAGCACCTGTCTGGCCTGCCCTGCTCTCCTGTTTCCCCCCTTACTGGAGCAGACACTCCTCCGGCTTTCAGAGGACATGCCTTGCTGTAGCAGTGCTACTCCTGCACTGGCACTCCCCTCATCTGCCAACTTAGCAAACTTATTGGGGTGTGCCAGATCAGGACTAGCCTCCCTGGTGCTCTTCCCCCTACCCTGCCTTCTAACTGTCACCCAGCTAGCTGCTTCACTGTCCTGCAGCTCCAACCTAGCATTCCCCCCTCATCTATCCCTTTGAGCGTCTGCTCAGTGAGCAGAAGACTCCTTTACATATTGTCTATGGATCTGTGTTGCCAGCTGCACATTTAGATCCAGTATCTGGGCTTCCAAATGCACAACGTGCTCACATCTCGCACAGCAGTATGCACCCTCGACCGGCTGGTCAAGGATTTCATACATGCAGCTAGACGCACACTGTATGGTATTGGCAATAGTGGAGCACATCCTAATGGGGATTGCACCAGACAGAAAAGATAAGTAAAAAAATAAAAAGTATTAATGAAATATAGCAGCAATTCAGTAATACCTCCCTTGGAAACTCCCTGAATCCGAAGTCACTGAATCACAAGTCACACACTTAACCACAGTTCACACTTGCGCTCAGGTCACACTCAGCTCGTTCACACTCGCTCAGGCATAAGATTTAAAGAGATTTTTTCTTTTCCTTTTACTAGCAAACCACCCTGCTGCTCAATGTACTTCCAAAATGCATTCACATTATTTTAGTTTATTTTTCCACCCAAAAAAGTTTGTATTTTTTTGGGTGTAATCTCAAACACCTCAATTTACAGTCACTCTCTGAATCCCTTCTCCCTCTTACAGATATAGCTTCCATTCATGACACAGGACACAGATGCCGTTGCCACTTTTTATAACACCACAATAACAGCAACACTTGATTCGGCCTCCCCCCTCATGCAGAGCAAAACTTGAACAATCAACAGGCAGCCCTGGCTGACCAGCCTGACCAAAGAACTGCGATGGGTTTCTAGGGCCACTGAGCGGAGATGGAAGAGAACCCATTCTACTGAGCACTTCAATGCATACAAACAGTCCCTTGCTAGCTTTAAGTCCACGCTCTCTGCCGCAAAACAAACTTACTTCGCATCTCTCATATCCTCCCTGTCTCATAACCCAATTCTCTACTCGGTCCCACAGCACCTCCTCCCCCTCCTCTCATCTCTGCTGAAGACTTTGCCTCCTTCTTTAAGCAGAAGATCGACACGATCAGACAAAACTTTGGCCAGTAGCCCCCAATGCCCCTCTTAGCTGCTTAGCCCTGTTCTGCAAAAGCAAGCTTCTCCACCATGACAGAAAATCAGCTCTCCACCCTTCTGTCAAGATCACACCTCACCACTTGTGCCCTCGACCCACTCCCGTCCCACCTCATCCCTATCTTGGCCACAGTCCTCATCCCATCTCTAACACACCTTTTCAACCTTTCACTTACAAATGGTGTCTTTACCTCATCCTTCAAACATGCCTCAATCACACCCATCCTCAAAAAGCCCTCCCTTGACCCATCATCTGTGTCTAACTATCGCCCAATATCTCTTCTCCCTTATGCCTCAAAACTACTGGAACAGCATGTATATCTTGAACTGTCCTCCCACCTCTCCTCCTGTTCCCTCTTTGACCGGTTACAATCTGACTTCCGACCGCATCACTCAACTGAAACTGCCCTAACTAAAGTCACTAACGACTTAGTAACCGCCAAGAACAAGCGACACTACTCTGTCCTTCTCCTGGACCTGTCCTCTGCATTCGACACCGTAGACCATTCCCTCCTGCTACAGATTCTCTCATCTCTTGGCATCATAGACTTGGCCCTATACTGGATCTCATCATACCTAACGGACCGAACATTCACTGTCTCCCTCTCACACACCACCTCCTCACCTCGCCCCCTGTCTGTCGGTGTTCCCCAAGGCTCTGTTCTAGGACCCCTACTATTCTCCATGTATACGTTCGGCTTGGGACAGCTCATAGAATCCCACGGTTTGCAGTATCACCTCTACATCGATGACACGCAGATCTACCTATCTGGGCCCGACCTCACCTCCTTACTGACTGAAATCCCACAATGTCTGCCTGCTATCTCAGCCGCCTTCTCTGCTCGCTTTCTCAAACTGAACATGGACAAAACAGAATTTATCATCTTTCCCCCATCTCACTCTACCCCTCCACCAGACCTATCCATCAATGTCAGCGGCTGCACTCTTTCCCCAGTCCCACACGCTCGGTGCCTTGGGGTGATCCTCGATTCTGCGCTATTTCAAACCACATATCCAAGCCTTCGCCTTCTACTGCCGCCTCAAACTCAAAAATATTTTCCGGATCCGCTCATTCCTCAACCACGAAACAACAAAAACACTAGTGCACGCTCTTATCTCCCACCTCGACTACTGCAACCTCCTACTCTCTGGCCTCCCCTCTAGCACTCTGGCACCGCTCCAGTCCATCCTACACTCTGCTGCCCAACTAATCCACCTGTCTCCCCGCTACTCCCCAGCCTCCCACCTATGCCAGGCCCTTCACTGGCTTCCTATCGCCCAGAGGATCCAATTGAAAACCCTAACCATGACATACAAAGCCATCCACAACCTGTCTCCTCCATACATCTGTGATATGGTCTCTAGGTACCTACCCGCACGCAACCTTCGATCATCTCAAGATCTCCTTCTCTACTCCCCCCTTATCTCCTCTTCCCACAACCACATGCAAGACTTCTCCCGTGCCTCCCCCATACTCTGGATCTCCCTGCCGCAACACATCAGACTCTCACCATCAACGGAAACCTTCAAGAAGAACCTGAAGACCCACCTGTTCCGACAAGCCTACAGCCTGCAAAGATCCTCGGTCTACTGAACCACCGCACGACCTGCTCTACCCCCTCCTACTGTATCCTCACCCATCCCTGTAGACTGTGTGCCCTCGCGGGCAGGGTCCCCTCTCCTTATGTACTTGTGCGTCCCTTGTCTTACACTTGTTTATTATTCTTGTATGTATTACACTTGTCTATAATTCCCCTTTTGACATGTAAAGCGTCATGGAATAAATGGCGCTATATAAATGCATAATAGTAATATTTCAACTTTAATTGTACAGATTATGGTTGATATTAAAGGAGGAAAAAGTTCATAAATTAATCTTTGTATGTGTTTTTTTTTTTTTGTGGCATTGAATAGGAGGTAGAGACCTTTTATATTCGTGGTAGATACAGAAAGGTATCGAGTGGTGCATGTGGCCTCTGGGCTGCATGTTGATTACCCCGTCTATAGAATATAGTTTCATAATATTGCTCAATGTTTTGGGACTGATCTTGGAGGAAACTTTCTGCAACATTATTTTTCATTCGCTTTTCAAATGAGTATGGATACGGAAACCTGAGGTTTTCATTTTTATACTTGTGAGACCGCTCTTTCCATAAGCCTAGGCACATCTGTCTGTAATCTCTTGCTGCAGTCTTCTTGTAAAAGATCTGTCATGAATCTGACAGGACCCGTGTCGCTGAGGTAGGGAACACATCAGTGAGTTGTTTGTTAGTTCTGATAGTGGATGACGATGAAAGATGGTAATGTAGAATGTTTCCTCTGCCGTTTGTGTTGGACCCTGCTGAGTGTTTTTTACTTGGATTATTATTCTTAGCAGTCAACCATATTTTCTTAAAAAAATAAATACTATTCAGTAGTATCCTTTTCCATCAGCCATATTTCTTGTCCAACGTTTTCTCTTATTCTCGTAAAATGTCAGAGGATGTGTTTGAAAAATTTCTAGAACAAAATGTCACTTCCATTTATCTGAATAAGTTATTTTAGCAGCAAGCAAATCTTTGCAACTAAAGCCATTTCATATTTTGCTCTGTATTTCATAAGTGTAATGCCCAACAAAAATTGCAGCCCTGAAACAGTTACCGTACTCTTCTATATTTGCAAAAATTGAAACAAACATGAAATCAGGACTGAAAATATGGAGACAGTCTGCCGTGAAGATCAATAAATGACTTCATTATATATATTGCAACCTTCTGATTTATTTGCTTTATTAACATTTAGGTACAGTGTCATATACAATTTCTAAAAATAAATGGCTTGAAGGAAGAATGTTAATTTATCCTTTTCATTGCCAGGCTAGTTATTTTTTGTGCACATTTAGTTTTTACTCTTTCTTCTAAGACTCACACACATTTTTTTTTTTCTATCAACATAGTACGAGAGCTTGTTTTTGGTTTTTGGAATGAATTGTAGTTTTGAATGTTTTACTATAAAATATAGGAAAAATTCCAAATGTGGTTAAATAATTAAAAAAACACGCTAAAAAGAAACTCCAACAATGAAATAATCTTATATATATGCACTTGATATGTACTGTGTAATGGCTGTGTCTTAGCGTACATGGACATGGTCTGATCATACAACAGCTCCTGGGCAGGGGAGGAAGCAATAGAATGTATATGACAGCGGTCGTGCGACTGCAAGTATGCAATTTTCAAAATGCCAGCCACATTCCATCTAGACATATCTGACCTCTATCAATTCACTTGTATTTTACCCTTTGCCACGACAGCACCCACTGGAGGTAGCGGGATCCGCCCCAAAGGAACAGGAAACCTACAGAGACATAAAAGGGGGCGGTCCGCCTCTCCTCAGTTTTGGTTTCCTGTTCCCAGGGGAACCTCAGGAAGAATCCTTCAGAAGACATACCTGGGCCAATGCACGCCGTCTGTGCAGTATCCGTGAGAACGGCAGGGGCTGCTGTCCAGAAGCAGCGTCGGGGGAATTCCGTTAGACTGCTCCCCCTTCGTCTGGTGGATGGTCTGGAGCGATGACCGGGTCCGGGAAGGGCCGCCCGGTCTCGCTCAGGAGCATGTCGGGGGCCGCATGGAGCGCCGATGCCCAGCGGCGGCTCGGGGACTAGGAGGAGCCACCGTACTGGAAAAGGTAAGAGCGCCAGTGGCGCAAAAAAACCCAAACTGGCGGCTTTCCAGGACCAGGGGACGCGGCCCGGTGTGTAGTGGGCCTGCGCATGCGCCGCCTGACGTCGATGCTCCAGGGCCTGGAAATAATGGGTGAACTTCCGGGGCACAGTGGCTGAGGTACAGGGCGCCCACCAGCGCTACTGTGGGAGCGCGAAGCACACGATGGGACCCGGAAGTGGCAGAACTTCGGGGTTGGGAAAGGAGAAAAAAAAAAAAGTCTCTATTTAAACGAACGCCGCAGAGGTGTCGGCGGTGAATCATGTCATCCCCAGGGGATGGGGGACTCTGCAGGGGGCAGTGCCCCCCAAGACGGCTCGCAGAAGTGACGCCAGGACTGCTCCTCAGCCATCTGATCCGGTACCGTAAGCTTCACTGGGTGAGTGCGCAAACATACTCTGCCTATTAAGGTGACACCCCTCTTTTTCTTGCCATGACTCCCCCCTCTTTCAGCCTAAGGGAAAGGAATAATCTAAGCAAAGAATGCGCTTTATGTGCTCAGCCTCTCCCTGACTCCTACCCCCCAACGGGAGTCCAGGGGCAAAAAAAAAACCAAAAAAAAACCAAGTAACTCTTAGTTTTGGAGGAGGTACAAGAGAGAGCCTCAGACTCCTCACTCACGTCATCATCATCATCGTCAGAAATTGACAGACGATCATGTTTTCCCCCTGGATAGTGTTGATAACCTGGTCAAATCCGTAAGAAACACTAGGGGGTGTGAGGAGACAAAAGGCGCCCAAACCACGCAAGATAACGTTTGCGGGTTTGGCAGAAAGGAAAAGGAGAGCTTTTCCAGTGATACCGGCAATTAAGGCCTAAATATAAAGAGAATGGGAAAAGCAAGATCAGAGAAGTTTTCTCCCATCGGCCTCGGAAAGGGAATATCCATTTAGTGATAAACTACTAAATGGACGAAAACTCCAAGGACGACGCTGTAGTAGCCTCCACCTCTAAACAGTC
The DNA here is from genome assembly GCF_039654945.1 of Dendrobates tinctorius. Lineage (NCBI taxonomy): Eukaryota > Metazoa > Chordata > Amphibia > Anura > Dendrobatidae > Dendrobates > Dendrobates tinctorius. The sequence continues at coordinate 11,746,734 of NW_027361838.1, read as the reverse complement.
TACTATTCCGGTAGAGGATGCGGCTTTATTGTCCGACCCGTTAGACCGTAAAGCAGAAGCATCATTAAAAAGGTCATAGGAATCATCGATGGGCAATTTTAAACCAGCAGTAGCCAGCACATGCACCGCCAGATCAATGCTCATTTGGTTAGACCAGTTGGACCATCAGATCGAGCAGGGAGTATCGATGCATCCATAGACACCCTACGTTTAGCAGCAAGATCGGCGGGTCTTGAAAAGCTGGAAGGGGGACGCACATTCAAAATCTAAGATCTGTGCGAGGGTGAGTTCCTCTTTGGAAAGGCCTAGATGGCATACTCACCAAAGCAAAGAAAGGAAGAAGGCTTTCTCTGGCTCTTCTATCCCTTTCTATATGTGAACCTTTAAAAGGCGGCCGTTTGAAAGAGGAAGCAACGGAAAGATCAACGAGAAGGGTAGCATGTTTAGGAGTTCAGGATTCAGGAAAAAGGAAAAGATACTGAACAATCAGTTCCCCCAGTAGGGGGGTAGACTGAAAACTCTTTTCTCCAAAGTGGGAGTCAATAACATCCCTTAATTCATCAGTGCAACAAAAAGTCCTTGAAATGGAAATTCGGAATTTACTATCCAGGAGGGTCTTTGTTAAAGTCCCAGAGGGACAAGAGGGTGGAAGGTTCTACTCTCCTTTATTTTTAGTTCCCAAACCCGATGGTACGTTTTTAGAACAATCATAAATCTGAAAAAACTTAATACGTTTATCAAAATTATAAGTTTAAGATGGAGGCGATCAGGCCCACCATTAGGCTTCTCTTTCCAAATCGCTTATGGCGGGCATCGACCTGAAAGATGCTTACTGTCATTTCCCTATCCATGAAGGGTACCGAAGGTACCTGAGGGTCGCAATAGCATTCGAAGGCGAGATTCGTCATTTTCGATATACGGCCATGCCTTTCGGTCTCTCTCTAAAGCACCGAGAATCTTCACCAAAGTGATGCTGGAGGTGAGGGTGTATCTTCGTCAAAAAGACACTTTGATTGTGCCATACCTAGATGACTTTTTAGTTATCGGGAACTCTATCGCCCTGTTTACTAAATGTGTGGCTGATACGGTCTCATCCTTGCAGGACCTAGGCTGCATCATCAACTTCCAGAAGTCCAGACCTGTTCCACTATCCCTCCAGATGTTTTTAGGGTTCCAGTTAGACTCTATGGCCCAGAGGTGTCTACTTCCTCAAAAAAAAAAAAAAATCTATTCTCATCAAAGATAAAAGTTAGAGCAGCAATAAACAGACCACACATGTCCCTGAGAGAGGCAATGTCGTGGTTGGGGTCGCACACCTCCTGTACCCCGGCAGTTCAGTGGGCCCAACATCAATTCCGCACACTTCAACATCTCATCCTCCAGTAGGACAGACGGCTTGGCGGTCACCTCGAGAGCAAGATAACCCTGTCACAGGAAGTCTTGACTTCTCTGGTATGGTGGCTAGATAGTAACCACTGGACCACAGGAGTTCCATGGGTAATATCGTTGTCCCATACTATAACCACTGACGCTAGCCCCCAGGGCTAGGGAACCCATATGGGGAATAGCTGCTGTCAGGAAAGATGGAATAAGGAGGAACTACAATACTCATCTAACTTAAAGAAGCTGACGGCAGAAGCATGTCAGGATCCTATCAGATAACACCACCACAGTGACTTATTTAAACAGACAGGGGGGTACTCGATCAGAGACTCTGAGGTCTTCTGCAGGAAAGATCTTAAGATTAGTCAAAAATTGTTTGTCATCCCTTTCTGCCCTTCACATCAAGGGAAGAGAGCAACCAAGAAGCGGACTTCTTGAGCCGATACACACTTCAGCAGGGGGAATGGCGCCTCAATCGCCATGTCTTCAGGGACATAATGGCTCTATGGGGGCAACCTCAAGTAGGCATGTTTGCCACGAGAGAGAACAGACAAGAAAAACCATTTGCCTCCCTGTCCTTGATGGATCATCCAGACATACTAGACGGCACAATGCTGGTATGGGCAGGATGCCGGGATCGTGGAGTCTGCTGAGCAGGATCCACTGCGGCTGGAAAGGAATGGGAGACTGATGATCGTGGATTCCTGCTGTGCAGCGCCTGGAACCCGATGCCTAACAGTTTCAGTATGTTATAAACTTAGCATATGCCTTCCCTCCGATAATCCTCCTACCACAGGTCATTCGGAAGAGTAGAGAGAACAGGGCGAGAATAATTTTGATAGCATCGTTCTGGCCCAAGAAACCGTGGTTCTCATGGCTACAAACCATGTCCATGTCAGATCCCTGGGTCCTGCCGTCGATCCCCAAACCTACTCTCCCAAGGCCCTGTTTCTCCAACCCCAAGTGGATGGCCTACACTTGTCGGCGTGGAATTTGAGAGGCAGCTACTAAAAAAACAAGGTTTTCTGAAACACTAATTGCTACGCTCCTACAGAATAGGAAGCATTCTACTACTCAGATTTATACTAAAATATGAATTTTTTTTTCTGCAGTTCCATACAGCCTCTCACTCCACGGAAATTCCGATAGTTACTATCCTGGAATTTGTACAAAAAGGTAAAGAACGGGGTCTAGCAGTAAATACACTGAAGGTTTGAGTGTCTGCATTAGGAGCACTCTACTGACATAATATAACCGAAATAGGTGGGTGTCCCGATTTATTACAGCTTGTGAACGAATGACCCCTGTTCACATACCTAGAATCCCTTCTTGGGATTTAAATTTGGTTCTAGATGCCCTAACGGAAGGCCCTTTTGAACCAATAGACAATACTCCTCCTAAATACTTGTCACTCAATCGGGCCCCTTAGTAGCACTAACATCCGCTAGGAGAGTTAGCGACATTCAAGCCTTATCCATAGATCCACCCTTCCTGCAAGAAGATCAGGATAGGTTGATCCAAAAACCATATCCCTCATACCTTCCTAAGGTATCAGAAAAATTCCATGGGTCACAAGAGATACTTCTCCCCACTTTCTTCAGGGATCCCCTCCACTCCTGAAGAACAGAAATTTCACACCTTAGACGTTAAGAGAACTGTCTTAAAATACATTGAAAGGTCCAGGAGCTGGAGGCAATGTAGGGCTCTGTTCATATCTTTTCAGGGCTGAAAAAAGGGGTACAGAGCCACGAAGAGCACCTTATCCCGATGGATCAGGGATGCCATCCGATTAGCTTACTCCGCGAGAAATTGAGATCATCCGGAGAACATCAGAGCTCATTCCACTAAAGCAACGGCATCATCTTGGGCCGAGAGGGGAGACATTCAAATAGAAGCCATGTGTAAGGTGGCAATTTGGTCAACCCCTTCTACTTTCTATAATCACTATAGACGTGACCTCTCATCAAGCTGTCCGACCTAAGCTTTGGCAGGACTGTCCTTGGCACGGTGGTCCCACCCAGGTGATGGTCTCTGGAATCTCTCCAGTGGGTGCTGTCGTGGCGAAGGGTAAAAAGCCGGATTACTTACCGGTAATGCTCTTTTAATGAGTCCACGCAGCACCCGCTCACTACCCTCCCTATAAAGATAATAGCGATAGATACACCATGTATTAATAGTGTATTCCCTAAATATGAAGTAAATAGGTTAAACTTAAAGTGCAATAACTTTGCCTAACTATTGGCGGGCCTCCTGATACTCTGAAATACAACTGAGGTGGAGAGGCGGACCGCCCCCTTTTATGTCTCTGTAGGTTTCCTGTTCCTTTGGGGCGGATCCCGCTACCTCCAGTGGGTGCTGTCGTGGACTCATTAAAAGAGCATTACCGGTAAGTAATCCGGCTTTTACGAGGCTACACACATCTGGTTGGCATGTGACTGCATTTATGCAAATCACGTTTGTGGTCACTTACCTCCTCCTGACATCAGCACAGGAAAATCGTGACCACACGTGCGATGCGCGCTGTGAGTTGATATGTCTACAGTCACATATAATGACTGCAACTTGAGCCCCCAGCTTGGACATCTGCTTTAAGGCCATGTTCACACGTTTAGTATTTGGTCAGTGTTTTACATCAGTTGTATTTGTAAGCCAAAACTAGGAGTTGGTGAAAAATGCAGAAGAAGTTAACATTTTGTATTATACTTTTCCTTTGATTGTTCCACTCCGGATTTTGGCTTACAAATATGAGGTAAAATGCTGACCAAATACTAAACATATGAACTTGGCCGAAAGCTGTGTTTTGATACATCAGATATTTATGGATGTGGTATGACAAATGTGTGTTTTTCTTTATTTTTACAGGAGGGTGATTCAAACATTTACATTTAGTCCCTTTAGGGGACTTGAACCTGCGATCACCTGATAGGTTGTTCTATATGATGCATTGTAACAGTATTGCAGTAGATGACTAAACTCCTACTTTCATATGTAGCCCAGCCTGAATGCCACCACGTGGTGCCGATGGGTTGCCATGGTAGTTGCAGAGGGTTCCATATCTCCTTTGAAGCCTAGTACCTGGCTGGGCTTCATATGAGACTGAGTTTGTTATCTACTGGTACAGTTTTCTACAAGTACAGTTTTGTAGAGATTGGGCTCCATGAGAATGGGCAAAGCTGAATTTTAAATTTTCCACTTGGGCAATACTATTCCTGATGAACAATATTGCCTTCGAATATTCTTATTACAGGTGTCAGGAAACTTCATTTGTTTGCCCTGTGCGATCGGTCACTGTCCCATCCTCTGATGCATCTATGTCATATTGAAGAATCTGCTGTTTGTGTTAAGAAGCTCCTGGTGACCTAGCATTACATTCAGCTACTTTTCTGCTTGGACAAAATGGTCTAGACTTATTTATTAATATTTTCTAGCTCCTTAAAGTGGTTTTCCCACCATGACATTTATCCTCTAAGCACATGATCGGATAAAATGTTTGATTTCTGTGGTTTCCACGAGTGACAACCTAGTGTACAACTTATCTATCTGCACCAAGCCCCTAGAGAATGTATGTAGTGGCCACATGCAAGTGCGACCTTCCCATGCCATTTATTTGTTACAACAAATAAGAATACCCTATTCTAGGAATCCATGGCCATCTCTACAGATGGAGCCCTAGCATTTTCCCTTTTTGCACAGGTTGGGTTTTTTTTTTTTAAAAAAAAGCCTTTCTCACAAATGACATCTATGTCCTGTTATAGTATATTCTCACGCCCTTTGTTAGAGGGGTTTTCCACTGCTTGGTCGACCCCTTATCTGTAGTCCTCGCTATAAATTAAGTTCAGTTATTGCACTGGTGCCCTTCCATCCAATGTTTGCCTAATGGTGCAGTCATGACCTTTTGCCATGTGAGTTCTGCAGCTAATTAGTAGCCATTGATGGATGCCTGAGTTTCGTCTGACTACTGATTGTTCTTAAAGGTTAGTGGGAGCACTACTACCCATCAGAAGCATAACAATGTCTTGAGAGTGTGAGCAGGTTGCGAGATGCAGTGATGGACAGGAGTCAGAGCCAGGGTTAACAATGTTACTTAACAGGGAATACTCCACGCATGGAGGTAATGGGTTAAACAGGTAAATAAACAGTACAGTTTGTAAAGGATATTCAGGGATAAAGAGCAACAGATAGAGTAACGGCAGTTCTGTTGAATTCTGGCTAGAAAGTCAGTAGCTCCTCAGACTATGAAGTCAGTGGCGCCGACAATGGCAGGCGCGGTGTATTTTCTAATGGGATCCTGTAGACAACAATTCCTCGTCTTTTGGCGGCAGTGGTCGGTCTCCAGTACCTTCCGCTGTGCCTAGTCCATATGCTGCAGTGGCTGAAAAGGGTACGGGCCGCAGTACTGTACGAGCGCCACGTGTCTCAGAAAATATTAACTGGCAAAACTCAGGGCACCAGTGTCAGTCCTGTACTCGATCCTTCTAATGTGGCACGTGCGCCGTACTCGTGCTCATGGAGCGTACGGCACCTTGCTCTCTGGTAATCGCTGGCACACTGCACCTCTCTCTGTAGTCACCGGGATCCCACTGCACATTCCTCTCCCTCTCTGATCCCCGCTGTTGGCGGCATGAGACAGCGAATGCTGGCCTGCATGCTGCTGATGCTCCCAGGACTGAGAACTCCTCTGCCTAGCTGCTGCTGCTGTACACACGGCTCCCCTCAGTGCAGCGGTCCCCTGCAGACGGCAGGGGACCCTCTCAGTGCGGTCTGTCGTGGCGCCGGTACTGTGTGGGGATGGGAAGCGGAGTGCGACGCTCACCTGAGTTGCTCGCTGCCCTCTGTTTGCGCCAAACTCCTCTGCTGCGCATGCTTTTTCCTTTTATATCCCCGCCCCCCTCGGACAGGAGTGTCGTCCCATGTGCTATTGCTTCTTCCAGGAAACGGGTAAGTCCGCCTCACTAAAGCTTCCCCCAAGGTAACAGGGAATGCAGCCTTTCTAGTTACGGACCCGGGACACAGGTACCCACGGTCTCGTCGTCTCCTTTACAAGAGCACCAGTGCCATCATTGCCGAAGCGATGCCAATGTACTGAGTTGAGCATAAGGTGTAGCATTTTTTTAATTTTTTTTTTTAAATATAAAGAAAGCAGAAATCTTAAAAACCCTGGTCTCCCTCTCCTGAAGATCTGCTACTGGATACTGAACCCTTATAGGAACAGATTAGCTGCATTTCTGTTACAATGAGTAAAGTCAATGAGTGGTCATTAATGTGTTAAATTATTGGGTATGTGTTTCAGATTTGTCCATAACTCCACACTAATACATTTTTCTTCTTCAATTCTCTGCAGACTGCTCTCACAATTTAGCAATTTGTTTTAAATGTTAAGGAACATCCAATAAATGTCTGCAGTGATGGATGGTTGGTTCTTGAAAGCTTTGTCTGGATAAACCTAAGTTAATCCTTTAAATACCTTAGACACGAAATGGTGTCTCATACGTTGAATTTTTTTCCACGCCGGCAAGTAATTATGCTGTTGGCTTTTTTTTCTGATTTAAAGGATCCCGATATATTTGTTTCATGTTAAAAGATGGCATAACTATTTCTTATTTTTAGATTAGTGGGGGTGGCAGCCCACCACTGGAATCCTCAATCCCGAAAACAGGGAATGTAAGTAAGCAGGTTCAGCATCGCAGTCAGTTGTCGGTGCCTGTTGAAGGAAAATAAACATCCTTAATGAACTTCCTGCAATGATAAATAGATCTAAATAAAAAAGAATGTTAAACTATTAATATTTGTAATTTACAAAAGTTAGCCAAAAGTAATCAGTGAAATATAGATTATAAAAATATTTACAAATGGCTGTAAACACTTTATTTTTGTGGAAGATCTGGACATTTTTGCCATATTTTATCCACATTAGGCCGCCAACTGCCTATGTATAGATACAGAAATGGTACACATTTGCATTCTCTCATTGCGCCATTGATGGCGATATTCACATGATTTATCCACTTTTCCACTTCCTTGGCAGTTCCCTGCCACATTATTTTTTTGCGCAGGATTTGTTTAGGGCATGCGCCAATACAATCTTCTCCGGATAAGTGTCCGTTTACCTTTTAGCCTCTCGCCACCCGGCTCGACTTGATTTGAATGGTCTCGCCTAAACACAAATAGCTCCGCTATATTCACATATTACAAGCACTATAAAACCTCCTTAATGCCGATCAATGAGAGAAATTCAATGTGAAATCCGGTACCAATTGATTTTTCTCTAATTTATTTTTTCCTTCCAGATAAAAAATACAGTATCATTGTCATTGATCCACCTTGGGAAAATAAATCAGTCAAGAGGAGTAAGAGGTAATTGCTTGTTAACTTTTTCATTGTTGGTATTTGTTTTTCATTATTTTCTTTGAAAGAAAATGCTTAGAAAATGTTATATTTCTCAAGTTAAAAATGTTCATATAAGTATAAGATGACACTGAAGTAGGGTAGCATGGTGGCTCAGTAGTTAGCACTGTTACTTTGCTGCACTGGGCTCCTGGGTTTTAATCCCACCAAGGAGAACATCTACAATGAGTTTATATGTCCTTCCCATGTTTATGTGGGTTTCTTCCAAGTGCTTCTTCTGTTTGTGAGCCCCAATGGGGACAGCGATGCTTATCTCTGTGAAGTGCTGTGGAATTAATAGCACTATATAAAGGAGTAAAATAAATAAGTAGCGGATAACAAAATGGTTCAGGAAAATAAGTAAAAACAAGAATTCATAGAAGGTGTATAGCATAAATTAGTCAAAATGCTTTAACAAAGCAAGCCAAAGCTAGTAATTATGCTAACTATACACATTCAACTCTGGCTTATAAGGGAGAAGTAGTGAGTAGGGATGAGCGAACCTGAACTGGAAGGTTTGGGGTTTGTACTAAACTTCTAGTGTCCGGTAACCCAACCCCGAACACGGACTACTTACTGTATGTCCGGTTTCCTGTTCGGGTTCGTCATCCTAATGAAGTTTGTTAAAAGGCTGCAGCGCAGCCAGTCAACAAGTTTTAAAGGGAACCTGTCAGCAGGTTTGTGCATAGTAACCTACCCACACAGTGTGAGGTACCTACCCACAATGTGAGGTACCTACCCACAGTGTCAGGTACACTACAACAAAATGGCGGCGTTTGCGCAGTAGCATCTCTCGGTATGAGATAGATGCTACTGTGCAAGCGCCTCTGCTGGCTCCTTGTTGGCATGCGTAGTAGCATCTATCGTGTACCGAGAGATGTTACTGCACAAGCACCACCGCTGGCGCCATTTTGTTGTAGTGTACATTTTTTTGGCTGCAGCAAGTAGGGGCCGGCGGCCAACAGCATTGTATTGATGGTGTTATTTTGTTCTTTGAAACACAGGAAGATAATAGGCACTAATCGGTAAGAGAGTGCGTAGGCGCCGCCATTTTGATTAAATGACATGCTTTTTTTTTCAAATGCATACATTAGTATATTCATTATGTAAGCTAGGGGGCAGGACAGTGAGGGATCGGTGACCTGCCTGTAGTCTGCATTATAAATATCTAATCAGAGCACCACATAGATGAACCCCGTCTTAGGGCACGAGAATCTCATTAACACAAAGCTGAAAATAAAGATTAATAAAAAACAAGAAGATCGATTTAATCAACCAAGGAATCATTTTATTCAGTATAACAGCGCCGACCTGACATTGTGTGTAGGTTACTATGCACAATCCTGCTTGTTCCCTTTAAGGTTGTAGGCACTTGCAGCTCCATTACAGCCATATCAAGTAATAGTATGGCCGTGATTGACCGACACAACAAGTGCTTAAGTCCTTTTTCTATCCACATTTGTTTACAGGTCAGCTGTCCTGCACTTACCCCTATTTTGCTTCCTTAACTTCGACCATTTTACAGCCATTTAACAGCACCAAATTTCTGATCTCCTTTGACGATCAAACCAAACTTTTAACTGTGTTTTTTGAATCTGCTAAACCCGAATATCCTCGGGTCAGCTCATCACTAGTAGAGAACGTGGCTTATTCATGCCCTGATATAGAATTTAGAATGTATAGAAGGGATTGCCTTGATGTCTACATGTTTTTATCAGAGGTTGTGATGATGGTATGTAGCCTCCTCTACGCCTTGTTTTGTAGTTGTGTATGAAGGATGCGTTTACATGTTGCTGCAGCCCAATTTGGAGAAACTGCACCCTCTTCATGAGTTGGGTTTCGAATAGCTTGTTGATTGGGCACACAATTTTACTGGTAAAACTGCAGTTTATTTCTACAAGGCAATGTTTCTATTAACAATCATGTTGAAGGGATTGTCCGTCAAATAGGCAATGTGTTTCCAAGTTCTTGTGAAACCTTTTTCCAGGCCTCATTGACTTGTCTGGTTCTTACACCTAAGCTAATTCATTTAGACTGGAATTTTACATGCTATTCGTAAAGAACAGGCATGGCGAGGTAAAAAGCGTGGAATTCATTAAGAGGCGCAACTGCATAATGTATTCAGCATATCTTCTCAGTGGTGTGTGCTTCACCCATAATGCTACTACAGGAGTGAAGCGACTGACATTTCTAGCTTAAAGGAATATTCTAATCTCCAATATCCTATCCCAATGTGTAGTATGTAAAATAATAATATTATGAGCAAATACCTCTAATTAGAAAAGTAGTGCAGTTCTGATAAGCTTTGCGCTTACTCCGTCTGCAGGGCAGTGCAGTAGCATAGGTATCCTTGGTTACTACCACTAACTGTCATCATGAATGTTCGTAACCATGGGTTAAGTGACATAGCTTATCAGACGAACCATACTACATTTCTATTTAGTAGTATTTAATATTATGATTAAACCTAGGAGGCTTTGGAGGTTGTACAGTGCCTTATTGGAGACTTCTGTTGCCGAAAGGACCAAACAACAAATTAAGATCTTCCTTACCCGACTTATCTATAACAATTGACGACATCACGCTTTCCTCCGTACCGGAGGTCCGCTGCCTCGGAGTAACCCTTGACTCTGCCCTGTCCTTCAACCGCACATCCAAGCTCTCTCCACCTCCTGTTGCCTCCAGCTCAAAAATATTTCCAGAATCCGTCCCTTCCTCAACCCTTATTCTACTAAAATGCTTGTGCATGCCCTCATCATCTCCCGCCTCGACTATTGCAACATCCTTTTCTGTGGCCTCCCTGCTAACACCCTCGCACCTCTCCAGTCCATCCTTAACTCTGCCGCCCGACTAATTCCTCTCCTCGCTACTCCTCCACTTCTCCCCTCTGCAAATCTCTTCACTGGCTCCCATTCCCTCAGCGTATCCAATTCAAATTACTAATACTGACCAGGGGAAGAGTCTTGAGGAGATCATTTGCATATTCCCAGTGCCTTCTGGGAAAAGTGAAGAGTCTCCGCGAGCTCCTTGATCACTGGATTTTGGCCGTTGCAGCTGAAAAGAGGACATCGGAAAACCAGGGGAAGAGTCTTGAGGAGATCATTTGCATATTCCCAGTGCCTTCTGGGATAAGTGAAGAGTCTCCGCGAGCTCCTTGATCACTGGGTTTTGGCCGTTGCAGCTGAAAAGAGGACATCGGAAAACCATTTGAATTTTGACTCATCTTTCATCGTTTTTAAGAAATATCAATATGGAAGAGGCCAGGAGCCATTTGGTGAGCTGCATTTCTTGCTACATGTTCACAGACTTACCAGTGGAAAAGCCAAACTTCACATGCCACAAATGCAAGCTTGTGTCCCTGTTGGAGGAAAAGTTGCAAAATCTCGAAGAGAGGTTAGCTACGTTGAAGACCATTAAGGAAGGTGAAGAGTTCTTAGACAGAGCAGAATTATCTCTTCATGTTACAGGAAGAGAAGAAATTCGAAATGCACCTGAAGAAACAGAGGAATGGAGACATGTGACCCAGAGAAGCAGGAGGATCAGGAGGCAGTCAGCACCCATACTTCTCAGTAACCAGTACCAGGCTCTTACACAGGAGAGCGATGAAGAAATACATCAGGATAAGACTTTGCCCACAAACAGCAACCTTGTACGCCTTCAGAGTCCTCCTGGATGGAGAAAGAAAAATGTTGTGAAGAAGAAACGGAGAGTGGTGGTCATGGGGGATTCCCTGATGAGAGGAACAGAGGCCGCTATCTGCAGACCGGATATAACTTCAAGAGAAATGTGCTGTCTTCCAGGTGCAAAAATTAAAGATGTGACTGACAGGATATCAGGACTCTTCAGACCTACAGATGACTACCCATTCCTGCTACTACATGTGGGGACAAATGACACTGCAAGAAACGACCTGGAAACCATCTGCAGAGACTTTGAAGACTTAGGCAAGAAAGTGAAAGAACTGGGAGCGCAGGTGGTCTTCTCTTCCATCCTCCCAGTGGATGGCCATGGAACAAGGAGGTGGAATAAGATTCTGCAGGTGAACAACTGGCTACGTCGATGGTGCCGTCAGCAACGATTTGGATTTATGGATCACGGAGTGAATTACTTTTACGATGGACTACTTGCTAGAGATGGGGTGCACCTTACGAAGACTGGAAAACATGTATTTGGAAGTCGCCTTGCTACACTTGTAAGGAGAGCTTTAAACTAGAACAACATGGGAAGGGAAGCAAAAGACCAGAAAAAGCCATACATCTGACAAATGCTATTGAGAACTCTGCTATTAGAAGTGGAAAGGAAGAACAAAGACAAAAGAATCTAAATAATAAAAATATTGGAGAAAGAGAAACCAATCACAAACTAAAATGTTTCTATACTAATGCACAAAGCATGGGCAACAAACAAGGAGAATTGGAACTACTAACTCAGGAAAAGAAATATGTTGTCATTGGAGTCACTGAAACTTGGTGGGACGATACACATTATTGGAATACAAGACTAGAAGGATACAACTTATTTTCAAGAAACAGACTTTATAAACGAGGAGGAGGTGTCGCATTGTATGTTAGAAACGCGTATATCTGCACGGAGATTGAAGCTTCAGAGACTGGGAGTACTGTGGAAGCTGTTTGGGTAAGAATACAAGGACAGAACAATGGAAATGACACCATTGTAGGCATTTACTACAGGCCGCCTGTGCAAGCTGAAGATATGGATGAACTCTTTATGCATCAAATGGCCAAGTTCTCCAAAAAATATGACATAGTTGTCATGGGAGATTTCAACTATCCAGACATTTGTTGGGAATCTCTCTCAGGCAAAACTAACAGGTCAAGGAAATTCTTATCCTCTCTTGCTGACAACTTTATCTTCCAAAAGGTAGGGGAGAAAACAAGGGGAACTGCTACCTTGGATCTAATCCTTACAAACAGGGAGGAAATGGTTGAGGAGGCAAAAGTGGCTGGGACCCTAGGAGGTAGCGACCATGCTATTTTAGAATTTTGGATAACTAGAGGAGGAAGACATGTGAAGACTCAGACTTCAAAGTTAGATTTCAGAAAGGCAGATTTTAAGGGATTCAGAAAGAGAATTGGAGGGATCCAATGGCTGGATATCCTTAAAGACAAGAAGAATATAATGCTGTCTGCAGAACCTGCAGGGAGCAAATCAGATTATCTAAAGCTGACAATGACTTGAGGCTTTCAAGAGATGTCAAAAGCAATAATAAAGGATTTTGGGGATATGTCAAAAGTAAAAGAAAAAAGTCAAAGATGCTATAGGATTTTTACAGGATGAAAATGATGAAATGGTAAGACAGGATGTTGAGAAGGCCGAACTTTTAAATTCCTATTTTGCATCTGTTTTCTCTCAGAAAGGAAATGTAACATCAACTGTTCTTCACTGTCCTATTAAGGGAATAGAAGAATCCAGGATATCTATAAACAGAAAGATAGTGAGGAAACACTTAGCTAACCTAAACGAATTCAAGTCACCAGGTCCAGATGAATTACACCCCAGAGTACTGAAGGAGATAGCAGAAGAAATTTCTGAACCCCTCTCCATAATCTTTGAAAATTCTTGGAGAACAGGAGAAGTCCCAGAAGACTGGAGAAGAGCAAATGTTGTTCCTATCTTCAAAAAGGGGAAGAAGGTGGACCCAGGCAACTATAGGCCGGTGAGTCTGACTTCTATACCAGGAAAGATCTTTGACCAAATTATTAAACAACATGTATGTCAGTACCTGGATAAGAATGAAGTGATTAAACAGAGTCAGCATGGGTTTGTAACTAATAAGTCATGTCAGACTAACTTAATTTCCTTCTATGATGGAATCACTGATTGGGTGGATCAAGGAAATGCTGTAGATATAGTATATCTTGACTTCAGCAAAGCATTTGACAAAGTATCTCATACAATCCTTATTGAAAAAATGTCTAAGTATGGAATGGACAAGGCAACTGTTAGGTGGATTCATAACTGGCTTAGTCATCGGACCCAAAGAGTGGTCGTAAATGGCTGCACATCCAGTTGGAAGAATGTCTCAAGTGGGGTACCACAGGGCTCTGTCCTGGGCCCTGTATTGTTCAACATATTTATCAACGATTTAGATAAAGGAATTGAGGGTAAACTGATTAAATTTGCTGATAACACAAAGCTAGGAGGGATAGCAAATACTAGAGAAGAGAGAGAGCGGATTCAAAAAGATATAAATAAACTGGAGAAGTGGGCAGCAACAAACAGAATGGTTTTTAACAGGGAAAAATGCAAAGTACTACATCTGGGCAATAAAAATGAAAAAAGCATATACAGAATGGGAGGAATAGGGCTAAGCAACAGCACATGTGAAAAAGACTTGGGCATACTAATAGATCACAGACTGAATGAGTCAACTGTGTGATGCAGCAGCAAAAAAGGCAAATGCAATTCTAGGATGTATTAACAGAAGCATACAGTCTAGATCACGTGAAGTCATTATTTCCCTCTACTCCTCTTTGGTCAGACCTCATCTGGAATATTGTGTCCAGTTTTGGGCACCACATTTTAAAAAAGACATCAACAAACTGGAGCAAGTTCAGAAAAGAGCGACCAGAATGGTGACCGGTCTGCAAACCCTGTCTTATCAGGAAAGGTTGCAGGATTTGGGAATGTTTAGTTTGCAAAAGAGAAGACTGAGAGGAGACTTAATAGCTGTCTACAAATATCTAAAGGGCTGTCACATTGTAGAAGGATCAACTTTATTCTCATTTGCACAAGGAAACACTAGAAGCAATGGGATGAAACTGAATGGGAGGAGACACAGATTAGATATTAGAAAAAACTTTTTGACAGAGTGATCAATGAGTGGAACAAGCTGCCACGAGAAGTGGTGAGTTCTCCTTCAATGGGAGTCTTCAAACAGAGGCTGGACAGACATCTGACTGGGATGATTTAGCGAATCCTGCATTGAGCAGGGGGTTGGACCAGATGGTCCAGGAGGTCCCTTCCAACTCTACGATTCTATGATTCTATGACCTACAAGGCCATCTATAACCTGTCTCCTCCATATATCTCTGAACTAATCTCCAGATACCTTCCCTCAGGTAATCTCCGGTCCTCTCAAGACCTCCTTCTCTCCTCCACACTTATTCGCTCCTCACCCAACCACCTCCAAGACTTCTCCCGAATAGCCCCCATCCTCTGGAATTCTTTGCCCTAACACGTCCGACTATCAACCACAATCGGATCCTTCAGACGGAACCTGAAAACCCATCTCTTCAGAAAAGCTTACAGCCTGCAATGATCCCCGCTGCCTCCTCACCACTACTGGAGCTACTGCCTCACCATCATGGGAGCTGCTGCAACCCCTCAACCTACTGTCTCCTTCCCCACCATCCTGTAGAATGTAAGCCCGGAAGGACAGGGTCCTCTCTCCCCTCTATATCAGTAACTGATATCAGTAATTTGTATGTAACCCCTTCTCCTGTACAGCACCATGGAATCAATGGTGCTATATAAATAAATAATAATAATAAACCTACTGCATATTGGGATAGGATTTTGGAGATGGGAATACCCCTTAAAGTTTTGCCACCAACGTTGTCTAACTTGCGAATTCAGCAGGCGGATGCTGCAATGCTCCATCCTACCCCTGCAGTACCCATTTTGGTGTAGATGGGCGAGACAGCTGAGAAAATGCCAAAGTGTTATATGTCAGAAAACTTGCATTAACGCCCCGATCAATTGATCCTAATATATTTTGGACCTTTTAAATGGTTTCTCTGAGACTGTGACAGAAATATAATGGTTATAGTCATATATTTTAATCTGCAACTAGTCCTAGTCACATGTCAATGTAGGTTTCTGCCTGCAGAAATACTGATCTAGACATAAATATCAACTGTCAGGGGAACAGCGTCGCGAACAAACCTTCCTCAGCCACAGAGCAAGGCTGTTAGATTTTTCTCTCCTGAGCACATGCATTTTATCTTTTGATCCTTCCCTGCTCACTGCTTAGTTCCTGTGCTCTGCTGTGAAGTTGGCAGACTGACTCAGCAGAGCAGAAAAAGAAGTCCTCCTTCAGCCCTGCTCTTGGTCTGTGTGAGCAGACCAGGTCATTTTGTAAAAAAAAAAAAATTGTTCCTCTGATGATTGAGACACTTGTATCTAGTGGTATTTCTGCGGGATGCAACCTGTCTTGACAAGTGACTAGGATGGAGTTGCAGCATGAAATATGTGACTGCAGTCAACAGCCGTTTTCATTACATTCTCAGAGAAGCCATTTAAGAACCAAGTGGTTTTTTTCTTCTCTCTCTGTGTAGCTGCATTGGGCCCATTTTTAGTCTGTGTGGTAAGTTGTGAGTTGGCAGTGTGAGAAAAGAGGACTGGCTTTACTGTTGAAATGAGCAGTTAACCTGCATCCTTCACATACTGAATGTCTGATGACCTATTGAGACAGGAGGGAGAACCACCTAACCTGGGACCAGATTTCGTAGACCAGGGATGGGGAATCTCTGGCCCGCACTAACCTTCTCAAAAGGCAGATTCCTGGGGATTGCCGTGCTTGGGCAGCCTGCGCTTTAATTTCTTCTTGCACAGCGAGCAAACAGCATTCAATACTGAACGCTGCAGTGTTTGCAATGAAGAATTACATCCTAAATCTGGCCAGTGTTAGCATCCGGACACATCCTGTAGGTAGAATTTGCACAGAAAGCATTCCCGTCCCTCTGATCAGGGCTGCAGCCCCACCCCAGCATCTCCTGTGATGTGTGCACCAGCCCCAAATGTCTCCTGTGATGTATGCACCAGCCCCAAATGTCTCCTGTGATGTATGCACCAGCTCCTGTCTCCCATGATGTATGTGCTCCAATCCTGGTGTCACGTATGCAGGGGTGAACCTAGCCTCTGTGCTGCCTGAGGCGAAGTGCAGAACGACGCCCCCCCCCCCCCCCAGTAAATTTTTTAAAATCCGTAGAAATTAATCTGTTTCATATCCTGTAAAAATGAGGACAATAGTGGACACTTTAATTTAGAGAAATAGAAAAAAAAAAATGTCCAAATTCAAGGATGTCACATGATCACACACACACATACAAGAACCTCACAGATGAATCCAGAACAAGGGTCATCAATGGCAATGGCAGGCCTGGCATAAGCATAGAGAGACACAATGATGGCTGCAGTGCGGTGGCCATGTAGGCAGACGCAGTCCTGCATCCTTATAGCATACACACAGTGGCAGACACTGATTGCCAACCTATTATCTCTGGCACACGCATACAAAACTCTGGGCAGCTCCAATGTGGCCGCTGCCTGGCACTGACCAGTCAGACATGTCCACCATGCAGCACCATACTCACACCACATACAACCACCTGGAGTCTGAGCATCAACAAGTCACCACTGCACTAAGGTGGCAAAATGGCGCGTCTTCCCCAACAGACCACGCCTTCTCCCAAATCGCTTAGCCAATCACAAGCGGCGCGCACAGGGCTGTCCGGAGCTAATAGCAGGGGGCTTCCTATTGGGTTGAGTAAGGGAAGTGAGAGAGGGAAGGGGGAACGAGCTCAACAGACTCAGGAGAAACATGGCTGAATGCCTGTATGTACTGAGGAGCAGCATTGGACGTGGTGTGTAAGTTATGTGCAATCAGTCCTGCAGCAGAGACATACTGTATGTGAAAGGGACAATGCATCCTGCATCGGGGTGTACAGAGATCATGGGGCCCCAAAGCAGAAGTTCTCATGGCTTCCCCCCTCCAAAAAAAAAACAAAAAAAAAAACTGTCTAGGTCACATAGGTACAAATCTCACATCTTTGCCTCCGTTGCAAAGTAATTTTCCTCCTATTGGAGCCCCCAGATTCCTCTTTCATTGCCCCAATAAAGTATGATGCTAACAAAGGTGCCGCACCATATGACCCCCACAGTGATTCCTCCACACGCACAGTATGATGACCTTACTGGACCCCCTCAACTATCCCGCCACAGTATGATCCCCAACTGTGAGCCCCACATAGCCCTCCATACTGTATAAAGGACCTACGTAGGCCCCCATCACAGCCCTGCATAAAGTTTAAAGGCTTCTTCATAGCTCTTCAAGTATTATCATGCCCCCCACACAGCCCTACAAATATTATAATTACTTCCATATAGTATAATTGGCTTCATATAGTCCTCCATATATTATAATGCACCCCCACAGTCCTCCATGTAGTATATTGCCAGCATGTGATATTCATCAAAGGCAAGGATACAACTTTTGACGTATATGAACATCAAAGGTGGTGAAGGGGTTAAATTACATTACATACTTGTATACAGCACACATATACTGGACAACACATGCTCATTACATACACATATAGTCACAGACACACATCATACATGTCCTTCATACACACATGCTATATAACAGATGCACAGCAGGTACACATCATATACACAGAACATGCATGCAGGATAAGTGTATATACACACACTCCAGTATACGCAAAATATATCTAAACACAGACACAACCCCCCCCACACACAAACACAACCCACACACACACACACACACACACACCTGCAAAGACACAACCCACACACCGTTAACACAGAGACACAACCCACACACAAACCCACACCGACACACAACAGACAACCCACACACCACACAACAGAGACACAGGACCACACAGAGAGACACAACCCATACACCACACAATACAGAGAGACACAACCCATACACCACACAATACAGAGAGACACAACCCATACACAAACCCACACCGACACACGAGACAACCCACACACCACACAGAGACACAACCCACACACCACACAACAGAGACACAACCCACACACCACACAACACAGACACAACCCATACACCACACAACAGAGAGACAACCCATACACCACACAACAGAGACACAGGACCACACAGAGAGACACAACCCATACACCACACAATACAGAGAGACACAACCCATACACCACACAATAAAGAGAAACACAACCCATACACCACACAATACAGAGAGACACAACCCATACACCACACAATACAGAGACACAGCCCATACACAAACCGACACACGAGACAACCCACACACCACACAGAGAGACACAACCCATACACCACACAACAGAGACACATCCCACACACCACACAACACAGAGACACAGCCCATACACCACACAACAGAGACACAACCCACACACCACACAGACACAACCCATACACCACACAACACAGAGACACATCCCACACACCACACAACACAGAGACACAGCCCATACACCACACAACAGAGACACAACCCATACACCACACAGACACAACCCACACACCACACAGAGACACAACCCATACACCACACAACACAGACAACCCATACACAAACCCACACCAACGCACCACACAGACACAGGACCACACAGAGACACAA
The DNA here is from genome assembly GCF_039654945.1 of Dendrobates tinctorius. Lineage (NCBI taxonomy): Eukaryota > Metazoa > Chordata > Amphibia > Anura > Dendrobatidae > Dendrobates > Dendrobates tinctorius. Next base: position 11,727,556 of record NW_027361838.1, on the reverse strand, counting down.
CCCATACACCACACAACACAGAGACAAAAACCCACACCGACTCACAAGAGACAAACCACACACCACACAGAGACACAACCCATACACCACACAACACAGACACAACCCACTTGCTACACAGACACAACCCACACACCACAAAGACATACAACATACCACAGACACAACCCACTCACCAAACACACACAACCTACACACAAATACATAGACATGAAGACACGCAGACAACTCACGCAGAGACACACAACCCAAACACACAAAAAGAGACAACCCACACACAGCCCACACAGACAACCCATACTGACACAACCCCCCCCACAGACACAAAATGACACAAAACCCACACACACAGAAACAACCCCCCACACACAGACACAAAACCCACACATACAACCCAGTCACACAACCCACACACACAACCCACACACAGTCAACAGAGACACAACCCACACACACAACCCACACACCACACAGAGAGGACAACCCATACACCACACAACAGACACAACCCACACACAAGCAAATACACCAGACACAACCCACACAACACAGAGATACAACCTACACACAAAGACAGAGAAACACAACCCACACACATGCAGATACACACACACACACACACACACACACACACACACACACACACCCCGCAGACCCAACCCAGAGAGACACAACCCACATAGAGACACAACCCACACACACACAAACCCCCACACACAAAAAACCTCATAACCCCCCACACAAAGACACAACACACATAACGACACACAACCCACACCGACATACAATAGACAACCCACACACCACACAGAGAGCACAACCCATACACCACACAATACAGAAAGACACCACAGACACATCCCACACCACACAGACACACCACACACAGAGATACAGCCTACACACAGACACAACCTACACACATGCACACACATACAGTTGTGGCCAAAAGTATTGACACCCCTGCAATTCTGTCAGATAATACTCAGTTTCTTCCTGAAAATGATTGCAAACACAAATTCTTTGGCGTTATTATCTTCATTTAATTTGTATTAAATGAAAAAACACAAAAAGAATTGTCCTAAAGCCAAATTGGATATAATTCCACACCAAACATAAAGAGGGTGGGCAAAAGTATTGGCACTGTTCGAAAAATCATGTGATGCTTCTCTAATTTGAGTAATTAACAGCACCTGTAACTTACCTGTGGCACCTAACAGGTGTCGCAATAACTAAATCACACTTGCAGCCTGTTGACATGGATTAAAGTTGACTCAACCTCTGTCCTGTGTCCTTGTGTGTACCACATTGAGCATGGAGAAAAGAAAGAAGACCAAAGAACTGTCTGAGGACTTGAGAAACCAAATTGTGAGGAAGCATGAGCAATCTCAAGGCTACAAGTCCATCTCCAAAGACCTGAATGTTCCTGTGTCTACCGTGTGCAGTGTCATCAAGAAGTTTAACCCCTTAAGCCCCGAGGGTGGTTTGCACGTTCATGACCGGGCCAATTTTTACAATTCTGACTACTGTCCCTTTATGAGGTAATAACTCTGAAACGCTTCCATGGATCCTGGTGATTCTGACATTGTTTTCTCGTGACATATTGTACTTCATGTTAGTGGTAAAATTTCACTCAAATAGCTTGCGTTTATTTGTGAAAAAAACGGAAGTTTGGTGAAAATTTCGCAATTTTCCAACTTTTAATATTTATGCCCTTAAATCACAGAGATACGGCACACAAAAAACTCGATAAGTAACATTTCCCACATGTTTACTTTACATCAGCACAATTTTGGAACCAAAATTTTTTTTTGTTAGAAAGTTATAAGGGATAAAAATTGACCAGCGATTTCTAATTTTTGCAACACCATTTTATTTTTACGGACCACATCACATTTGAAGCCACTTTGAGGGGTCTATATGATAGAAAATACCCAAAAGTGACACCATTCTAAAAACTGCACCCCTTAAGGTGCTCAAAACCACATTCAAGAAGTTTATTAACCCTTTAGGTGCGTCACAGGAATATTTTGAATATTTAAAAAAAAATGAACATTTAACTTTTTTTCACAAAAAAAATACTTCAGGTTCAATTTTTGTTATTTTACCAAGGGTAAGGCTGGGTTCACACATAGCGGAAATTACAGCGAGAGTTCCGGAATTCCATTCCGCAGGAAAATCGCATTTTAAATTCCCGCGATTTTCCCGTGGAAAAACTAGCATTTTGCAAGCGTAATTAGCTTGCAAAGTGCTAGCGTTTTCCAAGCGATCTGTAGCATCGCTTGGAGAACTGATTGACAGGTTGGTCACACTCGTCAAACATAGTGTTTGACAAGTGTGACCAACTTTTTCCTACTGAGGCCGCCTATGCAGCATCAGTAGTAAAAGATAAAATGTAAAAAATAATAAAAAAAATAAAAAATGGTGTTATTCTTACCTTCTGACGTCCCGCGCAGCCTCTCTCCACGCTCCCGTTCCCAGTAATCCTTTGCGAAAATGCCCGCGATGACGTTCGTTCTCGCGGGATTGCGACGTCTCGCGGTAATTCGCGATCAGGTTGCGTGAATGACCGAGAACGGACGTCATTGTGGACATTTTCGCAAAGGATTACTGGGAACGGGAGCGTGGAGAGAGGCGGGAAGGCTGCGCGGGACGTCGGAAGGTAAGAATAACAATATTTTTTATTTTAAATTCTATTTTTTACAGGGATCTGGTACCCAAAGCCCGGAGGACAGTCTCCTCTCCTCCGGACCGTGGGTACCTTCCGCAATTGTTCTGCTTACTTTTCGCACGGTGTGCACAGCCACATGCGGAAAGTAAGCAGAACAATGCATTCCTATGGGTGCGTGATCGCTGCGGTTCTCCAAAATTAATGAGCATGCTGCGTTTTTTACTGCGAAGTGATTCCGCCGCGGTAAAAACCGCAGCATTAGCACAGCATTGCGGAATGCATGGGATGCTTATTTTTCGCGTTTTCGCGGCAAAATCGTGCGGTTAAAACCGCCGCGGAAACGCGAAAAAAACGCCACGTGTGAACTCAGCCTAACAGGAGAAATTGGACTGCAAAATGTATTGTGCAATTTGTCCTGAGTACGCGGATACCTGATATGTGGGGGGGAACCACTGTTTCGGCGCATGGCTGAGCTCAGAAGCGAAGGAGCGCCGTTTGACTTTTTCAATGCAAAATTGGCTGGAATTCAGATCGGGCGCCATGTCACATTTGGAGAGCCCCTGATGTACCTAAACAGTGGAAACCCCCCACAAGTGACCCCATTTTGGAAGCTAAACCCCGCCCAAGGAACTTATCTAGATATGTGGTGAGAACTTTGAACCCACAAGGGCTTCACAGAAGTTTATAACGTACAGCGGTACAATTAAAAAATCATATTTTTTCCACAAAAATGATCTTTTCACCCCCAATTTTTATTTTCCCAAGGGTAACAGGACCCTAAAAGTTATTGTGAAATTTGTCCTGAGTACGCTGATACCCCACATGTGGGGGTAAACCACTATTTGGGTGCATGGCAGAGCTCGGAAGGGAATCGACGCCATTTGACGTTTTTGGCTGGAATTGAGATCGGACACCACGTCGCGATTGGAAAACCCCTGATGTACCAAAATAGTGGAAATCCCCCACAAATGACACCATTTTGGAAACTAGACCCCCCAAGGAACTTACCTAGATGTGTCGTGAGCACTTTGACCCCTCCAGTGCTACACAGAAGTTTATAACGCCCGGGCGTGAAAATAAAAAAATCGTATTTTTTCCAAAAACGTGATCTTTTAGTCACCAATTTTTTTTATTTTCCCAAGGGTACCAGGAGAAATTGGACCCCAAAAGTTGTCCAATTTGTCCTGAGTACGCTGATACCCCATATGTGGGAGAAAACTACTGTATGGGCACACGTTGGGTCTCGGAAAGGAAGTAGTGACATTTTGGAATGCAGACTTTGATGGAATGGTCTGCGGGCGTCATGTTGCTTTTTGAGAGCCCCTGATGTACCTAAACAGTTTAAACCCCCCACAAGTGACCCCATTTTGGAAACTAGACCACCTAAGGAACTTATCTTGTTGTGTGGTGAGCACTTTGAACCCCCCAGTGCTTCACAGAAGTTTATAACGACCGGGCGTGAAAATAAAAAAAATCGTATTTTTTCCACAAACATGATCTTTTAGTTCCCATTTTTTTTATTTTCCCAAGGGTAACAGGAGAAATTGGACCCCAAAAGTTGTTGTCCAATTTGTCCTGAGTACGCTGATTTCCCATATGTGGGAGAAAACTACTGTATGGGCACACGTCGGGTCTCGGAAAGGAAGTAGTGACGTTTTGGAATGCAGACTTTGATGGAATGGTCTGCGGGTGTCATGTGCGTTTGGAGAGCCCCTGATGTACCTAAACTATTGAAACTCCCAACAAGTGACCCCATTTTGGAAACTAGACCCCCCACGGAACTTATCTAGATGTGTGGTGAGCACTTTGAACCCCCCAGTGCTTCACAGAAGTTTATAACGCCCGGGCGTGAAAATAAAAAAATCATTTTTTTCCACAAAAATGATATTTTTGCCCCCAATTTTTTATTTTCCTAAGGGTAACAGGAGAAATTGGACCCCAAAAGTTGTTTTGCAATTTGTCCTGAGTAGGCTGATACCCCATATGTCGGGGTAAAACACTGTTTGGGTGCATGGCAGCGCTTGGAAGGGAAGGACCACCATTTGACTTTTTCAACGCAGAATTGGCTGGAATTGAGATCAGATGCCATGTTGCATATGGAGAGCACCTGATGTGCCCAAACAGTGGAAACCCCCAATTCTAACTCCAACCCTAACCCCAACACACCCCTAACCCTAATCTCAGCCCTAACCCTAGCCCTAGCCCTGGCCCTAACCCCAACCCTAATGGGAAAATGGAAATAAATACATTTTCTTTTAATTTTATTATTTTTCCCTAACTAAGGGGGTGATAACTGGGGGTTTGATTTACTGTTTATAGCGGTTTTTATTTTTGGCAGCTGTCACACGCTAAAAGACGCTTTTTAATGTATCAATAGTTTTTGCATCACCACATATTGAGCTATAATTTTTCCGTATTTTGACCCACCGAGTCATGTGAGGTCTTATTTTTTGCGGGACGAGTTGACGTTTTTATTGGTAGCATTTTTGTGCACGTGACATTTTTTGATTGCTTTTTATTCCAATTTTTGGGACGCAGAATGAACAAAAACCAGCGTTTCATGAATTTCTTTTGGGGGGGTGCTTTTACACCGTTCCGCGTGCGATAAAATTGATAAAGGGTCAGTACGGTTACAGCGATACCTCATTTAGGTCGTTTTTTTATGTTTTGTCGGTTTTATGCAATGAAAACTTTTATATAAAAAAATAATTATTTTTGCATCGCTTTATTCTGTGAGCTATAACTTTTTTTTTATTTTTTCGCTGATGATGCTGTATGGCGGCTCGTTTTTTGCGGGACAAGACGTTTTCCGGCACCATGGATATTTATATGCGTCTTTTTGATCACGCGTTATTGCACTTTTTGTTCGGCTGTATGATAATAAATCATTATTTTTTGCTTTGTTTTTTATTTTTACTTTTTAAGGGGTTCGCTAAAGGGGTTAACTAATGGAACAGTTTTATAGGGCAAGTCGTTATGGATGCAGCGATACCAAATGTGTACTTTTGTCTTTTTTTTTTTTTTTAATTTAAAAAAAATGAATTTATTGGGGGAATATTTTTTTTTTTTTTTAATTTATTTGGCGATTTTTAAAAAAAATTACTTTAACGTTTTTTTTTTTTTAGCTTTATTACATTGTTCCAGGTGGGACATCACTGTCCTGTGACACATCGCTGATTATCATTATCAGCTGTGATAATGAGCTGACACCCGGCCGCGATTAGCGGCGCTCACCACGTGGGCGCCGCTGATGGCTATGACGTATTATCCCATCCCTGTGAATTAAGTCCCAGGGCACATGGACGGGATACTACGTCATATGGGATTAAGGGGTTAAAGCCCATGGCACTGTGGCTAACCTCCCTAGATGTTGACGGAAAAGAAAAGTTGACAAGAGATTTCAACGCAAGATTGTGCGGATGTTGGATAAAGAACCTCGACTAACATCCAAACAAGTTCAAGCTGCCCTGCAGTCCGAGGGTACAACAGTGTCAACCCGTGCTATCCGTCGGCGTCTGAATGAAATGGGACTGTATGGTAGGAGACCCAGGAAGACCCCACTTCTTACCCCGAGACATAAAAAAGCCAGGCAGGAGTTTGCCAAAAGTTACCTGAAAAAGCCTAAAACGTTTTGGAAGAATGTTCTCTGGTCAGATGAGACAAAAGTAGAGCTTTTTGGGCAAATGCATCAACATAGAGTTTACAGGAGAAAAAAAGAGGCATTCAAAGAAAAGAACACGGTCCCTACAGTCAAACATGGCGGAGATTCCCTGATGTTTTGGAGTTGCTTTGCTGCCTCTGGCACTGGACTGCTTGACTGTGTGCATGGCATTATGAAGTCTGAAGACTACCAACAAATTTTGCAGCATAATGTAGGGCCCAGTGTGAGAAAGCTGGGTCTCCCTCAGAGGTCATGGGTCTTCCAGCAGGACAATGACCCAAAACACACTTCAAAAAGCACTAGAAAATGGTTTGAGAGAAAGCACTGGAGACTTTTAAGGTGGCCAGCAGTGAGTCCAGACCTGTGGAGAGATCTAAAAATAGCAGTTTGGAGAAGGCACCCTTCAAATATCAGGGACCTGGAGCAGTTTGCCAAAGAAGAATGGTCTAAAATTCCAGCAGAGCATTGTGAGAAACTCATTGATGGTTACCGGAAGTGGTTGGTCGCAGTTATTTTGGCTAAAGGTTGTGCAATCAAGTATTAGGCTGAGGGTGCCAATACTTTTGTCTGGCCCATTTTTGGAGTTTTGTGTGAAATGATCAATGTTTTGCTTTTTGCTTCATTCTCTTTTGTGTTTTTTTTTTTATTTAAGACAAATTAAATGAAGATAATAATGCCAAAGAATTTGTGTTTGCAATCATTTTCAGGAAGAAACTGAGTATTATCTGACAGAATTTCAGGGGTGTCAATACTTTTGGCCACAACTGTAGACCTAACCCACACAGAGACACAACCCACACAGACACAAAACACTCAGAGGCACAACAAGAGACAACCCCCACACACAGGCACAACCCACACACCATATAGAGCACAACCCATACACCACACAACAAAGAGACCCAACCCACACACACACACAGACCCAACCACAGAGAGACACATCCCACACAGAGACAAAACCCACACACACAAAAAGAGACACAACCCCCACACAGATGCTACCCACACTGACACAACCCACACACAACCCACACGGAGAGACACACAACCACAACCCACACACAACCCACATAGACACATGGAGACACAGACTCCTCTGTGCTACAGGGGTGGGAGTTGATGTACATATGCAGCTTCCCCTGCTCACAGCCGCAGAGCCCCACACCCTCTCTCTCTGCCAGGACTGCCCAGCCGGAGATCTGTCACCTTGTGGATTGGAGCTGCTTCTCCTCGGTATCTTCCAGCACACACAGGCTCCTCTGATCTTAATTATTTCCTGACTCTCACTTCTTTTCAAAGACGCGCCATGCAGGAGGACAGGAGCACTGGCCAATCAGCTCTTCTGTCAGTGATATGAGAGCGTTCATTGGCCAAGTGTTCTTCTCCTGCAGGACACCTCCCCTCTTTGAGTTGCTGATCCCGGAGGGTGAAAGCTGCCGAACATCAGTAATAAGTCAAGTGCATATTCCCCCATCACAGCAGGAGAGAGCAGGACGTCAGGGAGAGAAGAGCAGACACAAGCCGGCCTCTGAATGAACGGCACCCCGCAGATGCCGCCCCCCTTTTTATCAGCAGGTGGCGCCACCTCAGACAACCCACTCAAGTTGCCTCATGATAGGGGCGGCCCTGCACCTATGTGATGTATATGCATTTCCCACTATTGGGAAACATGCATCTGTGTTTGGAACAACTTAGTGCTGTGAGTTATTTTCAAAATTTATCACAGACTCAACTGCACTCCAGACTGATGCCAAACTGGAAAAGCACGTGCAAGTAGCAGCATAATCACTACTGCCTAATATCCCACACCTCACCAAAGAGAGGCACATTAGGGGCAAGTTAATTATTTATTTAACTATGGAGGCATCATTTTCAAGTAGATAATTTTATACGGCCCCCAATGATGTTATAAATATCCTAATTGCTCTTGTCAGAGATAACTGGAGATCCACTTTTAAGACCACAGCTATTTTTGGGCTTTAAGGACGTAGTGGCATTTGCTTTGTAGAAATGGTGCATTATCCTGCTGAAAGAGACCAATGCCATTAAGGCCCACATAGACAGTAGGAGTGTTTCTTAGCTTCCCAATAAACTTGTGTTATCTATGAAAGAAGCTGCCAGATGACTTTGGCTGTTGGAATTGCAACGTGCTGATCCTTCTGAAGCTTTGTTCACATCACTTAGCAAATCCAAACCGGGCATAAGAGTAACGTACTACAACCAGATATTTCCAGTCTCTGCCAATTCTCAAAGCAGTGGCGGATTTTAGCTTTAGAACTGAAAACATTCAAATAAAAACACAATTAAATAGGTTTCAGAGCTCATCAGTGGCATACTTGACAAACCAGGTGAAGCCTCTCATGCACTGTACATTACTTTATAGGGGTTTCAGATATGCTGTCTTTTATATGTATAAATGTATGTAAAGTTACTTTGCCGCCTGTCACCTCCCCCAATATTGCTGAAGACCAAATGCATCCCTTCATGACATTGCGGTACCCTAGTTTCAGTATCCTTCTCAGGATAATGTGCTCTGTCACACGGCAAATATTGGTCTGGAATGGTTTATGAAACATAACCGAGAACACCAGATGGTTAACACTGGGGGCTGGTCTCCAATTTTGTATCTCAAGGTGATTGAACATCTGAAGAATTTGATTGGAAAACGTGCTTCTACTGCAGGAAACCTTCAGGCTATGTGCACACGTGCGGATTCGCTGCGGTAATTCCGCAACTTCCTGACGCAGGAAATACACTAGAATTCCGCATGCATAATTAGCTTGCAGAATACTAGCGTTTTCCATGAAATCTGTAGCATTGCTTGGAAAACTGATTGACAGGTTGTTCACACTCGTCAAACATAGTGTTTGACAAGTGTGACCAACTTTTTACTATTGAGGCTGCCTATGCAGCATCAGTAGTAAAAATATATAATGTTAAAAATAATTAAAAAAATAAAAAATTGTGATATTTTCACCTTCTGGCGTCCCACGCAGCGTCCCCAGGCCTCAGCGATGCTCCCAGCAAGTCTTGTTCCCAGCGATGCTTTGCGACAATGACCCCAGATGACGTAGCACCACACGAGACCGCTACGTCATCAGAGGTCATTGTCGCAAGGCATCGCTGGGAATGAGACTTGCCGGGAGCATCGCCGAGACCTGGGGATGCTGCGCGGGATGCCGGAAGGTAAGAATATCATGATTTTTTATTTTAATTCTATTTTTTACAGGGATAATGGTACCCAGGGCCTGGAGGACAGTCTCCTCTCCTCCAGACCCTGGGTACCATCCGCACAATTTCCGCTTACTTTGTGCATGGTGGGCATAGCCACATGCGGAAAGTAAGCAGAACAATGCATTCCTATGTGTGCGAAATTCCCGCGATTCCGCAAAAATAATGAGCAAGCTGCGTATTTTTCCGTGATGCGATTTTGCCGGGGAAAATATGTAGCATTAGCACAGCATATGCGGAATGCCATTGAATACAATGGGTTGCTTGTTTTATGCGTTTTTGCAGTGTTTTCGCGGTGAAAAAAACGCATAAAATCTGCGGTAATTCCGCACGTGTGCACATAGCCTCAGGAGACCTACTTTAGGAAACCTTAAACTTAGAGTCTAATATTGTAGTGTTTCCACATTTTTCAGATATGAATGATTGTAGCAAGTTCTAAAGTGCCTCACTTGCAGCACTTATGAAGTGTATACAGCTTTATCTGCTAATCTTAGATTAAGAAAACAATTCTATGATTTACCTTTATGGGAATTCCACTTCTATTAGGTGGGAGGAATTCAATAATGGAGCAGGCCGGGACATAAAATTCCCTGGAAAATCTTTACCAGAATGAAGATTATTTATTCTGCAAATGGCGCAGCGGAAACAGATTGACAGAAAAATGAATTATTTGCTGACAAACTCAAGAGAAGCAAAAGTTAATTTATAACTCATTGGGGCCTTTCTGCCTTTATTCTTTCAGGTTGCTGAACCTCTGAGCTTTACTGGACTTTGATTATGGAGAAATGCTCTGATATATGTGTAATGTGTCCCTGGGCATGTAGATGAGAGCTGTAGTTTGTGTGTGTATATACATATTCCTATGTGTATATGTATATATAATATAGATGTATAATATTTATATCTATACAGATACATATCTGTGTTTATATAGATATAGATCTATGTATGCATGTGTGTGTATATGTGTATATACAATGCCTACAAGTAGTATTCAACCCCCTGCAGATTTAGCAGGTTTACACATTCGGAATTAACTTGGCATTGTGACATTTGGACTGTAGATCAGCCTGGAAGTGTGAACTGCACTGCAGCAAAAAAGAATGTTATTTCTTTGTTTAATTTTTTTTTAAATTGTGAAAAGTTTATTCAGAGGGTCATTTATTATTCAACCCCTCAAACCACCAGAATTCTGTTTGGTTCCCCTAAAGTATTAAGAAGTATTTCAGGCACAAAGAACAATGAGCTTCACATGTTTGGATTAATTATCTCTTTTTCCAGCCTTTTCTGACTATTTAAGACCCTCCCCAAACTTGTGAACAGCACTCATACATGGTCAACATGGGAAAGACAAAGGAGCATTCCAAGGCCATCAGAGACAAGATCGTGAAGGGTCACAAGGCTGGCAAGGGGTACAAAACCCTTTCCAAGGAGTTGGGCCTACCTGTCTCCACTGTTGGGAGCATCATCCGGAAGTGGAAGGCTTATGGAACTACTGTTAGCCTTCCACGGCCTGGACAGCCTTTGAAAGTTTCCTCCCGTGCCGAGGCCAGGCTTGTCCGAAGAGTCAAGGCTAACCCAAGGACAACAAGGAAGGAGCTCCGGGAAGATCTCATGGCAGTGGGGACATTGGTTTCAGTCAATACCATAAGTAACGTACTCCACCGCAATGGTCTCCGTTCCAGACGAGCCCGTAATGTACCTTTACTTTCAAAGCGTCATGTCAAGGCTCGTCTACAGTTTGCTCATGATCACTTGGAGGACTCTGAGACAGACTGGTTCAAGGTTCTCTGGTCTGATGAGACCAAGATCGAGATCTTTGGTGCCAACCACACACGTGACGTTTGGAGACTGGATGGCACTGCTTACGACCCCAAGAATACCATCCCTACAGTCAAGCATGGTGGTGGCAGCATCATGCTGTGGGGCTGTTTCTCAGCCAAGGGGCCTGGCCATCTGGTCCGCATCCATGGGAAGATGGATAGCACGGCCTACCTGGAGATTTTGGCCAAGAACCTCCGCTCCTCCATCAAGGATCTTAAGATGGGTCGTCATTTCATCTTCCAACAAGACAATGACCCAAAGCACACAGCCAAGAAAACCAAGGCCTGGTTCAAGAGGGAAAAAATCAAGGTGTTGCAGTGGCCTAGTCAGTCTCCTGACCTTAACCCAATTGAAAACTTGTGGAAGGAGCTCAAGATTAAAGTCCACATGAGACACCCAAAGAACCTAGATAACTTGGAGAAGATCTGCATGGAGGAGTGGGCCAAGATAACTCCAGAGACCTGTGCCGGCCTGATCAGGTCTTATAAAAGACGATTATTAGCTGTAATTGCAAACAAGGGTTATTCCACAAAATATTAGACCTAGGGGTTGAATAATAATTGACCCACACTTTTATGTTTAAAATTTATTAAAATTTAACTGAGCAACATAACTTTTTGGTTTGTAAGATTTATGCATCTGTTAATAAATCCTGCTCTTTTGTGAAGTTTGAAGGCTCTAACTTATTTGCATCTTATCAAACCTGCTAAATCTGCAGTGGGTTGAATACTACTTGTAGGCACTGTACACTGCTGAAAAAAAATAAAGGGAACACTTAACACAATGTAACTCCCAAGTCTATCACACTTCTTTGAAATCAACCTGTCCAGTTGTTAAGCAACACTGACTGTAAATCAATTTCTCCTGCAGATAGAAATTATAGGCAATTAGCAATATAACCCCTATAAAGGAGTGGTTTTGCAGGGGTTGACCACAGACCATTTCTCTGTTCTCATCTTTTTGGCTGTTGATTTGGTCACTTTTGCATTTTGTCATTGCTCCCAACCCTAGAGGTACTGTACATTAGAATAAGTGCCTCCACAAGCTACACAGATCGCATTTCACAAGCACTGGTACTGTGGTTCCTCTCATGCATTCAGGTGTCCCTCACTCCTCCCCACTGGCTCTCCTTAAAATTTCACTGATCTTGCATTGTTCTCGTACTAAAAACCTGCATCTATGTTATCAGGAGTCTCTAAAATTTAAATGTCTCCCTCACCTGAAGTCTCCGTCTGGACACTCCCTCACCCAGTTCCCGATCAGGAACCTGTTGTATCCTTTTTTTTCTCTAAAGTCATACTAGCTTGAACAACCAAGTACTTTATTATTATTGTTTGCATTTCTTGCATTATTCTCTATGATCTGTTACTGTAAATGATTGTTCTATATGTGAAGAACAAAGTTATAAACTTAACGTTTGAGCTCCTGCTAGACAAATTGCATGATTGTAGTTTTGTAATCCTGATCTTTTGTGCTACATTATCATTTATATGTATTATATGACCCCTTTTTTATTTCTGTATATTTCCTCCCCCCCTCACATTAGCATAAGGCAGTGTCTAAAACCTACAGAAGTTGCACCAGCAGTGCTGCTCATCCAGGATAGCACATCAATGCAAGCTGTGGCAAGAGAGTAGCTGTTTCTTTCAGCACAGTGTTCAGAGCATGGAGCAGACACCAGGAGACAGGCCAATACACCAGGAGACGTGGAGTGGGCCGTAGGAGGGCAACAACCCCACAGCAGGACCGCTAACCTTTTCCTTTGTGCAAGGAAGAACAGGAGGAGCAGTGCCAGAACCCTGCAAAATTACCTTCAGCAGGCCACTAACATCCATGTGTCTGCTCAGATTGACAGAAATAGGCTCCATGAGGGTGGTATGTGGGCCCAATGTCAACAAGTGGGTGTTTGTTCTTACAGCCAAACATCGTGCAGGGCAATTTGGCATTTACCAGAGAACACCAAGACTTGCAGATTTGACATTGGTGCCCTGTGCTCTGCACTGATGAGAGCAGGTTCACACTAAGCACATGTGACAGACATGACAGAGTTTGGAGATACCGTGGAGAACATTATGCAGCCTGCAACATTCTCCAGCATGACTGGTTTGGCAGTGGGTCAGTAATGGTGTGGGGAGTGTGAGGCAGTGACCACTGTTACATCTAGGGGGCACTGTGTGTTCTCCCCAGGATACGCACGGAGGCACATATAGGCTATGAGGATGCATTGCGGTCATAGGCATAGCTGGGATTGCGATGGGGGAAGCAGTGACCGATGTCACAGGTAGGGGTCGCTGTGTAGTCTCCCCAGGATATGCATGGAGGCGTATGAAGGCCATAGGTGTGCATGGCAGTCACGGGCGTAGCTGTGACTGCCATGCACACTGATAATAAAAGTAAGTGTTAGTCTTGGACATGTTGGTGTCCAAGACAGAGGTAGAGAAAACCTGCTATGGATGTGTGTATGAAACAGATTGCAGTATGATAGTGTTGCAGTCTGTTCCATTCCGGACACAGGTTTTCCATGTGGTTGAAAGCCACAGGTTTCTGCAATAACAGCCCTGCAGGAAAGGGTTAGTGAGTTTAGACTGAATGAGTGCTTAGTCTCAGGTGTGTCAGGGCCAGAAAGAGGCCCTGCAAACTCACCGCATACACAGAGATGCAAGTCGTCCACGGTGACTGGTATTGGATGTGGACAGTTCTGTGCCCGGAGGTGAATGTCCTGTACCCAAAAGAAGACTGGCGTGTGTAATGATTGCAATACAGGTGGATATGGTGCCTGGCTGCGATCCGGAGGACATCCTGGACTCTGTACGGCTGTGTGAGTAAAGAGACTTTGATGCAGCGGTGCAAGACACGGGAACTAGTCAGAGGAGAGCTAGCCTGTGTAGTGCCTGCGACATGTAATGATGTGTGAATAGAGTCTTGGATATGGCGTATAGACACCCACGGGAACTAGTCAGAGGAAGACTGGCGTGTTTATTGTCTGTAAAATGAAGGTTGCTGTATAATATATATTCTGCAAATGGTGAAATGGATATTAATTTTATGCACTGTAGTTATAGTCACTGAAGTTATATGCACTTGTGTGGATTGGACATTTAATGCTGTTGGGAAACACATTAGAGACTTTTGTGTTTTGGTTTTGTCGGTCACTGCCTCTTCACTGCGTACGGTGCTACCGCTGCCTTACAGGAGGCATTTCTTTGGAGGGCCGCACAGCCCTCCATGTGTTAGCCAGAGGTACTCTGACTGCAATTAGGTACCGGGATGAGATCCTGAGTCCCATTGTGAGATTAGCCTGCCCATTCCCTAGATCTGAATCCAATCAATCACATCCCTCCGGAGCATATCCACCGCATCATCAGGACCATGCCCAGGCGTTGTATGGAGGTCATACAGGCACGTGAAGGTCACACACTACTGAGCATCATTTCCTTGTCTTAAGGCATTTTCACTGACGTTGGATCAGCCTGTAATTTGATTTTCCACTTTGATTTTGAGTAGGATTCCAAATCCAGACCTCCATAGGATATTAATTTTGATTTACATTGATCATTTTTGCTTTATTGTTCCCAATGCATTCCTCTATGTAATGAATAAATATTTGCAACTGGAATATTTCTCTCAGTGATATCTAGGATGTGGTATTTTAGTGTTCCATTTATTTTTTTGAGTAGTGTGTATAATATAGTATATACAGTATTTAAAAACTGAATTGGCCCTCACATTTTTGTCAGTATTTAATTATCTTTTCATGGGGCCACACTGAAGATATGACACTTTGATACAATGTAAAGCAGTCTGTGTACAGCTTTTAGAACAGTGTAAATTTGATGTGCCCTCTAAATAACTCCACATACAGCCATTAATATCTAAACTGCTTGCAACAGGGAGTACCTGCCAATTAGCCATTTTCCATCCCCGGTGTCATGTGACTCGTTTGTGTTACAAGGTCTCGGGTGTGATTTGGGAGCTGTTGTGTTAAATTTGGTGTTATCACTCTCACTCTCTCATATTTGTCACTGGAAGTTCAACATGGCTCCTCATGGGAAAGAACTCTGAGGATCTGAAAGAAGCAATTGTTGTCGCACATAAAGATGGCCTAGTCTTTAAGAAGATTGCCAACACCCTGAAACTGAGCTACAGTTGGGTGGCCAAGACCATGCAGTGGTTTAACCAGACAGGCTCCACTCCGAACAGGCCATGCCATGGTTGACCAAAGGAGAGTTGAGTGCATGTGATCTGCGTCCTATCCAGAGGTTGTCTTTTCAAAATATATGCACGAGCTGCCAGCATTGCTGCAGAAGTTGAAAGGGTGGAGGTCGGCCTGTCAGTGCTCAGACCATACGCCACCGCACTTGGCATCAACTCCTACTACTACTACTTTAGATTGTATAAAAGTGTTATACAAATGTGAGGAGTGTACTCACTTTTGTGATACTGTGGATAATTACATTTATTATAATGAGATGTAAGTATATGATTTTTTTGTAGGAATAATAATTGTATTTACTGTATATAGCATCAACATATTCCACAGCACTTTACAATTGGGTAGGAAAGCAGGAGTAAGGTCCTGGATGACAGAAATGTGCCACCAAGGCGTCTGGCCTCACCAGTGTAAAGCCTGTTCCAGTAGCACTAGGTCATTGAGAGGGTTTTCGTGACTGCGTTTACAGTCCGTCCAGGATTTGTGAGAGGTCGCTCCCATACTCCAGTCAATTTCTTAAGGTACTTTCACATTGCTTTCTGTGCAACAGTCGGGGCATCCGAAATCCCCCCCCCCCGGGGTCCAAACACAGGTGTTGACGTGGCCAATAGACCTTAATGGTGACGGCAGAGTAAACGTAAGCGCTGTCATGCACGTTTTTTGGGAGCGTGTACACCTACAGGAGGCGGACACTCAGACGCAGTCTACTGTGTACGCTCCCGAAAATGATTCACAACAGAGTGCACATTCACTGTCATCACCATTACAGTCTATGGCCCCGTCGGCGCATGCATCCGGACCTTGTTTTGCGGGACACATGTATATCCCTACGGGAACACAATGTTTAAGCACCCTAACAGGCACCTGGGCTGTGTTAGCTGAGTGCATTGTGTTTGAGCTGAAGAAAGACTTTTAATGGTGGACAGTGTATGCTAGAGACTGTGAAGTTCCTGCACTGCCAAGTTGGTGACACTAGCCTTAGGCCTCTTTCACACTTCAGTTTTTTGCATCAGTTATAATCCGCCAAAAAGGCGGACAAGCGGATCCGTTCTAAACTGATGCGAACGGATGGCACAGGATCCGTTTTCAGATGGATCCTGAAAATGAAGAAATTTAAAGGAATCGCTGGCCGGGAAGGAGCGAGAGAGAGAGAGAGAGAGAGATTTTTTTTTTTTATTTTTGTCCGGCACCCAGAAAGAATTTCGGGTTAAATGAGTGTCTGGAGGATCCGCCAGAGGAAAAAACGTTACAAGCTCCGTTCTGAAATCTTTGAGGATGGTGACGGACAGCAACTTTTGGCGGATCCTCACAAAAAACGGATGCAACGGACAGCAATCCGTCACAATCCGCCATTAATGCAAGTCAATGGGAAAAAAACGGATCCTCAAAAAAAAAATTGAGGATCCGTTTTTTTTTTTCAAAACCTGGCGGATTGTGACTGATTGTAAAAAACGGAAGTGTGAAAGAGGCCTTACCCAGAGAAAGGACTGTTCTGTTATTAATTTGTGCTGAAGAATGGCTGTTTTCAGTTTGGAGCTGTAAAGTTTATAAAGGACAATAAGGTACTCTGTGCCGATGTGTAGCCAAGAGGCTTCCAGACCAGAAACCGTTAATAAATCAATCTCTGTCTATCTATTAATAAAAAAGGCAGACAGCACTCCAAAAAGTTGTGAAAAAAAGTAGACTTTTTTCGCCCATGTGGTGTGACAACGTTTTGGTTGTGACAAACCTTTCTCACCCGAAAAGTTATCACACTATATGTGCGAATAAAGTCCGAATTTTTCACAATTTTATTTGAGTGCTGACTGCCTTTTTTATTACTACTACAAACGTATATTTGTTTGGGAGGTTTTGCACCCATGATCAGTATCTATCTATCTATGTATCTATCTATTTGTCATATATATCCCGTATCTATCTATTTGTCATATCTATATGTCATATCTATCTTATATCTATGTCATATATCCTCTTTTTTAACCTATAAAATAAAAAAAATATGAAATCTCATCTTTGGATGTGAGTCCTGGGAAGCGCTGCCATTCCTGGGCTGCATGTGTCTTTCTTGATTTATGTTATATCTCTGTCATATCTGTGTTGTGTCTTTAGATATAGATATACAGAGAGAGACAGATATTGATGGCTATGTGTAGATAGATATATACGATATGTATAGAGCGATATAGATAAATATTGCAATATTTACAGTGTAATTACCCTTTTCTTCAGCTTTCCTTAAGAATAGAGCAGGTAGCAGCTACGCTCCCTCCCGGCTCCGCAGACCCCCTCGGTCTGTTATACGATACGTGAGACAGAAGGCCCCGGTGTAATGGTCTATATGGAAGTGGTTGTGCCCTGTGTAACACATGGACGCTGTAATACCGGTCTATACATTTGTGTACTTGGATGCGTCGATATTAGAGTGTAACCACGTTTGGATGTAATGGACACCGCATCTCTCCGCTTCACTGTCACATATTGACCATTTTGTACATTTGCCAGCACCGATGAGACCCGGCTGCGATCCATCCATCCATCCATCCATCCTTCCGTCCTTCCATCCATCTATGTGTAGTTTACGTTTCCTAAACAGTAATGAATTATAAATGTGATGTTAATGGTGGTTCTCACTTAGGTCAGGGACTGTTTTATGAGATGATTGACTTTAATGCAATCAGACGTTGTTCCCTTGGTTTTGTAAACAAGCCAAGTCGTTTTCTTCCTAACAGTTCTACCTTTTGTTTTTTTTTTCCTCCCCTCCACTCATCCATGAATACCTTAAGTCTATATTTGTAAGGCACTTGCTTTTTTAAACATCCATTCTTAAAACGTACCCTTTTAAAGGCGCTTTACTTCAATTATTTAAGGATTTGCAGTGGCCTCTGAGAGCACTTTACCATGGATTTGCACTATTTTTATGCTGCGGCGCTCACATCAGTCATTGCTGAAGAAGGAACCAGACGTAAACAATGGAGGGAGCTTAGGAATGAGTTCATCGTTTCTGCCACTAGGGGTCACTATTGTCTTACATTTGATTGTGGACTACTCCAATGTTCCCATGCTGCTAATGGACATGTATCTTCTTCCATCCCAGTGCATTCTTATTCTTTCCCAACACATTTTGGTTTCCTAAATATTTAGCATTGTCGTTTTTTTTGGTTTTTTGTTTTAGATATAATTATTTATCTCCTATGGAAATTAAGCAGCTTCCTATCCCTGCCTTGGCAGCTCCGGATTGCCTTGTGGTAACGTGGGTGACCAATAGGCAGAAACATTTGAGATTTGTGAGGGAAGAACTGTATCCTCATTGGTCCGTCAGAGCGCTGGCGGAATGGCACTGGGTAAAGGTAAGGCACATTTCTGCTTCAGTTGACCTTTCCCTCCAAACTGCAGCACTTTCATCCATTTACTTGATTGACAACTTTCCAAAAATGTCCCCAGGAAGGGGGCAGGGTTCATGTAAACCAGGGGTGGGGAACCTTTTTTCTGCCAAGGGCCATTTGGATACTTTTACCACCCTTTGGGGGCTACACAAGTCACCCGCCAACTCCACCCTCAAAGTAAGTCCTGATGCTGTCCCTCTTTTCATTGCACGCGCCTCAGCGTTCGGTAGTGAGCACTGCGGGCGCGTGCTTAGGGCAAGAAGAAATGGACCGGCTGGCGGCCATAAAAAAAAAAAAAAAGCTGCCGGCCCAAGCACTGCGGTCCCCAGGAATCAGCCTGTGGGCCGGATGAAAGGTCATCAATGGTCGGAAAGTGCCCACAGGCCTGAGATTCCCCACCCTAGTGAATGTTCCAGGGTGGGCCGGGGTCATTCTCCGGAAAGGCAGGAGATTAAGCAGACTTTAATGTCCTGGGAAAAGTTGGTAAATGTGCAGAGGTTTCTTTCACTCCCGCCTTTTTTAAAATGTTGTATTAAACCTTTTGTCTCTGTTGTTCTTCACTGATGCTCAGCAGATCTCTATTGTATGTATAATTATACTGGATTGTAGAAGCCATCTTCCATAATACTGTTACTAATGAGTTTTTCTTTGCTAGCAGGTCCTTGTTATTTGTACAGGTAAAGCACCTCACGGATACCAAAACCCTGCTTATATCACTCTATCTCTGTTTCCCAAAATCCTTAAATGGAATCTGTGACTAATTTTTTTTTTTTTAGTTCATCGTAGGCTAGTATGATGTTGGGGTAAAGACCCTGATTCCAGCAATGTATCACTTACTGGGCTCCTTGCTGCCATTCTGATAAAATCACTGTTTGACTGTTGCAGTCCTTTGAATACTGAGTAGTGATGAGCACATGTGCTGGTTACTCGCTTTTACAGGGGGTGCTCGGGTATGTACAGAGTATCGTAGGTGCTTGAGTGGCCTGTTCGAGTCCCCAATTCTAGATGTTTTGCAGCTGTTAAAACAGCCACAAAACATGCAGGGATTGCTCGTGTGTACGCTGTGCATAGGCTGAAAGCTGCCAGTCTCTGTGGCGGGGTTATACAGAGTTCATGAATATGGGGGACTATAATATGACAGCAGGTTTACTAGTCCTTTAGTGATAATCTACAGCTGATAAAACAGTGATATTTATCAAAACGACATCAAACAGCCCAGTAAGTGACACACTGGTGGAATCTGTGTCTCTGCCCCTACATTATGCAGATCTCAGATTAGGTGTCAAAAACCATGGTGACAAATTTCCCCTTAATATTACCAGTTCACGTTTATAGACTGCCTGGCAGGTCCCCTCAAGCTTCCCAGACCACCACTAATGCACGCTAGGGCCCTGCTCCTTCATTATAATAATGTCTTTGTGGCCCCAGATTAATGTCTGTGTTTGTGACTAAGCCACTTATTAGTACTGCTCACCATCTGTTAATTACCTAGTAGTAGTCTGATGGTGTGTTATTCACCGAGACGAGTGCAGCACTAGGTAGCGTAATCACCCCCTGCCCCTTGAGATGTGATTGATGTCCGCCCCGAACCTCGACTCGGCCATTCCTGGCCATGCACATTACACTGATGAACTTCGGGAGAGTACAACCGCCGTCACTGCACATCCTCGGGGTACTAGGGGCAGTTTTGGATTTGTGGGGGAACAGCTGGAATCCCTGTAAGTCCATAATTCTGTACTGATTAATGTCTTAATATGTCTTTTATAGAGGCTGTAGCTCTGTTATTGTGACTCAGGCTCGATATCCCATGTATAGACATAGATTTAACGTAAAACCGAATTAGCAGTGGATAATTGGAGGAATGTATCTTTGTCAGATTGCCCTGGTTATTTTCACATTACACACAAAGCTTCCATTTTTACTTTTTTTTTCTTTCTATTTCCAGGCTAAGCCTTAGTAATAAAGTATTTTCTGCATCATATTCTATTCTTGGTAAGATGTTGCATCATTTTTTTTTTCTTAGATAACACATTCCGGAGAATTTGTGTTTCCCATCGATTCAGTTCATAAAAAGCCATATGAAATCCTGATATTAGGAAGACTTCTGACCTCCGATATTTCTGCAGCACGGTAATTGCACAAGTCCAGTATATTCCTCATTGTATGAGCTGCCTGGATCGGAGATGCCATATATAAAAGAAATTATATATATAATGTATTAATATGTTTTCAACTCATTATTTTTTCCTTAGGGAGTCGGAGAGCCAAGTCTTGCCACCTGTTCCGCAGCACAAGATTATAGTCAGCGTTCCCTGCAGCCTTCACTCTCATAAACCGCCCCTTTCAGGTATGTGACGCCCATTACACGACTTACGTTGCAAATAAAAGATGTGTTTTTAAAAGATATGGGAAATAGAAATTTACATGAAGACACATAATTGCATTCAAATGGATTGGCCATTTTTCTTACTATTTTAGCCCCAACTGCAAGCATTTAAGTAAGACTTATTTTTTCTTTCAATTGGTTTTAATTTCAAACTTTTGCACCATTTAGTGTTTGCACAGGCTCGGTTTCCCTACACGTTTGCCTTTGTTGTGGTCTGTAACGCTTTATCTTTTTCTGAGCTCATCTCAGCTGATTTTTGACCACAGCCTCCCTGCCCGGCCATTCTACCGGGTGGCCTATCAGAATCTCAGTAACGGCCTGTAACCAAAAATAGATTGTACAAAACGGAGGCTATAAAAGGCAAATGGTGCAAAATATTTAATTAAACCCAACTGAAAAAATATTTACATGTATTTAAATAGCAAAAAATGAGGAATAAATTGCCTTCAAAGGTGAAAAACCCCTTGAACTCTTTAGTCATTGCATGAGTTCCTATGTGTGGAGGGGACTCGGGAACCGAGCTCTTCTTCTCATGGCAAATATTAGCTTTATTATATAGTCCAACATCTGTGTCCCAGCGGCTGAAGCTGAGCTCAGTTTGCGGCTGTTAACCATTTAAAATCCACTGTCAATCTCTGACTAATAAAATGAGCAAAACCTGCACATGAACCATTCAAACGCCACTGTCAAACTGTTGTCTTGCATTTTTCTTGTTTATTCGGTATAGGCAATGGGCAGATTCAATAAACGTAAGTTTTTCTATTGTTACCAACACAAATATAGTATTGCCTAAGTAGCTTTTTTTATTATTTTTCTTTCAGTTTTAAGTCACGTGCAGCAATATTACCCGTCTGAGTCCTTTAGTTTCCAGTAATGCTTTGGTCATCCTCTGGCCCCCGTGACTTCTCAACTTTGCCAGGAGAGTCAGATAGACGGCTTCAAACAGAGCGCCCGGCTGGCGGTGAGAGTAGATACAATGAGGGTGGTCTGCTGCAGCTCCGGCCCGGTACCTCATAAGAGGATCAGACAGGGTGAAAATAAAATAGACCGGTCATAAAGAGCGCAAGCGACGTAGTTTAGTTGATATTACAAGTCTTCATTTATTAGTTTCCACAACGATAACTATGGACGCTCAAGCCCTCTACACAAATATCCCCCATAATCGGGGTCTTGAAGCGGTGACTCAGTTCTTTTCCACTGATGATCAACTACCTACCCTTACAAATGGACTTTTTGAAAAAAGCCAAAATGTTTGTTCTCGAGAATGCTTTTTCTTTTGAAGGGGTCTTTTACCGCCAAGTGAGGGGCTGCGCGATGGGGATGAGATTTGTCCCCAGTTACGCTAATCTGTTCATGGGGGTGTTCGAATCCGTCTTTATCGCGCAGTCCCCACTGGCGATGGGTAGAATTGCTATGTACAGTCATTTCTTTGACTACCTTTTCATCATCTGGACTGGGTCTGAACGGGAAGCACTTGATTTTGCCCAATCCCTGAATTCTAATTCCTGGGGTCTCAAATTCACAGTTAATATATCCAATACAATGATTCCATTTTGGCATCTAATGGTGCACGTCGATTCGTCAGGTCGTTTTTCAACCTCCACCCACGTCAAGAAGGTGGATGTAAACAGCTATCTCAGCATTAGCAGTGGCCACCTCCCTAAGGGGATCTCAAACATCCCTTATGGGCAATATTGGAGGATTTAGAAAGGACTGTACGGAAGACACCGATTTTTTTTTTTTTTTTTTTTTTTTTTTTTTTAATAGGCCAAGATTTAAAAAAAACTTTTTAGGAGCAAAGGCTACCCAAAGAAGTTGGTTTGTGATGCCTTCACTACGGCTAGAGCATTCACACAAAATAAATGCATTGAGAAAATAAAGTATAAGGAGAATATGCCTGAAAAATCCTCTGATCTAGTGAACTGGAGTTTCATCACTACTTTTCATCAATCTCATGTCACCATACGTAACCTTGTTAAAAAATACTGGTTTATCCTGAAAGGGGACCCTTTAGTATCATCACACATACCCGCACAACCCAGAACGATTTTTCGGAAAAATCGAACTCTTAGAAATCTCGTTGCCCCTAGCAACACGACTCTCAAGTCCTTATCTTCATCTACAATCCGGATAAATTCCAATCCGGGTTCTTTTGCATGTAGCCCTCTGTGTCTGTACTGTTACATATTTAGACTGTTAACGGGCTCATGCAGCAACTGGAACACCCGATTCTTACACTACGGCTGGTCCGAACGATAAAAGCAATTGTTACCATCCACCTTTCGTGTCTCCCTTTTTTCCTTATAGATTGTAAGCTTGCGAGCAGGGCCCTCATTCCTCTTAGTATCTGTTTTGATCTATGTGATTATTGTTATGCTGTAATGTCTACTGTCTGTAGAAGTCCCCTCTATCATGTAAAGTGCTGCGGAATATGTTGGCGCTATAGAAATAAAATTATTATTATGTGGGACCTCTAAGTGTTTGTGCTGCGTCTCTATTGTGAATGGGGCTCAAGAATTTAAATATTGTACCACAGGCACCAGTTTTAAAATCAACTGTCATGTAAATTGCCAATCTTGCTACGTTATTTATTTGAGTGTTGTGGTTTGCAATACATCGGTCGGACGATACAGACGATGCATGCAAGACTCAACAAGCACAGTCAAAATATCCGAAATGGGTTCATGCTACACAGTCTTTCTAAACATTTTTCTCTAGTGCACCAAAAGAATTTGAATTCATTAAAA
Organism: Dendrobates tinctorius; assembly: GCF_039654945.1. NCBI lineage: Eukaryota > Metazoa > Chordata > Amphibia > Anura > Dendrobatidae > Dendrobates > Dendrobates tinctorius. The sequence continues at coordinate 11,703,440 of NW_027361838.1, read as the reverse complement.
CTTATTGTCATTGACCAGATGCCAGATGATCTGCCTGATTGATACAATAATCTAATAAGAAGGGAGAGTTTCTGGATTTTTAAACTTGGCACACTGGCCCCATGAGGGGTTAAACCTCACCATTGAGAAAGTCATGTATTATATGTACCATATTTTTCGCTTTATAAGACGCTCCGGATTATAAGATGCACCCCAAATTTTGAGGAGAAAAATAGGAAAAAAAAAGGTTTTTTTAATAAAATGGTGGTTCTTCTTATAATCCAGGCGTCTTATTGCTGCCCGCTCTGTCCCCGGGGTGCTGTCGCCCGCTCTGTCCCCGGGGTGCTGTCGCCCGCTCTGTCCCCGGGGTGCTGTCGCCCGCTCTGTCCCCGGGGTGCTGTCGCCCGCTCTGTCCCCGGGGTGCTGTCGCCCGCTCTGTCCCCGGGGTGCTGTCGCCCGCTCTGTCCCCGGGGTGCTGTCGCCCGCTCTGTCCCCGGGGTGCTGTCGCCCGCTCTGTCCCCGGGGTGCTGTCGCCCGCTCTTTACCTGGTGGTGCCGGGTGCTGCCGCTGCTGCGCTGGGTCCCCCGGTGCTTGCCGCCGGGCTCTGACGTTCCTTCCATGCCTGTGCGGTGGATTGCTTCCTGGAAAATGGCTGCCGCGCAAGCGCAGATGGAGATTTCGGCATTGAAATCTCGGGAGATGAGATTTCAGCGCTGAAATCTCATCTCCCGAGATTTCAATGCCGAGATCTCCATCTGCGCTTGTGCGGCGGCCATTTTCCAGAAAGGGATCCACCGCACAGGCATGGAAAGAACGTCAGAGCCCCCGACGCAGCAAGGGACAGAGCCCGGCGGCGGCAGCACTCGGGGGACCCAGCGCGGCGGCGGCAATTAACGGACACCCGCAGTGGCAGCACCAAAAAAGATATGTTTGCATTGTAAGACGCACCCCTATTTTCCCCCCAAATTTGGGGGAAAAAAGTGCGTCTTACAAAGCGAAAAATACGGTACGTTGTGATAATTTTTATGTACATTGTTTTTATTTGTTTTTTATTCGCTTTTAGGTTGGTTTTAGTCTGTGTTTTATATTGCATTTGTTTTTTTTAATATTTTTTAGTGTAGTCATAATTTGCATTTTTAATCATGTGAGCCTTCTGATTAATTTCCTCTTAATTTTCTTTTGCTGCTCCACTTTTATATACCTTCCCAATTCCACCCTATTTATAACTACCACCTAAAGAAGACGGAGCCATTCCGTTGAAACGCATTGTGGAATCTAATAAATGAAGACTTGTAATACCAACTGAACTACGTCGCTTGCGCTCCTTATGACCGGTCTATTTTATTTTCATTCTCAACTTTTCTGGCTCACACCGTATGGTGCGGTGCTACTTTTCCAATGCAAGTCTGAGACCCAAAATGCGGCTCCATAGACGTAGTTTGAGAAAGCAACTTCGAGTCCACACACAAGCCCCTGTGTGAGTTATTTAGGGCTGCTTCAGACGTCTGTGCAAATCAGTCTGAGCCCAGACCACAAGACACCAACTGGCCTTGGCTCTCCCGACCTGAATGTCAGTTATTCTCAAGTCTTTGAAGCTGTGATGCGACCAGTCTGTGTATGGTGGTCTCGAAAGTCTGAAGCAGCCCTTAGTGTGTTTTCAGGTCAAGTGGCCAATGGAGGAAAGGAACGGCGCTGGAAACCGATCGGTAAGTAGTTTAATACGCTTAAGTAGGGGGTCTTAGGGAAACATGGTTACCAAGACTTAGTTGTACGTACCTAAAACTTTGTGCTGTCCTTCTTTACCTTTACACAAACCTGACCCTTTAATTGACTAGCAGTAAAATATGCGTCTCATATATTATCATTATTATTCTACATGTGTATCAAGAGCTATTTACATTTCGGAAATACAGGTTATGAATAAGTTATAGATTCTGGAGGCCTGTAACCTTGAAGCATTGGAATTTTGCATAATACGGGCAGTGAAAGTTGTGCTGTGTTTGGTAGAAAGGCTTGTATGGCACCGTCAGCCAGTCACATGCTGTATACCATATACAACACTGGGTAAAATTATGATTTATATCCAAGTCACACCACTACACGCTGCTCAAGCAAAGGTCTAAATCCCAGAGAGAGAAGTAAGGGAATGCAGTAGAGATTACGGTGTGCTTAGATGTGGTGGATCTGTTGTGTATCTGTGATGTGAACCGCAAATCTGCATCAGACTGCAATGCGAGTAACCTCGGTCTACAGTACATGTAGCACAGAAATCGGCATGAAAGCCAAGGGCTTGATGCAGATATTCAGATTGTGTCCTGCATGTTTTTGTGCTTAATAGCCGTGGATTGCAATACAGATGTGCATCACAACATATAACGTGGGGATATTGCTGCATAGTTTTCAGTGAAGGAAACATTTAGGCCATGTTCACTTGTGGGGTAAATGCAGCATCTTTTCTGCTGCTTTTTATCTGCATGTCTTCTACAGGTGTTTGCATCAAACTGCAATATCAATCTTCTCTAATTATTGACGTTTTTTTGTTTAATGGGAACCTGTCACTCCCCCAGGGTGTTTTTCAGTAAAAGAGCCACCTTCAGCAGCACTAAGGCTGCATTCTGTGGAGGTGGCTCTTATGTTTATCCGTAGGAACGCTGAAATAGAGTTTTATAAATTGCCCGCCATACCTCTATTGTGTCCTGGAGGTATGTTTTCTCCCCCTGTGTCAACCGCCTCGCAGCCATCCATCATCTCCCTCTTGTGTCTGTGCTCCGTCTCCTCTGCTCCTCGTTTCATGCCCGGCGCCTGCACTCTGCAAAGATTTCTCAGGCATGCGCCGTGCGACGTGCCCGGGAACTTACATCAGGTCATGATGTAATGATCTCGCACCTGCGTGGCGCGGAGGCCACAGATCCCGCTCCCCGCAGTGTTATGATATAGTCACACTACAGGGCTGAGAATATGGCGCCTGCGCAGTGAGGATCTCTGCGCCTATGCCCATCTCCCGCCGCCTCTTTCTGACATATACTCTGATGCGTCATGATCTTCCATTGGTGTAAGGCTGATATGGGGATGTACTGTCATTGGTGAATGTGTTTTATAAATGTATCTAATGCACCGTGATGGTACAGTGGATTAAAGACCAGTATATCTGTTTGAGGGTGAAATGTCACCACTTTTTATGCAGTCTGGCAAGTAAGAAGTAACGTTATAACCAAGATGGCGTATAATTTCTGGATTCATGTTTTGGGGCTGACCTTAGGAAAGCTCTGGACTTACCCAGGAGGTGGCGTGCTGCAAGACAGGATAGCCTTCCTTTACATATATGCCCCATTCTGTATATCTTCTCTCTTTTTTTTCTTTTTAATTCGAAGCTACATGTCAATATCGCCTCTTGGCTGCATGTATTTGGTGTATAATCCTTGCTGATTAACATGGCGCTTTTTCTTGGCACTTTTTGTTTCTGAACTGTAGGGGCTTACATAGAACAACGTAGCCCAAGGCTGCGTGACTGCAGCACGCACATTGCTAGGAACATGGGGGCGATTTCTAATTAAATAAGTTTCTCATGCAGTATTCATCTTGAGGATATAATTCTAGTCATACAAAAGACAATAGCTGCATATATAAATTTGTGCGCTCATAGACGGCTGAGCAAGAGAAAGGCTCATGACTTGCGATGTGCATGTCATCAGTAACATTCTTCTAAAGATACCGTAATACTGAATGCAGTCAGCTCGTAATCCTTCTGAGTGTCTACAGTTCCCCGGCTGAGATCTCCCTCTCTTTATATGTAATGGCACTACATGTGCTAATTTGTGTTTCTCAACCCCTAATCATCCTCCCCGTCTAGTGCTGGTAATGTTATCAATGTCTGCGCTCATGTGAATTAGTGTAATTGACCGAGTATGTAATTATCCCATTTGCGTTCAGACAAGGATACCCTTAGCAATCGAGGGGTACTTGAGCTATAAATTACCGTGCAGAAGAAAATGACATCTTTGCTGCATTAAACACTAAGGGGTCATGTATAATGTTGTCAGATTTGCGGAGTGGTGCAGGCGAGGTTACAGGAAGGGTCTGACGTTGTGCACCAGATAGAATACCATTTCCTTTGCCAGATATGTCCGTTCCAATCTCAAGAGAAAACTTAAAGGCGAGTATATTCTTTCAGTCTAGTATGTTTTAAGCTACATCAAATAATATTATGTTATTCTGTAAAGCTTAATTTGTATGAATGCATCATATTTTACACTTCGGTGTACATTGTAAGTTGTTTTTTTTTTTTTATTATTTTTTGTTGTTTATTACAACCCTGATAAACCTTGTAAGAATAGGAATCTTGCGAACCAAAGTATAAGACATAGGAGGCTTTGAATGATTTTCATTTAATTCCACTAGTGAATACATTTTGTTAGCATCACAGGTAACTAAAGTTTTAATATATAAAGTCGTCTGAGCTAAGCAGCGGCGCCCTGTAGATATTGTTTTCGTGACTTGCTGTTCTATCTTTCTGCTAATAAGTTGTATGTCTGCATGCTGCATCTCTCGAGGTGTGCTGCTGCTGGGTTGGGGTGAAAAATATCATAGAAACGCTGGTGATTTACAGATCACATGAACGGAGTATTAATATTGTCATTGCATTAAATCAGCAAGTAGTATTCCATGCCCAAGGCTTAGCGATAATTAAACTCTTAGAACAATATACATACTCTTCAAATAAGGACCCGCACAGTGGCGTTTAAAAATGAGGGCTCATCAGATCATTGTGCATTTCTAGACCATAGAAGCGTTTAAGGATGAAGAAATGTATAAGAGCTGTGATAAAAGCCTGTGTCAACATTTGAAGAGGAAAAGATGTGAATTATACTCGGTACTTAATCCCCCCTCCCCACACACACATTTTAGAAAAGGGGCTCGTGTATCCATTGTAAAAGTGTTGTCTTGTAAATATACTATAAATTTGTTACAACTTTAACCAAGGAAGAGGCTTGTTTGGGCACACCTAGTGTGTTTGTTAGGGTCCGATGAACCAGGTTAGGATTTCCCCAGAAACAGCATTAAGTGCTGACACTTTATGGCCTCATACTTATGGGGTCATTACAGTTAGAATTAACACAGCAAAACTATAAGGATTCCTCTTTGCTGTGTTACTAATTGAATTTTTGGGGGGTTTTAATTCCTCTTTTTGTGACTTTTGTTTACAGTTTAGTGTAGGGACTTACAACTATGAGGACCCTTGACGTTGGCTGCGAGCTTACTTATTTTGGCTTATTACGGTTCGGTTTGGTATGGGGCTGTAACAGAACCGCCCATAACTGTCTTTAGTTTGATGTTATCTAGTTAGTGCTTTCTGGCCATGGACAGGAGCTGCAGGAATTTTCTGAACTGGTATCCCTTGTGTGACGTTTTATTCGTTGGTGTTGCATGGCACCATGTGGCGCACAAGTGAGGTCTCACCAGCCTAACTAATCATAAGGGGATCCCGGAGGGTAATGAAATTTGCACAGCTCCTGTGCATGCCCAAAAAACACTGATGTGGCCCAGAGTTGTGTGAAGTGATCTGCTCATCTCTACTCTCTTGGTCTAATTTCATACTCTTTCTGTAAATTTTTTAGCAAATTGGTTAGGAAAAAAAACACATGCTCGATCTAATGTTTTTAGATTCCTACATATGACACCTAACAGAGCCTCTATAGCACATTGTGTACAGCTGTATGGCCTGCTTGCTTTGAGCTTTGCCCAGTAAATGAAGTCTTACACTAGGGATAGTAAATTGATTTCCAACTGCTATAAGTTGGCATTGGGACAGGCAATCATTGAATCTAAAGCATCACATTTAACAGAGCCATCTAGGGATTATTAGAGTAGTAGTCAGCTCATCATTTAGATGTCAGTGACTTGGTTTTCTGGATAAGCGCTCGGAAGTTCTGCAGTCATCAGTTTCACAAATTGTAACGATGATAAGTCCAGCACCAACATTCAAGCCAAAAAGATTTCTTTATTTCTCCTTCTCCTCTCGCTTCCTGAAACTCAATGTGGACAAATATGAACTGATTATCTTTCCCCCATCTCACAGATCTTCCTTACCCGACCTTTCTATAACAATTGATAACATCACGCTTTCCCCCGTACCGGAGGTCCGCTGCCTCGGAGTAACCCTTGACTCTGCCCTGTCCTTCAAACCGCACATCCAAGCTCTCTCCACCTACTGTCGCCTCCAGCTCAAAAATATTTCCAGAATCCGTTCCTTCCTCAACCCTCAATCTACTAAAATGCTTGTGCATGCCCTCATCATCTCCCGCCTCGACTATTGCAACATCCTTTTCTGTGGCCTCCCTGCTTAACACCCTTGTACCTCTCCAGTCCATTCTCAACTCTGCCGCCCGACTAATTCATCTCTCTCCTCGCTACTCCTCCACTTCTCCCCTCTCCAAATCTCTTCACTGGCTCCCATTCCCTCAGTGTATCCAATTCAAATTACTAATACTGACCGACAAGGCCATCTACAACCTGTCTCCTCCATACATCTCTGAACTAATCTCCAGATACCTTCCCTCAAGGAATCTCCGGTCCTCCCAAGACCTCCTTCTCTCCTCCACACTTATTTGCTCCTCACCCAACCGCCTCCAAGACTTCTCCCGAATAGCCCCCATACTCTGGAATTCCCTGCCCCAACACGTCCGGCTATCAACCACACTCGGATCCTTCAGACGGAACCTGAAAACCCCCCTCTTCAGGAAAGCCTACAGCCTGCAGTGATCCCCGCTGCCTCCTCACCACTACTGGAGATACCGCCTCACCATCACTGGAACTGCTGTAACCCCCTAACCTTCTGTCTCCTTCCCCACCATCCTGTAGCATGTAAGCCCGAAAGGGCAGGGTCCTCTCTCCCCGCTATATCAGTCTTTGATTGTTAGTTTGTTTGCTGTAAGTGATATCTGTAATCTGTATGTAACCCCTTCTCATGTACAGCACCATGGAACCAATGGTGCTATATCTATATATATAAACGCCTTATCGTGTCTGTCTGTAACCGAAATCGCGGGCCGCCGTTTGGTCGCGGCCGCCAGGCCCCCCGCCAGGCCCCCCGCCAGGCCGCAACTAATCAGCGACAGGTGCAGCTGTTTGTAACGTTGTAAAGCTGTTTGGTCAGCGGCAGGCGCAGGCCTTAATCTGTAAAAAAGAGAATTAAAATAAAAAAGTTATTCTCACCTTCCGACGGCCTCCTGTCTTCATTCCACGCGCCTGGCCTCGTGTTCCCAGTAATGCTTTGCGGCTTAGACCGCTGATGACGTCACTCTCGCGAGAGCGAGGAAGAAGACCGACGTCATTCTCGCGAGAGCGAGAAAGAAGACCGACGTCATCAGCGGTCTAAGCCGCAAAGCATTACTGGGAATGCGAAGCCGGGCGCATGGAAAGAAGACAGGAGGCCGTCAGAAGGTGAGAATAACTTTTTTTTTTAATTTTTAATATTTTTGTACAGGGCCGTGGCAGTGATTGGTTGCGGCTACAGGGCCGCGACGCTGATTGGTCGCGGCTACACGGAAAGGGGGTTGAGGGGACCATGCATACCAGGATTGGAGGGTGAGGGGACCGTGCATACCAGGATTGGGGGGTGAGGGGACCATGCATACCACGAAAGGGGGGAGAGGGGACGATGCATACCAGGAAAGGAGGGTGAGGAGACCATGCATATCAGGATTGGGGGTGAGGGGGACCATGCATACCAGGATTGGGGGGGTGAGAGGACCATGCATACCAGGACTGGGGGGTGAGGGGACCATGCATACCCCAAAAGGGGGGTAAGAGGACCGTGCATACCAGGATTGGGGGTGAGGGGACCATGCATATCAGGAAAGGGGGTGAGGATACCATGCATACCAGGATTGGGGGGTGAGGGGACCATGCATACCAGGATTGGGGGGGTGAAGGGACCATGCATACCAGGATAGGGGGGGTGAGGGGACCATGCATACCAAGAAAGGGGGGTGAGGGGGGACCATGCATACCAGGATAGGGGGGTGAGGGGACCATGCATACCACGAAAGGGGGGTAAGAGGACCATGCATACCAGGGTTGGGGGGTGAGGGGACCATGCATATCAGGAAAGGGGAGTGAGGGGACCATGCACACCAGGATTGGGGGGTGAGGGGACCATGCATACCATGATTGGGGGGTGAGGGGACCATGCATACCAGGATAGGGGGGTGAGGGGACCATGCATACCAGGATAGGGGGGTGAGGGGACCATGCATACCAGGATAGGGGGGTGAGGGGACCATGCATACCAGGATAGGGGGGGTGAGGGGACCATGCATACCAGGATAGGGGGGTGAGGGGACCATGCATACCAGGATAGGGGGGTGAGGGGACCATGCATACCAGGAAAGAGGGGTGAGGGGACCATGCATATCAGGATAGGGGGTTGAGGGGACCATGCATATCAGGATAGGGGGTTGAGGGGACCATGCATATCACGAAAGGGGGGTGAGGGGACCATGCATACTCCAAAAGGGGGGTAAGAGGACCATGCATACCAGGATTGGGGGTGAGGGGACCCATGCATATCAGGAAAGGGGGGTGAGGGGACCATGCATACCAGGAAAGGGGGGTGAGGATACCATGCATCCCAGGATTGGGGTGTGAGGGGACCATACATACCAGGAAAGGGGGGTGACGGTGAGCATACATACCAGGATTGGGATGTGAGAGGACCATGCATACCAGGAAAGAATGGTGAGAGGACCATGTATACCAGGATTGGGGGGTGAGAGGACCATGCATTCCTGGATTGGGGGCTGAGGGGACCATGCATACCCCAAAAGGGGAGTAAGAAGACCATGCATACCAGGAAAGAGAGGTGAGAGGACCATGCATACCTGGATTGGGGGGTGAGAAGACCATGCATTCCAGGATTGGGGGGTCAGGGGACCATGCATACCAGGATTGGGGGTTGAGGGGTAGCATGCATATCAGGATTGGGGGTGAGAGAACCATACATATCAGGATTGGGGGTGAGAGAATCATACATATCAGGATTGGGGGGGTGCATTATTGCATTATGAAAACTTCAAAAATAAACTGCATATATATTCTAGAATACCCAATGCGTTAGAATCGGGCCACCATCTAGTAAATAAATAATAAATTAACCCTAGAACACATGCCTGGGGCCTCGCAGGCCCGCCCTGTTAATTGTTTTCTATTTTCTGCAAGATTACTTTAGTCAGAATTTTGAAACTCTAGGTATTCCTCAGGTATATAGTTGTTTGTCATTTCCAGTTGTTAATTTATTTTTATGTTACAGGCATTTAGGTATAACAACTCTTTTTTGTGAATACCCCATATTCACATACCTGGGGCCTTTTAGGCCCGTACTAGGTTTACATGTGATCCTAAGTCTTTTTGTCTTCACTGTTGCTGGGGAAGACTTTGACTCCATCTTTATGACTCTGCTGTTGCTATGAAGAGTGTGAATTCTGCCTGACTACATGGTCATGTGATCTTGGGAAGGAGGCTCCCTCACAACGTCATGCGTCTCTGACATCATCATAGGTCCTGAACACTGTTCATTGTGTGCTACTTGCTGAAGAGACTTTGGAGGAAGGAGTCAGCTTTCTTGTTTCTTGAAAAATAAACTTTCTGAGTTCCAAAAATCTAAAAGCTTCTACTGCACCTAAAGTGGTGACCTGCTGAAGGTGATAGGAGGGGTCTGCACTTTACCCTTAGCACACACACTAATAAAGAGTGTACAACCCTGATTGTAATCTTTTTTTTTTTTTTTTTCATTTTAGTTTACTGACTTCTAAGGTTACAATGGCACAGTCTACATCCAGGGGTTTGACTGACCAAGAAATCGAAGCAATCATTTTTGATAGTGATGAAAACAGTGAACTTTCTTTGTCTGATGAAGAGTACATGCCACCAGCTAATGTCTCTACTTCATCGTCCAGTGATTCTTCAGATGATGAAGTAGTAATGGATCCAGCAGATCGTACAAATAGAACATCCAAAACTAATGTTTTTTGGAACAGTACTGCTGAGGTTCTTGGACGAACCCCATCACATAATATTGTAAGAGTTGCTCAAGGAACTGTAGGAATTCCACAATTCTTGTCCAAAAGAGAGATGTGCTGTAAATTTTTTTCAGATATTGTAGATGAGGTAGTTTTGTGTACTAACTTAGAAGGAAAACGTATCGCTTCAGGAAGAAAAAAAACATAGAAAAATATAACAAAAGAGGAACTGTATGCTTATATTGGCCTTACTCTTGTGGCAGGGAGTACAAAATCATACGATGTTCCTATCAGAGAACTCTTTATGAACCCTTTTTCAGATCCACATTACAAAGCTACAATGTCAGTCAATAGATTTGAGGATATTCGGAGAAGCCTTCGTTTTGACGACAAGAGAACTCATCCTGTCAGGTTGGAAACAAGCTAAATTACCCCCCATTAGCAACATCGGGAATTTTTTTATCAAGAACTGTACTAAGCATTACCATTCTAGTGACAGTGGATGAGCAACTTCTTGCATTTAGGGGACGTTGCAATTTCATTCAGTATATGCCCAGCAAACCTGCTAAATATGGTATTAAAATTTTCTGGATGTCTGATTCTACAAGCTATTATGGAATGAATGGTCTGATTTACTGTGGCAAAGATGTTGACGCTCCAGTCCAGAAAGAACTATGTTCTGACGTAGTGAAAACACTTGTGAAACCAATTTTCTATTCTGGAAAAAAAATAACAATGGACAACTACTTCACCAATCTTGAACTGGGCAATTTTTTGCTTCAGAAACAACTTGCACTTGTTGGTACAATGAAGCAAAACCGCAGAGAAATACCTCCAATCATGAAGCACAATCAACATCGACAACTTTATTATAGTGTATTTGGTTTCTGCAATCAAGAAACAATGGTGTCTTATAAAGCTAAGAAAGAAAAATCTGTGATATTATTGAGTACAATGCACCGTGATGGAAGTATAGACACCAATAACAGGAAACAGAAACCCGAAATCATCTTGCATTATAATAAAACCAAAGGAGGAGTGGACAAGATGGACGAAATGATTGGAGAGTATACGTGCAAGATTCAGACAAAACGTGGGCCTGTAGTTCTTTTTTATAATATGCTAAATGTGTCAGCCCTCAATACCTCTATTGTTTATAGTGAGACTCATCCAGAATTCCATGCCAACAGAAAGGACAAGAGATGTCTATACTTGACAGAACTTTGCTATGAACTTTTAATGCCTAACATGATGGAGAGAAGCAGAACAAAATGCTTACAAAGGCAAACAACAGAAGCTATGATCCGATGTGGTATACGTTTTCAGGAACATCCAGAGCCAAGAGATAAAAAAAGAAAGCGATGTTATATTTGTCCAGCAAAGAAGGACAGGAAATCCGAGTGTGTCTGTACTACTTGTGGACAAAATGTCTGCAAGGAGCATTCTTTCGAACAGATAACGTGTGAAAGTTGTTGCGGTCATTCGTAAAGTAGAAAAGGAACCTTTGAAAAGAGAGATTCCTGCAGCATGTTTACTGCAACTTTTATATAAAACAACTTTTAGACAAAAAAACATTATTATAAAGAGTTATATCGAATGCGTATATTGGGCGTTTTAAGCCCGTTCAGTTACTCTTTTTTTTCTTTTTTGCACATAGTAATGTTTTGAATTATTCACATCTTAGGCTGTGTTCCCACTGGCGCTGGGGTCTGCCAGGAGGTGATCCGTAATGGATCTGATCTCTTGGTAACTCCAGTTAAGGCTGCTGGAATGCCGGGATTCCGCCAGCCTTAGCTGGGGTCACCAGGAGGTCAGATCCATTACAGATCTCCTCCTGGCAGACACCAGCGCTAGTGGGAATGCATCCTTACTTTGCAATTTTCAAATAAACTTTGAAAATTATTTTTGAGTTGTTCCATGTTATTTGCACATGGGCCTAAAAGGCCCCAGTTATGTGAAAGTGTAGATTTTTATGGTCATGCGTTCTAGGGTTAAAAATGATATTTATCAGCACTTAAACAATAATAAAAATTGGGCGCTTTTTTTAAGGCCATGTTTCCAAAACGTTTTTGCCTTTACTTGGTGCTGGATTTATTGTCTTTTTATAACTAGTAAAACCACCCAAGAAGCTCTGAGTATAAATCCTTAATTTTTGTCTTTGCTTGTGTAGTTACTCTCTTGTTTTATTATTTAAACTTGAATAAAAATTGTTTTTAATTGAATTTATACTCGGAGCTTCTTGTGTGGTTGTACAGTAATGTGAGTTGTTCCTCCAGCATAGTTGGGCATTTGGGTAATCTTATATAACTAGTGTGGAGTTGCCCAAAAGAATTTTCCGGACCCTCTACTCTGTGTTGGCTAGACTAGAGCACTGAAAACGTTTGTCTATCACTTGACATAATTTGCACCTCTTCTCATTGGTAAGGTAAGCCCTTGCAATGCCATGAAGTCTTTGGGCCTACTTATTGGAAAGGCACAAAAAATCATAGTAGAAAGTTTGCGATGCTCTAGTCCAGTTGCCATGGAGTACATGGTAGCATGAGAACTTTCTCACCCTCGCAGTCATGTCATACAGGTTGTAGGAGTTCAACGCGAGACACTGAGCAGTGGTACCAGATGCTGCTCAGTGTCTCTGCTGGATATCAGGCTGTATGGTCGCATCATGCAACCTTGCATTCTGCCATCTAGATGTAGCAGGGCTAGACCCGTCGTGGGACAAATGGATTATAATCTCAATGGACAAGTGAGGAATATTGTTTGTTTTAATTCTCTTGCAGAGAACAATGGCGTCACTGGAATGGGCGATGCAGTAAGTATAATTTATTTAAGATTTATTAAAGGAGTCTGTGTCATTCTTTCAGTTAAAGGATTTTATTCTGCGTGTCCGTTTTTATACAATAAGACTATGGGGTTAGTAATGGGGGGGCGCCTTATTGACACTTTCCATTATTAACCTCTGAGCTTGATGTCACCTGACAATACAAAAGTGACATCAACCCCCCCACCAATTATTACCTCACTTGCCACTGCATCAGGGTAAGTGGAAGAGCAAGGCTAAGTGCCAGAATTGGCACATCTTATAGATACACCTTTTCATGGGCAGCTAAGATTTGATGTTTTTAACCTTGTCGGGGAAATATCCTTGGCACCTTCCTAGGCTATTAATATTAACCTGCAGTTGTTTGTCCGCCCTTTGCTGGTTATTAATTATAGGGGGTCCCTACATCATTTTTTTGTGGGGGTCAACCATTTTAATAGCCAGTAAAGACTAAGTACACAGCTGTGAGCTGATATTAATAGCCTGCAAAGCTCCATGGATTTTACCCCCTTCCCAAGCTATAAACATCTGCCGTCGGCTTTCCCTCTGATGGTTAAGAAAATTATTCGGGAGCCCACGCCATTTTTTTCAGAAAAATCATCTTTTAATAAATACATGTACAGTAAGCAGCAAACAATGTACTAATTATATAGGTCACTGATATCTGTATAACTATTTTATGTGTATATTTTGTATGTAATCCATGTATTCTATCCTGTCTTGTGATTTTACTGTATGCAGCTGCTGAATTGCTAGATAGCCCCACACACACACACCCACGCTTCTCACAAAATATCAAATAGTTAACTTATTTCAACTTCTGTGCATGATATCAGGCCAAAATCACCAGGGTATGTGAACTTTTGATCAGTCATTTGGATATTTTGGGTTGTCATTATGATTTCAAAAGAGAAAACACAGTAGTTTGACAATAAATGGCTTCACTCAACCACTAACCATGAGTGGAGAAAAAGTTTTGGTGTTATTCATATTCTCTGAGCAAAGGCCAAGAAAGCAAATATTCTGCTGGGGATATGTAAACTATTGAGCACAACTGTTTACCATGGCCCAAAAGGAATCCCAATGAGACCAAACAAGGTTAAAAGGAATCAGTGACCTGTCAGCAGTCTGCATTATGAATATGTTAACATATGTAAGAGTAATCTAATGGATCTCTTGGATATGGATTCAGGGAAAATATTTAATAGAAAGAGCTGAGGACTTAATGTGGATCCACTCCAAAAACTTGCTTAATGAGGAGTTGGAATATCACCTAGAATGGTTTAATCGGTGGAAATTCTAAAAAAATGTGAAGTTTAGAACCTCTAGACAGTACGCAACACCAGCAAAGGGAAGGAATAGATGGGTCCGTTTTATGTAAAAATTCAGGCGTATGGTACCAGAGACAAAGTATTTTTTACCGATTTTCTTTGCATGAAAATTACAAGATGTAGTCTTGGCTGGTCTGGTCCAAATATTTCTCCACTCGACAACAGTCAGTATTTTACCCAGGGCTGATGGAAAAGTTTGGGCACCCTTGATGATTTGTGTGCTCAAATAACTTTGACCAAGGTTTCAGACTTTAAATAGCCTGTTAGGCTTATGCCTTGATCACCATCATCATTAGGTAAGGCCAGGTGATACAAATTTCCCAGCTTTAAAAAACCCAGCCTCCTCTATCCTTGTGCCAAAAAGCAGCAGTCATGGTTTCTGCTTAGTAGCTGCCTAGCTGAAAATTAAAATGGTGGAGGCCCACAAAGCAGGAGACGGCTATAAGAAGATGGCAAAGCCTTTTCAAGTTGCCCTTTCCTCAGTTTGAAATTTAATTAAGAAATGGCAATTAATAACAGTGAAGGTCAAGTTAAGGTCTGGAAGACGGCGCAAAATTTTGTTGAGAGCTGCTTGTAGGATTGCTAGAGAGGCAAATCAGAATCCCTGCTTGACTGCAAAAGATCTTCAGAAAGATTTAGCAGACACTTGAGTTGTGGTACATTGTTCTAATGTTCCAGGACACTTCCACAAATATTATGGCCTTTACATAAGAGTCATCAGAAGAAAATGTCTCTTGTGTCCTCCGCATAAAATTCGGCTTCAGAAGTATGCAAAAAAAATCTAAACAAGCCTAATACATTTTGGAAATAGGTTCTGTGGACCAATGAGGTTAAAATTGGATTCTTTGGCCACAATGGTAAAAGATGTGTGGAAGAAAAAAAGGCACAATTTCAGGAAAAGAATATCTCGCCAACCATTAACCATGGAAGTGAATAAGTCATGCCTTGGGGTTGTGTTGCAGCCGATGGCACGTGGAACATTTCATTGATAGAGGGAAGAATGGATTCAATAAAATCTGAACAAATTCATGATGCAAAAATTACACCATCTGTAAAAAAGCTGAATTTGAAAACAGCGTGGCTTCTCCAAATGGGTAATGATCCTAAACACCTCAAAATCCACAGTAGACTACCTCAAAAGGCCCGAGCTGAAGGTTTTACAATGGTCCCCCTAGTCCCCTGATCTAAACATCATTGAAAATCTGTGGCTAGATATCAGTACATGCAAGATGACCCAGGAATCTCGCAGAGCTGGAAGAATTTTCCAAAGAAGAAAGGATGAAAATCCCTCGCACAACAATTGAAAGACTTTTTCTGGCTACAAAAAGCATTTACAAGCTGTGATACTTTCAAAAGTGGGTGCTATTCGGTACTAACTATGCAGGGTGCCCAAACTTTTGGCATCTGAACATTTTTCACTTTTTTTGTAATTTTTAAAATGTAAAAGATGAAAATATATATTTTTGCCTACAAAAGGGTATGTCCTCTTTAACGTCAGGCCTTTTAGAGATCGTTTCATCTCCCAACTTGCTTAACTGTGCACAGTAACAGTAATTTTGACCAGAGGTGCCCAAACTTCTGTATATACCACTTTTCTGGATGCCAATAACATTTTAGTATTAGTATTTTTTACTCATCCTTGTAAAATCACAGTTAATTACCATATATACTCGCGTGTAAGCTGAGGCACCTAATTTTGCCGCGAAAAACTATGTAAACTTATTGACTCAAGTCTAAGACAGGTATGCATTGTTCCCTCATTACTTTCCTGGTATGCATGGCTCCCTTGTCGCTGTCCTTGTATGCATGGCTCCTTATCCCCTATCCTTGTATGCATGGTTCCCATAAAAAAAACACATCCCACATACCTTCCTGCACACCCTTGCAGCATCTCGGCCGTTCCTAGCTCCTATCTCGCCCTATCTTGAAGAAGCTTACTAGCGAAACGGCGCTCTTCGCGCTCGGGGTTAGTCACAGTACTTGCTTTTCTGTCGCACCTCACCACTGCAATCTACAACAATTATACCTGGTAAAAATCCTTCCTCATATCGTTTTCATACAATGTATTCCTTCTTCCTGACTTTTGTTGTCTTGCTATATAAATTGTTTTTTGAAGAAGCTGCAATAGGGGCTGTCTTTTGACATTCCAGTCACTTTCACTTTAATACATTGCACGGCACTTTGCTAGCACATATAGTGACATCTTGAGCATTTATTCAGGCCCCCTTCAGCAAGATATATTCTCTTTAAAACACCCTTGGTTTGGTTTGCAGGCACAATTATCTTTTACAATTTACTGTGCCCTTCCTTGATTTTTTGGAGGTTTTTCTTCCATCTTTTTCCCTGTTTGTTTTAACCCCATTTTTTAATATTTTGGATATTTTAATAAATATTATTTTAATTCACTCCCTTTTCCAGTCACTTTGTACTGCCATGGCAGATTATGTGGTTATTAATAATTGTAGTGCAGATGGCCTACTTGAAGAAATAGGATTATGGGATTACTGGTCACTAACAGGCAAACCACCCTTGGGGGTAAAAGGGGTTAAATAACAAAATTGGCAAATTTGTGTTTTGAGATGCAACGCCACAATAAGTTTTAGATGGCAGTCAGTTTAATTCATGAGCCCTCATATTTAAAGAGAACCTGTCATGACATTCATGCTGCCTGAACCATGGTTAGCATTAATCTGAGCTGACTGTGCATCTGTAGCCAAGGATCTTTTACTCTGAAATGCTATTTCGTTTCAGAGAAAGCATGTTTGAATAGCCAGGCAGGGACTTTAGAGAGAGACCTGACTAGTCTGTTGACCTCCATGGCCAGCTTGACCTCCATGGCCAGCTTGACCTCCATGGCCAGCTTGACCTTCAGCCTGTTGATTAACGTCTTCCTGGGAAATCTGTGTTCTATAAAATACCACAGCAAATATACATGACTTGTATGGTTTTGTTAGCAAGAATCATATTAAAAGTTCCCTTTTAGGTTTGTAGTTTTTCTTTACTATTTTATTATTAGCATTCACACAAACAGATAATGGATACCATTAATACCCCAGCTTTCAGAAAAGTTATTGTCAGGGTTATTAAGAACGGATTGTGCTCAGAGTTGCGTTGTACACAAGGATTAATTGGTGCACTTGCTGCCATGAGCTAATGAAATCCAAGTCTATAATCACTCTTCACCTGTTCTTGGGTTCTTATTGCAGAATAATGTGCAAAATACTGCTTGAGCTAAATAATTTAGCACTCCTCTAGAACACACTATGGATTTTCAAATTGTGTGTTTCAATCTCCATAAGATTTGCATAAAAAGCCCCATTAGGCCAGCTGGAATAGGGCAAAAAATATATTGCTCACATCATACATGCATGTCCATGAACCATCAGAAGCATAAAACCTTATGTAGGGTATGTAATGGTATCCAGTGGTTTTATTTTTTTATTTTATTTCTATGCTAGAGTGGTGCCACTGATGTAAATGTTCTGCCCTAGGATTATGCTTGCCACCCACCGTCTTCAGTTCTTCCCAGCTCCACTCCGCTCCCTATCCCGCTATCTTGTGACTGCAACTTCTGACTAAATGGAAGTCAGAGGTAATGATAGCAAGAGCTCAATGTAAGTTTGTGCTGTTATTGTGGTAGGACATCAGTGGGGCATGCAAGGCTTTCTTTTATGTTAAGCTGAGGCAACTTCCAATTGTGAGAATAATCAGGAAATATAGCACCCTTATGCCCATGTTTTTCCCGGAGATGGTGTCATCATCCTCGTGACTGTGCTTCAGCCAGATGTCTAATTATCTTGCATGCAACACCAATTGGCAATCCATCAACTAACTGCTATTTCCACGTTCAGTCTATTCTTTTGCTATTGCACTCTCAGCTCTGCTGTATCAAGATATTTTAACAAACTTATCTATTAAACTGATGCTCTCCACATTTGTTAGTCTGCTATTCTTTTTCATTACCGCACATTTTCTCCAATCAAGTTACTAATTTGCTTATACATCTTTTCTATTCCTATGAGTAACTGTATTTTTGAAGCAAGATTGCAGGTTCCCACAATTCTCCAGTGTTCCTGTACTATTTGCATATCAGGCTCAGCCACATCAAGTATTTCCTGATCTACCATACTGCATACCCTGCTGTACTGGTCCTAAACCTACACGACCTCATTTCTTCTAGTCCATGCAGCTCATCAGGACCTCCGACTTGAAGAATCCACTTCACGAAGTGTTGCAAAATGGCATAATGGTGGTGAGGTTGTATATCGATATAGTCTTTATAAGATAGCCAAAGAGAATGTCAGGTTCGTTACATTAAGTAATCACAAACGCTGATTTCAGTGGTCTGTTACTATGTATGGTTTGTATTGATTTAGAAAACATCTTAAATCCTGCAATCACCAAAGTATGGGCAACACTGAAGGCAGGATTTCAAGGTATCCTCATGGGAGGGTTAATATTGTCAGTCATCGGCAGGAAGGGCGAGTATCCTGTAGTTCATAGGCACATCGAACTCCTGCCTTTCTTGTGTTTGTCTACTGTGTCGGAAAGTACAGTTTGCTTCCCGGAATGTACAAGAGACTGCCAGTGGAAGTGTTAGATAAGTCTATTTTAAGGTAATTTTCAAATGTAATATTTCCCAATAATAGTAATGTTTTGCATTTCAAGCTCGTGTAAGAATAGACAGTGACTCATTCTATTACCCTTGCCTGCCTGCACAATTCCTTCCCGGACAAGTTTACAGTCTGTTTGGCCCCGATGCCTGAGGCTTGGTGACATGAATGATTTTGCCAAGGACATAGTTTACATATGCATGCTGTGGAAACCTTTAAGTTTGATGATGTGAATTATTGGCTCTGTAGTTACACGTGTCACCTTTGAGTCATTCCCGGATTTATATACATCAGATGTGCATGTCAATGATGAAAGCATCCCCTTAACTGCTTGAATATTCTGACCATTATGATGAGCAGCAGTGATGGAGAGAATTGTAAAACCTGTAGACGTAGAAAGTTAAAAAAAAATCTGAGGTGTTTACAAGAGCGTGACTTTCACTACCATGTCTTCAAGTGGGTCTTGTTCTCTAGGGGAACATATCCCACCATTCCTAGATTACTTTTGCTCCCTGTCATATAGCATTTATTGTGTGTTTGCCAAGTTCTCAAAAGTAATAATGTCCCTAGAACATATCTGTCTGGTGTCATTTTTATTTTTGCTGTACAATGAAATTCCATAAATTTGATCTGCTGCTTTGATTAAAGAAAAACTACGATCTAAAACCAAGCAGAAAATTATCTGAATTAAAAAGCTCAATTTATATTGCATTTGTATTTTGAGATTTTCTCTGGTATTTTCTCCCCTTAAAAGTGAGAATGATCTGGTAATCGAAAATATTCTGAACCCTCAAGGTCACATAATGCTGGATTAACCCTATATGTACTAACATTCCATGTGGATTTTGCTCATGCAACAAATAATGCTGCTTCGCTTTGTCTACTGAAGCTCTGACTAATATCAAGAACGAATCTATCTGTAATTCAGGCACAGTCTACGTTCTGCAGGAATGCAAATTGCTTCCTGTGGTTGCATTCCTTGAATGGTTATTAACTGTGAATATTTGGTAGATCTAGGAACAACTAAAAAACTCAGTTATACACACAGTAGAACCGATTTATTACAACTAAAATAGGTGAAGGTCACTTGGGTTACCATGCGTGTTTACCTACTGTATCCATTGAATACATGGAAGCAGGGCTGCGGAGTCGAAATAAAATATATAATTGGTTTCAGTAGTTTCCAAGAATTTGGGAACTTTCTAAAATGTCCTATAAATGTCTGCTCTGTTCCTTATGTAAGGATCTGGGCTTTTAGTTGCCTTGCAGCGCTGGAGTCCTGGGTACGAATGCCACCAAGGACAACATCTGCAAGGAGTTTGTATGTTCTCCCCGTGTTTGCGTGGGTTTCCTCCGGGTACTCCGGTTTCCTCCCACACTCCAAAGACATACTGATAGGGAATTTAGATTGTGAGCCTCATCGGGGACAGTGATGATAATGTGTGCAAAAATGTAAAGCGCTGCGGAATATGTTAGCGCTATATAAAAATAAATATTATTATTAAATGATCTGTGCTGCACTTTATTTACATGCTCAGTAATGAGGCCGTGCTGTGCAGTCAGAGGTTTGGCTTACCAACTCCACAGCCCTGCATGGAAGTCTCCTGTTTAGTGTGTATACTCTAGACCAGTGGTTCCCAACCTTTCTGATCTTGAGAGCCACATTCAGCACTGAGAGAGGGTCGCGAGCAACATTCAGCACCACCTCTAACAGGTAGTACCATCCTCCAGCATACCATACCTAAAACATCTCTAACCCGCTAATACCAGTAAATGTGCATCCAGATCTGCTCTTCTGGGCAGGGCTACTCACAAAATTCACCATTTTGAGATGTACTCTTCATACCTATTTGCTAGACCTGGATCCAATGCACCAGTCTGACAGACCGCGACCGCGAGCCACATGTGGCTCCTGAGATACAGATTGGTGACCCCTGCTCTAGACAAATAGACTTCTGGATACTATATTTGTAGAAAAAAAACATTGGCTGCCCTGCAGTAAATGTTATGATTCCATGAAGTGGTATATTTGACCTACAATAATGTTTAGGTTGGTAATTTTAGTCAAACTAAACAAAAAAAAAAAAAAGGATCCAAAGTTTCCCAGCAGAACATCACGTAGCATCACACTACCTTCTCCAGCTTGTCTTCTTCCGATATTGCATTCTGCAGCCTTCTCCCACTCACCAGGAGAATGTAAAGAAGACTTAGAGTAACCTTCGTTTTAATTTTTATTTCATAAATCAATAGTACAAGTTAAAATTTGAAACTTTGAAATATATCTTACCAGAGAAATCTGATTCTTAAGCCCCCGTTACACACTGCGATATCGCTAGCAATATCGCTGCAAAGTCACCGATTTTGTGACGTTACAGCGATATTGCTAGCGATATCGCTGCATGTGATACTTACCTCCGACCGGCTCCCCCGCTGGTTATCGCTGATCGCGCGAGAAGCTGCTGGACCATTCCTCGTCGTCCACTTCCTGCGGCGCTTCCTGCTGTGACGACGAGCGACGCGTGGAGCCGGGCGGGAGGACGCAGGATCGCCGCGTCTGACAGGTAAGTAGCGATCCCCGTCCCCAGCGATGTCGCTGGTGAGATCTGCCTGAGTGGCAGCTCACTAGTGACCACCCAGCGATTCACCAGCGATCCTGACCGCGTCATATCGCTGGTCGGGATCGCTGGTGAGTCGCTAGGTGTAACGGTACCCTTACTCCTCCAAGACTGATCAGTCACTCTCAATTCATGTGTAAAATCTGTATTCGGTGAAGACAGACTTTCCCATTACTTAGAGATAAGAATGCAGTTGCTACTTTTAAGATACTTTTAAGATTCTTTACAGACAGGAACAGGGAGGAGGAGACAGGAGCTCTTCTTCTAGCTCCTTCCCTTTCCTCCTCCTAGGAGATGACCATTGTTACTGATAAGATTCTATCTCATTAGTTAGATGTTATCTGTAAATTGAGAACTTTGAAAGTGAATGATCAGTTCTAAAGGAGCAGGTAGCGTAATTCTCTAGTAAGGTATATTACAACGTTTCTCATTTTAATGTATACTATTGATTTATAAAATAAAGATTAAAATGACAGTTACTTTTCATACTTGTAGATTGTGAGCTCTCGAGGGCAGGGTCCTCTTTTATTACCGTATGTATATCTTTTCACATGTAAAGCACCGTGGAATAAATGGCCCTATAATAATAATTTTCAATTCATCAGCCCCATTATTTTTCTGATGCTCATATGGCATACTTGGAAAGCTTGTATTGCATTGTGTGCTTGGACACCTTTCTATCATAGCCAGCATTAACATTTCCAGAAATTTGCACTACCCCAGATCTTTTCTGGGATCATACTATAAGGCCTAGTTTCAATCTACATCAGTGTGCATTGAGTGCCCATGACCCCGTTATCTGTTAAACAATTCTCTTTCCTTGGAACACTTTTGCTAGATACCAACTAATGTACAACAAGAACATACTACACGTCCTGCTATTTTTGAAACACCTCATGAACTAATCCTTTAAGTACAATCCCCGAGGGAGCTCTTACGCGGAATAAAAAACATCCATTTGTGTACATGCAGAAGTTGATATTGGATATAGATCCTCTGTCTGTTTTAGTGGTTTCAAACAGTGCAATTATTTCAAAGTGTCGAAGGTAATCTCCTACTTCTTGGTAGCAATGTTCTATGGAGTGTAGCATTAATCCTGGGCTCAGTGTTTTAATTCTATACAGTACCGCTACCAACCGGTGAGTGATTTTGATATTATGAAACCACTGAAAGAGCAAATACAATTTCTGTTTTCTTTTTAATATAGTATACATCAAGAACTAACTTTCCCTTGCCTGATATATACCACCTTTCACAGATACCTTTGTCACAGGATCATTAATGTTTCATTGGGCAACATTCACAAACCCTGCCCATGGACCACCTAGGAAAATTCCTAAAATGCCCCGAAATACCCTCAAGCAGTCCACTTTTAGGCATGGTTTAGTAAGTCTCACTTCTTTTGTGGTACAGTTCATGGGACAGTCTTAACAAAATCACTAGTGTTGGCATGTATTCACGATTTCATTGGTTATATTACTAATCGGTGAATGTTCTCAGTTGGTTATTTCTCCAAAGGAGCATGACTACTTCATATCCACAGACTGTGAGCCTCACTAATTTGTCAAGTAATGTGCAAAAAAAGTCTAAGCAAGGCTCCAATTTATTAAAGAACTCCAAGCTTAAATTGCTTTGAAAAGTCACAAAATTTTTGACTTGGCGTTTTCACACCCATTTTTCCCAGCTTCATCAACATAGCAGGAGCGTGATACCACCGCCCTTCTAATTCATGATGAGCTGTGGCATTACCTTCAGCATCACTGACCGAGTAAGATTGTCAAATGAAGTGTGACTCTTCATGAATGAGGAGTGTCTGACCCCTATATGCCCCCTCATCAAGAACGGCAAGAAAATCTCCTGTCTAGATGATTTTGGGCTGGTAACTACATAATAAATATAGAACCATTTATGAAAGCACGTATTTGACACGCTTTCATTTAATAAATCTCCCCCGGTTTCTTGAATAATATATATCGTACTTTTTTACGTTCACGATTGTGGGCGGGGTTTAGTTTTCCGGGTTTTTTTTTTTTGACGATTTACAACTTTTTTGAGCAAAATTGTACTCCAGTCCCTACCCCCTGGAGTGATTTTATGTACTTCTGAAATTTGTGCACTTTTTTTCCCACAAATATTTTTGCTGAACATGCACATTTTTGCATGAAAAGGTTAAAAACAAAGCATTTCTGATCACAAAATGCATGAATTACATACTCCATTTTGAAATATTTGGCTCATAAGTCAATGAAAACCACAAGACAAGAAGAGAAAATAGACTTAAAAAAATAAATAAAAATAATCTTGCCCATAGGCTTCCATAAATGTTTTATACACTGTGTTCCAAATTATTATGCAAAGAATATTTCCTCATATTTTCTCTAAATTGCCAATATGAATTGCAGTCATTGTTATTTTCCAGTCATCTAATATTCTAGTATAATTGCAATGTATTTGAACAAACTGCCTATGAAAACAGTATATTTTTAAAAATAAGAAACACTCAAAATGCATGTTCCAAATTATTATGCACAGCAGAGTTTTCAACCTCTTTATTTTGAACAAAAAATGGTCAGTTGTGAAATTATAAGCATGATCAGCTTATTACAAAATGAAATCAAACAGTTTTCAAGTCAAAACTTTATTCTAGGTGATGTTACATTTGCACATAGGACCCCTTGTTGGAAAGAAGCTTCTGAACTCTCTCGTCCATTGAATTTGTCAGTTTTTTGATGGTTTGTGCGTCAGTTGTTTTGCATGTGGACAGAATACCCTCCCAGAGCTGTTGCTTAGATGTGAACTGCCTCCCGCCATCATAGACACTCCTTTTGATGATCCTCCAGAGGTTCTCAATGGGGTTGAGGTCAGGGGAAGATGGTGGCCACATCATAAGTTTGTCCTCTTTTATGCCTATAGCAGCCAGAGATGCAGATGTGTTATTTGCAGCATGAGACGGTGCATTATCATGCATGAAAATGATCTTGCTGCGGAAAGCACGGTTCTTCCTCTTGAACCATGGCAGGAAGTGCTGTTTTAGAAACTCCACATAGATTATGGAGTTCATCTTTACCCCTTCAGGGATCCTAAAGGGGCCGACAATCTCTCTCCCCATGATTCCAGCCCAAAACATTACACCACCTCCTCCTTGTTGGCGCCTTAGTTGTGTTTTCATGGGGTGTCCATCAACCAGCCATCCTTCACTCAATCCATCTGGACCATCGAGCGTTGCACGGCACTCATCGGTGAACAAAACAGTTTGGAAGTCAGTCTTCATGTATCGTTTGGCCCACTGGAGCCGTTTCTGCTTGTGTGCAGTGGATAGAGGTGGTCGACAGGATGGCTTACGCACAGCTGCAAACCTGAAGGACCCTGCATCTTGTTGTTCGGGGGACGTTGGAGGCACCAGCAGCCTCAAAAACTTGTCTGCTGCTATGACAAGGCATTTTTACAGCTGCTCTTTTAACCTGACGCAATTGCCTGTTGGAAAGAGTCCTCAATTTTTCCTTATTGGCACGCTCACGTATGTGCTGGGAATCAGCTACATACTTCTTGATTGTGCGATGATCACGATGAAGTGTCTTGGCAATGTTGATTGTAGTCATGCCTTGACCTAAATACTCCACAATTTGTTGCTTCTCAGCAGCCGACACATCCTTTTTCTTTCCCATTTTGGCAAAAAATGTAGGCTGCTTAATAATGTGGAACAGCCTTCTTAAGTAGTCTTGCCTTTATTTGGACACACCTGCCAAACTAATTTGCACAGGTATCTGCAATTGCTTTCAGTGATATAAAGAGCCCTGACACACATCACCATCAATGAGTTTAAATGACAAACAAAAAAATTCTAACCTTATCACTCCTAAACTCTTTTTGCTTAATAATTTGGAACAGTTTATTTGTAAAATCGCTTTTGAAAGTTTTTTTTTTTCTTTCCTCCTTATTTTGAGTTCAAAACTTTGTCTATCGCAGCCATGTAGGCTGACATGTCATTTGATATGGAGACTTTTATTTGGACGCTTGGTTACTGAAATGTGCCTATATGAGCAAAGGCTTCCCTACTGTCTTTTTGGTCTCCATTTTTTTCTATACTGGTAAATAGTAGAATCTTCTTTTTATTAGCCCTGTTGCATAGACAAGCTATATTATCTAAAACGATAAATTCACTTCTTATATTGCACTACTTCTGTTAGCCATACATGAAAGTATCTAAAAATAAAAAGCTATGAATATTTGTTTTTCCAATTATAACTGTAAAATTTTAATCATGTTTATTAATTATGCAAATTGTCTCCTCAGAGAGGAAGAGGACTAGAACTCTAGTGCCACCTATTGGAAGTAGCAATCCTAAAAGTCAATGTCGACCTTTTAACCAGCCTTGTTACATGACTTAGGATAAAAGCCAAGCCATAATCTCAATTTGCAGACACTGTGTTTTGGGGTACTGCCCCTCATTAGTGCAAAGCGTGAGATCTGGTTTGGCTGTGAGAGAGGTGTCTGACCGATATCCAAGAAGTATCATTTCTCCTTGTGGAGAATGACATGCTAAGCATGTCAAGGTGAGGAGACTTAAAGCCGCAATGCTCCTCTGGGAGATATGCTAATTATGCAAATTGTCTCTTCAGAGAGAGGACTAGAACGCCTCTCACAGCCAAACCAGATCTCACACTTTGCACTGACGAGGGACAGTACCCCGAAACACAGTCTGCAAATTGAGATTCTGGCTTGGCTTTTATCCTAAGTCATGTAACAAGGCTGGTTAAAGGGTCGACATTGACTTGTAGGATTGCTGCTTCCAATAGGTGGCACTAGAGTTCTAGTCCTCTTCCTCTCTGAAGACAATTTGCATAGTTAGCAAATTTACCAGAGGAGCATTGTGGCTTTAAGTCTCCTCATCTTGACATGCTTAGCATGTCATTCTCCGCAAGGAGAAATGATACTTGTTGGAATCCTGTTTATTATAAGGAAATCTTCGTTATGTGTCACATACAGGTAGGTGCATATATACCTAGATGTTGATATGCCAAAACAGTCTACGAGTCTGCATTCATCCGTAAAATAGAAAAATGTTCCTTTTTTTTTGCTTTTTGAATTTGGTGCATTCAGGCCAAATGGGTAAATAAATTCTTAAGAATAGGATTTCTCGGCATGTATTCAGTGTCAGGAGCTATGTTCAAGCCAAATGTGGAAGACTACAAATAATCCTTTGCAGAAAATAGACCTCTTCTATTGTAATCTGACAAAAAGAGCTAATGTTCTAACCACAGCCTTTGTGCCGATCTTCGATTTCTCCAGGGAATGGCTCAGGAGAAATCCTGTCACCATTTTCATCAGTCATCAGAAGAAAATCAGCAATGAATATAACACTTAAGTCCCTCAATGCTCCCGCAATGTATTCATTCCTGCTGCCTTTGAACATATGCTTCTGTCAACCACCTTACATAATTTTTTATTTTTTTGTGCAGTCTACTCTTTATACACTTTATATTTTTTGTACCATTTTTGGGTTTCACATTTAATATTGATTTGTACTTACTCATTTTTTGAGTGTCATAATTAAAAGCGCGTCCTGGTTATTTGGAGTTTTCTTCCTTGGCTTTATTAACTTTTCTTTTTTTTTAACATAATTTTCCTTGTTGATTTGTATCAGCTTTGTATTTTGCTTATTCTGCCCATTCAACTGTCTCTGTGAGAAATTAATTAAAAGTTTGGCAGCGCTGACGGCTTCCTGACATTGTTGTATGGTGCACATCTGCTTTGTTTATTTTTCTCTCCTAACAGCAATAACCCTTGGACGAAAGCGTTGTGCATCCAGGGTAACAAAAAAAACCTAAGACATACAGAAATATTAAATCCAAGCCGTTTCTGCAGAGAGAAATTTTCATTATTCTTGCTTCCCTTTGTTCCTGTGACTAGGATAATAGCATTAGGTAAGATGCTCCATGAAATAACATTTTGCAGCTAGAAATATTGCTGCCATTCTAACCTAATAAAGTTCAGTGCTTAAACCTCAGTGGTATTCCTGCTGTCCAGCAGGGAGCGCCATAGGCAAACCAACAAAGTGTTTGCAAACAACTGGAGCCTCAATGGCATTGTGAAAAGTTAACGGCTGCTCCGTAGTCCTTATTCTTTGTTTCAGCACTCGGAGACCACTCATGTGGCCTCACCTAAAACCTATATATATTTATTACTCTTTTGCTTCTTTTAAAGATTGAGGGGGGAAAATATACTTACAATGTTTAATTTCTGTATCCATCTGAATTTGTGGTTTACACTACTTGGAAATGTTAGTATATCCGCAGATGTTTCATGATCAGTGTAGACTTCTGCTCTGGTTTGTAGCCAGTTTGCATGCTACACAGCTATACAAATCCAGCCTAGAAGATACTATTAAAAATTAACTTTTATTTCAACCATAGCTTAAAATTTCAGCAGAGCAGCAAACAGCCCAATCTCAAACCCAACAACTACTGTCAGGATATCTTCTTGATATCAGGGTAACAGCAATCTGTACTCTAAGAGAATACCAACCACTGTGGGATTCTGAAGAACTTTTCAAGCAAAGGCACTTTAGAAGCACAGAGACACTTTATTCTTTTAGGGTGTGTGCACATGTAAGTGCTTTTTTCCCGTTTTTAAAGCGTTTTTACCGGCAAAAACGCTTACAAGAAGCATGCCATTCATTTTAATGAATTATGCACTTTTTGTGCATATTGATGCGTTTTTTTCCGCCAAAAAAACACATTGCGGTAAAAATGCAGCATGCTCATTAATTTTGCGGAAAAATACGCATTTCTCACTTTTTTCTATGAGACGCTCTGGGAAAAAAACATGCAAAAATAGCGCAAAAAACGCGCGTTTTCTGTGAAGGAGACCGGTTTTCAGTCAGGAATTTTCTGTATACGTGGGTACATAGCCTTACACTGCAACAACTTTTGTGTCTTCATGCTGGTGCCTCCCAATAGCAAGTACACTCCCCTGATGATTTCCCCTCAGAGAGAAAGAAACGTATCGGGAGGGAACCCCTTTCTGGGATAATAGTTCTACTTGGGTACTGCCTTTATCAGGGCAGGAGCAACTGCAGAGGGCACAAAGGGGCAGAGGGAGGGATGCATCTACCCTTATGGATGTGACCCGAAGAACAGCCTGCACTTCAATTGGGTGACATCCACGATTTTCTTTTTCATTCACTAATTGCACAATTACACATTACTCTTTAGTCCTAACATCACTAATCTGATATTTTCGGTGATTTGCCATATCCTGACAGTAGTTGTTTGGTTTGAATTTGGGCTTTTTACTGCTCTGCTGAAATTTTAAGCTATAGTTCAAATAAAAGTTAATTTTTAATAGTCTCCTATAAGTACCTGGATAAGAATGAAGTGATTAAACAGAGTCAGCATGGGTTTGTAACTAATAAGTTATGTCAGACTAACTTAATTTCCTTCTATAACATAATCACTGATTGGGTGGATCAGGGAAATGCTGTAGATATAGTATATCTTGACTTCAGCAAAGCATTTGACAAAGTATCTCACACAATCCTTATTGAAAAAATGACTAAGTATGGAATGGACAAGGCAACTGTTAGGTGGATTCATAACTGGCTTAGTGATCGGACCCAAAGGGTGGTTGTAAATGGCTGCGCATCCAGTTGGAAGAATGTCTCAAGTGGGGTACCACAGGGCTCTGTCCTGGGCCCTGTATTCAACATCTTTATCAACGATTTAGATGAAGGAATTGAGGGTAAACTGATTAAATTTGCTGATGACACAAAGCTAGGAGGGATAGCTAATACTAGAGAAGATAGAGGGAGGATACAAAAAGATATAAATAAACTGGAGCAGTGGGCAGCAACTAACAGAATGGTTTTTAACAGGGAAAAATGCAAAGTACTACATTTGGGCAATAAAAATGAAAAAAGCATTTACAGAATGGGAGGAATAGGGCTAAGCAACAGCATATGTGAAAAAGACTTGGGTATACTAATAGATCACAGACTGAGTCAACAGTGTGCAGCAGCAAAAAAGGCAAATGCAATTCTAGGATGTACTTTATTAACAGAAGCATATAGTCTAGATCACGTGAAGTCATTATTGTCCTCTACTCCTCTTTGGTCAGACCTCATCTGGAATAGTGTGTCCAGTTTTGGGCGCCACATTTTAAAAAAGACATCAACAAACTGGAGCAAGTTCAGATAAGAGCAACCAGAATGGTGACCGGTCTGCAAACCCTGTCTTATGAGGAAAGGTTGCAGGATTTGGGAATGTTTAGCATGCAGAAGAGAAGACTGAGACGAGACTTAATAGCTGTCTACAAATATCTAAAGGGCTATCACATTGTAGAAGGATCATCTTTATTCTCATTAGCACAAGGAAAGACTAGAAACAATGGGATGAAACTGAATGGGAGGAGACACAGATTAGACATTAGAAAAAACTTTTAGACAGTGATCAATGAGTGGAACAGGCTGCCACGAGAGGTGGTGAGTCCTCCTACAATAGAAGGCTTCAAACAGGCTGGACAGACATCTGTCTGGCATGATTTAGCGAATCCTGCTTTGAGCAGGGGGTTGGACCAGATGGCCCAGGAGGTCCCTTCCAACTCTACGATTCTATGATTCCTCTAGGCTGGATGTGTTAATTATACTGAGGAAGTACCGGTAATAGGCATAAACAAGGGCCTTTATTAGTTAATATTACTACACATTTCTCCATTTAACTTTTCTTGAATTTGGTTAAGCTATTTGATTTCTTTCCAAAGAATTTCAATAGAGTATTGGCTCTTTCTTGCTTGCAAAATGCCATACATGTTAGAAATGTTTATTACAACCATTGAGCACATTGTGAAATCAAAAGCTGGTTAGCTTGAGCTAAACATGGGATGCATTTAGAGAAGAAATGTAACTAATCTTTAAAATTCTTGTCCAATTTGTGCAACCTCTATATATTAGAAACTTCCCTTGATAAACTAATCACAAAGGATCTTCCTTGGACCCTGGCTTAAGTCAAAATTGGTAGTAGTGGACCTCTTGGAAAGCAACTGGCTTGAAGTTAAACTGAGGAGTGGAGATTAAAGGTTCATTTAAACACATTTAGATGGACCTACCAGAAGCGCTAAACAACTGCTGATTGGTAAATATTTACAGATTGGCAGCGTTTAATAGCCTGTTTACACAGGCAGATGAATGAATATGATGGCCCTATGTAAGCATAACATAGAATCATAGAATGTTAAAGTTGGAAGGGACCTCAAGAGTCAGTGTCTAATCACCTGATCATTGCAGGATTCACTAAACCATCTCATACAGATGTCTGTCCAGCCTCTGTTTCAAAACTTCCATTGAAGGAGAATTCTCCACCTCTCGAGGCAGCCTGTTCCACTCATTGGTCACCCTCACTGTCAAAAAGTTTTTTTTTTTTTTATTTTGTCTAATTTGTACTTAATAGCATTCAGTGTTCATAGGCTGCCATTATTCTCCACAGTTTACACAGTATAACGACTGCATCACTGACAACGATTATCTTTTTCAGGTTTTGCAAAAATGGATTTAGTCTTACCGGTAATTCAGTTTCTAGGAACCTTCCACAACAGCATAGCAGGATAGGAGGTTGTCTCCTTGCCCTAATGAGGGACAGGAAGCACAGAGGTTAAAAACCCCTGCCACATCCTATTTGCCAGTGACTTACAACTAACACCATGGCACCGGTTACCTTTAGATTTCCAGGAATTATCCAAGAAACAGGGAGGGAAATAGTGCTGTTGTGAAAGGTTCCTAGAAACTGAATTACTGGTAAGACTAATTCTACTTTCTCTAGTCACCTTCCACGACAGCATAGGAGAAATACCAACCAATTTTCCACTGGGGGGGCAATGGTCTGAGGAACCTTTCGGCCGAAGGCTAAATCCCTATTGGACAATAAGTCCAATCTATAGTGTCTGGTAAATGTATGAAGTGTAGACCACGTAAGCGGCCCTGCAAATCTACTCGGTAGATGCACCAGCTCTTTCAGCACAGGATGCTGAGGTAGACCTTGTAGAATGAGCTTTGACCCCAGAGGGGGGTGTCAAACTTTGGGCTAGATATGTTTTGGATATAGCCCTCTTGATCCAGTTTGCGATGGTACTCTTCGCCACCTTCTTTTCCTTATTTCTACCTGATGGATGAACAAACAAATTCTGATCAATTCTTCATGATTTGGTTTCCTGCAGGTAGTGCAAAATCGTACACCGAACATAGAGTGTGGAATTCCTCTTCTTTTGCATGTTAGATTCTGGCAAAAGGAGGGGAGGACGATGTCCTGTGAACGGTGAAGATCAGACACTACCTTGGGCAGAAAAGACGGATCAAGATGGAGAACTATACTATCGTGTCTGATTATTAAAGGTTTTCTTATAGACAATGCCTGTAATTCTCCTATTCATCTTGCCGTAGTTATAGCGACTAGGAAGGCTGCTTTGAAAGAAAAATAGAAATAAGGAGTAACTGGTGGTAATAGAGTAAAAATCAGATACAAATTGTATTAAATGTCATATAAAGATAAAAATTCATACAATGGAGTAACAGAACACTAGGACAGTACAGGTATAAAAGGGCCACCCATTGGAGATAAATAGGTCTAATATTATATACATGCACACCAATAAGGCATAAAAAGTCCCAGCCCAGAAGGTAAACACCCTGGGATAATAGAAAAATCAGGTAAGCGCCAATGACGCAATATAAAGTAGTACCAGGGAGAAAGGCTTACCAGCGGTATAAGGGTGGCCCATGACAGGATGTCAAAAGACCCCAACGTGCGTTTTCTGAGCACAAGATGCCGCTTTCTCAAGGGGATGTGTTCCTGTATTGCACAAGGACCTTCAAATATCCTCGGTAACAAGTCACATAGTCTCAATGGACCAATTCCAATGGTACGCTCGGCGCATGCGCATTGCATCTGGTGGGTCCCTCACCAACAGCGCAAGACGTGTCACAGCGGAGACATAAAGACGTCTGGCTGTGTGTAGGACACGGTGGGTAACAGCGCAAGCGCACGGCCAACGCTTTTTAAAAGCATGGTAAGGCACTCCGAGAAGCAAATAAATATACGCAGATCATATTTAAGCAACAGGAACCGAAAAATGGCACATTCCTAACAGATGCCTAACACATTATATGAGACATAATATAGTTATAAGTTAATATACGATATATAAGTGATATACATATCCACAAAAGCGTAACAGTATCTGGCAATAATATAATGGCCCACATATAAGGTTCTGGTTGTTTCTCTTGTTAAATGGAATGTACTGAATTAAGATGCTATTGGAGACGATGACTTAGTGGGCGAAGAAAAGGCCACTGTGCACACAAGGAGTCAGAGTCACTATAGGAATGTAAATGGCAAAACAAAAGATGAAAAAAAACTTTTAAAAACAAAGTACATCTGAAAAATTGGGGTAATCAGTATGGGCACCCAAAACCATAGGGATACCATAATGATGATAAGATCATGATAAGAAAGAGGTGAAGCTCAAAGATTCGTTCAACCCCTTGGAGGCCATAGTGTCCAAAGTGATGATGCACCTAGTCTCCATCTGTGCAAGTAGTTTTTCATTATTGCCACCTCTGATGCCCATGTGGAGAGTATCAAGCCCCCTAACCCTCAATGATTTAGCATCACAACCGTGATGGAGCTTAAAGTGGCGGGGGATCGTTTTTATATCAGAGGCCTCGGACTTAGTCTTGGCTGCGCCAATGTCCCGCACATGCTCTCGTATCCGCACCCTGAGTTCCCTAGTGGTAAGGCCAACGTATATAGTCTTGCTGTAGTTATAGTTACTAGGAAGGCTGCTTTGAATGAAAGAAGAGCTGAGGGGTACAGAAGGATAGATGTTCAAATGGAGGTTGTGTGAGACCTTTGAGGATTACATTTAGATCCCTTGAGGGGATCACAGACTTTCATGGGATGTAGTCTAACGGCTGACACCATGAACCTTTTAATTCAATGATGGTTAGCTAAGTCCTGATCAAATACAGAGCTCAAGGCAGAGACCTGTACTTTCAAGGTACTATGCTTGAGGTCTAATTCTAACCCCTTCTGTAAGAGGTTCAATATTTGTGAAATGTTTGGGTGGAATGGATCTAGTACATTAGGAATGCACGAGGATCAATATTTTTTCCAGACTTTTTTATAGATGACATTGGTGACCTGGTTTCCTGGACTTTTGTAAGGTGGCAGTTACTTTGTCCGAAAGCCCCTGTGTACGTAGCACCTGTGCCTCCGTAACCTTGCAGCTAATTTCAGTTTTTGAGGCTCTGGATGATGCAAAGGTCCCTGCGAGAGAAGGTTGGTTACCAGTGGTAACTGAACTGGACTGTCTACCTGAAGATCGATGATAAGGCTGAACAAGCTCCTTCCTGGCCACATAGGAGTCACTAGGATGGTTGGTACCTGATCTTCCCGGATCTTCTGAAGAGTCCTCGTCATCGTCGGAATCGGAGGGAACGTATAGGCTAACTGGAAGTTCCAATGCTGAGAGAAGGCATCCACTCCCCTGGACTTGTTCCTGGGGTTCAGGGCGAAATAGGTTTTGACCTGTGTATTTTGCCTTGAGGCGAATAAGTCGATATCTGGCAGACCCCATCTTGCTACCAGCATCTGGGAGTTTCCCTGGTTCAGGCTCCATTCTCCCGGCTGTATGTCCTGGTGACTCAGGAAATCTGCTTGGAGGTTGGAGGACCCTTTCAGGTGGACTGCCATAAGTGAGAGATGTTTTTCGGCCTAACAAAATATTCGGCTTGATATGTTTTTCAAGCTGTTGAATCTCGTGCTACCCTGATGTCTGAGGTGGGCTACGGTGGTGATATTGTTTGAATATATTCTGCCGTGACAAACGGTGACTAGGCTATCTGCTGCAAGAAGGGCCTCCTCCACTGCCTTCAGCTCTCTGAATTTGGAAGACTTGGCACTTGTCTCTGGACTCCAGAGTCCCTGGAAAGGGGTATGTGATACTACGGCACCCCAGCCTCTTGCTGACGTTGAGTGTTACAGTGACCAGAGGTGATTGGGACCAGGCTACACCCCTGCACAGATTTTTTTTGCGCGCAACCACAAAGTTGGGGAAGCTTTCTGTTCCAGCTCTTGAGAATGAGTCTGTAGTACCCTGGAGTGTGCCTGAGCCCAAGGTACTGACTGATTGCACAAGGTCATGGAGCCTAGGACAGAAATGGCTGCCCAAAGGGTAGGGGAAACCTCTGTTTCCTGAATCCTGAGATTTTGGTTTTCAGAGTCAGGCGATGATCTGGTAGGAAGGACATCTGTTTCCCAGAATCCAGTATAACCCCCAGGAACCTTCTCTTTGTGGAGTGTTGTAGTTCTGATTTTTCCAGATTTGGGAGCCACCCTAGTGATTGTAAAATGTCCAGAGATCTCCTCGCATGACTCCTGAGAGTCTGAGCAGATGGGGCTATGATTAGGAGATTGTCCAGATAGAGAACAATAAAGATTCCCTGCCCCCGGATGTAGGTCACTACCTCTGACATAATCCTGGAGAACACCCGTGGAGCTGAGGTAATGCCAAAGGGGAGCACATTGTTCTGATAATGCTTCATCTGCTGGTTTTATAGGACTGCAAATCTCAAGTACTTTCTGTAGCGAGGATGGATTGGTGCATGAAAGTAAGCATCCTTCAGGTCGATGGTCACCATAAGGTAATGAGGTCCTATCAGTGGAATTGCTGATTTCACTGATTCCATCTTAAATCTCCGATACATAATGTGACGGTTGAGACCTTTTAAGTGTATTATAATGTGCCTATTTCCTGAAGGTTTTTTTTTTTACCAGATAGAGGCGGGAGTAGTGACCTCTTCCTCACTTGTCCAATGGTACTGGGGAGATTGCATCAGACTAATAAATCCTGAAGACCTGAGATCAGTAGTTTCTGGGCTCCCTGAGATGTAGGGAGGTGACTCTTAGACCCTGAGGAGGGTAGGATTTGAACTCTATAAGGAGGCCCTCCTTGATAACATTGGGGACCCAATGGCAATTGGAAATGATCTACCACTGATGGAAAAAATTTGAAAGCCTCGCTCCTACAGCGTCAGAGTCATTGATTTGTATTGGTTTTGCTGCTGGGAGACAAGGATTATCTTGCCCTTCCCCTTAGCATAACTCCATCTCCCGGATTTCCCTTTACCCTTGGTTTGAGGGGTCTGAGGCAGAGAGACACGAAAAAAGTGCTTCTTGGCGGTTTTCTGCTCAGGAAGTCTTTTATCTGCGACCTTCTCCATTATCTCATCAAGAGATGGTCTGAAGACATATTCATCTTTTAAAGTGGATGGAGCATAGTTTGATTTTGGAAGTGGCATCCCCACTCCACATTTTAAGCCACAGAGCCTTTCTAGCAGAGTTGGACTGGACCAGGGACCTAGCAGTGACACGGACCAATTCTGCAAAGTCATCAGCCAAAAATCCAGTCGCCCTTTTGTGTAACAGAAGGGAATCTAACAACTCCCCTCATGAGGTCCCCTGAGAGATGTGATTCTCCAATTGATCCATCAACTGGAAGAGGAATCTGGCAATACAGGTGGAAGCTATGTTAGCCTTAAGTGAAGAGGTGGAGGTCTCCCAGGATTTTTTCAGCAGGCTCTCCACCTCTCTATCCATTGGGTCTTTAAGCTGGGATGAGTCCTCAAACGGGAGTGCAGTTTTCTTGGCTACTCTCGCCACCGGCACATCCACTTTAAGAACATCCCAGCTAACTGATTCGCCCTCCAGAGGAAACCTATGTTTAATTTACGAGGGGGTGCTCAGCCATTTCTCCAGGGACTTCCACTCCTGAGCGATCATTTTCAGGATGTTCTCATGGACCAGGAACCCAATCTGCCTTCCTGCTTTCAACCCTCCAAACATTTCATCCTGGATTGTTTGGGAAACCTGTTCCTCCTCCAAGCCGATAGTGCTACGGACTGCACTAATTAACTCCTCCATATATTCTGTGGAGAAAAGATATTTCTTAACCTCCGATAACTTATGGGATGATTCCTCCCATTTCACGGATTCTGAGGGCTCTTATGGCTCAGCTTCAAAGTCAGAATCCTCAATTTGGATATTTCTCTTGGGGGGGTGGTGGCCCCAGAAAAAGAGGATGGGGAGGTGTAAAGGTAGCTAAGGAGGACTGGACCTCCTGATTGACCAGGCTACGTACTTCATCTAGGAGTGAGAGATGTTCAGCCCTGACCACCTTATCCGTACACTCCTGACATAGCTTCTTCTCCCAAAGAGAGGAAAGCTTCTTATTGCAGATGGCACACTTGAGGGCCTTCTTAGCAGGATTTCTGTGGGTAGACTTGTCTCCCTGGGAAGAGAAAGGGAGAGAAGTATAGCCAAAAAAGAACGCGACTACTGCACTGGACCCTGGGCTAGGACCCCCCTCTCCACAGACTTACTGAGGCTGGGACAGTGCTGGGCTCTGCAGATGCAGAGCAGGAAGCAGACACACAATCCAAACTGTAGGGATTAGCCTTACCTGAAGGTGTCTTCCAGCAGGTACATATAGGAATAGATCCTGCCCCCAGCGCCATATGATTTTCTCTCCTCCCCCTCCAGGTCCTGAGCAGGCATCAATGGGTTCAGCGTGCTTTTCACGCTGTTCAGGGGCCGGGAGGCTGTAGAAAGCCAAAATCGGAAGTGCATGCGTTCCACAGTGGAACCCAAGGCCTGGAAATGGCTTGCACGTAGTTACGACATCACTTCCGGGTTGCCGAACTGCGTGCACTGAGGGAGAGGAAGCCGGAGTCCTCTGGTAGTGCTCCGACTATGGGGATCACTGGCCTGCTTTACCCCCAACGTGAATGCAGGAGGGCCAGGAAGGTCCCAAATCCACAAGAAGCAGGGAGACGGGAGCATTATGGAGGAGAGCGGAGCCCACGACCACCACTGCCCCGCTAAAAACAGGTACACTGCTCCGCCGGCCACACAGTATACGGACAAAACCAAAAGCTCCCCATGGGGGACAGGAAAGACACTGGTGAATAGGAGGTGGGGAGGGGCTTTTAACCTCTTTGTGCTTCCTGTCCCCCATTAGGGCATGAGACAACCTCCTATGCTGCTATGCAGTCGTGGAAGGTGACTAGAGAAAGATAATTTCACCTGATAAACTTGTGTTTTCTCATCCCTTGTGTGATTGGCTACCTGTTTACACTGACTGACTATCATTTTTTATTCATTAAATGTATGTATAGGTCTATAGTGTGAGTGTATTAATATACTCACCTACAGATGCTCTCTCCAGTGTCTAGTGTCGTTTTCCTCTGCTCAGTGATGTCACCGCTCAGCAGACTATCCAGCTCAACGATCACTGGATTTTGGCCGTTACAGCTGAAAAGAGGAAATTGGTAAATTTTGGCTCATTTTTCATTGCTTTGAAATCTCTTTAATAATAACAATATGGAAGAGGCCAGGAGCCATTTGGTGAGCTGCATTTCTTGCTACATGTTCACAGACTTAACAGTGGAAACGCAAAACTTCACATGCCACAAATGCAAGCTTGTGTCCCTGTTGGAGGAAAAGTTGCAAAATCTCAGAGAGGTTAGCTACATTGAAAATCATTAAGGAAGATGAAGAGTTCTTAGACAGAGCAGAATTATATCTTCATGTTACAGAAAGAAGAAATTTGAAGTGCACCTGAAGAAACCAAAGAATGGAAACATGTGACCCAGAGAAGCAAGAGGATCGGGAGGCAGTCAGCATCCATACTGCTCAGGAACCAGTACCAGGCCCTTACACAGGAGAATGATGAAGAAATACATCAGGATAAGACTTTGCCCTCAAACAGCAACTTTGTACGCCCTCAGAGTCGTCCTGGATGGAGAAAGAAAAATGTTATGAAGAAGAAACGGAGAGAGGTGGTCATGGGGGATTCCCTGTTGAGAGGAACAGAGGCCGCTATCTGCAGACCGGATATAACCTCAAGAGAAATGTGCTGTCCTCCAGGTGCAAAAATTAAAGATGTGTCTGACAGGATATCGGGACTCTTCAGACCTACTGATGACTACCCATTCCTGCTAATACATGTGGGGACAAATGAAAGAAACGACCTGGAAACCATCTGCAGTGACTTTGAAAACTTAGGTAAGAAAGTGAAAGAACTTGGAGCGGCAGGTGGTCTTCTCTTCCATCCTCCCAGTGGATGGCCATGGAACAAGGAGGTGGAATAAGATTCTGCAGGTGAACAACTGGCTACGTCGATGGTGCCGTCAGCAAGGATTTGGATTTCTGGATCACGGAGTGAATTACCTATACGATGGACTACTTGCTAGAGATGGGGTGCACCTTACAAAGACCGGAAAACATGTATTTGGAAGTCGCCTTGATACACTTATAAGGAGAGCTTTAAACTAGAACAATGTGGGAAGGGAAGCAAAAGGCCAGAAAAAGCCATACACCTGACAAATACTATTGAGAACTCTATTAGAATTCTGAGAAAAGAACAAAGACAAAAAAATCTAAATAATAAAAATATTGGAGAAAGAGAAACCAATCACAAACTAAAATGTTTCTATACTAAAGCACAAAGCATGGGCAACAAACAAGGAGAATTGGAACTACTAGCAGGAAAAGAAATAGGTCATAGGAATCACAGAAACTTGGTGAGACAATACATATGATTGGAATACAAGGCTAGAAGGATACAACTTATTTGCAAGAAACAGACTTGATTAACGAGGAAGAGGTGTCTCATTGTATGTTAGACGAAACAAGAAACGGGGGCACTACCGAACTATTAAGGGTATCCAACCTAGACCTATAGCAGAGTTAGTGATTAACAAAGAAAAAAGAAATAGGCCACAAAGCAGGGGATCACCCTAGGCAGGAGATAGGATAAACAATTCAAATTTTATTCACAGAAAAAACAGGAGAGAGAGGTTTAGGCTAAAATAGCCTCCTACAATGATAATCCCTGAAGAAGCCACCAAGCGTGGTGACCTGCGTCGGGTCTTTCCACTCTGCCTGCTCCACTCTACATGGGTTTTGTATATCGCTAATGTGAACATGTGCTGATCATTGTAGGAGGCTATTTTACCCTATACCTTTCTCTACATGGGTTTTGTATATCGCTAATGTGAACACGTGCTGACCACTGTAGGAGGCTATTTTTGCCCATACCTTTCTCTGCATGAGTTTTGTATATCGCTAATGTGAACATGTGCTGACCATTGTAGGAGGCTATTTTTGCCCATACCTTTCTCTACATGGGTTTTGTATATCGCTAATGTGAACATGTGATGATCATTGTAGGAGGCTATTTTAGCCTACACCTCTCCTTCAGGGGCTTTGACCATGTGGGTTATTTGAATGCTAAATGTGTATTTTTGAAGCAGTGCAATATATGTTCATAAAGGGGGTGATTTAAACCGTTTGCCTCTAATATATTCTTTTTTATTGCATTCGGACAAGACACTCCATGACTTGTATATCTCTATCTGTGGTGACTTTTGGTATTAGTGTTAACCCTCTTTTTAGGTAATGAATTTGTCCACCTTTATTACACAGGGAGTGTTTTCTACCTTCTGCATGGTTAAATATTTCTATTTGAGGGGGTGTATTTTTTCACACTCTGGTATGCTGTTTACATGGACCTAGGGTCATTTTCCCATTGTGGAGTGTTTCACGGTAGGTGGTTGCTCTATTATGAGCTTTGTGCAATGTGTATATGTGTCATATGTTTGACCATTTTTAATGTTTTTAACATTTTTTTTCTGTTTTTCTGTGTTGAATAAAATTTGAATTGTTTATCCTATCTCCTGCGTAGGGTGATCCCCCTGCTTTGTGGCCTATTTCTTTTTTCTTTGTTAATCACGCATTGTATGTTAGAAACACGTATATCTGCACAGAGACTGAAGCTTCAGAGATTGGGAGTTCTATGGAAACTGTTTGGGTAAGAATACAAGGACAGAACAATGGAAAGGACACCATTGTAGGCATTTACTACAGGCCGCCTGTGCAAGCTGAAGATATGGATGAACTCTATGCATCAAATGGCAGAGTTCTCCAAAAAATATGACATAGTTGTCATGGGAGATTTCAACTATCCAGACATTTGTTGGGAATCTCTCTCAGGCAAAACTAACAGGTCAAGGAAATTCTTATCCTCTCTTGCTGACAACATTATCTTCCAAAAGGTAGGGGAGAAAACAATGGGAACTGCTACCTTGGATCTAATCCTTATAAACAGGGAGGAAATGGTTGAGGAGGTAAAAGTGTCTGGGACCCTAGGAGGTCGCGACCATGCTATTTTAGAATTTTGGATAACTAGAGGAGGAAGACCTGTGAAGACTCAGACGTCAAGGTTAGATTTCAGAAAGGCAGATTTTAAGGGATTCAGAAAGAGAATTGGAGGGATCCAATGGCTGGATATCCTTAAGGACAAAAATGTCCAGGAAGGATGGGAAATCTTGAAAAATGAAATTCTCAAAGCACAATTGTTATCAATTCCGAAAAGAGGGAAGAATAGGAAGCATTTAAGGAAACCAGGATGGATGAACACAGAACTTAAGCACATGCTAAAAAGGAAGAAAGAAATGTTTATAAAATGAAAAGGGAGGCATATCTAAAGAATATAATGCTGTCTGCAGAACCTGCAGGGCACGAATCAGATTAAGGCTGACAATGAATTGAGGCTTGCAAGAGACTTCAAAAACAATAATAAAGGATTTTGGGGATATGTCAAAAGTAAAAGAAAAGTCAAAGATGCTAATGGATTTTTACAGGATGAAAATGATGAAATGGTAAGACAGGATGTTGAGAAGGTCGAACTTTTAAATTCCTATTTTGCATCTGTTTTCGCTCAGGAAATGTAACATCAACTATTCACTGTCCTATTAAGGGAATAGAAGAATCCAGGATATCTATAAACAGAAATATAGTGAGGAAACACTTAGCAAACCTAAATGAATTCAAGTCTCCAGGTCCAGATGAATTACACCCAAGAGTATTGAAGGAGATAGCAGAAGAAATTTTTTAACCGCTCTCCATAATCTTTGAAAATTCATGGAGAACAGGAGAAGTCCCAGAAGACTGGAGAAGAGCAAATGTTGTTCCTATCTTCAAAAAGGGGAAGAGGTCGACCCAGGCAACTATAGGCCGGTGAGTCTGACTTCTATACCAGGAAAGATCTTTTAACAAATTATTAAACAACATGTATGTCAGTACCTGGATAAGAATGAAGTGATTAAACAGAGTCAGCATGGGTTTGTAACTAGTAAGTCATGTCAGACTAACTTAATTTCCTTCTATGACAGAAT
The DNA here is from genome assembly GCF_039654945.1 of Dendrobates tinctorius. Taxonomy (NCBI): domain Eukaryota; kingdom Metazoa; phylum Chordata; class Amphibia; order Anura; family Dendrobatidae; genus Dendrobates; species Dendrobates tinctorius. The sequence goes on along the minus strand of NW_027361838.1, from coordinate 11,661,781 downwards.
CACTGATTGGGTGGATCAGGGAAATGCTGTAAATATAGTATATCTTGACTTCAGCAAAGCATTTGATAAAGTATGTCACACAATCCTTATTGAAAAAATGACTAAGTTTGGAATGGACAAGGCAACTATAAGGTGGATTCATAACTGGCTTAGTGATCGGACCCAAAGAGTGGTCGTAAATGGCTGCACATCCAGTTGGAAGAATGTCTTAAGTGGAGTACCACAGGGCTCTGTCCTGGGCTCTGTATTGTTCAACATCTTTATCAACTATTTAGATGAAGGAATTGAGTGTAAACTGTTTAAATTTTCTGATGACACAAAGCTAGGAGGGATAGCTAATACTAGAGAAGAGAGAGGATTCAAAAAGATATAAATAAACTGGAGCAGTGGGCAGCAACTAACAGAATGGTTTTTAACAGGGAAAAATGCAAAGTACTACATTTGGGCAATAAAAATGAAAAAAGCATATACAGAATGGGAGGAATAGGGCTAAGCAAAAGCACATGTGAAAAAGACTTGGGTATACTAATAGATCACAGACTGAATATGAGTCAACATTTGTGTTGCAGCAGCAATAAAGGCAAATGCAATTCTAGGATGTATTAACCGAAGCATATAGTCTAGATCACGTGAAGTCATTATTGCACTCTACTCCTCTTTGGTCAGACCTCATCTGGAATACTGTGTCCAGTTTTGGGCGCCACGTTTTAAAAAAGACATCAACAAACTGGAGCAAGTTCAGATAAGAGCAACCAGAATGGTGACCGGTCTGCAAACCCTGTCTTATGAGGAAAGGTTGCAGGATTTGGGAATGTTTAGCTTGCAAAAGAGGAGACTTAATAACTGTCTAAAAATATCTCAAGGGCTGTCACATTGCAGAAGGATCATCTTTATTCTCATTTGCACAAGGAAAGACGAAGCAATGGGATGAAACTGAATGGGAGGAGACAGATTAGATATTAGAAAAAACTTTTTGACAGAGTGATCAATGAGTGGAACAGGCTGCCACGAGAGGTGGTGAGTTCTCCTTCAATAGAAGTCTTCAAACAGGCTGGACAGATATCTGTCTGGGATGATTTAGCAAATCCTGCTTTGAGCAGGGGGTTGGACCAGATGGCTCAGGAGGTCCCTTCCAACTCTACGATTCTATGTTGCTGTAATGTAAGCCTATGTACATTAGAACAAAGCTCCATACACTTCTTATAAAAGAAACTTCTGGCTCACACACAGAGCATAAAATGAGCTGGTTAGACACAATTGCAGTGTGGTCACTGAGAAGCAGAGAAGAACGGCGCTGGACATCGGAAAGATTGGTGGTAGAGGAGTATATTCATACACTACATTACATGCTCATAAACACATTTAATTACAGTAATAAAAAAAACAAAGTGGGAGTGCTTCATTAAGAACACTTGTTCATCTTAATCTTGTGTATATGCTACCTAAAGTACCTCCTGGTATGTACCCTTTGACCCCTATAGTTCAGTGTTTTCCATGACACAACCTCAGAGTTGTCTCTTGTCAATAGCTCACAGATGATGGAACCGTAGTTCCAAGTTGTGATCTTTTGAAGTATTGTCAGAGAAGCTACGGTCAGGACTAATGATCAAGTATGCCTCTTGGCTCAGGTGATCGAGTATTTGGAAGTGCTCGGAGAATTAGCTTCTGTTGCTGCAACTTTATGATTTGCGGCTATTTGACAGCCTGAATACATGTGGGAATTTCCCAACAAACAGGCAATCCCCACATGCATTCAGGCTGTCAAGTAGCTACAAATCATGCAACGAGCATACTCGCTAATCACTAGTCAGGACAAAAAACTGGTAGGAGGTTGGGACAGGCAGACGAGAATCCTAGATTAGGATACAAGCCAAGTCTGTAAAAAAAAAAAAAAAAAAGATATATCCAGGAGATATTTTTTTGCACATATATAAACCACATAACTTTCTCAGCCAAGAAAAGATCTTGAGTTTCTTGGTTGAGGTTTGCATTGGTCAGGGAAGATGGACCACCCTTATTGGCAGTACCAGAGATCCAGCAAAAAAAGTGCAAGTAACTAAAGTAGATGGCACACATATTACTGTTGCTCTGGAATCATACTTGTAGTTTTATTTTACCTAAAGCTACTGAATCCAGAAAGAAAAGGGGGAATATAAGAAAGCGACTAATGTTTTCTTCCAGAAGGATCCACTCTGGTTCAAAACCGGCATGTGTGGTTCCATCCTTTGACCAGTTTCACACAAGTGTATGTTTCTAGTGTTTTCATCTAGATCGGGTAAGGATCATGGTCCAGTGGCTATGTCCATAATCTGTGCCCACCAGATGGCAGCCGAGCTCTTGTTTTCATTAGCTGGCCTAGCATGATGTCACATGTGCATAATGCTGCAGTGATAACGCTGCGCTGGATCATGAGGTAGGAAGTTTACAGGGCTCCCATCAACTGGTCACGGATTACTGACGTGGCACTTAATCCAGGTCCTGTGAATTTGATGCGCACAATCTATTTTTAATTGATTTTTAATTTTGAATTGGTGTCAATGTTACTTTGAAGTGTATATAAAATTATTCATAAGTCAATATACCAAATATTTTAGTTTTAGGCAATTTTGTGGTATTTTGAGGGTTTGTCTAGTTTTCTTTCAAAAGAATGTATTTTCCCCATATACTTAGATATGGGATTAAAAAATGAAAGTTCTAAAATGAGAGAGGCAAACCCAAAAACATACTCGTATTACAAAAAATGCTTTTTTTTTTTTTTTAAACACAAACTTTTTTAAAAATTTTTCATAAACAATGTTCCGTCTCATATATTAAATCGTGTTTCCAATAGACAGACAAAAACTTAGCCTATCCTCCTCCCATCCAACCCTCCCTTAAGCTAACCCTAGTCATCGTACATTTTCGGTAACCCCCCCCCCTCGCAACTTCGCACACACTTTATACCTAGACCACTTGGAAAACACAGATTATAAGCACCACCTCTGTGATATAACACCACATGTTTTATCCCCAAAAAATGCTTTTAAGGGTTCGCTCACACTAGCGTACAATAGCTGATGATTCTCTCATGCGAATGACCCTCGTCTCAAACTCTGCTGTGAGTGTGAGCTGAGTGTCATTTTACTGTGATCTGATTCTCTTGCATGCGAGAATCTGATCACAGGTGTGGAGAAGATGGAGAACTTAATTTCGCCATGTCCTCCATTGTGTGAGTCGACGTACACTCACCCATAGACTTGTTTGGGTGTGTTCCTTCCAATATACGCTGCCAATCGCAGCATGCAGTGATTTTTTTCCTGCTGACTCAGCATGAGAAAAATAACGCTGCTTGACACTGCTTCATAGTATAACATTGGAGCATCGGATAGCACTCGTCCGAGTTATACGCTGGCTACTTGGCATTCTGAGTAAGTCCTAAAAGCGTTTTGAAGTTAATGGCATTGATTACATCCTTAAAAAAATAGCGTGCGAAGGAGCCTTAGGCTGATTAAATGCCCTATTGAGTGCAGACACTGGCACCCTCCTATATTAGTATAGAAGCCTTAAAAAAAAAAAAAAAAAAAAGTTAAACTTTATTATCACAACTTTTGTTTTTGAGATCGTCGTATCTTGCACAATACTTGTCTTGTATTAATGAGAAAAAACATGTAAGTCAGCAGTGTATAGGTTGTTTATCTGCCCTTTACATTTGATTGATTGTATCTGTACAATAAATAATCATTTCTTCATTACAATTTCCCCTGATGTCAGATGGACTGTATTCTCTATTTTTTCATAAGGATGTGACTAGCAATTTATCATTCATTTCTTTTTAGCACATTTTACATTCTAGCAGGGATAATTTTATTATTGGAAATTATTGAAGAAAACGTGTCAAATGTTGTAGACATATGTCAATGAGGTCCGGATATGCGTATCATACAGCCGATGAGTCAGTCATCCTTCACCCACTCCACCGTCAGACCTTGGCTTGGAGCTAGTGCGTCCGACAATCAGGGTAGAAATTATCGTCTGTTTTTTTCAAGACAGTGTGAATACTAAGAATACAATAGTGAATTGTTGAAATGTTTTCTGCTTTCAAGGGATTATTGAAGGGATCACTATTAAGCAAATGTTTTAGGGTTTTTTTTTTCTCTTAAAAAAGACGATGTACTGAAAAATTGTTGCCGTATTCAGTCTTCAGTCATTAAAGTGAACTACTATTGTTTATCCCATTCTTGCATTAGGACATTAAGAAATGTTTTGGGTAGGGGTCCGCAAGTGTGAAAGGAGCTAAAAAACTAAGGTCCCTCACGCGTTAGATGCCAGATGTATCATCTTTTATCAAGGGTACGATCACACTAGTTTTTTTTTTTTTTTCATGTGGGTTTGGAGCAAGTCCTCTCTGAAAACTGCCTGTGAAGTGCTCCGAAAATGCTTAAAAGAATTAATTTTCAAATGCGAAGCGAGCGAACGATTCTTCATGCATTGGAAGATGGTCCATGCTTTTACAATAGAAGTCAATCGGACGCCTGGGCTTCTTTTGAAGTATTTTGTGACCTTTTATTGCCATCGTTTCATTTCTTTTGGGGGGTGCGTTTACACCATTCCGCCTGCGGTAAAATTGATAAAGCCCTTTTATTCTTCGGGTCAGTACGGTTACAGCGATACCTCATTTAGGTTTTTTTTATGTTTTGGCGCTTTTATGCAATGAAAACAATTTTATATAAAAAATATTTTTGCATCGCTTTATTCTGCGAGCTATAACTTTTTTATTTTTTTGCTGATGATGCTGTATGGCGGCTTGTTTTTTGCGGGACAAGATGACATTTTCAGCGGTACCATGGATATTTATATGCATCTTTTTGATCGCGTGTTATGGCACATTTTTGTTTGGCTTTATGATAATAAATCATTGTTTTTTGCTTAGTTTTTTTTTTTATTTTTTAAGGGGTTCACTAAAGGGGTTAACTAGTGGGACAGTTTTATAGGGCTGGTCGTTATGGACGCGGCGATACCAAATATGTGTACTTTTATTGTTTTTTTTTTTTTTTTTTTGTTTTTTTTTTATTTCCAAAAAATGAATTTATTAGTGATTTTTTATTTTTTTATTTAGCGATTTTTAAAAAAATTATTTTTACACCTTTTTTTTTTTTTTAACTTTATTACATTGTCCCAGGGGGGACACACTTGTCATGTGACAGATCGCTGATCTGTCACATCACAGATCACTGTGACAGATCAGCGATCTGTCACACGCACTGCACAGGCTTTCCTCAGGCCTGCGCTTTGCAGGCACTGAGGAAGCCAGCTCCCTGCAGGCCCCCGAAGGTCCCCGTCGCCATCTTGGATTCGGGGACCTGCAGGGATGGAGCCCCCCGCAACAGCGCTGTACATTGCACAGCTGTGGGGGGCTCAGGGAAGCACGGAGGGAGCCCCCTCCCTGTCGATGCTTCCCTTTAACCCCCGGTACACCGCGATCATGTTTGATCGTGGTGTGCATGGGGTTATCGTGTCCGGGGCGGTCCGTGACCGCCCCTGACACATTGTGCCGGGTGTCAGCTGTGATAATCAGCTGACACCCGGCCACGATTAGCGGCGCTCACCACGTAGGCGCCACTGATCGCTGTGACGTACTATCCCATCCCTGGGAATTAAGTCCCAGGGCACATGGACGGGATAGTACGTCACATGACAGAAAGGGGTTAATAGACTTAAAAGATGGCCTTAAATCAACCCCCCCAAAAAAACATATTACAAATACTCCACAGATGCCACAAAAAATGCTGAAATGACAGCAAAAATATATACAAAAAGTCACAAATTGATGCAAGTTTGTATCGCACTAACCTGGATAATCATGTTTTCAGGACATATTTTTACCACTCAATGAATTGCTGTAAAAACAAAAGCTATGAAGGTATTTCATTTTGTTGACCAGTTCATCCCACTGAATTTTTTGCCTTTTTTTTTTTAGTACATTCTATAGCAAAATGATTGGTGAAAATGAGAACTACAGCTTGTACTGCTAAAAATCAAGTCCTCATACATCTGTCAATGGAAAAATGAAAAGTAATGGCTCTTGAAAGTAGGCGTGCAGGAAAAGCAGACAAGCCTTGTCCTCAAAGTGACATCACATGCGAGGTCGAGGTTGGTCTCTGTTCACAGAGTAATCTCCTTACAATGCACACTTGCCGGCTCGTCTCTTTCCATCAGAGCAGGAGAGGGAGTGCACTGTCGCTGTGCATTGAAAAGAATATTGCATAGTGACAAGATTCTGCTGAGTATATGTTGGAATTGATACCGACACATGCTCAATAGAGCAGGGACTAGCCCATCCCCTGAAAACGAATGTCACTGATGCTTCATTTCAGGGAGGGGACAGAGACTGCAAACTGTCCCCTGATGACATCTTGTTTGAACATCCTAGCATGCACTGGGAATTCTCAAACAATTGTCATGAAAATGGGTGAAAAAATAAAGCGGATCGTGTGACTTAACAGCTACCTTGGTGTTCACTTCAGCCTATAGTGGTGAGGTCAGGCTTGTGCAGCAGGTAGCTGCCAGTTGCCACTCCAGGGCAGTGTCCAGATGTAGCAACTGACCCCAAGGGTCTAAGCCATTAGATTCCTAGACAGGATAGGATGGTCACTTTGGGACAGGTTCAGACTGTGCAGTAATCGGATAGCAGGTGGGACGGTCATAGAGACAGGTTAGACATACTGGTCTCAGGAACCAGTTTGCGTACCACCAATGCGGTTTCAGGGTACAGACACAGGAACAAGGACAAGCTATACGGGACTAATGGGACACAGGATATGGGAAACATTAACAGGCTAGGGATAGGGGGCCTGGCAACATGCAGTTGCACACACTAAAGCACCTAACAGTAACTATAGGAGTTGCTCAGGTGACTCACTGGGGGAGAAGAAGCCTTTTATACAAGATACCTCCCGAATATTGGCTGGGAGCCAACTTGCAGATCTACTACATTATACTAAATGCCTCAGCAACAAGTTGAGGGCATTTAGTATAAGCGTGCTGGGCCTTTAAGAAAAGGGGAGCGCTGACGACACTGCGCTGCATGCACAGAAGGCAGAAGCACGCCAAGACCACACCAGGGCTGGAGCTGTGAGTAAGCCGGCATCCCTGCATAGAGGGGGGGAAGGGAATTCCATGCAGGGGTGCCAGCTATAGTGTTACATGAGGGAACGATAGGGACTTTTAATTAAGTTATATTAAAAGAAAAGATTAGATTGACATTAAATAAATGGGGATTTAGGATTTAAATAAATGTTCATTTCAGACCACTCCTTTAATGTCTGAAATCGCTCCATTGCATATAAGCAAACAAAAGGATCCTGTTAATATTTGTGGTCTGCCTAGGTTTCGTTATAGGTAAATTCTTGGAATGGAAGTAAAAGCCCATTATGGTACTTGTCTTTTATTCAAAAACATCATAACTGAAGCCAGACCTGTTTAGCGGGTGAAATATGTATTGTACACATCACCAATTTTCTAAGTAATTGTAAGAAAGTTTTTACTGAGATCTGGAAGAGATGAAAAAAATATGTAGACAAGCCTCTTAATCTGAGACTAAAGTGTATGAATACAAATATACACTGGCGCTCACCTAGGTTAAGTTGTAGCAGCGGGTGCCTAAACAAACTCTGTGCTTAGTTTGTTGGGATAAAACACTTATAAAATACAAAAAAGGAACCTGCGCTTACAACTGTACTGACAGCTAAAAATATGTCATTGAAAATGTGGTCTAATAAAAACACTGCTAATAGCTGGAATTGTCAAAGTTAAAACAATGAAAACTGCATAAAACATATAAAGGGTACAAAAATTCCCAGTAATCGATGATAGTGAACCAATCCTACTCGTCTCAGTTAGCCAATAGCACACAGTGAACCGCTAGTACATTTTTTGGTAATATTCTTTCTAGGAGTTGTATCTTACCCTTTGTAGATACGGGTTAATGGTCGCTGCGGTGCTGGAAAGAACTTGAGCTGTTTGTACTTGGTGGCGCTACAAGATGTTTGGACACTCCAGGAGGCTGAGGCAGGTATGAGCATGCGGATAGGCAGCTTCCCTGGTTACCAGGTGGGAATAAGGAGGAAGGCGGCGATAACGTGTGTGAAGCTAGTGACGTCACTGCCGCAACAGAAATCATGACAGGTCAAAAGACAAACAACGCGTTTCGAGAGACACCGTCCCTCTTCACCAGGGTGCTGATGAAGAGGTAACCAGGGACGCTACCGTCCGGAGCTTCCCTGGCTCTGCCTGTCCGCACACCACTTTTTGCACCTCTTTCTTCATACGTTAAATACTTTTTTCCTTGTGTCATTTCTCATTATTACACACAACTTACAGGTGCTTCTCAGAAAATTAGAATATCATCAAAAAGTTAATTTATTTCAGATGTTCAATACTAAAAGTGAAACTCATATATAGAGTCATATATAACACCTCAGCAGTGCCACAGGCTGATCGCCTTATGCCACGCCGCATTGATGTAGTATTTGATCCAAAAGGTGCACCGACCAAGTATTGAGTGCATTTATTGAACATACATTTCAGCAGGCCAACATTTCTGATTGTAAAATCATTTTTCAAGTTGGTGATATAAAGTATTCTAATTTACTGAGATAATGACTTTTGGGTTTTCATTGTCTGTAAGCCATAATCATCAACATTAACAGAAATAAACACATGAAATAGATCACTCTGTTTGTAATTGCTCTATATCATATATGAGTTTCACTTTTTTGTATTGAAGAACTTAAATAAATTAACTTTTTGATATTCTAACTTTGTGAGAAGCACCTATAATTTATTGACATCTATGGTTTGATTTATTTGCCTATGTGGATTATATGGGTTGTAACTGCAATCTGGTGAGCAATTCATGTCAATAGCGCCTTTAGAAATGTATTTACTTAGAAAATTGGTTCTCAATGCTTATTTCACCCCCTGTATATTATATAAAGACAACCTATCACTTACTATAAATATATAATTGTTTTACCTGGTCTGAATGCCTCTGTTCTGTTGAATCTAGTATTTATATATATATATATATATATATATATATGTGTGTATATATGTATATATATCTCTAATATATAAAGATCAAGTGTATGTATGTATGTCCGGGATGGGCATCCGCACCGTCGCAGCTGCAGCCACAAAATTTGGCACAGTCACACGTCTGGACCCCGAGAGTGTCCTAGGCTATGTTGTGAGACGAAATTTTAACCCCGCTCGTTCCAATTCACCAAACAATTTTGCCCCCATCTACTTAATGGGGAAAAAGTGTGTGTATCAAGCCCCGCCCCTCATTATGATGTAATAATGGTTGCCATGGCGACGCTGATGTCATCATAGGTTGCAAGCCCCGCCGCTCACTATGATGTCATAATGGTTGACTATGGGATGGAGGATGTGTGATGGTTATATGGGCACTGGACTATGAGATAGAGGATATGTATGACGGGTATATGAGCATGGGACTATGGGATGGAGGATGTGTGATGGGTATATGGGCACTGGACTATGGGATGGAGGATATGTATGACGGGTATATGGGCATGGGACTATGGGATGGAGGATATGTATGACGGGTATATGGGCATGGGACTATGGGATGGCGGATATGTATGATGGGTATATGGGCACGGGACTATGGGATGGAGGATATGTACTGTATGATGGGTGTTATGATGAGTCACCGAAGGAGGAAAAAACAAAATACCAGCTAAGTCCAGAAAAACCAGAGAGGTTGGCAGCTATCGGATTGCAGACCCCTGAACCTATCCACAACAACAAGCAGTAGCCGTGGGGGGTTCCTACGGTGCCCTAGACCCCTCGATCACAGCCGGAGAGCTACATAGCCTAAAGACAGAAAGGGGAAAAACTAAACTGCCCCAGAGCAGACCCCAAAGCAATAGGCAGCCCCCAACATATAATGACGGTGAAGCAAGATGAAAACACTAACACAGATAGAAAGATAGCTGGGGCCCCATCATTTGCTCAACCTAACTACATAGGACAGGATAGGAAAGCTGCTGTCTGCCATCCGCAAAAACCCTATCAAAATGAGCCAACCGACTGATAGGAGAAACAGGCCCTGAAGTCGCTAGGCTTCAAAAGACTATATCAGCACTCAGGTATATTCTGAAGACAGAGCAAAAGATCAACAGATCAGAGACAAAAAATGGAATTCAGCTCACCCCCGGCCGGGGATGGCAGAGCTCCCAAAAAACAAGGCAAAACAAAAACTAAACTGAAGAGTACAAAGCAGAGCAGAAAAACTTAGCTTTGAGATGCAGGAATCAGACTGGTCTCCAAGAATCCAGCAGGAAAATCACCATCCAGGAAGAAGGGCGTCGGCAGCCCTACATCCAGTCCTCAATTCCAGCCACCCAGTCATCATCCAGCTGCCCAGGCATTTGGCAATCAGTCCCACTACCTTCCCTCACCAGAGGAGGGAGTTCATCAGACCTCAATGGTGAAGGGATAAGTGAACCCATAACAGATAGGTATATGGGCATGGGACTATGAGATGAAGGATGTGTGAAGGGTATATGGGCATGGGACTATGGGATGGAGGATGTTATGGGTATATGGGCAATCGGCTATGGGATGGAGGATATGTATGATGGGTATATGGGCACGGGCCAATGGGATCGTGGATACGTATGATGGGTATATGGGCACGGGACTATGGGATGGAGGATAATTGTAATTTGCTATAACTAACCACAGTTAGTTACTATGCCCGGGCAGCGCCGGGCTCTTCAGCTAGTGTGTGTGTGTATGTGTATATATATATATTTCCTGTGCTTCTGAATTTTAGAGAAATGGCCCCATCTTCACTGAATAGAAAACGTCTTTTTACGAAGTGGGCGTGGTACTGTACTAATGGGCGGCATCTTAAGGATCGTGCCTCCTTGGGAAGAGAGGGATGGAGAGGCATAGAAACAAAAAATAATGTATGCCAGAATCGGGACAACGGCGACGTCATTTACACTAGAAAAAAAAACAACATATTAATGATAAGATCAAAGTCCAAGAATACCCCCTTTAAGTGGTCTCTTATCACAATAACACTGTCAAAGGATCAGTTTTATGCTTTAATAGCACGTTGCTTACTTTGATGACTAGAACCCTGTAAAGTAATGTTAATGTATGATGGCACTCTACATGGGCGATGAAACTGAATTCTAAGCAGTCACTCAATATAGTCACAGTTTTCTAGTTTGTACTCTCGGATATAAAACCGGCTCTTAATCTTCTGTTCAGGATTCTGTACAGCTATGAATGAGTCTGCCGTCATGCCGCTCATCCTTTTACTTCACAGGTTAGATTGTCATACAGTAAGGGCGTGTAAGAGGCTAGATTTATAGGATTTTGTACAGATTATCTATAACAAATAGCACTTTTTTTCTTGCACTGCTGAAAGGTAAAACAAGGAAATAACAAATGGGTCAGATCACTTGACTCCGCATCAGGAAGCTCTTCTGTAAATCCTTTGTCGCTACATCAGGGAGATGGGAAATATTACCGTGCAGCTGCACCAAGAAGCTCTTTCCAATCAACATATTATTTTGAGAAAATTGAGTTGTCCAGTCATAGTTCTTCTTTTAATGTACTATTTTATAAAGTTGATATTTATGCTTTCTTTTATATGGCAAAGAGGGACACATGGCAAATATGTTCAGTATTCTGCTTCAGTATCTAAAAACAAAATCAGCAGCCGATCCCACGTGCAGGGGACATATACTTTCATTACCAATTTTGGTTTTAAAATACTGAACAGAACCGCAGTTTTTGAACAAGACCTTACAGTGAGGACTAATGCACATTGCTACATGCATGCGTTATGGATTAGATGCAGATTTCCCAGCAGCATATCCAGAGTAATGCATTATGGGAAAAGTAGAGGAGATTTAAAAAAATCTCATTGACACATTCTGCCCTCAATTTATCACTGCATTTGTGCCTTTTTTTTTTGTCAAGTCGGTGTTTTGCACTTTTTTTTTTGTTGTCCCCACTGGTGTATTTTTGAGTACACTAAAAGTGTGACGTAAATTTGTGCTACTCTGTGACTTTTAGCTCCAGCAAACGACTTGACACCTAAAGTTTCAACCAAAAACCAGCCACAAACTCATGACGCAAGGTCTTCTGTGATTGGTTGCTGAAGTCACATGTCCCTGGTCATAGAAAAAGCGGACATCTTGTTTTTCTGGTGCCATTTGCTCAGTGTCACAGTTCAGAGAGGTCTCTTCTGTCCTGTGTGAAGTAGATTGTGCAAAAACTTTGTGGCAGTCTCTGGAAGCTTCATTAGTTTCTGCAAATCGTTTGTGTTAAAACTGTGTTTCAGTGGCAAATTTAAAGGCCAGATTTCTATGTAATAGTTAGGCCTAATGTAGTGGTCTAAGGAACGAGGCCCAGTTAGCTACTCCAAATCGTTTGTTTTAAAACTGTGTTTCAGTGGCAAATCAGAAGGCCACATTTGAAAATATAAATTTCTTGTGCTAATACCGTTGTCCTGAAACAATACCACATTTTGGCAGAATAATGTTGTGTTGGTAATATTTTGGCCTAGGCAGGAGTCCACATTTCAAAATATAAATTCTTTGTGGCAATACTGTGGTCCAGAAGTAAGGCCACATTTCTCCAGAAAAGTATTTGTGCTGGTAATATTTTATTGCCTTGCATGTATCCACAGTTGAAAATAAAACTTGTTAGTGCTAATAGCATGTTCCTGAAACATGGCCACATTGAAGTATATAAATATTTAGTGCTAATAGTTTTTCTCCAGCCAGGAGTCCACATTTCTGAATCTCAATTGTTTCAACTAATAGCATGCTACAGCAAGCAGGCAAAATTTCAGTATATAAATCCTTTGTGCTAATTGTGTGCTCCAGCCTGCAGCCCACATTTCAGCATGGGACAGAGCTTGGAGCAGCATTTGTAGCTTACACATTGATCATTAATAGGTGAATGAGTGACAGGTGTGGGCCTGGTGGTCTTAGAGCCCTGCCAAATTCAGGCACGACATATGAAGGAAACCCAACTGGAGTCCAAACATTTTTAAAAATTAGGGGCAGACACCACTAAAGTGGCATCAATTTAATTTACCGTATATACTCGTGTATAAGCCGAGATTTTCAGCACATTTTTTGGGGCTGAAAGTCCCCCTCTCTGCTTATACACAGGTCATATGCCTGGGGGTCGGCGGGGGAGGGGGAGCGGGGGTGTCAGAGATCATACTTACCTGTTCTGCAGCCTCGTTCGCTTCTCCACTGTCTCCCTTCCTGTCTTCAGCTGTCACTTGGTGCCGCTCATTACCACTCATGAATATGCGCATATTCATGAGTGGTAATGAGTGGTACCACGTGACCGCTGAAGACAGGAAGGGAGACAGTGGAGAAGCGAGTGAGGCTGCAGAGACCGCGGCAGGATGGGTGAGTATAGCAATATTCACCTGTCCCCCGGTCCATCGCTGCTCACCGCTTTCTCTACTGCATCCTGTGTCAGTGACGTTTAGGCAGCAGGGGGCATGGTGACGTGATTAGTGCGCGCCGCCCCTCAGCTGGCTTAACAGTCACTGACACAAGAAGCGGCAGACAGCGGCGATGGACCCAGGAGAGGTAAGTATGGCTTTTTTTTTTTTTGCAGCATATGGGGGCATAGTCTATGGAGCAGCATATGGGGGCATAGTCTATGGAGCAGCATATGGGGGCATAGTCTATGGAGCAGCATATGGGGCATAGTCTATGGGGCAGCATATGGGGGCATAGTCTATGGAGCAGTCTATGGGGCAGCATATGGGGGGCATATTCTTTGGAGCATCATATGGGGGCATAGCATATGGGGCAGCATATGGGGCCATAGGCTATGGAGCAGTATATGGGGCATAGTCTATGGAGCAGTATATGGGGGCATATTCTATGGAGCAGCATATGGGGCAGCATATGGGGGCATAATTCTATGGGGCAGCATATGAGGGCATAGTCTATGGAGCAGTATATGGGGGCATAGTCTATGGGGCAGCATATGGGGGGCATATTCTATGGAGCAGCACCTGGGGGCATATTCTATGGAGCAGCATATGGGGACATTAACTATGGAGCAGCATATGGGGGCATAGTCTGTGAATTCCACCCTCGGCTTATACACGAGTCAATAAGTTCCCAATTTTTGGTGGCAAAATTAGGGTGTTGGCTTATATACGGGTCGGCTTATACACGAGTATATATGGTAATTTATCCATTTTACTCACTTATATAGCGTCATTAATTCCATAGCACTTTACAGACATCAATTTCCCCAGAGTAGAAATAGAATAATGGGGCTCTGACACCCTTTCCACTTCAGGAAGCCCGCCAGATTTAGACCCAACTTAGAGTCTCCACATTTCATAAAACTGTTTGTAGCATCAGCAGCAATAGCAACAGTAGGCACAGAAGCCATGACAAATGTGTCACAGACTGCAATAATGTGAGATCAATGCAGCACGCTAAAAAAGATACCATCACCTAATCTGCCCAGTCTGCGACGGGTGAAAGTCATTGGGGATCCATGACTCGATCATCTTGATGAAAGTTAGGCTGTCTACAATTTCAGGTGACTGGCGGATGCACTTATCCGTCAGGCTACCACAAGCAGCGATGAAGATGCATTCAAAGAGAACCCTGTCTGTCGGGTAGGACAAAACCTCCTAAGGCGTGACAGGCAAGCTCAGGCCACTCTTTCATTTTTGAACACCAAAATACAAATGATCTGCGTACTGCGTTGGGACTAACTATGCAAAATGTGTTACTTTACCAGGGATCATCGCTGCTGCAACATGTGCACAGTGTAATTCCACGGTGTCGGCGTAGTGTATATCAACCGGTTACCCGAAAGACCTCTGTAGCAATGTAAGTAGATGACCATGAGTGGTGTGGATGCAAGAAATGAGCACACAGCAGATAGGGATTTCTGCGGCAGTGCCTCCATACTGGGATAGTGGTGTAAAAATTGCTGTACTACCAAGTTGAGGACGTGAGCCTTGCAAGGCAAGTGTGTGAGTTTGCCCGGCATAGGTTCACCACTAGATTTGCACAGTTATCGCACATGGCCTTCGCTGACTCCAGGTTCAATAGAGACAGCCATTGCTCTAACTCTGCCTGAATAGCTACCCACAGTGATTGAGCTGTGTGACTGCATTCTTCAAGGCATATGAAATTAAACACTGCCTGAAAGTGGTTTTCCCTGGCTGCACAGTGGAGGAGGGATATTTTCTGCACACTTGGAAAGTGTGTATCATTAAGAGAGAGGTCGGGGGCACAGGTGGAGTACCTGAAGGAGAGGGAGGAGGTGGCAGAACCACTGGAGGAAGGGTTACATACAAAAGTTTGTCCCACAAGCCTTGGGGATTACGAGATTTGCCATCTAGTGACACCATGGTGTCTAGTGTTTTAGTTTACCATCCCTTGTTGTGTAGTGGTTTATTTATTTACTCAATATAGCGCCATTAATTCCACAGCGCTTTACACACATTATTGGCACTGTCCCCGATGGGGCTCACAATCTAAATTCCTTATCAGTATATCTTTGGGATGTGGAAGGAAACCGGAGTACCTAGAGGAAACTCACTCAAACACGGGATTTGAACCCAGGACCCCTGCACTACAAGGCTGCAGTGCTAACCACTGAGCCACCGTTCAGAAGCCGTCTGTATCCACAAGGCAGGCTGCATTTCCATGGACAACAGATTGGATTGGCCATCCAATTATCAAAGAGGTCACAGGTCGGGAGTCACGCAGAACCACCCACTATGATCTCTGGAGCAAAGAGATTTTGGCTGGCCCCTATCGTCCAGACAATTACACGATTGGGCGACAATCAACCCAGGAGGCAGCAGGCTGTTCGCAATAATTAGTTATCAGAAAGCTAATAGTAAGCATACGGCATGTATATCTCTGGGTTACAGTGCATGGAGTATGTGTATATACAGCCATACTATCACTGCTAACTCCATGATAACCCCACATTCCTCGCTTCCACCATGAATTCTGTTTTTAACAAAAAAATACAGGCTGATTGGACTCCATTCTTCTTTTGAGGTTCACACCATCAGGGTCTTCCATCCCCTCTCCCTCAGAGTAGCTGTCATATACTGTACCCTAGGCTCACCCACCCACTTCCTTGACCACTTGTCTGCCTTGCTGCCACACTTGATGTCCTCAGAATTGCCAACCCTTATCCTGGGAGACTTCAACATCATGGATTCTCTCAACTTTCAACCTCTGAGACACACAAAGACAGTAACATCCCTGATCTGGACTTTGTCCGGCTCTGTTCAATCTCCTACCTAGATAACTTGCCTCTTATCCTTTGTCCCCCATGAAATTAGGACTAACCATAACTTAAACATTTTTAGGAGCTCCCTAAAAACTCATTTGTTTAGGGTTGCCTATCAAAGTTCTTTTATATACTGTATATATCCTTTTCTCTACTTCTCTGAACATAATTCGCCATCAAACTCAACCATACCCAAAAGCCTCATGCAGCCTTTAGCTACCCCCATTTCCTCAAGATGGCTGGACCATCATTGTAAATAAGCACCTGCACTTAGTGTCACCCCCACTTCTTTGTAGATTGTAAGCTCTGAAGAGCAGGGTCTTCATTATTTTTGCTTTAATTGTTTGAGCATCTTTAACTTTGTAACTTATGGCTGATTTATATTAACTTCTGACTTGTAGAGCTGTGTAATATGTTTTGCACTATATAAATATATAAATAAAGGTTTATTATTGGTAGATTGAAGCTGGTGAAGTTCAAATTCTTAGCTTTGCCATGTGTAGGAGGAAACAATCTTTTATGTGGGCACAACTGCACCAAAGAGGGCTGGCGGCTGTGCCAACAGAGGGTGGAGTAGGATGAATATGACAAACTGCTGGACTGTGAGTGGAGTGTAGGCGCAGATGTTATGGTGGATTGAGAAAGAGTTGATGTGCCTGAGATCGGTTAACAGCAGGCATATCCACTTCCGTAACATGTAATGGGCTCTCACCACCACTGTAGCGGGTAAACAAGTGGAGGTTCTGCGGATGGAGAACTGTGTGAGAACACTTGCCACGTTGAAGGAGGAGAAAGAGGCGGCAGATGTGGTTATTGGGCTAGTCTGCATTTTAGGGCAATGAGATTCCCAGACTGTTTGATGCATGTTGATCGCGTATGTACCGGTTCATGCATGTAATCGGCAAGTTATTGAATTTTTAGCTTCAGTAGCTTTTTACAAAGTTGGCAAATAACGTGAGGTGAGTCATTCTTTGTGGTCTCAAAAAGGGCCAGGCTAACCAACCCTAAGTTGCTGCCCCTGCAAACTTGTGACCCGCGACCGCTGCTTACCACAGCCAGAGTTGTGACTGATGATGCAGTGCTTGTCGTGGTTGCATCACTCACTGTGTAGGAGACCACAATGTAACCTACTCGACTTCCTCCTCCTCCACCTCTAATGAGAGCTACTCAGCTGTGTGCCTCTTGGTTAACACCAAGTGGGATCTACAACCTAATCATCCTTTGTACTCCCCTTCCTCACACTAAGGCTAAGTGCACATGCTGCGGATTGGTCTGCGGATTTTTTATCTGCGGAGCCGCAGGTAAAACCGCAGGTAAAATGACCTGTGGATTGGCCTGCGGTTTTCCCTGCAGTTTATCATCTCTACAATGGAGGAGATGGTAAACCACAGCAGAATCCACAGAAAAGAATTGACATGTCAATTCTTTCTGCGGATTCAAAACCACAGCTTTTCCGCAGTTAAAAATCTGCAGCATGTGCACAGCAGAATGTAAATCCCATAGGATAACATGCTACTGTACACTGTCTGCAGAACTGCTGCAGCCAAAACCGCAGCGGAACTGCAGCAAAAACCGCAGCGTGTGCACATAGCCTAAGAATCACCATACTCCTCTTCCTGCCCTGATGGCAATGTAAAAACCATGTGCACCTCAGTTATCCGAGTCTCATCAAGATCACCTACACCCCTGGGGATTAACATCACATGACAAGGGTCTGGATTCTGCTCAGACCCTACTTCATCCAGCCCCAGATCAAACTACAAAACATTTTGCCCATCGGTGCAGAGGCCTTTGTAGTGTCCCAGTACCTACTCCTATCTGTTGCAAAATATAGTTCTCGGGTGGTTGCCAAAAACCTGTGTCCTGTTATGTGGTTTATTCGATAAATTGTCCTATACTGCCATCTACTGTCCAAAGTGTAAAGGTGCAAGAGTTTTGGTCACATTACACTCTGCCTGGTTTCCTGCGGAAGCCTCTAGAGGCTGCTGAGGTAAAAGTCGCGGAGGAGTTCCTGTCCTTCCTGTGAGGAGCGTCGTGAGGAAAGGTCAACTTCCTAGGCTGCTCTGCCTTCTGCCTAGGTCCTAACTCCCTTAATCTTCAATCGGCCAGGAAACTGCAACAGCCTACGCCAGGAGGGCATCTTAAATTTCAATCTTCATAGAGACAGAAGAGAGAGAGCTGGACAAGGGCTCTTCTGCTACACTCCACGCCTTTAATGGTTCTGCCAGTGTGAGTACCCCATGTTCTTCTGCATCGTCTACTATTTACCCTGCGACAGGGAACCGTATCAGGACTTAATAGTGAGTAAGCAGTGAACACTGTTTCCACACTGAACCAAACTGTGTAGGTCCATCCTTGGTAGTAATACAACTGAAGGACTGTGTGAATTAAGATAGCTGATCACTTTATTTAAGCCATTATCTGGGAAGATTCCTTCCTAAACGGGACGGAGACCATCTCTCTTGCTACCTAAAATTTCTACCTTGTATGAAGGACTGTGATACCATCGCTATGGGCTATGTATTGTGAAGTGAATACAGTAAAGACTCCCTTTGATTATGTTAATACCCTTGTCAGCATTCATCCTTGAAACTGAGCACGCACACACTAAGAGGCTGTAAGTGCACAGTGTGAAGGACACAGGGATAGCATGCCACAATGCCACCTGTAACATTCCTAATTTCTTTATTATTGGCCAGCCCTGGCACCTATAACATCTAGTTCCCCCCTGGGCACTGCACTTTCCTCCTCTTGAGTCTGTGAATCTTTGCACATTCTAATCCATGGGCATCACAGTTCTGATACAAACAGCTCAACCATCTATGGTTCCCCACAGTCACTTGGGCTGTTGGAGAGTTGTCATGCAGGGTTAATGAGGGTAATTGGTGTGCCACTTATGAGGATTGAATCATAGAATCGTAGAGTTGGAAGGGACCTCCTGGGCCATCTGGTCCAACCCCCTGCTCAAAGCAGGATTCGCTAAATCATTCCAGACAGATGTCTGTCCAGCCTCTGTTTGAAGACTTCTATTGAAAGAGAACTCGCCACCTCTCGTGGCAGCCTGTTCCACTCATTGATCACCCTCACTGTCAAAAGTTTTTTTCTAATATCTAATCTGTGTCTCCTTCCATTCAGTTTCCTTGTGCAAATGAGAATAAAGATGATCCTTCTACAATACTGTAATGATTTGCGGCTACTAGACAGCCTGAATACATGTGGGAATTCCCTAACAAACAGGCAACCCCCACATGTATTCAGGCTGTCCAGCAGCCGCAAATCATGCAGCTGCGTCGACACAAACTATATCTCCGAGCACGCCAAAATACTCGGAGGACACCCGAGCATGCTCGGGAAAACCCAAGCAACGAGTATACTCGATCATCACTATTCTTGACCCATCCTTTGTGTATAGCTATTGCCCCATATCACTTCTCCCCTATGTCTTAAAATTAGTGGAACATGTCCATTTTGAACTGTCCTCAAATCTATCCTCCTGCTCCTTCTTTGACCGCTTACAATCTGGCTTCTGACCGCACTGTTTCATTGAAACTGCCCTGACTAAAGTCAACAACGACCTACTAACACCCAGTGACACTACTTTGTCCTCCTCCTCCTGGACCTGTCATCTGCCTTCAACACAGTGGACCATTCCCTCTTACTACTTTCTCATCTCTTGGCATCACAGTCTTGGCCCTATCTTTGATCTCGTCATACCTAACAAACAGGGCATTCAGTGTCTCCCACTCACACACCACCTCTTCATCTCACCCCCTATCTGCCAGTGCCCTCCAAGGTTCAGTTTTAGGATCCCTGCTCTACTTTATCTACACCTTTGGCCTAGGACAGCTCATAGTCTCACTGCTTTCAGTATCGCCTCTATTCTGATGACACACAGATCTACCTTTCTGGACCTGATATCACCTCCTTACCAGAATCCCACGATGTCAGTCCTCTATTTCATCTTTCCTATCTGCTGGGTTTCTAAAATTTAACATGGATAAAAGCAAATTCATAATATCTAGAGATACAGGGTTAGTGGGTGCTCTCGTCCACTGGCCCGGCTGCTTTAGAAAAACTGCATGGACCAGCACTCATAGCACTGAATACCTGCTCTTTCTCTCCCTGTGGGCAGAACACTACTCAGACAACACATGGTGAGGGTAAAACAGTGGCAATAATTTCTCCAGTCACCTGTGACAGCAACATCGGATGATGTCTCCCCGTCCTAATAGGGGACAGGGACACAAAGAGGCTAAATACCCCTCCCCTTCCTATAACCACCAGTGTTTTTCTTGTCTCCTATGGGGCATGAAGTGGTCTCTGATGGTGCTGCCATGGCCGTCGATATGGGCACCCCACGTTACATTCTCAAATGCCGGGCAGCCGAGGTCGGGGGCTCCACTCTCCTCCTCTGGTGGCTGCTCCCGTCTCTGCGCGCCTGCGGGACTCAGGACCTTCCTGCCTCTCCTGTACCCTCCGGGGGGGTAAAGCAGGACGGTGATGTGTGGCCAGGGTCCTCTCTTAGCTCCCTGGCATCCTCCGCCGTGCTGCTGACATTGCCAGATCTCTATTCCTATGGCTGCGCAAATTGGAGGATCACCTTACACAGGGCACCTCCAGAGAGGAAATACTTGACTCTCTTCCCCTCCTTCAAAAGGCGATGGGGTTCCTAGCCGACGCCTCTGCTGAGTCCGTCTGGGTAGCAGCAAGATCCACCGTCCTCTCCAACTCATCTAGGAGAGCACTATGGCTGAAATCATGGGGGGGGGGCGACTTTACCTCCAAGTCCAAGCTATGCGCTATTCCCTTCCAGGGCCACTATGTGTTCGGTCCGGTCCTGGATGATATCCTTGATAAGGCTACGGATAAAAAGAAATCCCCCGAGATGGAGTTATCCCAAGGGAGGCAAGGGCAAGAACATCCTTGTTCCACACCAACAACAAACCCCACATCCCTCCGACACCAGGGGGGCACGAAATATGCCGGTCTAAAAATAGCGGCAAAGATTTTTTTCTTGGGCAGAAAAACATCTATTATCTATCTCGGCAGTACATCTGAATGGATCAGACAATATCCAGGCAGACTTCCTCAGCAGGAAAGACATCCATCCGGGGGAGTGGTGCCTGGACCAAGCAGTCTTCTCGTCCCTGACCTCAAGATGGGGGACTCCCGATGTAGACCTATTTGCCAACGAACGAAATGCAAAAGTAAAGATATTCTCCCTCTGTCTGGCAGATAACGCACAGGGAGCAGATGCCTTCTCCCAACCATGGAACTTCGACCTGGCAAGTGCATTCCCACCCATACCAGTGCTGGCGAAAACATTAGAAAAGATCCGAACAGAGTCCCCATAATCTTAATCGCTCCCCTTTGGCCACGTAGGAGCTGGTACAGTGCCCTACTAGACATGGCTCAGGAAGGCCCCTGGCTTCTACCTCAGAAGATCGAAATCCTTCACCAAGGTCCACTACTATACCCGGACCTACGCAAATTGAACCTGGTGGCCTGGTTACTGAGGCTGGAATCTTGAGAGCCAAAGGGCTCTCAGCTAAAGTAATCCAAACCCTCCAGAAAAGTAGAATGTCAATAACCAATGCCATCTACGCCAAGGTCTGGAAAAGATTTTCATCTTGGTGTTCCCCAATCACCCCTGATCCCTTTTATCCCAATATAGCGCAAATTTTAGACTTTCTGCAAAAGGGTCTAGAAATGGGGCTTACACCTAGTCCACTGAAGGTACAAGTATCAGCGCTTAGTGCTTTCTTTGATCTAGACCACCGCTGGATTAAACACTTCATAACTTCTGCAGCTAGGATCGGTCCTAAGCTTCGTAGTCAGGTCCCCCCTGGGATCTAAATACAGTTCTTAAGTCTATCCCGAGATCCATTCAAACCTCTAGCATCCATGACCTTAAAACCTGAACCTCAAAACCATCTTTTTAGTTGCGATCACTACAGCCAGGCGCATTGGAGAGTTGCAGGCCCTGTCAGTACAGGAACCCTATCTAACTATCACTTCTGACAGTATTATCCTGAAGTTAGATCCCTCTTTTATGCCTAAAGTAGTCTCAAACTACAGAGATCAGGATATCGTACTATCCTCATTCTGCCCAAATCCTTCCAACCCTAAGGAAGAAGTCTTTCACACCCTTGACGTCCGTAGGGTGGTTCTCTTTTACCTCCAACAGACTGAAGCCTGGCGGATCGACCAAAATATATTCATCCAGTTCACGGGACGAAATAAACGCAAAAAGGCGGCAAAGAATTCTATTGCTAACTGAACCAGGCAAGCTATCTGCCTGGCATACTCCTCACAGAATACGGCTCCACCAGTCTCACTGAAAGCACACTCTACCCGCGCAGTTTTTACATCATGCGCAGAGAGAGGGAATTCATCTTCGGAGCAGATATGCAGAGATGCCACCTGCTCATCTATCCACACATTCACCGGACATTACAGGCTAAATTTCAATAGAAATTTAACATTTGGCTGACGAGTTCTGTAGGCCGTGGTCCCTCACTAAGGACATTAGCTGTTGGTATTATTCCAATGATGCTGTCTTGGAAGGTGACTGGAGAAAATAGAATTAGTCTTACGGGTAATTCGGTTTCTAGGAACCTTCCATGACAGCACTAATTTCCCTCCCTATCTGATGCTCTTAATGGCTGATTCCTGCACTTTGGTGGTAACTATATATGCTAGTGTGTCCAGAAAAAACACTGGTGGTTATAGGAAGGGGAGGGATATTTAACCTCTTTGTGTTCCTGTCCCCTGTTAGGGAGGGGAGACATCTTCCAATGTTGCGGTCATGGAAGGTTCCTAGAAACCGAATTACCGGTAAGACTAATTCTATTTTTTTGAACTACCAACACACAATAGCATATAGAACAGTCCCAGCAAATACCCAAGATGGTGCAAAATATATAGTCTTACCCTTCCACTGACTCGCCGGGATTAGAGCTGTTTTCATGGCCGAGTACCCCCACCAGTGGTTCCCTGCTTTTGGTGGGCCACCACAGTGAGGAGGTAATGACAAGCTTAGGAAAATGACAGTCCTTTGATCTATGAGGCCAGGTGACTTGATTGTCCTAACTTGGATTCTCTAAACATCTTTGAGGATTCAGTGATGGTCAATGAGGCAGCTTTGTATTTCTGCAGTTGGAGCCATGATGCCATAACTTTTGTAGTGTTGTCTTTCTGAACCCAGGCAGGTTCTCCTTTTTATAGGTCACAACTTTTTAATTTAAGCATTCCAACATAGACTTGGGAGATGGTGGAAGGAAGCCAACCTTCACAGCTAGAGTGTTCAAACAACATGCATAGATTGTCCTTCATATTTCAGAGCACCAATGGGTCAACATATTAACAAACATTCAAACATTATGCCTTTTTCTTTCCCAAAGATAGTAGCACAATACTAGGACAAATACTATAGGTAATCAGCAGCCTGTCAACAAATGGCAGCCATTAAACATTAATTCAATTACCTTAAGGTTCAACAGTCAGTCTCACATGAACTCTAGCTCATGTCCCTGGGCCTAAAGGCCCTTTTACATTTAGCGATGCACCAACGATCCTGACCACGATATGACCCGGTCAGGATCGCTGGTGCATCGCTAAATGATCGCTAGTGAGCTGCCACACAGGCAGATCTCAAAGCGATGCAGCAGCGATACAGCGGACGATACTTACCTTTCAGACGCGGCGATGAAGACGTCCTCCCGCCTGTGTCCACGCGTTGCTCGTCGGCGCCAGCAGGAAGCGCCCGACGAGAAATAGAGCCTGCCGATCTCGCGCGATCAGCGATGGACAGCGGGGGAGCCGGTCGGAGGTAAGTATCACACATAGCGATATCGCTAACGATATCGCTATAACATCACAAAATTGGTGACGTTATAGCGATATTGCTAGCGATATCGCTATGTGTAAATCCCCCTTAATGAAATAATACATATGGATAATTCAGATTAAATGCGATGTCACCACATCATCTTTCCACCATCTCATTCAACCCCCCCAACTGACCTATTCATCAAAATCAATGACTTGTGTCATGAACTCATTTTCTGCTCCACCAGTTGAGAGTTCCCCTTCCGTTCTCCCTCTGGTGGTGACAGGAGGTAGTGCTGTTGGTTTAAGTGGTAGTGATCTGCCACCTGATGAGGAAGATAACGATTGGATCTCTAGAGTATCAGACTGGATATAAGACAGCCGACGCCCTATTCGGGTGCTGGTGATTCAGTCTGCTTCTCAGGTCCTGGACTTCAGCTCTCTTCCAGTCTTCCCCTAGTTAAGTTTGTTTTTTTTGCTAATGTTCACACTTGCGCTTGTTGGTCAATTCAGTTTTTTGTAATCAGCTTGCCCCTGCTGGGGCTATGCTGAATTTGCACTCCTATTAATCAGTATTTGCTAATCTGCTGTTTGTTCCTTATTAGATTGGCCTCTTTTTTGCTCTGTCTCACAATATTTCTTAACTTGTTGTTTATTTTTTCCTCCTCGGTGACCCATTGGTGATTCTGTTATGAATGGGTCACCGATGAGGAAAAAATAAAGAACAAGATAAGTCTCAGAAAACCAGAGAAGTTGGTAACTATGCAGATTGCAGATCCCTCAACTTGACCGCACAACTAGCAGCAGTCGTGGAGCGTTCCTACGAAGGTCCTAGATGCCTCGTCACAACCGGAGAGCTACATAAGCCTAAAGCAGGAAAAGAGGAAAACTAACTTCCCAGAGCAGACCCCAAAGGAAAGACTGCCCCCCACATGTATTGACAGTGAAACAAGATGAAATTACAAACAAAGGCAGGAAAATAGGCTGAGCAAACGATGGGGCCCGGCTAACTAAAAAGGACAGGAAAGGAAAGACACGCTCTGCAATCTGCCAAAAAAACCTACAAAAGTATTGTCCAACACTTCTGATAGCAAAGTTAACCCTGAAGTCGCTAGACTTCTAAACCTATATCAGCACTCTGAAATATTCTGAGACAAAGCAAAAAAGAGGCCAATCTAATAAGGAACAAAAAGCAGATTGGCAAATACTGATTAATAGGAGTGGAAATTCAGCATAGCCCCAGCAGGGGCAAGCTGATTACACAAAAAACTGAACTGACCAACAAGCGCAAGTGTGAACATTAGCAAAAAAACAAACTTAACTTGAGAAGACGGGAAGAGAGCTGAAGTCCAGGACCTGAGAAGCAGACTGAATCACCAGCACCCGGATAGGGCGTCGGCTGTCTTATATCCAGTCTGATAATCCAGAGATCCAATCGTTATCTTCCTCATCAGGTGGCAGATCACTACCACTTAAACCAACAGCACTGCCTCCTGTCACCACCAGAGGGAGAACGGAAGGGGAACTCTCAACTGGTGGAGCAGAAAATGAGTTCATGACAGACTTGGCTATGATCTTTCCTTCAAATCTAAGATCCAAGCACTTTCCCCTTCCTGCGAACTTCAACTCAAAAATATCTCTTGAATCCACAGATTCCTCAGCCATGAATCTGCAAAAACACTAGTGCTCTGTGGCCTCCCTTCTTACACTATCGCACCCATCCAATCTATCCTGAACTCTGCTGCCTGACTAATCTACCTGTCACCCCACTATTTACAGCTTCTCTCCTCTGTCAATCCCTGCACTGGCTTCCCATTGCCCAGAGACTCCGGTTTTGAGTCATGGTTGACTGCCTCTGTGCCATTATAAAAGGTTATACTATGGGTCAATTGATCAGTCAACTACATGTGTTACTATTCTTACATTTTTCTATCAGATCAGCAGCAACAAAAGATGATCAAAAGGCAAGTTTTACCAAAATTATGGAAAATTGTATTATTAGGAAAACATGTTTTTTTTTTTTTAAATTATATACCACCAATAGAGGAACAAGGGGAAATAGATAAACACATATGTATAGTGCGATTACACGCACAAAAAAATGACGCACACATCCGGCACATAGAATATTATTCACAATGTGTGTCCACTGAATAAATAAATAACCACCACAAAATGGTCTCTCTGTTGTAGGATAAATAACCCGCACATAAGATATAATCATGTTGCCATATCATATAAATAATCCCGCCAAAATTAACCCATGAGTTTATGCATTATAGCAGCATATGTATATATAGAGACCATATTTAGATGACCCATTCATACGATTCATCCACCATTACATATGCCATAGTGACCGCTATGAAGCAAAGGACACTGCCCAATAGATAATAATAATCACTGGTGGGTGATACATTAACAGAGACCCCACATCTTGACTATCACCATATTTAAACCACCACTGAGTCTACCACAATGGCCACTATAATAGTAAGGGACAATGCCCAATATTATTATAATAATAGTTACCGGTGGGTGAGTGGCAGGAGGTGCCCCAGTGCCTGGATAGCTCGTCCACCCTGACGCGCGTTTCGGACCTGCCTTTTTCAAAGGGCCTGATACCATGTGTCCCAGTCATACTTGGTGGATTTACATTTTTCTATCAATAGTAGGCTTTGAAACTGATGTTTGTGCCACCCGAGTGTGGCTGAAAAAAAAAATTGGAGGTGTTGTGTGAGGTCTCCCAGCTAAGAAGGTTTACACCACTCCCTTAACAACCAGGTCCTTAATGAAACTTCAGTTCCAAGACGTAAAGGTTGGGCCAGGCCCTGATACCTCATGCATTGCCTATGGCTGATAACTGCTGTGTCATTTGCAAATTTCTACTGTGGGTCAATAGATGCCACTTCACATGGTCTCTAATTTGAGCTGTTTGGAAAGCTTTTTGTCACCCCTTAAGGTGTCTATGCATTTTTAGTTTTGCCTCCCTTTGAATGTAATGGGGTTTGGGTACACTGCGCACCACACGATTCGTGTGGTATTTCCTGATGAAGAAATCACTTAGACATTGAAACGCGTTGCATAAACCACCATTTTTTTATGTGAAATACGTCTGGACCCAAAATTATTCAGCAGCCTATATCCACATTAACCTATTCAGTTATCTAAAGCATGGTTACTTGCTGACCCGTGGATCTGCCGCAGCAGATAAACTTGCATGCTTTATTAAAAGCTCCATGTGGTGAGTAGAATCTGATCATATTAATTCACTTTGCGTTGGATAAGACCCTATGTGCGCTGATCTCTCCAGCAGCTTACTTCAAAATCACCCTAAACAGTTTGTTCTTGGCCGAAATAGAAATTTCTGTGCTTTCCCATTAATTCTGAGAAAAGGAGGTTTTGTATATCTAAAGATTCCCATCCGGCCACTGTCAACCAATGGTCAATCTTAACCCCTTTCTGATGTTGGGCATAATAGTACGCCCATGTCGGAATCCCTCTTTTTGATGTGGGTTCTGGTGCTGAGCCCACATCTTTCCAGGCACATGTCAGCTGTTTTGAACAGCTGACATGTGCCTGGAACTGCCATGGGTGGAATTGCGATCCACCCGCGGCAATTAACTCGTTAAATGCCACTGAAAAAAGCTGATAATGTCATTTAACATACGCTTCCAGCAATGGCGCCGGAAATCCGCCCATCGGTGACCCCCGTCACATGATCGCGGGTCACCGATGGGTTGACTTGACAACCAGGGTTCTCTTGCACACCTCTATGGTTGTCAATGCTGGCTTGCTATAAGCGCCGCTTGATGGTCGGCGCTCATAGCAAGTGAGTAATTCTGCTATATACAGGCGATCTGATCATCGCCTGTATGTAGCAGAGCCGATCAGGCTATGGGAACTTCTAGTCTCCCGTGGAGACTATTGAAGCATGCCAAAAGTAAAAAAAAAAAAAAAAAGTTTTTAAAAATATTAAAAAATAAAAAAATATAAAAGTTCAAATCATCCCCCTTTCAATCCATTCAAAATAAAGCAATATAAAAAAAGAAACATAAACATTTGGTATCGCCGCATTAAGAATCACCCTATCTATCAATAATAAAGGATTAACCTGATCGCTAAATAGCGTAGTGAGAAAGTCAAAACCCCAGAATTACGTTTTTTTGTCTCTGCAACATTACATTAAAATGCAATAGCGGGCGATCAAAAGACTGTATCTGCACAAAAATGGTATCATTAAAAACCTCAGCTCGGTGAGCAAAAAATATGCCCTCACTCAACCTGAGATCACGAAAAATGGAGATGCTACGGGTATCGGAAAATGGCTCAATTTTATATTTATTTTTTTAACAATGTTTGGATTTTTTTTTCACCACTTAGATAAAAAAAGAACCCACACATATTTGGTGTTTATGAACTCATAATGACCTGGAGAATCATAGTGACAGGTCAGTTTTAGCACCTGTGGAATTGCACTTTTTTTTGCAATTTCACCGTACTTGAATTTTTTTCCCATTTTCCAGTAATGGTATGGTAAAAAAGAATGGTGTCATTCAAAACTCCAACTCGACCCATAAAAAAAAAGCATTTGTACAGCTATGACAGCAGTAAAATAAATGTTATGGATTTTGGAAGAAAGAGAGATGAAAAAGTAGACATGAAAATTGCTTGCAGAGGAAAAGGAGTTAATACCCAACTACGTATATCTACGGACCCATACTGAATTTTCACATGCAAGAGGCATGAGTGGCATGTTCCTTTGTGCGCAGTATTAATTATTTCAAGGGGACAATACGGTTTTGTGTATACACACCATATGGTGGCAAATTAATTTCCTTTACTTTGTTCATGATACTATGAAATTAGCATTATTAACACTTGTGTTCTCAACACTAAACACAGCACAAATCAGCTTGGAAACCCCTAAGGATCAGACATTTTCTGTTCATGTGATTTTTAACAAATTGCATTTGGAAATGTTGGCTGGTAATATCAAAGGAAATCAATGGCACTGTCTATAAGCTTGGCTTGGGGTTTTACTACTTAAGGGATGTTGACAACAGAGCACAGTGTGAAGAAATCACAGGCAAATCTTGCTATGGTTTCTAAGATAGAAGAACAACATATTTTATATTTTAGGTAAATATCAGCCCACAGCAATAGAACAGATCAGAGCAGAGGAAACTATAAGGCTATGTGCACACGCTGCGGATTGGTCTGCGGATTTGTATCTGCGGAACAGCAGGTAAAACAGCAGGTAAAATGACCTGCGGATTGGCCTGCGGTTTTCCCCTGCGGTTTATCAGCTCTACAATGGAGGAGATGGTAAACCGCAGCAGAATCCGCAGAAAAGAAGTGACATGTCATTTCTTTCTGCAGATTCAAAACCGCAGCTTTTCCGCAGTTAAAAATCCTCAGCATGTGCACAGAAAATTGTAAATCACATAGATTTAAATGCTACTGTACACTGTCTGCAGAACTGTTGCAGATCCGCAGCAAAAACCGCAGCGTGTGCACATAGCCTTAGCCACGCAGACTTGTAAATACTGGGCGTCATGGAACACAGAGAAACTAATCCCCTCTCATATGATTGTGACGTACACTTAGTAAATGACAGTGGTTTGTCTTCTATGGATATAGGGATAGGATAGTGGTATAACTCCGCATATTTAGCTAGTAAATAACTTTTCCTTCTTGAATATGTTAAAAATGTTATAACGCAACGGGTGTGAATCTAGGTGAAGAATAATCTTGTGAACGTGGAAATAATAGGCATCTTTTCTGGGTCATCATTCTCCTCTTTTCTTGTGGGTACATTATTTCTTTCATCACTGACTGAATGCAAGCTTTAGGCTGTAAAATAACATCTTCAACCTTTTTTTTAAAAGGAATGTGTCTTTTTACTATAGTGACAATTAATTCCCACTGGAGTCGTGCGGACTGCTTTGCATCTTTTTGTTCACTCCCTTTTGGCTACAAGAAAATGCAAGTCTATAATTGAATAGCACATTTTTCCTTTGACAGATGAAGTCAGATTGTAGATGCAGAGTCAAAAAAAATCCTAATTTTACTTTGCCAGTTCACTAGTACTTGTAGGAAATTATCCATGCAGCCTGTGAAGAGTAGGACAAATGTAAGGTGATTCTATCACTCCCAGATATGTCTCGTAGAAGCATAACCTATAGGTTTCGCTGTTATAATGCTGGAAATATTAAATAATAACCTTCCATAAATCTTAACATTTTTATTTTTGTAACTATCCAATTTAATACATAAGCTGATACTTAAAGAAGCACTCTCATCAAAAGTTTTTAACCTCTTAATATATTGCAGTAAGTCATCATATTATATAGCTCTGTGTATATACAATTGCTAATTTTGCATTTATACCCAGTAAATGCTTCTCTTTGATCTGCTCTATGTACAAACATCTAAAATCTTTCTCCTCTTCAACCCGTGCCCCAGCTGTGACCGCTCCCTACCAGAGACTTTCACAGTGACTTTTAACTCATGCCGTAAAAAATGATCTCCTGTTTCTACATATAGCTTAGAAGAATTCAGCTAGTCAGTGTTTGATCATGTGATGTCATAGACCTAATTGAAAACAGCAAAAATTAACTGGGTAGAATGGCAAAATGAGCAATTGTACGTACACCGTGCAATATAATTTGATGACTGCAATATATTAGGAGGATAAAAACTTTGATGTTGGTGTTTCCTTAAAGGGAATCTGTCAGTAGAATCAATCCTCCTAAGCTGTCCATATGGGCAAACAGGTTGTAGGACCCTGAATATAATGTTGCGTTGATCTCTGAAAGCCATGTTTTTCTTAATATGTAAATGAGCTGTTAAGATCTATGGACCGGAATCTGCCTCCAGAGCTTATTTGAAATAAAAGGAGAAGTTTCATTTGTGAGACATGTAGACTCAGTCATTACATGACTCACACTTGTAGTGTCCACTTTCATTTAAAATAAGCTGTGGAGGCAGATTCTTAGGGAGATCTATGTGTAGCCTGTAGATCTTAACAGCTCATTTACATATTAATAAAAACATGGGTTTGAGATATCAGAGTAACTTTATATTCAGCTTACTACTACCTGTTTGCTCATATAGACGACTTAGGCCTGTTTCACACCTCCGCTGATGGCGGACAGCTGACATCCGCCAAAAATGAAAATAACGGATCCGCCTCTGGGAGGTGACATACGGATGTCAGCGGACGCTAATTAGGTCAGATCCGCCGACGATGAAAAGTACAGCAAATTTAAAGTGAGCGTGGCCTGGAAGAGAGAGATTTTTCGCTGCTCCCGGAATGGCATTTCATGGTTAAAATGCCTCCCGGAGTAACGCTTCTGGGCATGCGCACTTAAAAATAGCGGACCGTCAAGGCAAAAAAAAGTTGCATTGTCCATCTCATCCGCCCGGGAGCCGCTAAAATCTTGGCGGATCCGTCAAAAAACGGGTGGGACGGACAACCGTCAGTCAAAATTCGCCACTAATGTAAGTCTATGGGGAAAAAAACAGATCCGCCCCTTTTTTGGTGGATCCGTTTTTTTCTAAAATTGGCGGATTTTGACTGACAAAAACCGGAAGTGTGAAACAGGTCTTAGGAGGGTTGATTCTATTTACCAATTCCCTTTAAAGGGAACCTGTAAAAGTGTCACTTGCTCTGGCAGACCCTTCCCTATGTGCATGAGATAAACCGTCATTCACAGAAAAGGCGATTCTACATTTCCCTTACAGTACCCGTTGCGTGGTCAGAAGTGACTTCTTACTTGCCATCTTCATAAGACAAACACTTTAGTTAATTAAATAATTTTCCTACAATTATGTTTGCAGTCTACTAGCAATAAAAAATGGAAATGTAGACTATCCCCGTAAAGCATTTTCAGAGACGTTTTGTGTAACCTGAGTGTTTGTGCACTTATTGTATTTTCATGAATTAGTGATGTATTGTTTATGATGGTGTTTGTCAGATATTCCCATGTGATTATACTTTTAGCCATTATTACATTTCATACATTTTTAATTGCGGATATTATCTTCTGACTGAATTGTAGATATTTGCATGCAGTGGCGTGTGATTAGCACTTCCCAACCGTAAATAATAAAGCTTAAATTGACACTATTATTTTAGTTTCATCTATCTTGATAAAAATAAAAAATTAGATTTATGCAGTTTTGCCCTATTTAAAGGGAACCAATCACTTGAAGAAAAAAAATGCTGTTGATCTGCAGATGAATGGCATTCTAAACCTGCTCTGTGCCCGCACTTAGAGCCTTGCTATGGGGAGGAAATGTAGTTTATTCCTCTCGGCAGCGTTAGGGTTTCAGAAAGAGGCTGCTGTCACCGCGCCCCCCGCCACTGACTGACAGCCGGACCTAATGCTGAAGTGCTGCCAGCCATACCTGAGGGCACGGTTAAAACCGTCTCTCTCCGTGCACAGAGCGATGACTAAATCCGCACCAGCGCCACCCCTGTGACTGAAACCCGAACACTACCAGGGGAAGGAATAAAGTTAATTTCCTCGACAGAGGAGTTAGAAGTGCGGCGCCAAGCAGGTTCAGAACGCTATTACACTGCAGATTAACCCCATATCTGTAGTTTAATAGCATTTTTTGACATGAAATGTTCCCTTTTAACATGTAAATTAAACTCAATGTTTAAATATATAAAAAATAGATATTCTGGCTTTGTACACTATACCTTCACAAAAGTGTAGTAAAATGTAATGTACAAAATATTGTCAGTGAGTGGTACCACTGAAAATGACATCTTATTGCGCAAAAAATGTAGCTCCATTGACAGAAAATTGAAAACATAAAAAATGTCTTTTTTATTAAAACAGAATATTGAATAAAAGTAGTAAATCATTAGCAAAACAATATTGATTTTTTATAGTCATGATTGTGTTGACACACAGAATAAAGTTAAAACTTTATATGTGCAGCACGTGAAATTTCAAGCCTCAAGGAACAGAACTTCTGTCTTTATTTTTCTTCTATTTTGTTCTTTTTTGCCATAAAGAGTAATAAGTTAGTTAAGAAGTTATACTTACCTCAAAATGCTGCCACTAATACAATTCAACTCCTAATAAAACAATCCCTCATACAGCTGATGTTGCTGAAAAAAATAAAAATAGAACGTTTCCTGAAATGTGACTGTGAATAATAAAACTAAACATAAAAATTGTGTCCTAAGAACCCCAAGTGGGCAATCCTTTAAGAAGTTAACTTTTTTTGAATAGATAATCTAATGTAAACTATCACTGGTGGAATACACTTATTCCTAGATGTAACAAGTGAACTAAAGGCCCCGTCACAATTTTTGTGACAGAACAGCGATCTCACCAGCGAGATCGCTGTGTGTGACAGCGATCAGCGACCGGCCCCCCTGCCGGTATCGCTGATCGCTGCAGGAAAGACCAGGACTTTATTTTGGTCGCTGGTCTCCCGCTGGCCAGCACGCATCACTGCGTGTGACAGGTGGAAGACCAGCGATCTGCTGGTAACTAATGTACACATCGGGTATCCAAGGGACATGCGTCCCTCAGATACCTGATGTGTACGTTAGTTACCAGCACGCTGATGCAGGGAGCTGGTAACTAACGTACACATCGGGTATCTAGGGACGCACGTCCCTTGGATACCCGATGTGTACGCTAGTTACCAGCTTCCTGCATCAGCGCGCTGGTAACTAACGTGCACAGCGACGTCGGGCGCTGGGCATCGCTGTGCTGATCGCTGGTGACGCTGTCTGTTAGAAAAGGAAGAAAGGTCCAGCTCCAGAAATATAAAATCCAGGATAAAATAACGGCAACAAAGTTCACTGCATGGGGATATTCTTCAGGTCTCTGTACGCGTTTTGAGCACAAATGCTCTTAGACTCAGAGTAGCTACTCTGAGTCTAAGAGCATTTGTGCTCGAAACGCGTACAGAGACCTGGAGAATATCCCCATGCGGTGAACTTTGTTGCCGTTATTTGATCACAAGCAGCCATGAATGTATTTTAAACATGATACAATAAAAATCCTGGATTTTAAATTTCTGGAGCTGGACCTTTCTTCCTTTTCTTGGAGTCATTATACGTCCTGGCAGAGACGTGTCCGCGCTCAGAGCTTTTCAATAGTTCTTACGAACTTACAAGAGGTGAGCTGAAATTTATCTTTTTCAGAAGCTGTCTGTTTGACAGCTCACCAGCGATCACATAGCGATTCACCAGCGATCCTGACACACTGATATTGTTGTCAGGATCGCTGGTGAGTTGCTATGTGTGACTCCAGCTTAACAGAGATGGCATTACTCCAAACTGTTATTTCCCTTTTCCCATATCTTAAGGGGAACCTGTCAGCTGTTTTGGCTGATATAAGATGTGGTCACAGCCTTTCAGGGCTTATCTACAGCATTTTATACTGCTGTAGATAAGCCTCCGATCCAACCTGAAAGATATGAAAAATTAGTTTTATTATACCCATCTGGCGGGGGGGGGGCGGTTTGGGTCCAGCACCTCCCATCTCCTTGCGATGTCACCCTCCTGCTTGCTTCATGGCTTCTCGGGATTGCGCTCCTGTGCAGACCTGGCCCTGCGACACTCATCGGACCAGACCGCCTCCCCTGGTGAATATAATAAAACTTTTTTTCTTATCTTTCAGGTCAGATCGGGGGCTTATCTACAGCATTATAGAATGCTGTCGATAAGCCCTGAAAGGCAGTGGCCGTATCTTATATGGGACAGGTTTACTTTAATTATAGATGTGCTTCTCACAAAATTGGAACATCATCAAAAGCTTTATTTATTTCAGTTCTTCAATACAAAAAGTGAAATTCATATATAGTTATTACAAACAGAGTGATCTATTTCAAATATTTATTTCTGTTAATGTAGATAATTATGGCTTACAGCCAATGAAAACCCAAAAGTCATTATCTCAGTAAATTAGAATACTTTATAACACCAGCTTCCAGGCAAAACTGTTGGTTCATGTAGTACCTACAAGTAGTATTCAACCCCCTGCAGATTTAGCAGGTTTACACATTCGGAATTAACTTGGCATTGTGACATTTGGACTGTAGATCAGCCTGGAAGTGTGAAATGCACTGCAGCAAAAAAGAATGTTAATTCTTTGTTTAATTTTTTTTTTAAATTGTGAAAAGTTTATTCAGAGGGTCATTTATTATTCAACCCCTCAAACCACCAGAATTCTGTTTGGTTCCCCTAAAGTATTAAGAAGTATTTCAGGCACAAAGAACAATGAGCTTCACATGTTTGGATTAATTATCTCTTTTTCCAGCCTTTTCTGACTATTTAAGACCCTCCCCAAACTTGTGAACAGCACTCATACATGGTCAACATGGGAAAGACAAAGGAGCATTCCAAGGCCATCAGAGACAAGATCGTGGAGGGTCACAAGGCTGGCAAGGGGCACAAAACCCTTTCCAAGGAGTTGGGCCTACCTGTCTCCACTGTTGGGAGCATCATCCGGAAGTGGAAGGCTTATGGAACTACTGTTAGCCTTCCACGGCCTGGACCGCCTTTGAAAGTTTCCTCCCGTGCCGAGGCCAGGCTTGTCCGAAGAGTCAAGGCTAACCCAAGGACAACAAGGAAGGAGCTCCGGGAAGATCTCATGGCAGTGGGCACATTGGTTTCAGTCAATACCATAAGTAACGTACTCCACCGCAATGGTCTCCGTTCCAGACGAGCCCGTAAGGTACCTTTACTTTCAAAGCGTCATGTCAAGGCTCGTCTACAGTTTGCTCATGATCACTTGAAGGACTCTGAGACAGACTGGTTCAAGGTTCTCTGGTCTGATGAGACCAAGATCGAGATCTTTGGTGCCAACCACACACGTGACGTTTGGAGACTGGATGGCACTGCATACGACCCCAAGAATACCATCATTACAGTCAAGCATGGTGGTGGCAGCATCATGCTGTGGGGCTGTTTCTCAGCCAAGGGGCCTGGCCATCTGCTCCGCATCCATGGGAAGATGGATAGCACGGCCTACCTGGAGATTTTGGCCAAGAACCTCCGCTCCTCCATCAAGGATCTTAAGATGGGTCGTCATTTCATCTTCCAACAAGACAACGACCCAAAGCACACAGCCAAGAAAACCAAGGCCTGGTTCAAGAGGCAAAAACTCAAGGTGTTGGAGTGGCCTAGTCAGTCTCCTGACCTTAACCCAATTGAAAACTTGTGGAAGGAGCTCAAGATTAAAGTCCACATGAGACACCCAAAGAACCTAGATAACTTGGAGAAGATCTGCATGGAGGAGTGGGCCAAGATAACTCCAGAGACCTGTGCCGGCCTGATCAGGTCTTATAAAAGACGATTATTAGCTGTAATTGCAAACAAGGGTTATTCCACAAAATATTAAACCTAGGGGTTGAATAATAATTGACCCACACTTTTATATTTAAAATTTATTAAAATTTAACTGAGCAACATAACTTTTTGGTTTGTCAGATTTATGCATCTGTTAATAAATCCTGCTCTTGTGTGAACTTTGAAGGCTCTAACTTATTTGCATCTTATCAAACCTGCTAAATCTGCAGGGGGTTGAATACTACTTGTAGGCACTGTATATATATATTGCACTGCATTATGTATGACCAGTAGGATGGAATGACTCTGGAGGAGATCCACCGTGAGTCAGTTACGCAAGCCATTATGAGGCTTAAGGGGGTTATCCGTCCCTAGGGTACAAGTCTGCAGTCTTGTGAATCCTCACGTCAGGAGCGGGTAATCATGTGACCGCAAGTAAATGATTTGCATACATCCAGCCACATTCCGACTAATGTATCTAGCCTTGTTTAATAAACTTGCATTGAGCGAAGCCGTGTCCGCCTAGTTTGCACATGACCTCATGTATGCAAATCAAATACCTGCAGTCACATTCTCACTGTCCTCATAATGTGCAAGATGTGAGGATTTACTTGTATGCAGTCACATAAAGTGATTGTCCAGCCTTATGGTGCAAGTCTGCCATCACATAAAGGGGTTGTCTGGCCTTCAGATACAAGTCTGTAGTCACATCAAGGGGCTGTCTGGCCTTCAGATACAAGTCTGCAGTTACATCAAGGGGCTGTGTGGCCTTGGGGTACAAGTCTGCAGTTACATCAAGGGGCTGTCTGGCCTTGGGGTACAAGTCTGTAGTCACATCAAGGGGCTGTCTGGCCTTGGGGTACAATTCTGCAGTCACCCTGTCTCTCTCATATTGCTTTAGCTAACTCAGGCTTTCATACACCATTCTCATTTTGACATATTCTTTTCAATTTAATTTTGATATTTTTACTGTTGGCTGAGGATACTGGAAAATAAGCAAGAGATTTAAAATCTACAACGGGGAGTATTTCCTGGCTTTGTATTTATAGACATGTAAAAGCTTTGGCACAATTATACATCTCCTATGTTTCATCAATTGCTTGCGGAGTATGAACAAATTACTAAAGGACTCTCTTTTTTGGGGGGCTAAAGGGGGGAGATTTTCTCATTGTCGCTATCTGTATGAAATTCATCAGAGTTTTTCAATATAACCCAGATTCCTCACAGGCACTTAGTTTTACTTATTTCCTGTCAGAACAGCCATTAAATAGAATATTCTCCTTTCTTAGTGTAAAAGCAAGGCAGTAAACCTATAGTGTTAGAATAAAAGTCAAAAGTCTCTTGCGGAATATAATACTGAGTAGTTCTTCCATTTCACATTGCTAAAAATAGTCGAGAAGCCTAACTTCATGGAGAAGGAGACCATTCCAAAACCTTCTACTGAAACTGGACAGAAGGTCGCCAAAGTGTATATGCAGTCAGAAGTATGTCAGATGTTGCAGGACAATGAAGAAAAGGCTATTAGTATTTTTTTTAAATAATTCTAAAATTTTACAACTTTGTTTCCTAACTTAATAGAAGTTTTTTAGCTTTATTCATTTTTATGGCTCGGTCCGCATCACATTATAGGAGTCCACTGGGAAGCATGTATGGGTTAAAAAAAACTATAGACATTTAAAGGATGACTGTTCTTTGAAAAAACATATCAACTGTGTTTTTATAATTTTAATTTGTCAGCATAATTAGTTAATAAGATATATAGAACCCAAAATGACACTTATTTTGGCAAAAAAGGAAAAAAGATATGCCTCCTAAAATTGGTGAAAATACATAGAGTGGACCATAAGGTCAAATTAGGCATGATCCTTAGGCCACTTGCTGACGTTGAGTATTGGAGTTTTTTTATTTGTAAGACAACTAGGTTTCGGTGAAAAATGCAGAAGTGGTGACGTGTTTTTATTTTTTTTTGTGATTGTTCTACCTGCCTGTTGGGAAGAAGGAAGGGTGTTTCCAGCACGTACATCCAGTTTAAATAAAATCTCCTTTTGTTAGAACAGTTTAAAAACCAATGATAAAAATGAGACACTCTAAGCATGATACGTTTCTTGCGCACCTCGGCGCCCTTAGTCATAGGATAATAGTACAAGACAAATAGGTGAGTGTATATATGTGTATGTGTGCAGATATATATATATATATATATATATATATATATATATATATAGGCTTCATTAGATATTCAGACACACACCCCTTGGGTGGGTATGTAGGTGACTGGACCCACCCATCTTTCCAAGTCACCTGGAAGCCTCCCAATGTATAGCAAAACCCTCAGCAGCAGATCTGCTGAGCAAAACATGCCCAGGCTTTCTTCACAGAGCCACCCACCTCTGCGATAAATCACGCCCATCAATCACATAGAATCATAGAATCGTAGAGTTGGAAGGGACCTCCTGGGCCATCTGGTCCAACCCCCTGCTCAAAGCAGGATTCGCTAAATCATCCCATGATCAGTCGCCATGCCACAAAATACATCTATCTATCTATCTATCTATATACATATATATACAGTACAGACCAAAAGTTTGGACACACCTCATTCAAAGAGTTTTCTTTATTTTCATGACTATGGAAATTGTAGATTCACTCTGAAGGCATCAAAACTATGAATTTACACATGTGAAATTATATAATTAACAAAAAAGTGTGAAACAACTGAAAATATGTCTTATATTCTAGGTTCTTCAAAGTAGCCAACTTTTGCTTTGATTACTGCTTTGCACACTCTTGGCATTCTCTTGATGAGCTTCAAGAGGTAGTCACCAGAAATGGGCTTCCAACAGTCTTGAAGGAGTTCCCAGAGATGCTTAGCATTTGTTGGCCCTTTTGCCTTCATTCTGCGGTCCAGCTCACCCCAAACCATCTCGATTGAGTTCAGGTCTAGTGTCTGTGGAGGCCAGGTCATCTGGCGTAGCACCCCATCACTCTCCTTCTTGGTCAAATGACCCTTAAACAGCCTGGAGGTGTGTTTGAGGTCATTGTCCTGTTGAAAAGTAAATGGTGGTCCAACTAAGCGCAAACCGGATGGAATAGCATGCCGCTGCAGGATGCTGTTGTAGCCCTGCTGGTTCAGTATGCCTTCAATTTTGAGTAAATCCCCAACAGTGTCACCAGCAAAGCACCCCCACACCATCACACCTCCTCCTCCATGCTTCACGGTGGGAATCAGGCATGTAGAGTCCATCCGTTCACCTTTTCTGCGTCACACAAAGACACGGTGGTTGGAACCAAAGATCTCAAATTTGGACTCATCAGACCAAAGCACAGATTTCCACTGGTCTAATGTCCATTCCTTGTGTTCTTTAGCCCAAACAAGTCTCTTCTGCTTGTTGCCTGTCCTTAGCAGTGGTTTCCTAGCAGCTATTTTACCATGAAGGCCTGCTGCACAAAGTCTCCTCTTAACAGTTGTTGTAGAGATGTGTTTGCTGCTAGAACTCTGTGTGGCATTGACCTGGTCTCTAATCTGAGCTGCTGTTAACCTGTGATTTCTGAGGCTGGTGACTCGGATGAACTTATCCTCCGCAGCAGAGGTGACTCTTGGTATTCCTTTCCTGGGACGGTCCTCATGTGAGCCAGTTTCTTTGTAGCGCTTGATGGTTTTTGCCACTGCACTTGGGGACAATTTCAAAGTTTTCCAATTTTTCAGACTGACTGACTGACCTTCATTTCTTAAAGTAATGATGACCACTCGTTTTTCTTTACTTAGCTGCTTTTTTCTTGCCATAATGCAAATTCTAACAGTCTATTCAATAGGACTATCAGCTGTGTATCCACTAGACTTCTGCACAACACAACTGATGGTCCCAACCCCATTTATAAGGCATGAAATCTCACTTATTAAACCTGACAGGGCACACCTGTGAAGTGAAAACCATTTCCGGTGACTACCTCTTGAGGCTCATCAAGAGAATGCCAAGAGTGTGCAAAGCAGTAATCAAAGCAAAAGGTGGCTACTTTGAAGAACCTAGAATATAAGACATATTTTAAGTTGTTTCACACTTTTTTGTTAATTATATAATTCCACATGTGTTAATTCATAGTTTTGATGCCTTCAGAGTGAATCTACAATTTTCATAGTCATGAAAATAAAGAAAACTCTTTGAATGAGAAGGTGTGTCCAAACTTTTGGTCTGTACTGTATGTCCCATACCAATTGAGGTATGGGAGAAATGGATTGTCCTCTGAAAATATGTAAATTTCTTCCCACGATGCCATAAATAAATTGGCTAAAGATGGGGAGAATTTAGAACTCATGGGGTCGCCTTGAGTCTGAAAAAAGTATTCATTTTGGAACGTGAAGAAGTTATGTTTTAGTAGGTAGTGTAAATATGCAAGAATGAATTGTTTTAATGACTCTGACTGCAATACTTGTTTAGATGATGTTCAATAGCTGTCATGGCAAACGAATGGGGGATGCACAAGTATAGATTTGTGACATCACAGGTCACAAAGAAATAATTGGCACCATTAGATCACGTCAAAAACTTTCAAAATTGTTGAGGTGTCTTTGAGACAAACAGGAATTCTCGGAATAAGGCTGGTTTCACATTCGCGTTAAAACAACGCTGCGCCCTGCGTCGTTAAGCCCCGCCCCGATCCTGCTCCCTGCCCGCCCCATCCGGGATCACCGCCTACTTTCGCATTTGCACGCATGTGATCGGCGCACCCTATCTTTAGCATAGGGTGCGCAGATCATGAGCTGCCAGTGTGAAAGTAGCGTGCGAGGTTGAAGATATTCATCAATTACATAACTGAGATTTTGATTAAGTGAACCTATTCCAGTCATACGGGTGGGGGGGGGAATATCTCCTTGCGTTTTTGTGAGGCCATGGAAAATGGAGGTGATTGGATGTTCAAGCAACAACCATTTGTAAATTGTACTGTTAATAGCCCCCAATCTCTGTCCTTCATTAAGGATTACAGTCATGTCGTATACTTTGACACTACAAGGTAGTATTCAAAATTACCACACAACCCCCTTTGTCCGACTGGCGGACTGTCAAATTGTGATTGAATTGTAAGTCTTTGGTGGCCTGGAAAGGATCTCTACTTAAGTTACTCCAATGGTTGGTAATCTGAGTCTCAGCATGCAGTTTTTTTTTCAAATCTTGTTTGACTGAAGTCATGTGTACTGCGCATGTCATGAAGGAGTTATAGTTTTCAAATTTGTCCACAGGTTTATACTATTTAATCTGAGAGCAGCATGGTGCAGAGACTGAATCCAGGAAAGTGTCGCTTGCTCTGCAGCTTGCAGTAGTTTCAATACAATCAGTTTTTTAGCAGCAGGAGGTTATAACTGCAGGACTAGGTGTCATGTGCCAGCCAGTCTAGCCGAGGTGCCAATTTGTTGCCATGTCAGCTGGGGGTCTGCTTTCCAGACTTGCCATGACTGTGCTCCACTGTAGCTCAGTCAGCCAGCTATGCTTCATTGGAGGCAATAATATTTACAGTTGTATTGTTGTATATAGTATAGGCAATCAGACAATCACAAGTTGAAATCCCCTGAAGGGACTATAAAAATAAAGTAATAAAAATGTATGTATCCCAACATGGTATCAATAAAAACATCAACTGTCTATGCAATAAACAAGCCCTCACACAGCCCAGTCAGCAGAAAAAAAATGACTACCCTAAAAAAAATTTTCAACACTAAAATTCTAAAACAAAAACTGGATATGTCTGGTATCGCTGTAATCATATTGATGTGATGTGTCATGAATACATAACTCAAAATTCGATGTCGGAATTGAATTCTTTTTCACAATTTTTTTTTCACTGTTTTCTCATACATTATATAGTAAAGTGGATTTTATCATTCAAAACTACAACTCGTCCCGCAAAAATCAAGCGCTCATATGGCTATATCCGATATATTCCAAAACAGGCAATGGAGAAGATGGAGAAATTACTTTCTCTGTTTCCTCCGCAGCTGAGCTGCGATTCTCTCGTGCCATAGAATCAGAGCACTGACACTCGGATCATTCTCGCAGCAGAGCTGGAGGTGAGTATCATTAG
The DNA here is from genome assembly GCF_039654945.1 of Dendrobates tinctorius. Taxonomy (NCBI): domain Eukaryota; kingdom Metazoa; phylum Chordata; class Amphibia; order Anura; family Dendrobatidae; genus Dendrobates; species Dendrobates tinctorius. Next base: position 11,619,207 of record NW_027361838.1, on the reverse strand, counting down.
CATCCAATGCTAAACGTTAGTGTGACTCTGGCCTAAAGCTAAGACTTGGTACAAGACTAAAGGGTACTTCACACATAGCGATATCGTTAGCGAGATCGCTGAAACATCACAGGTTTTGTGACGCAACAGCGACCTCTCCAGCGATCTCGCTACGTGTGACACATAGCGGCCACCGGCCCCCCGCTGCGATATCGCTGATCGTGCTCGAATGTCCTAGGCCATTTTTTTATAGTGTCCCGCTGGCCAGCATGCATCGCTGTGCTTGACGCGATAGCGACGAGCGACCTTGTTGGCGACTCAGGGATGCAGGTGTGATTTTGCTTTGACTTTTCAACACCCCCTCAGCTCTGATTGGTGGTCTCAAATTAGGATCTTTGTAGCGTTTCCTTTTATAGGTCCGCTATCAATTATATGCAATCATAACATTTAACATGTACAGTTATAATAATCGCGTGTCCCCGTGTTAGTGACTGTAGATCCACGAATAAATAGCGCACTAGTGACCCAGACAGGGAGGCTGAAGCAAACCGCGTAGTGATAGTGCAGTAGTGGCCTCCAATCGGAGCAGAGGGGCGTGGAAAAGGCAACGCTAAAGCACGCCTATCGAGGTCTGAGTCGTCAGAATAGCTGCTGTGTGACAAGGTCCCAACGACCGCCGAGGTCGTTATATGGATCGCCGTATCGTTGCTGCGTCGTTGAGTAGATCTGCCTGTTTGACAGCTTACTAGCGACCATGTAGCGACGTACCAGCGATCCTTGCCAGGTCGTATCCTTTTTGGGATCGCTGGAGCGTCGCTATGTGTAACGGGACCCTTAGCATGTTGTGCCAAGTTTGTTTGTTTTTTTTTCTAGTACACTCTATCATCTTTTAAACGAACCAACAAAAGCTGAATTTTAATAATTGGTCCTTGAAGTTGTCCAAGAAGTATCATTTCGCCTTGCGGAGAATGACATGCTAGGCATGTCGAGATGAGGAGACTTAAAGCCGCAATGCTCCTCTGGGAAATATGCTAATTATGCAAATTGTCTCTTCAGAGAGGACGAGGACTAGAACTCTAGTGCCACCTATTGGAAGTAGCAGTCCTAAAAGTCAATGTCGACCAAGGCTCGTTAAAGGGTCGACATTGACTTTTAGGATTGCTACTTCCAATATGTGGCATCCTTGAAGTTGGAAATCTCATACTTCTATTGTGGTGTGTGTAGGTTGTAAAGTTCAGTTCTAAAAGCTTAAAAAAAAAAGTTAGGAAAGCAAAGTTTTAAAATTGAGGAGCATTATGCATCAGTTTTGTGAGTAGAATGAAATGTTCGGTTTTGTCTGCCTATACATCATTATTCTATAGTGTGCACAGTGCACAGTTGGGTCATGGTTCGGGATGCGCGGTGCACGTCCTTTGTTATTCACATTTGTGTTTTCATTTTGTTGTGCAGTTTAAAGTGCACTTGTATGAAAGAAGGCCATGATGTTATGGCTGACGTTTGCATGCGCATAACACTTGGGCAGATGCTGTGTGCATTGTAGTTTGGAAACTTTGTAACCATGGCAACAAACCCTTTCAAACAACATTGTACAGAGGACTCTGCTTAGAAAATCCTCCTCTGATTTGCAAAGTGCAGCCTTGTATATATGCTAACCTCATATTGACAAAGGGCAGGATGATATTCATAGCTGTAAAGAATTTATTAAAATCAAAATCTCCTCTTGCATTTACAAGGACAAAAATGATGGTATTCGCACTACTGTTTGTGTTACTTATATAATGTTTGAAATAATAAAAATTAGAAATTATTGGTTTGAACTGCTTGACATCTGAACACTGGATACATTACTTATAGGATTTTCTGCAGTCTTAAAGATGGAAATGTCCTGTGCTTTAAATAATGTTTCAATCAACTGAAAAATTGAATACTTGAAGTTCACCTCTATACCTGTTTGATGCGTTGTAATGTTATCCTTCTGCACATAGGGTTTTAGTCCTGCTTTTATTTTGTAAACAAAGCAATGTTTTTGTAGATTTGCAGATTAGGCCTCATTCAGGTGCCATGCTGAAAGCACTTACAGTACAGACCAAAAGTTTGGACACACCTTCTCATTCAAAGAGTTTTCTTTATTTTCATGACTATGAAAATTGTAGATTCACTCTGAAGGCATCAAAACTATGAATTACCACATGTGGAATTATATAATTAACAAAACAGTGTGAAACAACTGAAAATATGTCTTATATTCTAGGTTCTTCAAAGTAGCCACCTTTTGCTTTGATTACTGCTTTGCACACTTTTGGCATTCTCTTCATGAGCTTCAGACTACCTCTAGTCTAGCACATCTGGGATGTTATTGGTTGTTAATTACAATGGGAGCTGCCAGCAGCAAGTGTTGATGATTTGTATGACCGAGTGCATTTATCATGGCAGAACATTCCTCAGACAACCACTAATGACCTCTTTGATACCAGCCAAGATGTAAGTGCGGGGATTTCTTCAAGTGGTGTTCATGCACAATACTGAATAAATCAAGATGTTTTGAAAATTTTGTTTCCATTGTTTCATCATTTGCATATCATTACCTACCATGCCTATTCATTTCCATTATTTCAGGACACTTCCTTCTTGGTGTTACAATTGCAGTGTTGAGGAGTGTGTGTATTTACGTATGTGTCTATTATCCACGGTATGGCTGAGAAGCTGTTAAAAATGCTGTGGACAATGATTGCAGTCAGTTTTTATGTTCCCACTTGAAGCAATGATGTTTTAATAAGATTAAGTAAAAAGTGTCTTGGCTATAACACATTACGCTCTGTCGGTATGGCTCATTGACCACAAGCAGCAATTCACCTGTAGTTAAGAATCACTTATCTGATCTCTCTCCATTACAAAGGTCAACTGGCAGATGAAATTGTGACATGACTGCCCTGACAAAGGAAGGCTCCGTGATCCTGCACTTACACAGATTAGATGAAATGATTTCGGGACAATCCTGTGTTGAAGCCCCCAGACATTCAGGGTAGAAAGCCCTTAAATTGCAATGAGCACGTACGGCAGGCCAGTGTATTGTAAGATCCCCAGCTGGTGCTAAGGTGTTTTTGACTTTTAACCTGATCGCCGCGTACTAATTGTTCTGTCCTTTTCAGAGGTGTTTTGTTCCCATCATTCAGGAAGCATTTAAGGCTTTGTCACCTCCTGCTCTGTAGTACTATGATGACTCTATTGAAGAATTGAAAAGTCACCTGTGTAGGCGGTAAAATCCTCATTCCCTGTCTCTAAATGAAAACCGATAAATCAGACCTATTGAAGCCTCTGACTGTATTGTTCCCGATCTCAAGGGCGCTTATTTCGAATGATTTCCTGCCTATAAATAGCATAGGCTGTTGATGAAATCCTTGAAATTAATTTGCTGTCTTCTTTTTAATGAAATACTCCACTTTTTCATCTCCCAGTAGCTGAAAGAAGATTGATTTTTTTTTTCTTTGTCATCACTGTCTTCTTTGTGTTTCTCCTGTTTCTTCTAGAGATTTTGAAAGAATTTGTCAAGCCCGATGTGGACCGCTTAGAGCTGTTTGCCCGTAACCTGCAGCCGGGATGGACGAGCTGGGGCAATGAGGTTCTCAAATTCCAGCACATGGATTATTTCATTCCCCCTGAGACTCCAAACTGACCCAGGTCTATTAGCTTTACATGAGTTTTTTTCTACATTAGAATGGTTTTTATTACCAACGGCACACTTAGGGATCCGTGTAAATAGAATTGGACATGTTGCAATAAGAGATCCGCGGCGTGGGTGACTCTCCGTGTGCAGCCTGAATGCCATTGTCTTAAGATGAACAGATTGTTCTTTGGTTTAGTTTTCAAACGGCTTTCCTGTGAAATGAAAAAGAAAATTGCGTCCCAACCCTTTATTTACCGCAGCGCAGCCTCGTTTCCTGGCAGCATAAAGGTTAATTGACCAGCCTAGAGGGGAGTATAGATAAAAATCTTCAATAAAAAAAAATAGAATGGGAATATAGTGTCTGATATGTGCCAGTAACACAAATCCACATAGCCTTCACAATAATATTGCAAATAGTATGTTTCCCGGGTGTATTTAATGACAATTTTATCAAATCCCAGTCCACTTTTCAGGTTGAAAGAACAACACGTTATGTGCGAAGAGATCTGAGAAAAACAATGATCTTGTCGGCAGTCCATATTTATATGCCTCTGTTAGTGAATATTGGCTCCTGTGTGATATTAGGACGATTTTCTGCATTTAATTGCTTGTATACCTTGTGAATTTGCTGGAGTAAATGTCAAAGCAGGCAATAGTTCCTCTACATAATAAGTCTGTTTTTCTTAAATAACTGCATTTCTCATAGGAAAACGCAGAATTGTGGTGTTCCTCCTTACTACTTAATAAACAAGTAGTGGGGGTAGCATATTTGTACCTACTGTAGTTAGTGGCGCCCCTGCCACTGTCCATTCAGTGATGTTGTTGTCAGTTTGACAAGTTGAACTGTTATTTTATTCATGTATTTCCAGGAAGAAAAACTGCAAAACACTAAATTTTAGGAAAATCATTTATTCTTTGGATACATGTACTTAGACGTGTAAGGGTACATGGCACACATATTTAATTTTACAAGTCCCACAATCCAAAATAAATGTGTTTTATTTAAAGAAAATTGCTCAGGCTGCATGTGGAGCGATGCAATAAAGCCGATTTATCATTAGTTCCAAGAATGGATTTAGATAAAATCTATATTGAGAAACCCTTCAGAAAGCTTATGTTTGGGAAAGATTGTTCGTATTTTGTCCTGATATACGGATCCTAACTATCTCATCCTTAGGGTCCTCTTACACTAAACGATACACCAGCGATCCCGACAACGATACGACCTTGTCAGGATCGCTGGTACCTCGCTACTTGATCGCTGGTGAGCTGCCAAACAGGCAGATTTCACCAGCGATCATGACCAGCAAGGACGCTGGTATCCAAGGTAAATATCGGGTAACTAAGCACGTTCGTCACTTAGTTACCCGCTGGGTACCTTGGATACCAGCTCCCAGCGCGAGCCTGCGGGTATCCAAGCTACACAGCGGGTAACTAAGTGACGCTCGCGCTTAGTTACCCGATATTTACCTTGGATACCAGCTCCCAGCGTCTGCTTACAGCATTGGGAAATCGCTGATCGTTACTCTCCCGCTGCCACACACAGCGATGCGTGCTGGCCAGCGGGAGACCAACAATCAAAAAATGGCCCAGGACTTTAGAGCACGATCAGTGATATCCGGCGGGGGGAGCCGGTCGCTGATGCGTGTCACACACAGCGAGATCACTGGCGAGATCGCTGTTGCATTATAAAGTCAGCGATCTCGCTGTGTGTGACAGGGCCTTTAAAGGGGGGACCGGAAAATAAAATGTATTTCAATCCTAAATTTCTATTTAGTGTTATAATCTAAACTTTATTCTATATATGATTAAAATGTCCCTTTCTCTGCCATACTTATCTAACTGCTTTATTATATATTTATTTTACTACTTTGTGTGATGAATCTTCATTTGAGACTCTCAGTGCATGCTGGGATAGTCAAATGAGTAGTCATCAGAGGGCAGAGACAGTGGTTAATGCTGAAGCCTCTGCCCCCATCCTGAAATGAAGCATCATCAGTGGCATCCATTTCAGGGGCTGGGCTAGTCTCCTGAGCATACATCAGTTGTCAATTCTGACGTATGATCAGTAGATTCTTATCACTGTGGACAGTGACAGTGCGCTTCCTCGCCGTCTCTGATGAGAAGTGGTGAACCGACAAAGCACACGGACTATGCCTTGTATGGAGAAAACAAGCAGAGACCCGTGCTGCCCCCCCGCAAATGACTAGAGCAGGCACGAGCCCAGCCCCTGAAACAAACATAACTGATGACATTTTGTTTCAGGGTGGGGCAGAGGCTGTGGCAGTGACTACAACCTCTGGCCCCGATGATGGACTTGTTTGTTTATCCCAGCATGTTCTCGGATTCTCAAATAAAGTGTCATCACACAGGAAGTAGTAAAGAAAAAAAAGCAGTTAGCAAAGTGATGAAATGATAGTTTTTAACCCCTTCACAATGTGCCGTACTAGTACTGCCCATGTTGTGTCTCCCCGTTTGATGTGGGGTCCACTGCTGAGTCCACATCTTTCCCGTGAGCCCACATCTTTTGCGGCATGGGCCCAGAACAGCCGCGATGGAATCGCGATCCACCCACGGCTGTTAACCCGTTAAATGCCGCTGTCAAACTCTGATAGCGGCATTTAGCATGCGATTCCGGCAATTGCGCCGGAAATCTGCCCATCGGTGACCCCCGTCACGTGATTGCGGGTCACCGATGGGTCGGCATGACAGCCAGAAGTCTCCTACAGACCTCTATGTTTGTCACTGCTGGATTGCTATGAGCGCCGCCCGGTGGTCGGCGCTCATAGCAAGTGAGTAATTCTGCTACATACAGGTGATCTGATAATCACCTGTATGTAGCAGAGCTGTTTGGGTTATGGCAGCTTCTAGTCTCCCATGAATTCTATTGAAGCATTCAAAAGTAAAAATAAAAAAGTTTTTAAAAATATTAAAAGAATAAAAAAATATTAATTCACCGCCATTCACCGAATTCAAAATAAAACAATAAAAAAATAAAACACACACATATTTGGTATCGCCGTGTTCAGAATCGCCTGTTCTATCAATATAAAAAAACTAACCTGACTGCTAAACGGCGCAATGGAAGAAAAAGTAAAAACGCCAGAGTTCCTTTTTTTGATTGCCGTGACATTGCATTAAAATGCAATAACGGGTGATTTTTTTTCACCACTTAAAAAAGAACCTAGACATGTTTGGTGTCTATGATCTCGTAATGACCCGGAGAATCAGTTTTAGCATTTGGTGAACATGGTAAAAAAAAATCCAAAAAATCATTGTGGAATTGCACTTTTTTGCAATTTCACCGCACTTAGAATTTTTTTCCTGTTTTTGAGTACAAGATATGGTAAAACCAATGGTATCGTTCAAAAGTACAACTTGTCCCGCAAAAAACAAACCCTCACGAGCCTTATTGATTGAAAAACAAAAAAGTTATGGCTCTGGGAAAAAGGGGAACAAAAAACAGTAACACAGAAAACAGTAACTCAAAAACGAAAAAGGGCTCTGTTTTGAAGGGGTTAATTAAAGCATATTAGAAAAAAACATTACATTATGACGTTAAATTCAGATTTAGGATAAAACTAAATTTTAGCTTTGACCACCCCTTTAAGTGTTCTGTTTTCGTCACATTCACTTATGAGCAGTAAACAGATGTCTGCCAGTTAGAGCTAGGACACCATGTTCTGTTTTGATGTTCATTTTTTTACTATAATATTTTGGTGTATCAAGAGCTCTCAAAATGTAAATAGAAATAATGTACAAATTCATCATGTATTTGTGAGCGGAGAATTTACTGAATTTCTTTTGGTGGTGGGGAGCCATTTTGCTTTTTCAGAGTCTTTTGTACTACCAGTAATGTGGACGGTTCCCCATATTACCGTTAAGAGATGACAGACCTGAGCGGGGTTTGCTTTTTTTTGTGGATTGAGTTGAAGCTTTTATTGGGAACATTTTACATAACATTGGGAGTCACATTTATCCGGCGCTCTACGCTGAGCACTTACTTTGGGGTTTCCATCTAAATCTCTGAGTGACGTGATTCAGATGAAACCCCCCAGGGATCCATTCACTATATTGAGGCAGCAGAGTTACTGTGGACTCTGTTCACCGGAGTCCTTCTTTTCAGAAGTGCACCATACTGTGGCTGACGGCACTTTTATGCAATCTTTAAAAGCCTGACACCGCCGGATCACAGGTCAGATGGCATTGACAGTGCCTCAATTTGCTTCATTATAGGAAATCTTCCGCCAGAGGTTCCGTCTGAATCACGGATTTCAGAGATTTACACGGAAATCCCAGTGCAAGCGCTCAGCGCAGAGTGCAGGATAAATATGCACTGAGCTTTACTGTGATCTTTGGGAAGCAGAATGAAAAAATCAACAGCAGGTGCGATTACAATGATACCAGATTTGTATTGGATTTTTATGTTTGGCTGCTGTCACACACTAAAAGGTTCTTTCTGTTGCAAAAAATAGTTTTTGCATCACCATATTTTGAGAGCTAAAATTTTTTTCCATATTCTAACACATAGTCATGTCATGGCTTGTTTTTTGTCGGACGAGTTGACAATTTTATTGCTATCATTTTCAGACATATGACATTTTTTAATCACTTTCTATTCCAATTTTTGCGATGCAGAATGAACAGAAGCTAGCAATTCAGTATTTTTTTTGTGTGGGAGGGGTTTATGTTTCGCATGTGGTAAAATTGATGAGGCAGTTTTATTCTTCGTGTCAGTACGATTACAACGATACCACATTTATATTTTTGTATGTGTTGGCGCTTTTACACTATAAAAACTATTTAATAGAAGATATAATTATTTTTGCATCACTTTATTCTGAGAGCTATAACTTTTATTTTTGATGGAGCTATATGTTGGCTTGTTTTTTGTGGGACAAGATGATGTTTTCAGCTGTACCATGTTTATTTATATTGTCTTTTTGTTCGTGTTTTTTTCCACTTTTTGTTCAATGGTATGATAAAGCATTGTTTTTTAAATTTTTTTGATGGTGTTCACTAAAGGAGTTAACTAGTGGAGTTTGATCGCAGCATTTAGGGGGTTAAAGTGCTGGGAGCGGTGTGGGACCGCTCCTGGCACTTAGGCTGGTTTCACATTTGCGTTTTTTAGCGCTGGAAAAAAACGCATACCTGCGCATGCGTTTTTTCCCTATATTTAACATGGGTGCGCATACCTGCGCGCTGGTTAGCGCATGTATGCGATTTTCATGCGCTGCGTTTTTTTGGGGTGTGCGTTGGTATTTTCCAGACGCAGCATGTTGCATTTTTTGGCCCTGCAAAAAAGCGCATGCGCACATATGCGCACGTTTTGCGCTAAAAATGGCCATTATAGCCTATGGATGCGCATATGTGCGCACTGGCATGCTCATGTATGCGTCTTTTTGCATATGCGTTTTTTTTTTTTAACCATGGAATTTAGGGGTTTGGGTTAGAGTTAGGGTCAGGGTTAGGGTTGGGGTCAGGGTTAGGGTTAGGGTCAGGGTTAGGGTTAAGTATGGTTTTGTTAAGGATTAGGGTCAGGGTTAGGGTCAGGATTAGGGTTAAGTATGGTTTTGTTAAGGGTTAGGGTTAGGGTTAGGGTCAGGGTCAGGGTTAGGGTTAGGGTTAGGGTTAAGTATGGTTTTGTTAAGGATTAGGGTCAGGGTTAGGGTCAGGATTAGGGTTAAGTATGGTTTTGTTAAGGGTTAGGGTTAGGGTCAGGGTTAGGGTCAGGGTTAGGGTTAAGTATGGTTTTGTTAAGGATTAGGGTCAGGGTTAGGGTCAGGATTAGGGTTAAGTATGGTTTTGTTAAGGGTTAGGGTCAGGGTTAGGGTTAGGGTCAGGGTTAGGGTCAGGGTTAGGGTCAGGATTAGGGTTAAGTATGGTTTGGTTAAGGGTTAGGGTCAGGGTTAGGGTTAGGGTCAGGGTTAGGGTTAAGTATGGTTTTGTTAAGGGTTAGGGTTAGGGTCAGGGTTAGGGTTAGGGTCAGGGTTAGGGTTAGGGTCAGGGTTAGGGTTAGGGTTAGTTAGGGTTTAGGGTTTGGGTTAGGGTTAAGTATGATTTGGTTAAGGGTTAGGGTCAGGGTTAGGGTTAGTAAAGTCATGGTTTGGGTAGTGTGAGGGGCCACCTAAAAATGTTGGAAAAAAACGCAAACGCGGTAAAAACGCACTAAAAACGCATACAAACGCATAAAAACGCTGCGTTTTTTTCATGCATGCTCATAAAAATGCTTGAAAAAAACGCAGCAGTTGTATGCTTATGTATGCGTTTTTTCAATGCGTTTTTTTGCGGGAAAAACGCGCTGCAAAAAAAAGCAAGTGTGAAACTAGCCTTAGTTACGGGTGTTCGCTGTTAAAATCAACTGACACCCTGCAGCGATTGCGCGTGCAGAGCTTGTGTGCGTGAACAGTCGCGATTCAGTAATAATACATCCTGCGTTAATAAGGCTCAGAGCTCGTGGACGTACTACAAATGTCGGAAAGGGATTAATATAAATAAAAAAGAATAATAACCAAACGACAAAAACACCACACACAGAGTTCACTCTAGGTAATCCCTCTTCACAATGCTCTCACCTTTAAACCTGCCTAACAGCAGTGGTTGGCACACTAAATAAATTACCAAGCAATTGGCACCCCTGTTACTAGTCTGTCCCTCTCTGCCCTGGAAAGCCCTACATAAGTGATGACAAATCATCCACTCACATCACAGTAGGAGTCCTTTACTACATCTGGGTGCCCCAGTCGCTTGGTGCAATGCGGCACTGGAAGTGAAACCAAGAAAGTGCTTGGTATGCATAAGTGGAAGCATGCGTTTCACGGAGGAGTTGCAACATCCTGCGGCATGACCCAAAAAGACACGGTGCCTCCCCCCAGCAAGTGCAGGACCTGAGATGATGCATCCCAACCCTGAACGCAGAACAATGTCTGAGTGTGGGGTTATAGTCTGTGTTTCCTGCAGACAGTTCTATGCTCCCTGTTATAATTTATCTGTAATAGGGCTTTCCAGGGATAACTGCTGAGGAGCAGGGGCGCCATATCCGCTGTCAAGTAGGGTGCCAACCTCTGCTGTCTAGGCAAGTTTCCAGACTAGGAGACTGTTGAAAATTTTAAGCAGGGTCCTGCTTCATCTTATTTTGAATCAGTTATGACCTATCAGGGTCATGCACCTAGGTTATTCCCTTAAAGATGTATTAAAACCTGTTTACTTACTGCTATTCTGTGCCCTCATGCCCTGACTGTTTATCTGCTACTGACTCCTACTTTGATGTGAATGGGTGATTGCATTACTTATCTATAGCTTTCTAGGGCAGAGAGGGACAGCCACCAAGGAGATTGCGTGGTAATTTATTTAGGGTGTCATCCTCCGCTGATAGGCAGGTTTAAAGGGGAGGACATTGTGTGTAGGGATTACCTAGAGTGCACTCTTTGTGTGGTGTTGTTTGGTGGTTGTCTTTTTTAATTATTTATATTAAAAGCTAAAATTTTATGACTAAAAATTCTATGACTACTTATCTTTGTGGGTTCCCTCTCTTAGTATCAAGAGCTCTCCACAATGTTAATAGACTGTGAGGATTGAATAGGAAAAGCAATTAAAGTAGCCAATTCCATAAAGCCGTTTTCACATTTCATCAGTCATAAAAATGGATAATGTACCACCCACTGTTCATTAGAATGGTATTATATATCTCCTACGAATTTTGGGTCAATGTAAAGACCAAATACAAGATCTAGAATGCAATGTAGAGTGCAGAATTGTGAATCGTTTGCAACTATTATTGTGGCCCATCATATGACTGCTACTGTATGTGATTATAGATTGACCACAAACTGGAATGTACGTATCTGCTCTAAAAGAACTGCTGGATATCTTGGTGTCCTTTTGTATTCTCTTTTATACCTTTTCCTTGTAAATCAATTGCTAAATTGTGTTTTTAAGAAGTGAGATGTTTTAATGGAAGAGAAAATAAACCGAATAGTGCCCTTTTATTTGTCTTTCATTTTTAATCAAATGTTCTTAAAATTTGTTACCTTATTTAATTGTATAGCTAATTTAAAATCTCACATTTACCATTTAATCTGTCGGCTATTTTTTACTTTGGTTACATGAAAACAAATATTTACATATGATTCATTTATGCACATATCACAACCAAAGTATACTCCCACCTACAACTAAAAAAAACATATTTATGAGGTTGCCCCATTTCCCAACAAAGACAACATCTTCAAGTAGTTTGTATGTTCTCCCCTTGTTTGGTGGGTTTCCTTCAGGTTGTATAGTTTCCTCCCCACGCCAAAAACATACTGGTAGAGAGATATGAGAGATATTATGAGCCCTACTGCGAAGAGTGTTGATATTGTGTACGTGATGTCACAGTGGGATATTTACTCACTAAATAAGTGAGTAAATAAAATAAATAATTTGATGGTTATGAGCAGAGTTTATTCTCTAGGGTCTTGAGAACACAACTCTTAACTCACAAAAATGGAGCTTTGCAGAGCGCTGTCTTGAATGGAGCGGAGGTGTACATGGTTGACTTTCACTCCATTCCGGACTTCTGGAAATAGACTAGCACTGTATCCCATCTCTGACAACGACCCATAAGTTAGCCCCCATTCTGTAAATAAGTGGTAGCTTGCAATTCAGGGAATAATAATTTACGACACAGCAAAGATTCTCCTAGGCATTCCTTTGACGTCCAACAAACATAGATACAGACAGAAGAGCATCTGGTTTCCTAGGTTATGCTGTATAGTGGCTGTTAGGACATGCTCTCACTCCCTAATCTGTCCTGCTTGTCTGTAACTATAGAATGATCAGTTTTACAACTGGCAGTCAAGAGCAAATTGCTCAGATAGTAGCAATTTTAAACAGAAAAAAACATTTTTTGGTAATAAAATGTATAACACATTTGATACTGTCTATGTTATCAATTTAATAAGAGTTTGTAGAAATGACAGTGACCGTTTAAATGTAATACACAGGCCAAGAACCCACAAGAGAAATAATGCTCATCTAGGATTTGATACTGATTTCAATTCAAAGGTTGTCCTCTGGAAATTCTCTGAAATGAGAAACAGCTTGTTTGACCAACTAACTGATGAGACCCTCTGGGGTTCTGCAGAGCTTCATCTGAATGTAGGTGAGGTTGATCATACACATCTCCACTTTATTATTGTCCAGAGGACTGGCATAGATAGCCAAGTGTTGTAGTCTGATATCCCTAGCAACCTCATAGACCATGGCCAGATTGAAGATGTGTGTGATCAACCTTCACCTCGTTTAGATGGGGTTCTAAAGAGCCCTGTTCTGAGGATTAGTGGGGATCCCATCAGTGTGGATAATAACTTTGAACTATCCCTTCAAAGTTGTTTTGTTGGCTTTTTAATATTTAACTATGAATATAACAACTTTATACATTACACATCTGCACTGTTTCTTTATTTTGACACTTCTTCAGAAATAAGAAGTGCAGGATTTTTATTATGTACGTGCTATATTCCTGAACCACACCTAAGAAGTATTCTTTATCAAGATGAATCAGAAGATACGGCATAATGAATTTGATGTTCCTACCAGCAGGAGTACACACAGCATCTTCAGAGTTCAGAACGCTAACTGTTAGATCAGCACAGAAATCAGAACATGCCTGCTTATTTCAGACTTTTCCCTTGACGGATGCATCTTTAACATCTTTTGTAAGTAATTGTGGCCAGGTTATATTCAGTGCTTCCACTTTAATGTTTCCTTCCTCATGACATTAAAGGAATTTTGCTATGTAATCTTAGACTAGCATGATGCAGGGAAAGAGACCATGATGTCAGAAATGTGTCACTTAATGATATTTTAGGCCTGCTCCTTCCAATAGGGATAGAATTCAAGTACTCATACTCTCTAAAGAGGCCATTTGAATAGGTAAATTCCCATAGGAGCATTTTATGGCCTATAAGTCTCCTTTCATCGGCCTGGTGTTCTCCACAAGGAGAAACGTTCCCCTTTAGACCTATAATAAGTCTTGGCTGTAAACAGTTGTTGTGGGGGTAATATCTGTCATGGTCACGCGTGGCTGGACACAGTGCCTCCAGCAGGGTGGATTTAGATGACACGCGTGACCCTGGATACACCGCCTCCAGTTGGGCGAATTTAAATAATAAAACGTGCATCTGGATACGCCACCTCCAACAGGCGAATTTTGGAAATACACGTTTGTCTGGAAACCCCGCCTCCAATAAGGCGAATTTAAACAATAAAAGGGAAAACCTGGGTAACAATAACAATGGTGGCCCTGCGATATGAAACGGGGAAGTGGAGACCTCCTGCACTCCCCTGAGTCAGTGTCTCTACACTCCTAACATTCCCTAGGCCGGTTCCGCACCGGGCGACGATCAGGAACCTAAAAACCCTGACTTCCCCTGCACCTAAACCCTCACTAGTGAAGTGGACGGTGCGGAAACTAATCCCACCACTGCACTAAAACACACATAAGGAAAAGAGACAAAACAGGGAAACACCACTTAGCTTTGCTCTGTTGCTTAATCTCCCAGCAACAGAGCCCACCACCTGCGTGCATCTTTTCCTCCGACCGGATCCAACTCCATAGTGCAGCCTTGAAGCAAACAGAGTCCACCACCTGCATGCAGCTGTCCAGAAACAGTCCAGCATCTTGAGTCCAGCTTTCCAGCAACCAAGTCCAGCATCATGAGTGCAGCTCTACACCATAGCTGCCACTCCACCAAGCCATGCAAGAACTCCTTGCTGACACCATAGCTGCAACTCCACCAAGCCATGCCAGCCTCCCTTGCAGACACCATAGCTGCAACTCCAGGACTCTCGCTGAGCTGCCTGGGACTCTCCTTCATCTCCATCCTTCACCCAGGCTTGCTTGTAACTGAGGACTATCACCAACAGTGATTACCACACCTGACACTCTTTTATAGAGCAATCACACCTGTTTTATAATCATGTGCACTAAACTAAAGAAACAGAGTACAATGATGCTCACCACCACCGGGGGGCAAATTTAGAACAAAAGTCACCACAGTGCAATAATCCTAATGGCCACCGGGGTCAAAAACCAAACCTAAGCATAGAAAAAAAAGGTTACCTGTGCTTTATCTCAGTCCTGATTCCTCATGGATCATGACAATATTAAGGTATCTTCATACAATCCAGAATATTGAATATACCCTTCACTGACCCCATAGGGTTGGGAATATAGAAACTTTATCGCCCTTCTAACTAGTTAGACAGTATACATGATTTTTAAATTTCGCATAAAGGGAATTTTTTTCATTTTATTTTATACCAACGGAGTGTAAAGATTAGTAGTTACACAAATAATCCACAGTATCTTTATCACTTTTAGGAGCTGTTGAGCATGTATGGATCTGCTTTAGGAAGAC
Source organism: Dendrobates tinctorius (assembly GCF_039654945.1). Taxonomy (NCBI): domain Eukaryota; kingdom Metazoa; phylum Chordata; class Amphibia; order Anura; family Dendrobatidae; genus Dendrobates; species Dendrobates tinctorius. The sequence continues at coordinate 11,604,159 of NW_027361838.1, read as the reverse complement.
ATCTAGAGAAATATATTTTTTATTTTTCTACACTAAACTTTACAGTTTTTTTGCTTAATTATATAAAGGTGCCAGTTATACTAGGTGGTGTATTTACAATGCCCAATATTTACAGTATGTGGCTTTTCTTTTAACCATGTCCATATTTCTGGTTTTATTGTCCCTTTTTCTTTTTTTAAATATTAGCATAAGTATTAAGCAGAATGAGAATTCAGTGTTTTTTGGAATTTTTTAGCAATTTTTTCTCAGAACATTTTACTGATTTTGTGGTCACCCATCTTTTGCGCTACAGTGGCATATATCAAATGCTAGAATGTTAGTTTTTTTTAAAAAAAACAAACTGGGAAATATTTCCCATTAATGTGTTCCCATTAATTCTTGAAAAAATATAAAAGCAAAATCCGATTAATGGAATAACGAGCATAGATATTTCGAGTTCCCTCAGGGCCATCTCTTAGAAACCTCCAACCTATGCAACTGTGCCAATTTAATTTGATAGGTGACTTGCCAGTGACATTCTAAGAACTCTAAAAGACCTGTTACGTGTAGTGCTCAGATTTCTGTAACATGTTCTTTCCAAAAATTTGTTAAATGATAAATTTAAAGTTTGTTCAACATTGAATTTATTGTAAGTCCAGCAAAAATCTGTAAGATGTTCAGTACTGTGTAAATATCAGCAAACCATCTTTCTATTTAGCTATTCATTAGTCAGAATAAAGAAGCAAACTCATGGGTGAACATACCGCCGGTGCACCTGCATCGGGGCCTGGAGGTGGAGGGGAACCCTTGCAGGGTGATTAATAATGAGAGCAATCTGGCAAGAGGCTCCGAGGGGCTATCGTAGGTGGTGTGCCGGGCAGGGATTGTTCCTGTGGCTCCACTGTCTACGGGAGAAAATGACAGCGGAGATACAAGAACATGTCCTTAGCTTTCTGCCCGGTGCCTTCTCTGTGACACAAACGGGTGCGTCATCACTCTGCGGTGCTTGTGTCATTTAGAAAGTTCACGGCATGAAGAAGGAAGTGATGCTGCGGCAAGGGAAAGGATGGAAAGGTTAGTGAGTGAAGGAATGCCTGTGTGTGTTGTTTTTTTACAATTACAGTGGGAGGCAATACACTGGGGGAGCAACAAACTAGGGAAGCAATACAGTGGGGAGCAATAAACTGAGGAGGCATTACACTGGGGGAGCAACTAACTGAGGCAATAACCTGGGGAGGCAATACACTGGAGGAGTAATAAACAAGGGGAGGCCATGCATTTGGGGAGCAATACAGGGGGAGAGCAATACTCTCGGGAGCAATACATTAGAAAGTGCAATACAGTGGGGAGGCAATACACTGCTGGAGCAATACAGTGGGGGGTAATATACTGGTAATATACTGGACATAGGACGATGAGGACTGACCAGATGGAGAAGAAACAGAAAATGGTTCTAATCAGATGAGACGTCAGTGGACACTGGATGTAAATATTTATTCTGTATCTGCACGTATGACTTGGCGTGATACTGCTATTGTAAAATCCCTTTGGTCACATTCTCACATTGGTGTGAAATGTCCGTGAACTGGCGGATTTTTTTATTGGACGCCAGACGGATTTGGTTTCATTGATCCATTCACATATCTGTGAAAATTATGGATCTGAGAATGAGATCTGTGAGACTCTTAGCATGTTCTGTTCTGATCTGCTTTTGAAGATCAGAATAGGATTTACTCAGTGGGTCTGTGTGCTGTCTGAGAAAAAAAATCGAGCAGCTCGTGGATACAGAAATGTAGCCTCATTATATATAGCGCTGTCCCTTAGTGTATAGTGTACTCACTTATGTGTAGCACAGTCCTTAAAGGAGTATTCCCGTCTCCAAGATCCTATCCCAATATGTAGTAGGAATATTCATATTGGCAAATACTTTCAATTGGAAATGTAGTATAGTTCTCTTGATTAGCTTTATTGCTTACCCCATGTGCAGACATTGCAGTAGCTTAGGTATCCATGGTTATGGACACACCCATAGTAAGTTAGTCAGCTGTTACTGGTCATAATCATGGATACCTAAGCTACTGCTGGAAAAAAGATCCAGCTCCCAGTACGTTGTGGATAAAATCGAACATTTATTCTTATTCATTTAAAAGAAGGTATCCAAAAACATTTGCCAAAAATATTTGGAGAAAGGGGGGGGATACATGGGAGGAAAAATATATGATCACCAGACGCATTTTGAACATGACATGTTCTTAGACTTGGTGTGAATTAAGACTAAGGCTACTTTCACACATCAGGTTTTCGGCGTCAGGCACGATCCGGCGTCGTGCCGGAATGCCGGATCCGGCAAATGTTTTGTAAAACCTGATGTGCCGGATCCGGTTTTCTGCCGGATCCGTCTTGTTCTTGACAGACAAAACCGGATCCGTCTCATCCGGTTCATCCGTTTTTCTATCCGTTTTTCGATGGATTACGCCGGATCTGGTTTTTAAAATTGACCCTTGTGGCCTTCCGAACGGGATTGGCTACTGGAAAACTATATATAGCATGTTCCTACAGCCCTTCTTTGACAGGTTGTAGAGGAGAAAGTGCAGGTTGGAGAGAAGAGCAAGTTACTGGCGAAGATGGATGTTGTCATTGGAAATATTACCACTAGAAGTTCTGTGACGGTTTCAGTAATGAGGGACAATTTTGCACTATACTTTGTCACCTCAAGGCAGAGTACACTGGCAGGATGACAGAGTGTGAAAGATTTGTGCCCTAACCAAACTTGTGTACCTTCTGGACCAACAGTATATACCTTTGCCAACCAAAGTTGGCTATCTTGTCATGGTCTTACTATTTTTAGCTTTAGGCCACTGGTGTGTACCTGGTTGTTTTTTATGCAAAGTATTTCACCTTTTAACAAAAGTTGTGTACATTGTTAGGAAATCACCAACAATAAACACAACTTTTCAGGTGAAATACTTTGCTTCAAACACAACCAGGAACACAACTGTGGCAAAAAGCTAAAATTTACCAACAGTTATATACCTGGTTTTGAATACCTTTTTACCTTTTAAATACCCTGTATTTAACCTTTTTTTTAAACATATTTCGCCGCAGAAAGAAATGACAGACAACCAGTGTAAACAATAATTTAACTTTTATTTAAAATATTTTTTTTTTGTAAACTGTATTTAAAATTAAAAAAACTTTTTTAATAAAGGTTTGAAACCAACAGGGCATTTTTATTACAAAACACATCATAAATCTGTGTAGTGTGGGGTGGAAATACTGCTGGAGGGGCTGCGGGACACTTCGACAATGGGAGTGTGGAGAGAGGACTGGGATCGTGGTGGGGAAGGAACAGTTAGAGGTGATGGTGTGGAAAAAGCTACAGAATGGGTGGACATGTGGGAGGCAGAAGAGGTGGTGGGCGGTGGAGTGGAGGGTTGGGCAGGGACTGTAGGAGCAGATGATGTTGATGGAAAGTTGTATGGGGAAGGAGTTTGGTACGGGGAAGGAGTTTGGTACGGGGCAGGTTACTGGAAGTGGGGAGATGTCTGGTACTGGGGAGGTTGCTGGTACTGGGAAGGTTGCTGGTACTGGTGAGGTTGCTGGTATGTAATAGGAGGGGGAGGATGGAAAGTGGCTGGAGGGGGTGCAGATGTAATAGGAGGGGGAGGATGGAAAGTGGCTGGAGGGGGTGCAGATGTAATAGGAGGGGGAGGATGGAAAGTGGCTGGAGGGGGTGCAGGTGGAGGAACTACAGTGGTGGGAGGTGGAGGTTGGGAGGTAACCTGCTGTAGAGCACCGTGGCACGAATGCATTACATGCATCTGCTGGGTAGGAGATAGTGTTGCCATGCGCTCCACAACAGACCTGAAAAAGGTGTGGTTTGGCGAAGATCTTGCTTCTGAATGCATGGTTTGCAGAAGTGTCTTCACCTCCAGAATGCTGGAGTTGATCTGCTGAAAGCCTGCGGAGATTTGCTCTGACAAGACTTTTAGACAGTTCTGGAAAGATGCATTCAGATGCAAGAACTCTGGCGCATAACTCTTTTCCTGACCCCTCTGCCGCTGCCGCCCAGTACCCACAGGTGTACTAGAGGTGGCAGGGGCAGAAGGGTGGGGTAAAGGGAAAGCGATCTCCTCACCAGCAGCTTCATGTAATGTAGGCGGCCACGATGCTCCTGTGCTGGTGGATGGGACAGATGGGTCGAATGTGTGGGAAGGCTGGGAAGGTGCAGATGTACCGGGGCGGTCGAAGTGTCCCTCGGTGCCGGTCTCCTCAGGGATCGCCTCAGAAGGGTCCAATCGTGCAGGCTCCCGAGTGCTGCTCACCGTGCTGTGGAATAAAGAGAAAAAAAAACAATTAAAATACTGACATGGTATGGCCCTGGCTGAAAAAAAAAAGTTACATCTAACATTTTTTTTCACATGTGGTGTGTAATATTTACCTTCTAGTGACCATTGTTTCCCGGAGGAACGACAGGGCTTGTGCGTACTTGTACTTGCTCCTGCGTCCTCCAGATCCACTCGGGGCCCGCATCTCTTTATTGAACTCCTTCTTGAAACGATCCCTCACAGACCACCACCGATTCACAATTCTGTTCCCTGAAACGAGAAAGGAGTGGTTAGTATACAACATCAGTGTTTCACAAACTCCAGTCCTCATGGTCCCCAGGGGTCATGTTTTCAGGATTTCCATAGTAAATAGAAATCCTGAACACATGATCCGTGGGGACCACGAGGACTGGAGTTCGGGAAACACTGGTTTACATCAAGGGTTACATCAAGCAACCGGTACTGTATATACTTACGCTCTTTAATCTGGGCCCGAACATCGAGGTCCTCCCAGCGGCCCACAAGGAGCGACCAGATTTCCTCCCAGAGTCGTCGGGTAACGATAAGGTCAGCGTGGCGGCGGTCAGCCATATTCCAGAGCGGCTCCCTTTCTCTGACGAGATCGATGAGGTGGTCCACATCGAGTCCTCCATCCTCACCGTCAGAGTCGGGAGCACGCTGTGAAGGCTGTTAAAGAAAAAGACAAAAATAACATAATTAGCCTCCACAAAAGAAATGAAATTAAAAAGTGCAAAAAAACAAAGCAAAAATATTTATACTTACACGCTGGTGACCGCCGCGTTGCTGTCGCCGACGACCCTGGGAGGCACTGCGAGGACCTCTTGGCCGAGCACCAGATTGGGAAGACTAGAGAAGAAAACAAAAAATGTTATGTCTTTGGATGTAGGCATTTGTTTGCAGTGTGTGGTCTGCAGAACATTGTTTTCTGTGTGTTGTGTGTAGTGTGATGTTGTGTTTCTGCGTTTGATGCAAAAAACTTACCAATTGTGAGCCCACTCCAAGTGTCTGTCCACCCCTTCCTTCTTCTTCTGGGAGCTCCTCTTCATCTTGTGAATCCTGTTTTGAAATAAAAGGTAATGAATAGACATATATTACAGAGATGATGGATTTTGGAAATAAAAACTTACCGTCAAACGCTGACGATGCGAGGGAGGGCTCCCAGAAGATGATGTGCTGTCTTCCTGGTGGCCACACTCCATGCCTGTGGGTGGTCCAGCTGCTGCCATTGCTGCTGCTGCTGCATCTATTGGGCGGCTGTTGAATAAAGAGAAACAAAGGGCCAATGAATATCTTGATATTCAATAGCCCTAGTTTGGAGGAATGGGGGATTTGATAATTACCGTCTCTCATCTGCTGCTGGCCTCCCCTCCTCAGCATGTTCCATTTGCTGCTCCATTTGGGGTGGTGGTGGTGCTGATGGTGCTGCAGTGGTCTCCTGCCTTCTCCTGCTGCGCTTGGTTGCTTTCTTGGGTGGCATGTTGGGTGTGGCTGTGGGTCCCACTGTCTTGCTTTTATATATGTCTTGTGGGCAGAGCTACTGAGCATGCTCAGACCAAAAAAAACGGATCCGGCTTTCGCCGGATCAGGCGCATTGCGGCGCTCATAGGCTTTCATTGTGTGAAAAAGCCGGACGCGCCGGATCCGGCGTGTCCGGCTTTTTCGCCGGAGACAAAAAAAGTTACAGTAGCCGTTTTTTCCAGACGCCGGATCGCGACACATTGCCGGATCCGGCAAAAACCGGATGAAACGCATGGCCATCCGGCGCAAATGCAAGTCAATGGGGGGGGGAAACCGGATCCGGCATTGCATTTCGCCGGATCCGGTTTCTGTCAAAAGCGCCGGATCGCGCCTGGCGACGAAAACCTGATGTGTGAAAGAGGCCTATGGGAGGAACCTTATATACCCATCAGGTTAATTAGAAGACAAGTGTGTAAAATTCAGGAAAAAAAAAGAAAAACCAGAAAGGGAAAAGTACATACTAGAATAGCGAAATAATTAGCTTAAAGAATAATAATAAAATAGTGTATCAAAATTTCATTCCAAAGGTTCAGACCTAGAAGAACCCGTGTATCTAGGGCAAAGATACAATATGCTTCTTTACTATGTAATGTATCACTCCACAGCGCTTTTTTTTTAATGTGTTCAATCGCATAGATTCTAAAACGGGTTGTGTTTCTATTATGGGCATCCACAAAATGCTTAGAAGCATCGTAATCAAGTCACGTTTTCTTATTCTGAGATGGATTCTTCGGATATCTCCAATGAATTTTCTGATGGTGATAGAGACCTTGGAAGATACCAAAACTATTACTTCATGAAATGACGACTGACAAAAAAAAAAACGTCTTAGACAAGCGGTCAGGAAACACTGCAAAAAATCTGGACTCAATAAAACATTGTCTCAGGAATCGTTTCCAACATTGGTTGTAATCAACTTGTCAAGTTGTTCACTTACGGATGCCAAAACTAGTTTGTTGTCATGGGGTTTGAATTTGGAAGATATTAATCGTTTTGTCCGTGATCTCACGGTAAAGAAACATTTTTGATCAGATGAGGATCCTTCCACTTATGACCCATCCGATAGATATAATATATAGTGCTGATCGTTTTTCTGCCTGGATTGTACTGCACTCGCTACTGCGGGGACGCTGGTCTGGAGGTGATGTCTTATTGCCCCCCTTATGAAATGCTGCATTTTCAGATTATATTGTCCACAGCGAATTAGATATCAGTGGGGGTCATACTCATTGCCTCAGCATTATAGATTCATACTGCCAGGGTCTAGTGCAATATACTTTTGTGGATTAACTCTTTTCAGTGCAGATTCCCCAGCACTGTTTACTTGCACTAATTCATTTCCCTTACAAAGGGCCTGAGTGGTTTTCACATGATAACAAATTTATTTGTTGCTCATTTGTCTGTTTCAGTGGGTTCTGGGCATTCATTTATTGCCTTTTTATTATACTATCATGATTGTTCTGTTACTCTATATGTGCCTGTTTTTTGTCAATAAAATTTTGCACAGCTTTAGATAGATCTGGACTCCAGCATTCTCTTGTTTCTTTCCAATTTAGTGGGAGTCGTCTCTGTTGATTGAGACTACATGAGGCATAATTCTTGTATTTACAGTAATGGACTAAAAATGCTTCTTTGGAGAATTTTCTTTATAAGAGCGGCCTGAGTGTCTGGTGGTGACGTCATCAAGGTTACGTCCGGTCACTGAGGCTCTGTTCCCAGCCGGGATGAACTGCGATGACATCGGTGACATCCACGCTAGCACTGTAAGAGTGTTTCTCATGATGCTAGCAGGGATCTCACCGAGGTCACCGCAGTTCAGCCCAGTTGGGAACGCAGCCTCAGAGACATCACCACTAGTCACTGAGGCTGTGCTCACAGCAGTTCTGTCACCAGTGGCTCTCAGTCTGGACAGTCGCATCTTTGCACCGTCCAGGTTGAAAACTGTTTATCCCCCAAACATGGATTACGGCGTGGGACAGAACGACATACAGGTATGGTATATTGTTGTTTTATTATTTTAGTTTTATTACAGGATATCTAGGGCTTCAGTGGAATTAGGTGAGGTCGTAAGGATGGTTTAATTAAGATTATTAAAGGAGTCTGTGTCATTCTTTCAATTAAAGGACTTTTTTGTGGGTGTCTGTGTTTTCTTACAATGTGACTATGGGGTTAGTAATGGGGTGTCTTATTGACGCCTTTCCATTACTAACTTCGGGGCTTGATGTCACCTGACAGTACAAAGATGACATCAACCCCCCCCAACTATCACCCCACTTGCCACCGCTACATGGCAAGTGGGAAGAGCCAGGTAAAGCACCAGAAATGACGCATCTAATAGATGTGCCTTTTTTGGGCAGCTGCGGGCTGCTGTTTTTAGGCTGGGGTTGAGTCAATATCCATGGTCCCTTACCAGCCTGAGCATATCAGCGCCCAGCTGTGAGATTTTGCAAGGCTGATTGTCAAAAATGGGAGAACCCCACGCCTATTTTGAAAATTATTTATTTAAATAATTAAAAAACCAATGTGGGGACCCTTCTATCCTTGATAACTAGCTTTGCTGACAGCTTAGGGTTGCAGCCCCCAGCTGGGAGGTTTGCCTGGCTGGTTACCAAAAATACTGGGGAACCCACGCCGTTTTTTAAAAATTGTTTTACAGCGCAGGAGCGGCTGATGAATACTCCCATGCGCCGCTCCTGCTATCACTGTAAATAGTGGCAGCAGGTGTCGAATGATGGGATCAGCAGTCCCATCAGCTGACACCAATGACCGGAGGTAAACGTTATACCTCCGATCACAGCTGAACGCTCGCACTCTTTTGACAGCTTGGGAACCACGGCACTCTGACTGGTTGGGATGATTTTACTGCCAATCAGAAGCGGTGTTTGCTGCGCTGTCATGCACATGACAGCGTGGCAAACACTGGATGTTCGGGTCCACCATTCAAGTGAATGGGGTCCGGATTCGGGTCCAGGTGTTGGTACCAGAACCCGAAGTTTTTGGAACTGTTCGGCTCAATCCGCCGGACCCGAATCATCCAAGTGTCTGCCCATCTCTTCCTATATGACATTGAACATCCCTCTATTAGTACTATGTCCAATGCTAATAAGCATTTTGTGGATGCCCATAATAGAAAGACAACCAGTTTTACAATCTATGCGATTGAACACATATTAAAAAAAAAAAAGTGCTCTGTGGTAACAGAAGTGATACATTGCATAGTAGAGAAGCATATTGGATCTTTGCCCTAGATACACTGGTTCCTCTAGGTCTGAACCTTTGGGAAAAAATTTGTTACTCTATCAATTTTATAATATATGTTTTATTTTTATTTTGATTCTTTATTTTCACTTATAAGTTAATTATTTTGCTATTCTAGCCTGTCCTTTTCCCTTTCTGTGTTTTTTTTTCCTGAATTTTACACACCTGTCTTCTAATTAACCTGATGGGTATATAAGGTTCCTCCCATAGTCTAGTGTTTATTCACACCAAGTCTAAGAACATGCCCTGTTCGAAATGCATCTGGTGATCATGTTTTTTCTCCCATGTCTCCCCATTTCTCCAAATATTTTTGGCAAATGTTTTTGGATACCTTCTTTTTAAATGAATAAGAATAAATTATAGATTTTATCCACAACTTACTGGGAGCTGGATCATTTTTTTCCCTGCATTTAGCTAAGAGCTTGCAGCAGCTCTGATCACGGACTCCCAGACCTGCTGCAGCACTTGGAGGGTGAGCTGGTATATTTCCTTGCATCTATATACCTAAGCTACTGTAATGCCTGCATGAGGTAAGCGACATAGCTAATTAGGGAGCTATACTATATTTCAAATTGGCGGTATTTGCTAATATTACTACACCTAATACATATTGGCTACATCTACCATATATTGTGTTAATTACATTGTTTACTCCTTTACTATATATAACACCATCTCTTTTTATGTAGCATCCTCTCTAGCTATGTATGGCACCATCCCTTATTACATAGCACCCTCTCTAGCTATGTATAGAGCTGTCCCTTATTACAAAGCATTATTATTATTATAGTGCCACTTATCGCATGGCACTTTACTTGTTTTTATTATGTATACCCCTTTCACATGTAATCTTAAACAATACTGTACAAGTTAGTGACTTTTACAGGAGGAAGAACTCAGTCTACAAGGGATGGGTGAGGATACAGTAGGTAAGGGTAGAGGTGGTCGAGAAGCAGTGTAGTGGATTGGGGGTTACTGCAGGTTGGAGGCTTTTTGGAAGAGGTGGGTCTTCATGTTCCTTTGGAAGGTTTCCACGGTAGGAGAGAGTCTGATATGTTGAGGTAGAGAGTATTTGGGAGGGGGGGTGATGCATTGAGAAATCTTGTATGCAATTGTGGAAAGAGGGGAATAGAGAAGGAGATCTTGTGAGGATCAGAGGTTGCGTGCAGGTAAGTACCAGGAGACTAGGTCACAGATGTTTTGAGGAGACATGTTGTGGATATCTTTGTATGCCATGGTTAGGGTTTTGAACTGGAGTCTCTGGGTAAAGGTGAGCCAGTGCAGGGATTGACAGAGGGGAGAGGCCGGGTAATAGCGGAGGGACAGGTGGATTACTCAGGCACCAGAGTTAAGGATAGATTTGAAGGGTGCGAGAGTGTTAGAAGGGAGGGCACAAAGCAGGAGGTTGCAGTAGTTGAGGCGGGAGATAATGAGGGCATGGACTAGGTTTTTGCGGATTCTTGATTAAGGAATGTATGGATCCAGGAAATATTTTGGAGTTGGAGTCGCCAGTACGAGGAAAGGGCTTGGATATGTCGTTTGAAGACCAGATCAGTCCACTGTTATGCCAAGGCAGTGACCTTTCAGGACTGGGGAGAGTGAGCGGCCATTGTCTTTGATAGAAAGGTCTGTTGGTGGCGTTGAGTGAGATGGGGAAAAGATGATGAATTCTGTTTTGTTCATGTTAAGATCTAGAAATCTAGCAGAGATGAAGGATGAAATAGAGGACAGGCATTGCGGGATTCTGGTTAGTATGTAGGTGATATTGGGTCCAGAGAGGTAGCTCTGTGTGTCGTCAGCATAGAGGTGATAGAGAGCATCCTCACTATGTATGGCACTATTCCTTATAATATAGTGTGCTCTGTAATGTTCAGCGCTGTCTCATTATTACGTAGTATCATCTCTTGTTATATATGGTTTTGTCCCTTACGCAGCGTATTCTCGTTATTGTTGTTATTCACGTTGTCCTCTCGTTAAATCTAAAATGACCGCTGAAGGGGCACAATCTGACCTTAAGACCAGTCCATCAGTTCCTCCAGCAGAAAAGAAGCTTTCCATGCTCCATCAGCCTTCATTGCATTATATATCTAACAAGAGCGCACCGTATGTAATAAAAATAGGGCTCTGTAAATAACAAGAGAATATAAAGCACAAGAGATGGTGTTATGCAAAATTATAGTGCAAATTTATATCTTTGTCACCACAAAAGGAGGGGGCCCCAAACTGTCAGTGTCCACCCCTGAACAAACCAGAACATTATTTAAAGTATACATCTTACTGTTTGACATAAATCGGATCATAAGAATCTCTTGAAATTCCATTTTATACCTAATTATACATGTATGTCCATCATAATGCATAGCACATGGATTACGTAGTTAAACAACATACTGTGATAATCACAGAAAGAAGGTCTATGAATTCATAAAAATTAATTTTATTGAAGTAATATTACAAAATGAAAAAACAGGAATACCTCCAAAAAGACATCAACATTCTGGTTGCAATTGGCAATCACAAAAAAGAAAAAAAAGGCAATAAATCTGTCAATGCATATAATACTATCCTACTAGTGCCCCCCAGGAAGAAGCAAACGAGGAGAAATGTATGTTTGCCATCTGTATATGTTTAAAAACGCCACCCACAAAAGTTACTCTAGTGTGAAAAATTGTTTAGAAGACATGGTAGAGAAGGAGTCTTCACACAGCCTGCAAAACAATTTCATGTGGTCCACCAGACCCGATCATAGCAGCTGTTCGCTGCTGCACGAGCACCTATTAGATGGCCAGCACTGTGTCTGCTGAATAATGTAATGCAGCCTCCCTGGCACTTCTTGCATCTGTTGGAAATGATCTGCAATCAACAGAGCCAATCCGGAGATGAACCGCACAGGATGAGACAAACGCGGTGTGGCTAGCTGTGGGGCATTCATATTGTATATAAGGTGGCTCTTGGGCCATAGTATTGTTTATGGCGCTGTGGTGCCATATTGTATATAGGGGCTGTGTGGGCTTTATAATGTATACAATCTCCAAGGCTATTATATTGTACAAAGTGACTGTGGGAGTCTCATACTGTATATAGCACTATCATATTGCATATAGAGAGACTATTGGGATAGCTTATTATTATATAGTGCGTGTAGGACCTTCATATTGTAAATAAAATAGCTTTGGGGGCATTATAATGTGTATGAGGGCTGTGGGGCCATCATGCGGTATGTAAGGGGACTTTGGTAGCAGTTATATTTTATATAGGGGCTGTGGGATGATTAAACTTCAATAGGGAAGCTATGGAGTGGAGATATGTGGGCTGTAGTGCCATCATATTGTATACTGTGTATAATGGGGATATCTTTTTATGTAGGTGATTTAAACTATGTAGGAAGCTGTGGGGGTCATCGTACTGTACAGAGTGGCTATGAGGCTATCATGCTGTCTATAGAGAAGCTATGTGGCCATTATACTGTATTTAGATGAGCATTATACTGTATGTAGGGGAGCCATGTGGCCATCCATAGGGGGCAGTGGTGCCATCATATTGTATATAGGTGCTGTGGGGGTTCTTAGTGTATGTAGAGAGTAGTGGGGCTACTAAATTGTGTATATATAGGGCTTTAGGGCCTCAAGCTGTAGATGGGGCCCGTGTAACCCCAGGCTAATGTTAACAATTTGGAACGTGCCCTGTCAGCATTTTACTAAGTGACCTTGGACCCCATTTTAGTTTGAGACCTCTATAATAGAGAGAGCAGCTGTTGTTTTCTATGCAATGTTTCATTGAAACAACATGACTGAAGGGAGAGTAGCTGGAAAGTGGGGAATGATTGTCTAATCCTTGTAAGACAGCTACCAGACATATAGTTGATATGAGGTATGTATCACAGAGATGGTTGTCATCTGTGATGTAATCCTGGAATATTGCTCTAGTGCACATAGCACTAAGAGGATTGTTTTGGTGCATCTGGGCCAGTTTTTACGGGCAGCATGAGAGATGGGCAGGTCTGGCTGTCCACATACCCCACCTCTGTGTGTTGTTTGACACATGGTCTGTGTGTGGCAGAATAAGACCTCCTTTGTGCTATATCCAGACTGAGCCGGTATACTGGATGCTATCCAACCTGTGTGACCAGGACAGGCTCTCACAAGACTTTATCAAAGAACTGTTTACTTTGTTTTGACTGCACTGAAGGCTGTTTATTTTTTCTTTGCATAAGACTGGTTTATGAAGCATCAATAAACCAGTATGGAATTTTAAATGGAATAGCATTCCCACACCCTACACTATAGCAAGCATAGAAACAAATGAGCATTTACAATACCAGAAAAGCGAAATGCTGAAATATGCCATCATGCTTGTCTACTTTGGAGACATTGAGTCTTTCATTACTGTAATGACATACATATTTGCATCTTTAAGCAATTAAAAAAGGCTTATGTCATTCTAGATCAACTAGGCAAATAAGGAAAGGAAAAAACGTGTACCTGCCAGGGAAGAGGTAGCTTAGACCTGTAGCTTCCTACTTCCAATCCAGAAGTAGGTGTAAAGACCAAATAATTCATTCCTGTCCCCAACGTTCATTAGCTTGGACCAATATTTTAAAGGGTATTTAGATTATACAAGGTTATTAGCTGTCCATGGAATAGATTTTAAGTTACTGATTACTGGGGCCTGCTCAATGAGGCCCTCAACGAATGTCAGGACAGTGCACTTGTGTCTCCAGCTTTAATTGTGAAATAGCTGTGGTTGCACACTGTTGCTCCATTTAAAGTTTATGGGACTGGGGAAAGAAAATATTAAATTAGGGTAGAAAGGCACATGCATGATTGTCCCTTCACTCATTTGGGGGAAATAAGTTTCCCCTTTCGGTAGTTGGTGGAGGTCTCAATTGTTGGACCCCCTCAGATGTAGTAGTTATAACCTATCCTGTGTCCATGTTTATCCCTTTTAACAATTACTCTAAACCAGTGGTTCCCAAACTTCAGTCCTCGTGGACCACAGCAGGTCATGTTTTCAGGATTTCCTTAGTATTTCACAGGTGATGGAAGTATCATCAAGGCATCAGGAATTCCCTCACATGTGTAACACTATGGAATTCCTGAAAACATGACCTGTTGGGGTCCATGAGGACTGGAGTTTGGGAACCACTGCTCTAAACAGTAAGGCCCCTTCATACATCTGCTTAAAAAAACATACTCATGAGATAGTCAGTTTTTACTATCCGTGTGGTTTTCTGTTGAACATGCAGGTGTACCATCAGTGTGTACGTGTGTGACGTACCAGAATAGAATGCAGAATAGGAATTGCAGGTTTTTCCATGCTGTGCAAAGATAAAAGATAGACAGCTTGTTGTGCTTTCTATTAAGCCACATAAATAATTAAATGAAAAAAACATGGGGTCCTCCCTATTTTTTTGAAACCAGCAAAGGTAAAGCAGACAGCTAAGAGCCTCTATTATCAAGCTGGGAAGGTCCATAGTAATTTTGCCCTTCTCAGCCTAAAAATTCCGGCCCGGAGCCGCTGCAAAAGTGGAGCATTACATGAGATACTCCAATTCTGGATCTTCACCGTCACTCTTCCCTATTGCCCTGGTGTGTTGGTAATCGGGGTAATGGTTTTTGGGGTTCATGTCAGCTGTGAATTGTCCAAAAACACAGCTGTCATGAAGCCCTGGTGTTAGTAATGGAGAAGTGTCTGTCCATTACTAATCCAGTAATAAAAAAAATACACACACACACATACTTTAATAAAATAAAGAATCCCCAACACTTTCCCTCATTCATCATGTTTTTTTCCCTTTTTGACTAAACCGCAGTTTTGCCGTAGACCACCGAATCCAACATATTCCTGCTTAGTCCAACGAACAAAGCCTATGTGTAACACCGGTGTGTTTGTGCCTTGTTTCCTCGGCGTTACTCTGCATCTCTGTGCTCTTACCCTTTGCTCCTTTCTCCCTAATCAGCTCGGATACTATTGTCTGTTACCTGTATGGATGCAGCCCCTGTCTGCCACTGTGGAAGCTATCCGCAGGTTGGGAGGTCCTCTGCAGCTGGTGCACGACATTCCACGTGTGTCCAGGCTTGCAGCTTTAGGCCTTAGTTCCTGTGCTGGCTATGCTGTACTGGCTTCTGTCTGTGTTTAGGGTACGTGTGGCCACACCTTCCCTGCTTTTATTAAGGGCAGTGTGTGCTTGAATTGCTTTCCCCAGCCCATTGCTGAGGGGCAGCTCCTATTTAAAGTTCCTCTTCCCTGTTGGGCGTTGCCAGAGCTTCTCATTAGGTTTCTGCACCTAGTCATGTATGTTTGGTCCTCGATGTTGCTCCTGTTCTGCCTTGTCTTCAGCTTCTGTTCTGCCTGCTATCCATTGTAGGAAAGCTGATGACTTTGTCCCTGGACCCGTCCTATCTATGTGTTGGTACCAAAGTCCATGCCGTGAATGTGGATTCCTGTTGTGTGATATTCTCAAAGTACTTCTGTGTCTTGAACTATGTACCCAGTGACTTTCCGGTCCAAGCCTGCAGTGCTTGCACCGTACCGCTTGAGTTCCTTTCTAGGTTGTGTAAGATGTCTGGATCCTGGTGAGTGATGCCAGGAGCCTGATGACTGCTGCTCAATGTCCTGCCGGTGTCCCTGAAGTCCTGATGTTCCCTTCCTGGAGCCTTTTCTTTTATCCAGAGTCCACATGTCCTGCCTTTGTCCTAGATGTCCAGCCTGTGTCTAGATATCCAGTTCGTGGTCCTGGTGGTCCAGCCGGTGTTCGAGTCGGTCCCATTTATGTTTCTGGATGGGCTCTTCCTGTGAGTTTCTGGGGAATCTCCATTCTACTCGTGTTCCTGGACGGGCTCCTCCTCCATGTTCCTGGGGAGTCTCTAGTCTTGCTTCCTGGTGACAGCTCTGCCTGTGAGTCCTGGATCTGACCAGTCAATGTCTTGAGCTGCCATGTCAATGTTCCTGAACTTTTGCTGTCCGTGTCTTGCCTGTGTCGTTATGTTCAGCCGATGTCTTGATATCCAGTCTGTGGTCCAGCCAGTGTTCCAGAGCCGGTCCCGCTCGTGTTCCTGGATGGGCTCCTCCGTGTTTCTGGGGAGTCTCCTGTCTTGTTTCTCGTGACGGCTCTGACTGCGTGTCCTGGATCTGACTAGCCGATCTACTTGAGCTTCCATGTCGGTGTTCCTGGATCCGTGCTGTCCATATTTTGCCTGTGTCCCATGGTCCTGCCTGTTCCCTGGGGTCTATCCTGTGATGACGTCTGTCCGAGGTCGGTGTCTGATGTTCTCCTGCTGTGCCTGCGTTACACCTGAGGCCTGAGAGAGGTTCTCCTGATATGCCCGTGCCAGATGACCCTGGACTGCATCAGCCCGTGATGAACTCCTGCAATGTTCTGACGTCTGGAGACCTGTGATGTTCACTCTTCCTTGATGTGCGGAATCAGGAGCCTAGCATTATGTCTTGTGTTGGGTATTATGACTTTATGTAGTAAATTTTGTTTCTTCTTACCTGAAATTGTGCAGAGTCAACTAGTCCTGCATGTCACCACCTTTCCCACATGCTCAGCTGCCACAGACCCCGGTCGCTGCCCTTCCCTAGTCCGGGTAGGCCCAGGTCACCCTCTGTGGTCCAGTGGGTCCACATTCCATTACCACTTGGGATGCACACGCCACGCCGTCGTGGCATGGGAGCATAAGCTGACTAGCTATGCCGCATCCGTCTGTCCGTGACACTATGGAGCCTCATTACTGTCGTCACCACTGTTCAGTCATTGGGTCTTGCGCTGCGCAGTGGGACTCAAAGGTGTTTGTAGGCAAAAGCTATTGAGCATCAGAACAAGGCTCCACAGCCTTCATTTGTGGGACTTGCTGGACTATGTCAGACTCCGGACCTGCGTGGGATTTATTTCCTGTTTGAATAAAGCGGTAAACAAGTCAGGGAGTTTTTTTTTTTGTTTCATATTGGATACAATAAGCTAAAAACACTTAAAATGCAAACAAAGATCCAATAAGGCCTGTTTCACACATCCGTTTGTCTTCGTCAGTCAAAATCTGCCGTTTTGCAAAAAAAACAGATCCGCCATTTTCCTTGGCGGATCCGTTTTTTCCCATTGACTTGCATTATCGGCGGATCTTGACGGATGGTCATCCGTTGGATCCGTTTTTTTACGGATCAGCCAAAATTTTGGTGTCCGCTGACATGACAGGACGGACAATGAAATGTTTTTTAGGCTGTCCGGTTCTGCATTTGTCACTGCGCATGCCCGGAAGCATTGCCTTTGCCGGAAATTTATCCCTAAATCCCGTTGTGGCAGCTGGCACAAATCTCTCTCTCAGGAAATTTAACCCTAAATCCCATTGTGGCGGCTGGTACAAATATCTCTCTCTTTCTGTCTCTCTCTCCTCCCCGGGCACGGGTTCCTTTAAATTTCTGCCTTCCCCGGATCCGTCAAAGCAACGGTCCGGTAGCACACTTTGCTTTCAAAATGGTTGCGGATCCGTGTCCCGCCATTTTCGCGGATTGCAGCTGATGTAAAAGACGTATGTGTGAAACAGGCCTAACCCAGACACTCCCAAAAAACAGGCAATTGCCTTGAGGCAATTTCATTCTGTGGTTCCACATGCTTTAGGGCAGATAGGATTTACATTCTTTCTTACATTGATTTATTATATGCTTGATATCAAGTCTGTTTCTCTGCCTTATCTTTGCGTGTAATGTACATGGCTGTCTTGTTATATACAATTGCATGATATGTGCCTGCTTATGAATAGTCCAATATGGGCCACATTTTAGTTTTATATTACCTGTTTTTTGGGGTGTCTGGGTTATTGGTTCTTTGTTTGTATTTTAAGTGTTTTTAGCTTATTGTATCCAATATGAAATAAAGATTTTTTTATTGTCTATTGGGATGTGCATACCATCACTAGCCTAGTCTTTTTCTCCCTTTTTTTTTTTGCTTCTCTGCTTACAGGCAACGTATTGCACTCCACTGGAGATTGAGATATGACAGTAGTGCACCCCTCCTTTTGCATTTTTTTCATGAAAGTATTTTTTTGCGTATGTTTTTATTATTAATGACTGGGTTAGTAATGGAGGTCCATTACTAAAACCAGGGCTTGATGCCAGCTATGTTTCTATTGTAATTTCTGTTCTATATTCTATTCTGGTACATGTCATATGGACGTGAAAACACAGACATGTGCGCAACACTATAAATTTATAATGTGTGTACCTATGTACATGTCTCCACTACATGTCAAGGGGGCCTAAGAGAAGGGTTTACGCTGTTTTGTTTTGGCTGGGACCCTCTTAAATTGATATTGTTTTCCCTAATGTCGGTTTTTTAAGTACTATATATCTGATCGTGACAATTTTTATAATATTTATGAATTTCTTCCCTCTAGATCTCTCTATAGCTTGTGATTATCTTTTTCAACTCCAGACTGTGTTTTTCCACCATTCATTCATTTTCTCTTTCCTTATGAAAGTGAGTTGTTTTATAGCTAGTCCAAGAAATCTGAGGATAAAGTTGGTGATGTGCTAAACTGCATTTTGGATATTTATGTAAAAAGTCACATAATATTAACGATGCATGTTGGAAAATCTTTTGTATGACGGAAACATTTATAGCTGGTTGATTTAAATTAAGAGTGGTGAAAATATTCAATTTGATAGATTGAATATTGTAGTTGGCGTTGGAGATTGTTGTTTACATTTGATAAATCAATTTACTTGACATTCCTTTACTTGCACAGAAAAAAATCTATTTTTGTCAGAGTATCTGGAACAGAATTTAAAGATTCAATGTACAAGTGATTTGTCTAGAATAATAAAAATTTAGCTTGCTTTATAGGAAACACAATGTCCTATAAAAACTCAAGAGTCCTTAAAATTCTCCCTTAGGTTTACTTTGAATAAAGCAAAAATTAGCGTTTTGGTTTTCGTGAATATGAAAGCAAAAAGATGCAATTACAACGTCTGAGCTTAATAGAGCGAGGAAGATTTTAATAGCACTAATCTTTTACTCTACTGCACTCCAATAAAGGACAAGTATAACCATGTAATACCCTAGTGTGTTTAGTTTTTAATTTTCGATTTGCATGCTGTGCTTTCTTTATTGTTCTTATTTAGGAACCTCCCTCAGTTAGAAGGCAGAATGCCCTTTCAAAAACGTCCCATAAAACCTTTAGGTTGCAATTCTTGCTAATTCTCCATCTTCCTACTTATTTCATTATGTACGTGTATATTTCTTCTGAAAGACTCTCCTTTGTAATAAGAGAGGGCAAATCTGAAATACATCCATTACTGCTTTGCAGAATTAAACACAAAGGGGTTCTAGAAGAGGATAAATGATGGCTAATTGCTGCAAAGAATACAACAAAACACACGACAAACTAAGAAAGGTCTGATGTGAAGTTAAATTTTATGTCATGAGGTTTATATTTAATGGTCACCTTAACTGAAGAAGTATCATTTCCAAACCCAAGGCTAATCACAACCTAAATTATATTGCAAAGGGAAGCAACTCCACTCCATTATTTCCTGTAATTGTAGAATTCTTATTAAAGATTTTATTGTTATTTTATGCATAAAAGACCTAAACTAGCATTTGGGTGTTGTTGAGAAAAACACAATGACATCTCAAGTGATGATGGCTTTTGAGTTTGGACAGATAATTCCTGTGGGTATTGCAGTGCTCCCTCTTAAAACTTGCCAAGGAAAATATATACAATTTTTACAAAAGATAATTTCAAACACAATTTTGACACATTAGGCTACTTTCACATTTGTGCCGTTTTGCGCAGCGTTTTGTGCACGCATAAAACGCACGTAAAAATGCTTGTAAACGCAGCGATTTTTTTTACGCATTAGCGTGCGCATGATGACAAAACGCAGCGTTTGTATGCGTTTTTTGCATGCGTTTGCGTTTTTTATGCGCATGCGTTATCTAGGTGTCACAGGAGGAAATTCCTTGAAAAATTCTTGAAACAGACTCCACCAATGGGACACCAGTGGGCGTGTGTCGTGGGAATTCTTTATATATACCCTGTTTATAGCTGAATTCTTCAGATTTGGTTGCTTTTTCCTTTGTGAACATGCTTCTGCGTAGGAAGAGTTTTCACTTTAACTTTGATCTGGACATCGCGCTGGCTCAGGCTTTTGCATTTGCTTGCCAGCAACAAAGAGTGGGACAGCGAAGATGGCATCGGTGGCATTTCTGGATACATCCGATTATTGAACCCCGGGTGAGCCGTGGAGCGTACCACACCCTCTACAGCGAAATTTACTGACTATACCCGGATGTCCCAAGAAAGCTTCAGGGATTTGCTTGCTCGTGTTCAAAAAGCCATCTGGAGACGGGACACACAGCTTCGTCGTGCAATTCCTCCTGAGGAATAGCTCCTTGTCACTTTACGGTGCATAATATTTACAAACCAATGCCTGCATAATTTTCTTTGCTCTGCCATGTACTATTCCAAAGCCTGCAGAATTATTGTTCTGCCATGTAGTAAACAAAAGCCTGCAGAATTATTGTTATGCCATGTACTAATTTTTTTTATGTAGTGTTTTAAAAAACCCTACACATAAATATTAATTTTGTTTGTTTATCTCTTTTTTGCAGATTCCTGGCTACTGGAGAGACCCTATCTTCACTCCACTTCCAGTACCAGCTTGGAATATCCACCTTGTCGGGAATAGTTGCGGACACCTGCCGGGCTTTGTGGGACGTTCTCTGTCCAGAATTTATGCCCCTGCCCGCCGCCGAAAAGTGGATGGAAATCGCTGAAAAATTCTGGACAGTCTGCAACTTCCTCAACTGTTTGGGAGCGGTGGATGGGAAACGCATCCGGATAATAAAACCCAAAAGAAGTGGATCAGAGTACTATAATTACAAAAAGTACTTTTCTACAGTACTCATGGGCATTGCGGATGCAGACTGTCTGTTCGTTGCAGTGGACATTGAGGCATTTGGCCGTGGGAATGACTCCCAGGCTTTTAAGAACTCTGACATGGGCCGGAGGTTGTATGGCAACCATTTCAATTTTCCCATGCCACGGCCTCTTCCCCACACCGAAGGTCCGCCACAGCCATTTGTAGTGGTTGGGGATGATGCATTTCAAATGTGCCAAAACCTGATAAAACCCTACTCCAGCCAGGACTTGGACCACACCAAATAAATCTTTAATTACAGACTGACCAGGGCCAGAAGAACTGTAGAGTATGCTTTTGAGATTCTTGTCTCCAGATGGCGCATTCTCGGCACAGCCATTAATCTGAAACTGGAAACAGTGGATGAGGTGGTAAAGGCGTGTGTGGTTCTTCATTATTTTGTTATGGCTAAAGATCACCCTAACTTTGAACTCCATGAACCAACTGCTAACCCATTGCCTGAATTCACTCAGCACCCTCTCAGGTCATCAGTTGAAGTTGGCCAAATGAGGGACCAATTTGCGGCCTACTTTATCTCTGATGTAGGACTTGTGGAATGGCAAGATCAAATGGTGTAAAATTGTTTTTCTTGTGTGTATGTTAATAAAAAACCTGTTTTGATACCTGTACCGAGTGCACTCTATTTTTATACACTCCAATACAATAATCACATGCCCAGGTGTACCAGTGAATTCAGTATGCTATGTTTTGTGCATCCTGAATTTACTAGGACTCCTGGCCAGGTGACTACATACACACAAGTTGTATGACCTTTATCATCTCCACAGTTTGTGTTCAATGTGCAGCGATGGTGGAGATAATGAAACTAATATTTTTACCCCATGACCTGATGTTACAAATAGTGATTTTGGGATGCATTAGCATCTATCACTCTTTATGACACCTGACCATGTGAGTATAAATATGATTTGTAGGATCTCCACTGTGGCTTCAGTATGAATGCAGACTTGAGAGATGATCAAGTTTATACAACTTCTAAAATCCCCAGGCCTGGTGTCATGGTGAAGTTATCACACCTGGGCAGTTGAATATACATATGAGTACTCCAGCATCGCTCCAGTCTGCATGCAATAGATAATGCAGACTGAAAAGAAGGCTGCAGGTTAACTCGTATGTGTATTCACCTGCCCAGGTGTGATAAATAGTTATGATACGAGGCCAGGGTATTGTACATATGATGTGTATTTTCTCCATCATCTCTTCAGTTTATTCACCACACACTGAATATAGGATGTGGGTAATTACAAGGTATATCTAGAATCCCCTGGCCTTGTGTCACAAAGAGTGAAATGATGATGGTAAAAACACACCATCTTCAATTCACTCTTTATGATACCTGGCAAGGTAACAATAGATATGCCTTGCACTCAACACCATCCTCTAGTCAGTTTGTGCAGTATTAGCAGACTGAAGAGACTTGTGGTGAAAATGCAAGTCATATATTTGTGTTTTTGACTACACATATCTCCAGGACTGACACAAGAAACATGTGTCAGTAATGGAGCTATGTGGTGGCAAAAATGCAAAGTGTACAGCGCAGTGTGTGTAGGCAGCGAAAGACACATGAATCAAACATTATTTTAGGGGAAACCAGATATTAGCATTTATTAAAAAAACAAAAACACAGCTTTTATTGGCAACGACGTTTGGGGAAAGATGGCGGCAATTTGGGGGTGTGGAGAGACAAGGAACGGCTGGAAGGTGAGGAAGGTTCTAGAGGAAGGGGCGGTGAAAGTAGTGGGGGAAGGGAGCTCAGGGATGGAACTGAAGGCAGGATGAGAAACAGTAGGAAGAGGGGTGGGAGGGACAGACAAAGTTTTTGGTTTCTTTTTTTTCCTTTGTCCTGGCGTCTCTTGACTGTACCTATTGGCACTGTGTGACCTCCTGGAGCTGGTGGTCCTTGGCCTTGTTTCGGCAATGAGGGAATGCAGGTCACCTCTCTGCTTTTGATGCTCGGTGGTGGTGGTGGCAGTGCTGGTCCAGGCAGGAGTAGCGGTGGCGGTGGTGATGCTCCTAGCAGGAGGAATGCTGGCGGTGCTCCTAAGAGGAGGAGTGGTGGCGGTGCTCCTAGCAGGAGGAGCGCTGGCAGTGTTCCTAGCAGAAGGATCGGTGGCGGTGCTCCAAGCAGGAGTTGTTTCGGCGGTGCTCCAAGCAGGAGTTGTTTCGGCGGTGCTCCAAGCAGGTAGAGTGGTGGTGGTGCTCCTAGCAGGAGGAGCGGTGGTGGTGTTCCTAGCAGGAGGAAAGCTGGTGGTGGTGGTGCTCCTAGCAGGAGTGGTGGCGGTGAGGATTGTCTTCGGCGGCGGTGCGCCAAGCAGGAGGAGTTGTGGCGGTGGTGGTCCAAGCAGGCGTGGTGGTCCAGACAGGAGCAGCGCTTGCCATGGCGGTGGAGTATCCAGCAGCACTAGGACTTGGGGTGGTGTAGTGGTGTCCGGCTTGGCTTGGAATGCAGGTGGCCGGGCAGTGGTATGCAGCAGAAGTCATTAGGTGAAGCGAGTCAGTGGTGGCACAGTTGAAAATAACACCACTGACTGCTGCTCGTACTGACTCTGCTGCATAGCCTGCAAGAAAGCATTGTTGCAGGCCTGCATCACAGTCAGCTGGAGATCTGGACTAAGGTGTTCCGCCATGGCCCATTCAATTTTACTGAAAAAATGGTGCGCTGGTCTGTTGAGGTCGGCTTCCATATGGTCAAGGCGACTGTCGACAGACTGGAAACGATGGTCCATGTGGTTAAAACCACGTTCCATGTGGGCAAAACCACTTTCCACTCTGTGTGCCAGTGCCTTGAAGCCATTCTGAAAGGCTGAGCTCAAGTGAATGAACTTGGGCATGACATTCCTGTCCAAGGCCCTCTGCCGCTGGCGGGAAGTGCCCGCAAAACCAGTGGCCGAGACCTGGGACAGGAGAACACCTGATTGATCAGCTTCCTGGTCTCCAGATGTCTGTGTTGCTAGCCTGCAAGATGCTTCCTGGCTGAAGAATGGCTGGGACGGGTGTGAGGTCTTTCGATGAAGGACCGCTCCAGGGACAGGTTGCAGGGTGCTGCTCCAGGTGCTGTGAAAAGAAAAGAAAAACATTAGTATCATGCATTTACAAGCGCCGACTGCTGTGGAATAGAAAAGCACGGATTAAAAAACAATACAATCCACCAAAATACTTACGCTCTGGTAGCAAGGACCGGTCTTAGGAACGCCAACTCCCGATAATAATGGTATTTTCTTCTGGTCCTTGCCGCTGAACCACTGCGAGCCTGGCCCTCATCACGAACATCCCTGTTGAAGCGGTCCTTCATCGAGCACCAACGAGTTCTGACTTTGTTCACTGTGGGAAAAAGAACAAAAAAAAAATTAAACAATGCACTGATGGCCAAATCTCTAGAATCACACACACTTGTGTGAGCACAGGCAGGAGTCACTGCGGCATCACAAAACAATACAATATACAATGCACTCACTGTTGGCCATGATAACACAATTGTGTATCATGCTAGAACATATCTAGCATGACACACACCTGTGTCATTACGGACAATAGTCACTGCGGCACCACAGAACATTGAAATACTTACAGTACTAAACTCATTTTGGGCCCTTTGAGAGGTGTTGTCCCATCCATCCATCAGCGCTGTGGCCACCTCATTCTAGAGCCGCCTGATCACAACCTTGTCCGCGTGCTGCTGGTCACGGCTGTCCCACAACGGGACACGCTCCTGGACCAGGTTGATCAGGGCCTCGTTGTCCAGAACGATTGCTTCATCCCATTGTGGAACCTAGAAAAAAAAGAAAAACATAATCTTGGAAAGATTTGTAAATGAAAAAGATACAGAAAAGAAGAAAGATTGAAGATGAAAAACAGGACAGAAAAAAAAGTAGGGGAAAAAAAAATTAAAAAATCAAAACAAACTTTCAAAGTCAGTCTATACTTACATGCCGTCTCACCGCCTGCACTTGGCTTGGCTGCTCCTGTAATTCGGCCTCTGAAACCGTGTCCAATGATGTCTGAAAAAGAACAAAAATTAATTTGCCACATGTGTAGATACAGCAGCCAATACTTATCCAAAATGTAGGGCTGGAAGATACTCACTTCACGCTCTGCTTGGCCCAGTTCACCCCGGGACGGTGTGTACTCAGATCCAGAAGAAATGCTGCAATAAAAGAATAAATACATTAGTACATAAAATAAATTTTAAAAAGGACAGGCAGACATTTGGTTAGAATACTCACATTCTTGATGTTGCTGCTTCTTTAAAGATTTCTGTATGCTTTGCTCTCTCCTCCAGTCTTTCTGTAGATAGTGGTCTGCCAGTGCAAACACCTTCTTTTATCTACACTAACCCCCAAACAATGTTTCTTGTGTAGGGGGTGGTTTAAACAAGTGTCTAGACATTGTTTACTCAAAAATCGCATGCACTCAAAAGCGCAGGCGTGTGCATGTCCATGCGCACACCAGTGAATCCATAGACTATAATGTGTTTTTTTGGCGCATTCCGTGTGCACAAGTTTTTTTTACTATGTTGGGTGGAACAAAAAATGCAACATGTAGCGTCTAGGCGCACTCCTGGAAAAAGCGCATGCGCATGAAAACGCTGATGAACATGTGCAAGCGCTAGACCATGCGCCCACCATGTTAAACATAGGGGAGCAATAGAGCACGATGCGCTGCGCTATAAAAACCTAACATGAAATTTTTAAAGCGATCATCATAACATGTCTTAGTGGTTAGCTATTTCCTGTGTGCCTGTTTAACGGGGAGTAAATGACCTGGTCTTGAACAAATTAAATCGGGGGGGGATTTATAGAATAACTAAACTTTTCTTTTTTTAAAAATGATATTGTCCAGCATGGAAAGTTATTATTAAGGAATTTGTCCTTATTCCTGCAAAATGTAAAATTGCATTTAAATAGTTTCCAAACCCCAGCTTTTCCCTAGTCTATTTGACAGTCTTTAGTTGCATTGACATTAGAAAGTACTCATTTGGAGTACAGATGATGGCAGTGACAGGGTCAGCACCACAGTTGAGTGGATTGATAAGTTGGACCCTTGTCTATGGCCCAGGTCAATAATCTCAGGCTGATGTCATCAATGAACGGTAAGAGATTTGTCCAGTGGCCAGAGACTGCTGACCTGATCGATGAACCGTAGCCCCATGAATCGATGTTATCAAATCTAGTCAGCACCTGTCTTCTCTGAGTATTGTACTAAGGATGTTTTAGGCTAATTTCCTGTTTAAAGAAATCTAGTCAGAATAAATAGTGTAATGCTAGAGGGTGTGGACCCCTTGCGCTGCTGTCTTAGCTTACCCAGAAGTGATGTGACAAAGTGTCCATCGGGTCTTCGTACTAGAGTCTCATAGTTAGGATATGCTGGGCTGCCAGTAGACACCAGATACCACTACAGGGCAGTCCCTGGGACTGCAGCAGCAGAGGGTCAGAGGCGCTGGTACAAGGTATGGCAGGGCGGGTCAAGAGAGTAGTCAGACGGTTTGAGGGCAGGGCAGGCAGCATGGGTTCTCAAAGCAAAGCTAGAGTTGGGGATGGAGAAGTCAAAGTGAATGGGTGAGCAGGGCGGGTTGATAAAGAGAGACAGACTACTAAAACAAATGCATAAACGGGTGCTAGCAGGCTGGGAACCAATAATTGGGAGAGGAATGGAAGGTAGAGTCACCTGATGTATCACCTGCTATCAGGTGATAGACTGGGAAACCAAATCTTTGCAGGACAGAGTGGATACACATTCCAAAGTTCGGCTGTGTCCCATTATGACTCACAAGAAGCACAAGGCAACTCTGCAATGGTCAGGTACTGGGTGAAGCCAAGCGAAACACATGGAGTGTAGTGTGACACTTGGCATGGAAGTGTCTGGCGTAACAGTAACCCTTCCTTACGCTCCTTCCTTTTTTGGCCAGAATAACTGATAAACCTTTACAAGATAACATGGGCACAGATATTCTTTGCAGGTTCCCAGGATCTCTCCTCAGGTTCAAATCCCTACCACTTCACCAGATATAAGGTCCTCCCCCAATCCTTTTTTAATATCAAGCAACCTTCAGGAACAGCAATAGCAGAAGTAGCATGGGGCTTTAAGAAGCGATTCAAGACCACTGGCTTTAGGAGCAAGAAATGAAAGACGTTTGGGATCCATAGATTCGCAGAGAGTTGAAGATGGTCTGTCAACGGATTAAATTGAATGATAATTTTGTACGCACCGAGGTACTGGGAACTTGTATGAAAGCACCTTCAGGTGATATTTTGGGATGATAAACTGACTTTTTCTCCTGGAAGTTGCTGAAGCGACGAACCTCTCTTCTTGTTCGCATGAGTCTTCATCAGTGACACAGCCTTAAGAAGTCTGCTGCCAGATCTGCAGTAATTCACCATATGAGGCATCAGCTTCTGGTATACTGAAGGAAGCTGAGATTGGAGAAGGCACTCGAGGATGCTGGGAGTATACCACGAAGAATAGAGATGCTTTGAAAGACTCCCCGATATGGTTATTGTAGGAAAGCTGTGCCCAGGGAAGTAGTTGTACCCAGTCATCCTGGTGGGCTGAGATAAAATGGCAAAGGTAGTTCTCAAGAATCTAACTCATTCTACTCGCCCATTGGCAGGGCTGGTTTTAGGCAAAGTGGGGCCCTAGGCAAAGTTTAAAATGGGGCCCCAAATGATAACATATTGCACATCACACAGAAGTATTTCGATTGTATTTACATTTGTTGAGTTCAGAATGCTAAATGAGTGTGATTGACAATATTGAAGTCGTTCAACATTTGTTTCCCGGCCTCTTTCCACCATCTGAGAAAGAATGATGGGGACAGAACGATCACTAATTGATCAATCTGTCCCCATACAGTATCATGTTATCAGCAGCATATCTACAGTTTACACCCCATAGTCATCCATATAATGTGCCCCATAGTCCTCCTTATAGTATAATGCACTCCTCAGTCCTCCATATAGTATAATACACTCCCCATTGTCCGCCATATAGTTTAATACACTCCTCATAGCCCTCCATATATTAAAATACACTCAGTCCTCCATATAATATAATACACTCCTCCATACATTAAAATACACTGCTCAGTCCTCCATATAGTATAATACACTCCTCATAGTGCTCCATATAGAATAGGACACCGCCAGTCAGCCATGTAGTACAATTCACTTCCCATAGTATAATGCACCCCATAGTTCTTCATATAGTATAATGTATTCCCCATAGTCCTCGATACAGTATAATGCAGCCCACATATAGTATAATGCAGCCACCCCACAGAATATAATGTAACCCCCCATAGAATATAATGCAGCCTCCCTCATATAGTATAATGCAGCCCCCTCAGAGTATAATGCAGCCCCTTATATAGTATAATGTAGCCCCTCCATAGAATACAATGTAGCCCTCCTCATATAGTATAATGCAGCCCCAATAGAATATAATGTAGCCCCCTCATAAAGTATAAAAAGCCCACATACAATATAATCTAGCCCCATAGAATAAAATGCAGCCCCCCATAGAATACAATGTAGCCTCTTCATATAGTATAATATAGCCCCCTCATAGAGTATGATGTGATCACCCCCCATAGAATGTAATAAATATAATACAGCCCCCCATAGAATATAATGTAGCCCTGAATAGAATATAATACAGCCCACCTCCCCATAGAATGATATAGCCCCATATTATATAACACAGCCTCCCCCATAGAATTTAATGTATAATGTGCCCCCATAATATATAGCACAGCCCTCTTACTATATAACACAGCCCACATAGTATATAGCATAACCCACATAGTATATAACACAGCCCCACATGGTATATAACACAGCCCCACTTGATATATAATAGCACAGCCCCACATGGTATACAGCACAGCACCATGGGATATAGCACAGCCCGCATCTCTCGGCCCCCCAGAGAATGGCCCCACAGTCCTGTACTGTTGCATTAAAAAAAACACACCTCACCTCGTGCCAGCGCTGCTCCCAGCTGTCTCCTGTCTCCTGCTCTGCCTGGCACACAGTGAGTGCACGAGTGCGATGACGTCATCGTGCACCCGCTGTGTGTCAGAGGCAGAGCGGGGAATGATGGGAGAGGGAGCGTCAGCTGACACTCTCTCCTCCATCATTGCTTTGAACTGTATCGGCTGCCTGCCCTAACGCCGGCCCTGCCCATTGGTCTGCAGATGGTACGCAGAGGAAAAGTCCAGCTGGACATTCAACAGCTTGCACAGAGCTCTCCAAAGCTTAAAAATGAACTGGACTCCAAGATCAGAGACTATGTATGGAAGACCATGGAGACTAAACACATGCTGGAAGAACTGGGTGGCAAGCTTAGGGACGGAGGAAAAGATAGCCAGAGGAATAAAATGAGCCATCTTAGAGAGCCGCTTCACCACAAATCAGATAATGTTGCAACCTTTGGAGAGAGGCAGGTCTGTGATGAAGTGCAGTAATATGTAGCTTTTGTTCCTGTACAGAAAGTTTGGCCCACTGAACCAGCATCAGCAGTCTGGGTGGTGTTCTAGCACGAGGAGATGCTGAAACTTGTTTCTGAGCTGGCTCATGGAAGCGGACATCTATCCCAGTGGCCAGGTGTATAACAGCATCCAGCAAGGATGGTAGGTCTCTGGCAGCCAATTCATCCTTGATATGATGACCCAGCCTTGTTATACTCACCTCCCCGCCGCCCGGCATCCTCTTCTGCAGCCGGCAGCTGACTTCAAGCATGCAAACAACTGAAGTGCATGACGTCACTGCCATGCTGATGTCAGTTGCTGGCCTCTGGCTAGCACTGTGTATTGCCACTCTCGGAACTGATGTTACTGTGCGCTGCAATACCCTTCAACTGGATGTGCGTCTGAGGATGCACATGCAGTTGAAGCTTCTGCTGATGATGATGAACTGCTCACCCACACTGGCCCGGACGTTATGCCTCTGGTGATAGGAGTGACATAGTTTGGGCTGTATGAGTGCTGCCGCATGTGGAGAGTTATAGTTCATTGAGGGAACCATGAATGCCAACATGTACTGTGACTTCAATATGATAATGACCCCAAACACTCCTTCAAGACGACCATTACTTTGCTAAAGAAACTGTGTAAAGGTGCTGGACTGGCCAAGCATGTTTCCAGATGTAAACCCTATTGAGCATCTGTGGGGCATCCTCAAATGGAATAAGGAGAAGTGCAAGGTCTCCAACATCCACTAGCTCTGTGATGTAATCATAGAGAAGAGGAAGAGGATTTCAGTGGCAGCCTATGAAGCTCTAGTGATATAGGTTAGTATGCACTACTCAATAGGCCTGTAAGTATATGTGAGGCAGGAAGGGTGCTGCAAAATGCATGAAAAGTGTCTGAATCAAACCAGAGGGAGAAGAAAGTTCAATGCATATATAATGCGCACACCGCACACCTAGTATATATTGAAGTAAAGAGCACAATTTCATTGACTCAAAAACACATAAGGTAAGATAAAAAATATTTAAATAACAATGTGACAACATTGCAACATTTCTGAATCCAAGATGGCCTGAGTGGCAAAACGTGTGCAGTTATAATGCAAAATATAGTCAATAGAGCACCAAAAACAGTATATATAAGCCACAGACAACAAATGAGAGTCTTGGAAAATGGATAATCACCTGTATATAAGGTACTTCAAAAAGTAACAACCAGCCAAAAATGGGCATCCTCATAAATGGTATGATAGCCAGGGACAATATAATAAGTCCTAGTCATCCAACTCCCTAAACCAAGCGCATGTGTGAAAAAAAAAGTAAAGCTGAGCGCCCCGACAGATGTTAGTGGTACAGAGTGGACCACTAGGGGGAGCACAAAAAGACGTGTAATGAAATTAAAGACTGTAGGAAAGTAGTGCTGAAGGAACCCTGCAGTTAATGAGCATATAGGGAGTAAATGCAAAGTAACAAGTCACATGGCCATGCAGTCACAATAGAGATCAGCCAGTCCTTCAGATAATAAAGACAGACGATACTACAATAGGCAATCATCTCAGGGACCAGGGGTGTGTGGAGAGCCCCACATGTATCGCTGCAAGCGCAGCTTTGTCATGGGAAATATTTCCCCTGTAAATGAGCAAATTGCATGTAAGTGGTCACCTGATGACTACTCAAACTGCTTCAGCTGTGTATATGAAGGGACACCAAACTGAATTCTTGCCCCATGTGCCGGAAAACCTAGATCCACCTCTGCTAAAAAGTCACTTGAAAAGACAAAGTACTGTATGCTTTGGCAGGTATTAACTTTTTAGAAATATTAAAAAAGAATCACAATTAGAATATTCAGTGTTGTTTTTCTTATGTAAGTGCATAATATAAGGTAATATTATTATTATCGTAAGTTCTAGAACCAAGAAAATTATTACCTAGACTGTGATAAAAGAAACATCTACCATATATACTCGAGTATAAGCCGACCCGAGTATAAGCCGAGGCACCTAATTTTGCCACAAAAAACTGGGTAAGCTTATTGACTCGAGTGTAAGCCGGGTATGCATTGTTCCCTCATCCCTGTCCTTGTATGCATGGCTCCCCCGTCCCTGTCCTTGTATGCATGGCTCCTTATCCCCTATCCTTGTATGCATGGCTCCCCAGTCCCTGTCCTTGTATGCATGGCTCCCCCATCACTTTCCTTGAATGCATGGCTCATTATCC
Organism: Dendrobates tinctorius; assembly: GCF_039654945.1. Lineage (NCBI taxonomy): Eukaryota > Metazoa > Chordata > Amphibia > Anura > Dendrobatidae > Dendrobates > Dendrobates tinctorius. Next base: position 11,572,438 of record NW_027361838.1, on the reverse strand, counting down.
CCTATCCTTGTATGCATGGTTCCTATTAAAAAAACAAACATCCTGCTCACCTTCCTGCACGCCCACACTGCATCTCGTTGGTTCTGGTGCCAGCACAGCTCTTCCTGCTGAGCGACACGTGGCCCCGCTCATTAAGGGAATGAATACTCACTACATGCCTATGGGAGTGGAGAGGCGTGCATATTCATTACCTTAATGAGTGGGGCCACGTGATCGCTCGGCCGGAAATGCTGCTGGAACCAAAAGATGCAGCGAGGGTGCGCAGGAAGGTGAGTAGGATGTCTTCTGGAAGCCGGCGGTTGTGGGTGTCACTGTGCGCGCTATAAGAGAAATGAATATTAATTTCTCTGTAGCAGTGGGCACAGTTACAGCCGCAGCTGCCTGCTCCTACCTGCTGTGACCCGCTGCTCCACCGCTCCTACTCCTCCGCCGGCGCTCTGGGACAGTTGACTTGTGTGTAAGCCAAGGGGGACGTTAACAAAAAAAATGTGTTGAAAAACTCGGCTTAGGCTGGTTTCACACTTGCGGTTTTTTTCGCGGTATTTTAGCGCTAAAAAACGCATGCGGTTTTTTTCCCTATACTTTGCATGGGATGCGCTTATGTGCGCATACACATGCGTTTGTATGCGTTTTTCCGCGCATGCGTTTTTTTGCAGTATGCGCTCGGGCGCACAAAATGCATCCTGTTGCATTTTTTGGGCGTCCGACTTGCCTCAAAAAAACGCATGCGCACGCAATGCGTTTTTTTTACAGCAAGACACCCATTATAAGTCTATGGGTGCGCATATGTGCGCATTGGCATGCTTATGTATGCGTTTTTTTGCGCATGCGTTTTTTTTTTACCATTAGTTGGACAATGGAATTTAGGGGTTTGGGTTAGAGTTAGGGTTAGTTAAGGGGGTTTAGGGCTAGGGTTAGCTAGGGTTAGGGTTAGGGTTAGTATTGTTTGGTTAAGGGTTAGGGTTAGAGTCAGGGTTAGTATGGTTTGGTTAGGGTCAGAGTCAGGGTTAGGGTCAGGGTTAGGGTTAGGGTTAGGGTCAGGGTTAGGGTCAGGGTCAGGGTTAGGGTTAGGGTCAGGGTTAGGGTTAGTAAAGTCATGGTTTGGGTTAGTGTGAGGGGCCACCTAATGTTGTAAAAAACCGCAAACGCGGTAAAAACGCACTAAAAACGCATACAAACGCATAAAAACGCTGCGTTTTTTTCATGCATGCTCATAAAAATGCTTGGAAAAAACGCAGCATTTGTATGCGTTTGTATGCGTTTTTTCAATGCGTTTTTTTGCGGGAAAAACGCGCTGCAAAAAAAAGCAAGTGTGAAATTGGCCTTATGCACAGAGATTGAAGCTTCAGAGACTGGGAGTTCGGTGGAAACTGTTTGGGTAAGAATACAAGGACAGAACAATGGAAAGGACACCATTGTAGGCATTTACTACAGGCCACCTGTGCAAGCTGAAGATATGGATGAACTCTTTATGCATCAAATGGCCAAGTTCTCCAAAAAATATGACATAGTTGTCATGGGAGATTTCAACTATCCAGACATTTGTTGGGAATCTCTCTCAGGCAAAACTAACAGGTCAAGGAAATTCTTATCCTCTCTTGCTGACAACTTTATCTTCCAAAAGGTAGGGGAGAAAACAAGGGGAACAGCTACCTTTGATCTAATCCTTATAAACAGGGAGGAAATGGTTGAGGAGGTAAAAGTGGCTGGGACCCTAGGAGGTAGCGACCATGCTATTTTAGAATTTTGGATAACTAGAGGAGGAAGACCTGTGAAGACTCAGACGTCAAGGTTAGATTTCAGAAAGACAGATTTTAAGGGATTCAGAAAGAGAATTGGAGGGATCCAATGGCTGGATATCCTTAAAGACAAAAATGTCCAGGAAGGATGGGAAATCTTGAAAAATGAAATTCTCAAAGCACAATTGTTAACAATTCCGAAAAGAGGGAAGAATAGGAAGCATTTAAGGAAGCCAGGATGGATGAACACAGAACTTAAGCACATGCTAAAAAGGAAGAAAAAAATGTTTATAAAATGGAAAGAGGGAGGCATATCTAAAGAAGAATATAATGCTGTCTGCAGAACCTGCAGGGCACAAATCAGATTATCTAAAGCTGACAATGAATTGAGGCTTGCAAGAGATGTCAAAAGCAATAATAAAGGATTTTGGGGATATGTCAAAAGTAAAAGAAAAGTCAAAGATGCTATAGGATTTTTACAGGATGAAAATGATGAAATGGTAAGACAGGATGTTGAGAAGGCCGATCTTTTAAATTCCTATTTTGCATCTGTTTTCTCTCAGAAAGGAAATGTAACATCAACTGTTCTTTACTGTCCTATTAAGGGAATAGAAGAATCCAGGATATCTATAAACAGAAAGATAGTGAGGAAACACTTAGCTAACCTAAATGAATTCAAGTCTCCAGGTCCAGATGAATTACACCCCAGAGTACTGAAGGAGATAGCAGAATAAATTTTTGAACCCCTCTCCATAATCTTTGAAAATTCTTGGAGAGCAGGAGAAGTCCCAGAAGACTGGAGAAGAGCAAATGTTGTTCCTATCTTCAAAAAGGGGAAGAAGGTGGACCCAGGCAACTATAGGCCGGTGAGTCTGACTTCTATACCAGGAAAGATCTTTGAACAAATTATTAAACAACATGTATGTCAGTACCTGGATAAGAATGAAGTGATTAAACAGAGTCAGCATGGGTTTGTAACTAATAAGTCATGTCAGACTAACTTAATTTCCTTCTATGACGGAATCACTGATTGGGTGGATCAAGGAAATGCTCTAGATATACACTCACTGGCCACTTTATTAGGTACACCATGCTAGTAAGGGGTTGGACCCCCTTTTGCCTTCAGAACTGCCTCAATTCTTCGTGGCAGAGATTCAACAAGGTGCTGGAAGCATTCCTCAGAGATTTTGGACCATATTGACATGATGGCATCACACAGTTGGCGCAGATTTGTCGGCTGCACATCCCTGATGCGAATCTCCCGTTCCACCACATCCCAAAGATGCTTTATTGGATTGAGATCTGGTGACTGAGGAGGCCATTTGAGTACAGTAAACTCATTGTCATGTTCAAGAAACCAATCTGAGATGATTCGAGCTTTATGACATGGCGCATTATCCTGCTGAAAGTAGCCATCAGATGTTGGGTACATTGTGGTCATAAAGGGATGGACATGGTCAGCAACAATACTCAGGTAGGCTGTGGTGTTGCAACGATGCTCAATTGGTACCAAGGGGCCCAAAGAGTGCCCAGAAAAAATTCCCCACACCATGACACCACCACCACCAGCCTGAACCGTTGATACAAGGCAGGATGGATCCATGCTTTCATGTTGTTTACGCCAAATTCTGACCCTACCATCCGAATGTCGCAGCAGAAATCGAGACTCATCAGACCAGGCAACGTTTTTCCAATCTTCTACTGTCCAATTTCGATGAGCTTGTGCAAATTGTAGCCTCAGTTTCCTGTTCTTAGCTGAGAGGAGTGGTACCCAGTGTGGTCTTCTGCTGCTGTAGCCCATCTGCCTCAAAGTTCGACGCACTGTGCGTTCAGAGATGCTCTTCTGCCTACCTTGGTTGTAACGGGTGGCAATTTGAGTCACTGTTGCCTTTCTATCAGCTCGAACCAGTCTGCCCATTCTCCTCTGACCTCTGGCATCAACATGGCATTTCCGGCCACAGAACTGCCGCTCACTGGATTTTTTTTCTTTTTCGGACCATTCTCTGTAAACCCTAGAGATGGTTGTGCGTGAAAATCCCAGTAGATCAGCAGTTTCTGAAATTCTCAGACCAGCCCTTCTGGCACCAACAATCATGCCACGTTCAAAGGCACTCAAATCACCTTTCTTCCCCATACTGATGCTCGGTTTGAACTGCAGGAGATTGTCTTGACCATGTCTACATGCCTAAATGCACTGAGTTGCCGCCATGTGATTGGCTGATTAGAAATTAAGTCTTAACACACAGTTGGACAGGTGTACCTAATAAAGTGGCCAGTGAGTGTAGTATATCTTGACTTCAGCAAAGCATTTGACAAAATATCTGATACAATCCTTATTGAAAAAATGACTAAGTATGGAATGGACAAGGCAACTGTTAGGTGGATTAATGACTGGCTTAGTGATCGGACCCAAAGAGTGGTCGTAAATGGCTGCACATCCAGTTGGAAGAATGTCTCAAGTGGGGTACCACAGAGCTCTGTCCTGGGCCCTGTATTGTTCAACATCTTTATCAACGATTTAGATGAAGGAATTGAGGGTAAACTGATTAAATTTGCTGATGACACAAAGCTAGGAGGGATAGCTAATACTAGAGAAGAGAGAGGATTCAAAAAGATATAAATAAACTGGAGAAGTGGGCAGCAACTAACAGAATGGTTTTTAGCAGGGAAAAATGCAAAGTACTACATCTGGGCAATAAAAATGAAAAAAGCATATACAGAATGGGAGGAATAGGGCTAAGCAACAGCACATGTGAAAAAGACTTGGGTATACTAATAGATCACAGACTGAATATGAGTCAACAGTGTGATGCAGCAGCAAAAAAGGCAAATGCAATTCTAGGATGTATTAACAGAAGCATACAGTCTAGATCACGTGAAGTCATTATTTCCCTCTACTCCTCTTTGGTCAGACCTCATCTGGAATATTGTGTCCAGTTTTGGGCACCACATTTTAAAAAAGACATCAACAAACTGGAGCAAGTTCAGAAAAGAGCAACCAGAATGGTGACCGGTCTGCAAACCCTGTCTTATGAGGAAAGGTTGCAGGATTTGGGATTGTTTAGTTTGCAAAAGAGAAGACTGAGAGGAGACTTAATAGCTGTCTACAAATATCTAAAGGGCTGTCACATTGTAGAAGGATCAACTTTATTCTCATTTGCACAAGGAAAGACTAGAAGTAATGGGATGAAACTGAATGGGAGGAGACACAGATTAGATATTAGAAAAAACTTTTTGACAGAGTGATCAATGAGTGGAACAAGCTGCCACGAGAAGTGGTGAGTTCTTCTTCAATGGAAGTCTTCAAACAGAGGCTGGACAGACATCTGACTGGGATGATTTAGCGAATCCTGCTTTGAGTAGGGGGTTGGACCAGATGGCCCAGGAGGTCCCTTCCAACTCTACGATTCTATGATTCTATGAGTTTATATGGTAATCATAAAAAACTGTTATAGATGCAGTTTGGTAGAAAAAAAAAGATTTTTTAGACTAGAAGAGTGCTAGGCGTACCACAAATTTTAAAACCTACTAAATGAATATCCCCTATTTTCCCTTCTGTACATGATGTCTGTAAATTATTTCATTTGAGAAAGCAGTCTTTTGTACTTCAGAGCTGCTTTTCCTACACTAAGATGAGAAGGAAATTTGCAAACATAGTCATTTGTTTTAAAATAAAAAATCAAGTATCTGGACAAAAGAACATAGTTTTGCTGATTTTTTTTTTTTTTTTTCCAGCTGTGGTAAATAAGTTTAATTTAAATGAAATATTATGATTATATCATGTAAAATATTGATACATGGATTAATTTCTGCAGTGCCTTTTTAATCAAGCACTTCTATACAGATGAACGTTAGCCATAACTCCTAGGATTTTTGACCTAGACATAAAGCACACAATTGTGGCTTACAGACTGTAATCTCCTGCTCTTCTCATAAAATCTTATGAATTGTAAAAGCAAACAGAATTATATTCTAGTCATGGCAGGAAAAACTGTGCTTTGAATTTGAAACTGCTGAAAATTTCTGAATTAAATACCCTGAGACCTACTTCAAACAATACATTGGTATACCGTTAGCAATTAGAAACAACAACCATAATCCTACGTGGTTCTACCATGTAAAAAAAAACAAACCTTCAATATAGCTTTTTATGTTGCTTTTAGAGTGTCTGCAAAAAAAAAATATTTACACTTGTGCGTCAAAAAAAACTTTACATGTAATAACATGATAATCAAAAACTATCTAATAGCAAAACTGGCTTAGTTGCCAGTTGGGGTAAGGGTGACATAGCAAAATACTAATTGTAACAAAATATCCACAATAAAACATTTGAATGTTAAAGGGAACCTATTAGCAGAATTGTGCTGCTCAGTAACCTATAGAGTGTCAAGTTGGCGCCGTTATACTGATTAAAATGATACCTTGGTAGATTAAATCCATCATGTGGTTGTTATTTAATCTTTATTTTCAGTTTTCAGTGATTCTTGTGCTCCGGGGTGGGGCTGTGGGGAGGGGGTTCTTCATGTTGCGCTCTGCTTAGTAATTCATCTGTATATCTTATGAGAGATCACTGATTCCTCAGTGACCTGCCCTCTGTTTTACATACATATCTTCCTCAAAATGGCGCTATCCATGCCTACGTAGTGGCATAATTCGGAATGCGATTAATGCGACAGCCATATCTCAACACATCACAGAGGATTTAATTATACATGGAATTTGCACAAGGGATGTGTGAAGAACTGTGCTCAGGCTCCATGGTTTACAAAATTATATTTCCTACTCAAACTATGAATAATGACTACATTTTCTTATCTAATTAATTACACATCTCAGACAAGCTAGATTTTATCCTCTAATGTTAGGCATATATACACCACCCCTTTCCGGGTGTGACATCATTTTCTTGGCACTGATACAAAGTCTCTTCTTTCTCCATAGAAAACAGGTAAATGCCTGATACAGCCAGCCTATGTGTCTGTTTTAGCAGTAGTGGTATAATTTGTAATGGGTAAAGTAGCCTCGGAAGCTCATCATTTTTATCAGATGATTTCTACCCAATGACAATAATGGCAAACCAGACCAATTCTTCAATTCCCTCTCTGTTTTCACAATCAAATGATTCTAATTAGGATTATAAATCGAATGTCGTTTGACCTAATTGTTCCCAAATATTTATTGGATCATTTCATAACCTGGAAAACAGTGCAAAAAAATGTTTTTGTTTTTTGGCTAACTTCTAAATACTTAGATCTATGGACTAACGGAGGCTTTAAACAAGATAATGTAATTCGATTTATAGAATGGTTAAAAAAAGGAATTTTGAGAGTGGAAAATCGGCTGCATGATTCTGAGGCGTGATGGTTAACCTATGCAGAGACCATAACTAAATATGGGCTGTCTCACTTCCAAATCATACAGTATGCCCAAGTACAGAAATATAGGAAATGAACTAGCTAATATGGGCAAACATATGGTGAAGATCTCAACTCTTTATGAAAAAATTAGAGAAATGCTGACACCGGTTTCTCCAGGGTTAGTGTTTGGAACATGGACCAAACAAATGAGAGACTTAGAGATAGAGGGTAAAATTTTGGAAACTTGGAAAGTTATAAGGAAATGTGTGATTAATGAGAATTCGAGAGATACACAATATCATATAATACATATTTATGGTTTTAACATAACATACAATAATAAACCCTCAGAGTTTTACACTGCTCCAAACCCCAAATGTGAAGAATGCAAAACATGTATCATGGGTCGTGGCAATGCCGTAACATACAAGAATTTTGGACAAGGATTCAAACGCATAACAAATATCTGGAAAACAAAATTCAGTTTGACCCTATGCTGTGGATATTTCATTACAGTGAACAAAGGTAGATAATAAGTGTAATGTGAAATGTTCTACACTGACATTTTTTATAGTATTCTCATGATCTTGAAACGATGTATATTGAGAAACTGGTTGTCAATGTCAACGCCTTTAGAAGGGGAAATAACAATCCAACTTAAATCGTTACTTGCTTTGGAAAAGATAGAAACAGAATGGAATGCAGATAAACAAACAATATTTTTAGTTCATTATAGCCCTACAGAAATAAAGCATGTGGTTCGTCTATTTGTGAATACAGAATGGTATCTACTGGAGGAGTTAGGGTATGTTTCCAGGGACAGGAAATGGCAGCGCTTTGGACACAGCACATGCCTGCTCCGTCCAAAGCGCTGCCGGCTTTGTACGCGCGGTGATTCCGCATGTGTTGAACACATGTGGAATCACCACATCCTATACATTACTATGTTATTTATCTGATAATCTCCGCAAGATAAATAGACTTGCTCCGGTCTAGAAAGACGCGCCGCATGTCCAGTTACGCAGGTCTGCCACCTGCGTCTTTGAACGCATAGTGGAGAAGGGATTTCATAAAATCCCCTCCACTATGCTGTAACATCTTGGCTGCTGCAGATTGGATGCTGCGGCTGTATGCAGTGTTCAATCCGCAGCAAATACTGAACGTGGAAAAATACCCTCACAGGGAAGCCTGGGTGATTTGAGAGTGTAATAATATTTTGATTGGAGAGACCTTCATTATTTTATTAAGTTAGGAAATTGTACCATGGGAAGCTAAAATAGGCTGTCTGGCTTAGGAAAATGTTAGGATCTTTATGTTTGTAATGGTTCAGATGTTACTGTGTAATACTTGTTATTGAAAAAACCTGCATTCATTTTCTTTTCTGTAAAAATATTGAAAATCGTTTAATAAAGAGTTGTAGTGAAAAAAAACCTTCATCAGAAGTGTAGGTCACGGTCACTGCACATAAGTCAGAGAAATCAAGGGTATGGGGTGGGCTACAGGAGCTACCAACTCAAACTACACTTATTTTTCTGCTTTTGCCACCTATTCATTTGATTACTACAAGCTGGAGTTAGGAAGATGCTTCCAGTTATAAAGTCGCTTGAAGCTCTTTGCAATAGTTTGGTGAGTGTGCTTGATGTAAGAATACTGAATATGGTGTGGGGAATAGATAGCTCAGCTGGGGATCTTTGCTTTGGCACAAGCGTGTGGCTATGAAGTCACTTCAGCAGACTAGCAATATGGACACGGCATATTTATTGTGCACACTTGTTATCCAATGTTACACATGCCAAACATGAAATAAAACGTCTAAGGCCGTCTGGCCACTAACTAACAATAGCTGGCTAACTACAAAATAAACCTATATAACAGCAAACAAGTCCATGTTATCTTACTGTGTCAGCTCCCAGCTCAGCAGACGATAGACTGAGAGATCCCAGCTCCTCCTGATTATATCAGCTGGACCAGTCAGGAAACCAAAACCTGTATTGAATTAGTGGAGGGGGAACTACCAATCCTTTCCATGCTGATCACTAAGGAAACCAGGACTGGATTACAGTGAAATAAACTGGCTTCATCATCAGTACAGGGAGACATATGAAATGAAACGGGGAGAAACATACCTGTTTTCTAGTACCTCTCCCCTTGGCACCTCACACACCCCCCTCCTCTGTTCGAGCCCGTGGGGTCGGACATGACGAGTCACCAAGCAGTGCGTTCTAGACAACGCATCTGCATTTCTGTGCGCTGTGCCCGCCCTGTGCTCAACGGAAAATTTAAACCCTTGTAATGCTAAGAACCAGCGTGTCACCCGTGCATTGCCTTCTTTTGCCCGGGACATCCATGTTAGGGGCGAATGGTCCGTCACTAGCCTAAACTGGCGACCTAGTAAATAATAGCGCAAGGTGCACAGGGCCCATTTCACAGCCAGGGCTTCCCGCTCAACTACACTGTAGTTCTTTTCTGCTCTCGTAAGCTTTCTGCTTAGATAGGCCACTGGGTGTTCCTCGCCATTTACTTCTTGAGACAAAACCGCGCCGAGGCCCACCCCAGAGGCGTCTGTTTGGACAATAAACTCCCGTTTAAAGTCTGGTGCAACCAACACTGGTTGGTCACAGAGGACTGTTTTCAATCGCTGAAAGGCCTCCTCTGCTTCTGCGTTCCACTTTATTGTGACAGATTTCGACCCCTTAGTAAGATCTGTGAGAGGAGCTGCGATGGTCGCAAAATGTTTGATGAACCGCCTATAATAACCAACGATCCCTAAAAAAGCTCCAACCTGTTTTTTGGTTACCGGTCGTGGCCAATTTTGAATAGCATCCACTTTATTGGCTTGAGGCTTCACGACGCCTCTCCCTATGCTATATCCCAGATAGCGAGCCTCTTCCAATCCCAACGTACATTTCTTGGGATTGGCAGTCAACCCAGCTGTTTTTAAGGAGTCTAAGACGGCTTGTACTTTTGACAAATGTGTGTCCCAGTCATTGCTAAAGATAATAATGTCGTCCAAGTACGCAGATGCATACTGGCCATGGGGTTTTAGGACAATATCCATTAGACGTTGGAAGGTGGCTGCGGCACCATGCAACCCAAATGGCATATCTCGGTACTGGAATAATCCCTGGGGCGTAACAAAGGCAGTTTTCTCTTTGGCTGATTCCGTGAGGGGAATCTGCCAATAACCTTTTGTTAAGTCAATAGTAGATATGTACCTAGCCGAACCCAGTCTCTCTATCAGTTCATCGACTCTTGGCATCGGGTAGGCATCGAATTTCGATACTTCGTTTACTTTCCGAAAATCGTTACAAAATCGGATAGTCCCATCGGGTTTGGGCACCAGTACGATAGGGCTAGCCCAATCACTCCGGGACTCCTCGATGACCCCGAGCTCTAACATCTTCACTTCCTGGGCAATGGCTTGTCTCCGAGCCTCCGGAATTCGATATGGTTTAAGCCGTACCCGCGCCTGTGGATCAGTAATAATGTCATGTTTAATTAGGTGAGTCCGGCCAGGAAGTTCCGAGAAAATATCTGCGTTCCTCTGTATGAACTCCCTGGTCTCTCGTTTTTGCCTTTCGGATAGCGTGTCTGCAATACCCACTTCTGGCGGAGCTACCTGGGGGTCCTTTACCTTAGAAGGTGGTGCCCCTCGAGGCCCATCCTCAAGGGCAGCTCCTGCCACCAGACTCTCCCTGTCCCGCCAGGCCTTAAGCAAGTTTATGTGGTATATTTGTTCGGGCTTTCTCTTGTCTGGTTGGTGTATCTTATAATTTACTTCACCTACTCGTTCCAGCACTTCGTATGGTCCCTGCCATTTCGCAAGAAATTTATTCTCTATGGTAGGCACCAATACCAACACCCTGTCTCCGGGTTGAAAGACTCGTGTTTTTGCCGCTCGGTTGTATACCGTGCTTTGGGCATGTTGTGCGTGCTCTAAACACTCTTTATCTATTGGCATAACTGCTGCAATTCGGTCCTGCATAAGTGTTATGTGTTCAATTACACTGCGATAAGGAGTTACCTCTTGTTCCCAAGTCTCCTTGGCAATATCTAACAGGCCTCTAGGACACCGCCCATAAACCAACTCAAAAGGTGAAAAGCCTGTGAGGATTGGGGTAACTCACGTATAGCGAACAGGAGGTATGGTAGTAGGGCATCCCAATCTCTCCCGTCCTTATCCACCACCCTTTTCAACATTCCCTTTAGGGTTTTGTTAAAGCGCTCCACCAAACCATCAGTCTGAGGGTGATATACTGAGGTACGCAAATGGGAGATTTTTAGCAGTTTGCATAAATCCTTAAGTATACGAGACATAAAGGGGGTCCCTTGATCCGTAAGTATCTCTTTTGGAATGCCAGTGCGGGAAAACATATTAACCAGCTCCTTTGAAATTGATTTCGCATTGGCATTTCGCAAGGGCACTGCTTCGGGATAACGCGTGGCGTAATCCAATACTACCAAAATGTACTGATGACCCCTGGCAGATTTAACTAATGGACCGACTATATCCATTGCTATCCTCTCGAAGGGCACCTCTATTATTGGTAAGGGCACTAAGGGGCTTCTAAAATGTGACATTGGTGCGGTCAATTGACACGTAGGACATGACCGACAGTACTGGGTCACGTCTCCCACTAGACCCGGCCAAAAGAAACGTTGCAGAATACGGTGTTTTGTCTTTTCTACCGCCAGGTGTCCTCCCAAGGGATGTTTATGTGCCAACTCCAAAACTACCTGGCGAAAGGACTTAGGTACCACTAGTTGTTCTACCACCACCCCTCGCACCTTGTCTATGTGATACAACATATCCTGCTGCACCGCCACGTGTGGGAACTCGTTTTGAGCCCCTGGGTACAATGGTCTTCCCTCGGAGACCTTTATGTTTTCCCATGCCCTTGCTAGAGTGGGATCCTGGTGCTGAGCGGTCCCGAACTTACCACGGGCCACCTCAAGGTCAGGCATTTCTAAAACATCCTCTAGCTGGTCTGCCTCGCCTGCATACACAGCCAGAGGAGAGTCCACAGATTCTAGTACTTCCTCTGAGATGAGTTCTCCGTCGTCTTGCTGCAATGGTTCAGGGGCTAGCTCCGGAGCACCGTCTTCAACTAGAGGGTTCATGCCACTTTTGAAGTTCCACAAGTCCCAAAATAAGGGAAAGTCTCTCCCCAGGATTACACTGTGTCCCATAGACTTTATGACTGCTGCCTCATGTCTTTTCGTCCCTACTGGCGTGGCAAGAGTAACCCAGGCAGTGGGGTAGTTCTTAGTATCCCCATGGATGCAACTAATGCCCACGGTTAAGTTCGTTAGGGCGCTAGAGTCCACCAAACTGGCATGTACCAAAGTTACTTGACTGCCGGAATCCAAGACGGCATTCAAACTATAACCGTCAACCTCGACATGGCACACGTGTTGTTCATTTCCCGTGAGGGTCTCCGCCACACAGACTGACTGCACATATAATGAAAGACGCCTCATAGCATTACAGTCCATTGGCTCTGTAGTCATTGGGCAGTTAGCTGCTACATGGCCAAGCCCGCGACATCGCCAACATTGTATAGGCCCTTGTCTCCTCGATGGAGATCCCAGACGAGGTCTGCTGGCTTGATGTGAGCCCGTACCACCTCCATAGTCCTTTGTAGGTCTGCTACCCTTCATCGTGACGTTCTCTTTTGAAGATGGAGTAGGTTTCGCAGGACTCTCCAGCGATTTCTTGGGGGGCCAGTGGGGTGCTAACGTCCCTTGGAGTAGGCTTTCAGAAGCATTGTAGCGTTCGACCATATTCACCAACTGGTCAGCGGTAGTTGGGTCACCCTGTCCAACCCACCTCTGGATCTTAGCGGGTAAGGACCGCAGGTACTTGTCTAGAACAACACGCTCCACCATCTGTGCGGACGTTAAAGCCTCCGGTTGCAGCCATTTTTTTACCAGATGGATGAGATCATGCATTTGTGAGCGGGCTGGCTGATGCTCCACAAAATTCCATAAATGCACCCTCTGTGCACGTACATACGTGTTTACTCCCAGCCTTGCCAGGATTTCGCCTTTGAGTTTGATATAGTCCATAGCATCCGCTCCACTCAGATCGTAATAGGCTTTTTGTGGATCTCCGCTCAGAAATGGAGCCACTACCTCAGCCCATCTGTCCAGTGGTAAGTGTTCACGTTCTGCAATACGTTCAAACACGGTGAGGTATGCTTCCACATCATCGTCTGCGGTCATTTTAAGCAAAGTCTTCTGTACGGCTTTCTGCGCACTAGCAGCGCTTTGTGCACGGTCTCCCTCATCTCGGGGTTGCCGAACCAAGGCCTGTTTTATTGCCTCCAACTGCTCTTGCTGCATCTGGTGTTGCTGCTCCAGAGCCTTCTGGAAGCAAGCATTAGTCTGCTGTTGCTGCACATTTGCTTGCAATAACTGCTTCACTAGTTCCTCCATATTACTGGACTCTTGGCTCTTCAAAAGCGCAGAAGCTTTCAGCCAGGACATACACAGCGTTTTCTCTGCAGTCACAGTCCAGCAGCCACAAGTGCCTGCATTCGAAACACCATTTGTGGGGAATAGATAGCTCAGCTGGGGATCTTTGCTTTGGCACAAGCGTGTGGCTATGAAGTCACTTCAGCAGACTAGCAATATGGACACGGCATATTTATTGTGCACACTTGTTATCCAATGTTACACATGCCAAACATGAAATAAAACGTCTAAGGCCGTCTGGCCACTAACTAACAATAGCAGGCTAACTACAAAATAAACCTATATAACAGCAAACAAGTCCATGTTATCTTACTGTGTCAGCTCCCAGCTCAGCAGACCATAGACTGAGAGATCCCAGCTCCTCCTGATTATATCAGCTGGACCAGTCAGGAAACCAAAACCTGTATTGAATTAGTGGAGGGGGAACTACCAGTCCTTTCCATGCTGATCACTAAGGAAACCAGGACTGGATTACAGTGAAATAAACTGGCTTCATCATCAGTACAGGGAGACATATGAAATGAAACGGGGAGAAACATACCTGTTTTCTAGTACCTCTCCCCTTGGCACCTCACAATGGGTAAAGTTGACACCACTGGATGTAACTATGTAAGTATCCTGCATAAGCGAGTGGCACAAAGTCTGTGTGCTTTTTGTGGGGAAGCCTTGGTTGTCTTTATTCCAGGCTCAGGGGGTCAGTACTTTGTGGTGAGGGGATGCTAAATGTGGCTCATAACCATCTCTCATAGCTAAATGTGTCTGACATAAAGGAATTAATTATTTATGTATTATGCAATATATAAACATGATTGTGGAGCATACTACAGCTGTGTGAAAAAGTGTTTGCCCCTTCATGATTTCTAGTTCTTTTTCATGTTACAATAAAAAGCTGGAAGGAAAATAAAAGCGCAATAGGGTCTTATCTGGGTATTAAGAGATATCTCTAATCAGATTTTATTCACCAGATGGAGCCCAAACACAGGCTCATAGAAATATTAGCTGCTGCACAGATCGACCGGTCTCCTTTTGACCAGGCAGAGTAAATAAAATTTTAAAAAATGGGATAAAAAGGTGGATTAACTCCACGCTGCTTGAAAAATAGAAATCCAAATGGATATTCAGATGAAAAAGTGGCTTTATTCAACGTGTTTTGGAGTACTATGACTCCTTCATCAGGAAGCCACAAGTAAATAAGTCTATATGATATTGGACTTTTTTTTTTAACTTTGACATGTCATGTGATGCTATTGGCCCCATTTTTTTGAATTTGGGACTCATTTAAGAACTGTCAAACATGTGGCTATGTATATACTTTTGTGGGTCTCCTGATGAAGGAGTCATAGTACTCCGAAACGAGATGAATAAAGCCACTTTTTCAACTTAATATCCATTTGGACTTCTATCTTTCAAGCAGCGTGGAGTTAATCTACCTTTTTATTCCATTTTTTTAATTCTTTTCATGTTAGTCACACTTAAATGTTTCAGTTCAGCAAACAAATATAAATATTAGACAAAGATAGCATAAGTAAACACGATATGCAACTTTTAAATTATGGTCTTTGTTATTAAGATAAAAGAAATGCAAACCTATAAGGCCCTGTGTGAAAAAGTGATTGCCACCCCTTCCCCTTTTAAAACCTAAATTAACTCTGGTTTATCACATCTTTGGGAAGCTGAGTTCAAATTCCCTAGCCACTTGCAGGCCTGGTTACTGTCACACCTGTTCTCAATCAAGAAATCACTTAGCTAGGGCCTGCCTGACAAAGTGAAGTAGACCAATAGGTCCTCTAAAGCTAAACAAAATGCCGCAATCTAAAGAAATTCGGGAACAAATGAGAAACAAAGTAACTGAGATCAGTCAGTCTGGAAAAGGTTAGTATGTCATTTATCAAGCTTTGGGACTTCAGCGAACCACAGTGAGAGCTATTGTCAACAAATGTGAAAACATGTAACATTGGTGAATCTTCCCAGGAGTGGCCAACTGACCAAAATTACCCCAAGAGCACAGCGATAACTTATCCAAGAGGTCTTAAAAGATCCCACAACAACATCCAAAGAACTGCAGGCCTCACTTGCCTCAGCTAAGGTCAGTGTTCATGACTTCACAATGAGAAACAGACTGAGCAAAAATAGCTTGCTTGGCAGAGTTCCAACACGAAAACCACTTCCGAGTAATTGGAACATAAAGGCTAGCCTCTGTTTTGCCAGAAAACACCTTGATGATCCCCAAGACATTTGGGAGAATACTCTGTGGACTGATGAGAAAAAACTTGAACTTTTTAGAAGGTGTATGTCCCATAATATCTGGTGTAGAAGTAACACAGCATTTCAGAAAAGGAACATCGTACCAACATATGATAGAGGTATTGTGACAGACTGGGTCTGTTTTGCTGCTTCAGGACCTGGTTAACTTGATGTGGTAAATGGAACCGTGACTTCAACTGTCTACCAAAAAATCAAGAATGAAAATGTCCTGCCATCTGTTCATGACCTCAAGCTGAAGCGCACTTGGGATATGCAGCAGGACAATGATCCAAAACACACTAGCAAGTCCACCTCTGAATGGCTTAATAAAAACACAAGTAAGACTTTGGAGTGGCTTAGTCAAAGTCCTGACGTTAATCTGATTGAGATGCTGTGGCATGACATTAAAAAGGCTTCTCATGCATGGTAACTCTTCAATGTGGCTGTATTATAACAATTATGCAAGATGAGTGGTCCAAAATTCCTTCAGAGCATTGTAAAAGTCTTATTGCCAGTTATCTCAAATTCTTCATTGCAGTTGCTGCTAAGGGTGACCCAGGGAGTTATTAGGTTTAGGGGCAATCGCTTTTCATACACGGCCCTGTAGGTTTGGATTTCTTTTTCCCTTAAAAATAAAGACCTGCATTTAAAAATGTAAACTTGTGTTTACTTGTTATCTTTGTCTCATATTTACATTTAAGTGTGGCAAACACAAAAAAAGTGTGCGTATATATATATATATATATATATATATATATTTATTTATATAGTCTATATAATAGTTATTCATATTATTTGTAGAATAATACATGCTCCTGTGACAATGTCTCAAGTATTGGGTTTTGTAAAATATTTGGGTACTAAACAGTCTAACAATACAGCAAATAAAACTGAAGCTTGGGTGATGGATACCGTTCCTAGCATCTAGCTACAAAGACCATTTGGGAGCAACAGTGTGGCACGCGGTGAAATAGACAGTAGCTCTTAGCCAATCAGCAACATGGGTGTGTGGGGGTGGGGTCCTGCAATACTAATTGATTGACAGCAGCAGACAGGGATTTTCTCACATTGTTTCACCCCAAATATCATTCAGCACAGGAGGCATCTTCCCAGACTTTAATTCTGTGTGCTAAATAGTAGGAGTTCAATATTTTATGGGTATGGTATAGATGCCCTGGCTATAAGTGTTCTAGAATTTATTCATTTCTGTACGTTATCACATTTTATCTGTGTAAGATTACCATCATTACTGGATAATTGGAATATCATGTCATTTCAGTTTTGTGATTAATATTAGCAGAGAAACAAGTCAGTTATAGCAGTCACAACCAGTTGGTGTTAAGTTTTGGTTTGTGCACAGAGACTCTTTTTGACATCTTTTTCAGTTCATAAAGACTTGGTAAGTAAAAGAACACAGCAGAGGACATTTTACATTGGCTTTCCTGCAGTGAGCTGACGTACTTTCATTTATAAGACTGACATTTTTATTGATAAACGTGACTGTTTTTTGGCCAAGTGCAAAACTGTAGTAAATCAATGATGAATGAACCTCCAGGAAACACAGAAGCTGTTCAGACACATAGCTGCAGGTACAATACAGTCACCTGCTGTGATACGGATGAAAGAGGCACAGTCTTTAGGGGTGTACTCAAGAATAGACAGAAGTCTTTACACATACAAGTGAAGGAAAGTTTTAGTGACACATTTATACTTTTTATTCCTCTACTGTCATCATTTCTCATATTAAGATATTTTGCGGTGACACTATAATCATTTTTGATCCCAAGCTGATTGGTTTATTAACAATAAGAGAAAATAAACAAAGCTACATTTATTTCACAAAAGGACAATATAGTGAGACAATATGTGGAGGCAAAATAGTACAGGATGGATTTTTTATGCCCATAGGTTTGCTGGTAAAAGATTCATCTGGGCAGCCATAATTGGACAGAGAAATGGGACAAGTGTTGCCAATTAACATATGTGCCACTGAATGTCACCATTTGGCCTAAAATCTGTTCACCTGAAGTATCGGCAAAATAATTAACAGTTTTTCCTGTTAGTGGTGAAGAATTCTTAGTGCACAACTTTTGCCCTGGTTCTCGGTATGGGTGGAGTGTCCGTCTTGCTGTCTTCTCTACCACTAGGAATTCTTCACCACCTCGAGCAGTGCACCTGGATTGTAATACCTTCTGCTCCATGTAGTCTGAGTCCATCTTTCCCTTTAGCTTCACAGGCTGAGTGCACCTAAAAGCCCCTTGGTATTCATCTCAAGGTTCCCCAGGCGGGTAGACAAAATTATACTGAATGGTATTTTTGGCAATCCACTGCCCCGGGTAGTAGGCTCACGTTGTCCCTATCAGCCAAATGCGTGAGACTGCTGCTGCCACTTAACACTTCTGTCCCTCAACTGTATAATACTTCCTGAGCCTGACACTAACACTTAGTTCCCCTCTCCCAAACTGGGCCAGCCCTTACAGTTAACCCTGCCTAGGCTAGACTGCAGCTTCAGTGACTGCTACCCTTTTATAACATGCATGCATATAAAGTACATTTAACCCTTTGGAGTGTCAAGGAGCAGACCATCAGCTCCACTACTTCTACATATGCTCCACCTGTTTGTTACCATACTAAATATCCTGCAGTACTGTCCTTTGCAGTTCACATGTCACCCATCAAGACTTGCTCCACTTCAGCATTGACTCTGATCCTTTATACTCACCCAGCTTAGATAATCCATCTCGCCAGCTGTATCCAAAACATTAGTAGTCATAAGGCAATTTTTATTCCTGATTATTTCTGATTTTGACATTTAGCACTACTCTTTGTTGTGTGGTTTGACATGTTCTACCAATAAAGTACTATAAATTTTAGGAGAAAAAAGGGAGCAAACGAATCCAAGTAGTATAAAAATATCAAATTCTTTATTAAATGTGAGCACGAACAACATATATAAATAGCAGGCAAAGTTGCAGATGACAAATTGACACCAATAACAGAAAAGGCAGGCAAGGGTAAAGAAGAAAACTACACCTATACATAACATCAGCCAAAGTAGTTTGTAAAATATACCGACATGCTCAAAAGCTGCCACAGGTGCATAATAATCGCCATATAGGCTGAAAAAGTTTTTTTCTCTAAGGGTGGCCAGCCAGTGTGCAGTCAGGAAACAGAGGCTAACGGCGGTAAGCTAAATCAATAGTATTCAATAAATTCAGAACACATGATACATGCACAGAAAATGAACAGGTGAGTAAGACCCTGTTCACACCACCCAAGAACTAAGACACAGAAAAAACACACAGTATGACAAACGTGCATAAATACTCTGTTGTAAAATATATGTAACAGTAAGCAGCAAGTGCTATTAAAAGATGTTAACAAAACCAGGGTATTTTGTTGATACTTTTTTTGCAAAAAAATGTACGCTAAGCCACTCCACCCCTTCACGGTATACCCTTCTCGGAGCAGTCCTATCTAATATATTTAAAACCTGAACATGTGAACAATACCTTCATGAGCAGGGTTCAGAAAGGTGCTGTCCGGTATGGGCTCGCTGGGCAAAATGGCTTTTTATATGCATGTCCCAAAGGAGAGAGGCGGGGATCTCCCAAAACTTGCATAAGCAAGAAATCAATAAATACAGAACACATGACACATGCACAGAAAATGAACAGGTCAGTAAGACCCTGTTCACACCACCCAAGAACTAAGACACAGAAAAAACACACAGTATGACAAACGTGCATATATACTCTGCTGTAAAATTTTCTGTGCATGTGTTCTGAATTTATTGATTTCTTGCTTATGCAAGCTTTGGGAGATCCCCGCCTCTCTCCTTTGGGACATGCATATAAAAAGCCATTTTGCCCAGTGAGCCCATACCGGGCAGCACCTTTCTGAACCCTGCTCATGAAGGTATTGTTCACATGTTCAGGTTTTAAATATATTAGATAGGACTGCTCCGAGAAGGGTATACCGTGACGTGGTGGAGTGGCTTAGCATACTTTTTTTTGCAAAAAAAGTATCAACAAAATACCCTGGTTTTGTTAACATCTTTTACTAGCACTTGCTGCTTACTGTTACATATATTTTACAGCAAAGTATTTATGCACGTTTGTCATACTGTGTGATTTTTTTGTGTCTTATCAATAGTAGTCATCATACATTGCATCAAAGTCATAAATGAGAAGCTTACCCGATGGTGCACAATTACCCCAGCCGTGGATAAGACCCCCGACGTACGTTTCATGCTAAGGAGGCGCTTTCTCAAGGAGATGGGGCCGTAATGAGCTAAAGGACCTTATGTAGTCATGGTAGCGGTCACATGCAAAGTCACGTGACCTGTGTCAACCAATGAGAGCAGCCATAGCGGCGCATGCGCCGTGCCACCGCCAGGTCCTCCACCATGCAAACAGGTGTCCAGCATCAGAGCGCACGCCCAGGGAAATGATCCCGGCGCCAGCGTCCGAGGCAGATAGACACCGGTCACATGAGGAGGGCGAATGGGGAGCACAAACCGCATGCGCACGGCCGAAAACTGAACACACCTCCCTGTTGTGAGTTCATTTTCCCCTTCACCATTGAGGTCTGATGAACTCCCTCTTCTGGTGAAGGAAGGTAGTGAGGCTGATTACAAAGCACCTGAGCAGAATGATGATGACTGGGTGACTGGAATTGCTGACCGGATATAAGGCAGCCGACACCCTTCTGCCTTGCGGGTGATTTCTCTGAGGGATTCTTGGAGACCAGTCTGATTCCTGCTCCTCAAAAGCTAAGTTTTTCTGCTCTGCTTTTTGCATTTGTGTTTTGGTTTTGTTTTTGCCTTGTTTTTCTGATTTCTGCCTTTCCCTGCTGGGTGAGCTGAATTCCTTTTTGCTCTGTCTTCAGAAAATACCTGAGTACTGATATAGTCTTTTTGAAGCCTAGCGTCTTCAGGGCTTTTTTCCCTATCAGTCTGTTGGCTCTTGTTTTGAGAGGGTTTTGGCGGATTGCAGACAGCAGCTTTTCTATCCTGTCCTATATAGTTAGCTTGGGCCCCATCATTTGCTCAGCCTATCTTTCTATCTGTGTGAGTGTTTTTTCATCTTGCTTCACCGTCATTATATGTTGGGGGCTGCCTATTGCTTTGGGGTCTGCTCTGGGGCAGTTTAGATTTCCCTTCTGTCTTTAGGCTATGTAGTTCTCCGGCTGTGATCGAGGGGTCTAGGGCACCGTAGGAACCCCCCGCGGCTACTGCTAGTTGTTGTTGTTAGGTTAAGGGGTCTGCAATCCGATAGCTGCCAACTTCTCTGGTTTTCTGGACTTAGCTAGTATTTCTGTTTTTGCCTCCTACAGTGACTCATTCATAACACCTCCCACTTCTAACAGCAATTCTTGGTGCATGTATAGCAACATAATCACATAGGCAAGCCAAATATTAAAAACATACAAACACGCACAATTATATTTATATAGCAGGTGCGACACTGAGAATACATAATAGGACAAGAAGCACAAGTATATTCAATTGTAATTG
Organism: Dendrobates tinctorius; assembly: GCF_039654945.1. Lineage (NCBI taxonomy): Eukaryota > Metazoa > Chordata > Amphibia > Anura > Dendrobatidae > Dendrobates > Dendrobates tinctorius. Next base: position 11,551,103 of record NW_027361838.1, on the reverse strand, counting down.
TGCACCATCTGGTAAGTTTCTCATTTATGACTTTGATGCAATGTATGATGAATATTATTGATTTAGCTTACCGCCGTTAGCCTCTGTTTCCTGACTGCACAGTGGCTGGCCACCCTTAGAGAAAAAAACTTTTTCAGCCTATATGGCGATTATTATGCACCTGTGGCAGCTTTTGAGCATGTCGGTATATTTTACAAACTACTTTGGTTGCTGTTATGTATACTTTAGGTGCAGTTATCTTCTTTACCCTTGCATGCCTTTTCTGTTATTGGTGTCTATTTGTCATCTGCAACTTTGCCTGCTATTTATATATGTTGCTCGTGCTCACATTTAATAAAGAATTTGATATTTTTATACTACTTGGATTCGTTTGCTCCCTTTTTTCTCCTAAAATTTGTATGCTTATGGAGCGGAACTTAATAGTACTATGGCGGTTTATTTCCATGGTTTGCCGCATTGTGGTTTTTTGAAAGTATTGGGCTCATGCTTATTTCTAATCTTGTTTTCTGTGTTTTTCACAGATTTTTCTAACCCCTACTATGGATTTCCGTGCGCGGGATCGCACATGGCGCGCACAACTTAATGACGTCTTTCAGGATGGCAGCGATGGGGTTAATGGTGGATGCAGTAGAGATTTACAGGACACTATGGTGAGGTTTAGGGAGTTATTGAGAAAACGCACACGTGTCTGGTGGAATTATGAATTTTTGGATCGATATATTCAAAAAAGTTTGATCCCGAGGGGGTTGCGCATTCAAGTCTTCCCCTCCTTTCCGATCCAAGACGATGATTTCAAGGATAAATGGGAGGAGTTGGCTAAAACCTGCTCTAGAGGCTTTCTTGAGCTATTGAAATCATATGACTTAAAGACCTTGAATACCCTTGAGAGTGAGATCGAGAGTTTGCAGGTTGAACTACAGAAGGATCTCACTGGTGACCTTTTAAATAAATTTAATGACGAGCTGGATACTGACCTCCAAAAGTGGGTTTTAGATATCCAGACTCTGAAGACCAAAAAACTTAAAAGAGATATACAGGATAAGACAGCCTCTAGAGTGTATAGATGGCGCAACCCTAACGAACGTTCCTGTTAATTCTACAGAAATATGTCACGATCTAGGTCAAAATCAGCATCAACTAAATCTAATGTTTCTGGGGATGAGGACAATTTGTCACAGTCCTCACACCCTAGTGGGAATTCCACGTATGATCATGTTGCAAGACGGTTGGTAACACGCCAATCTGCTAAAAATAAAGGCGCTACGGGAGGTTCCACCGCTGGTCTCCAGGTGATTAATCTTTCCTCATATGGTCTCACTCAACCCCAATTGGAAGTTCTAAGTAAGGGTCTGACCTTTTCCCCCACTAATTCCTTTAAGTATTTTGTAGCGTTAAAGGACCTCCACCTTTTTTCGAGGAAACTTGTTGCAAAAACTTCACCATAAGGATGGCGAGTAAAGAGATGATGAGTGAGAGCGAGAGGGAGGCTCTTCACGCTCTAGAGGATCTCCTGGAGGAACAAACATCACCCATTCGGGGTAAGTTTCCTCCAAATATTGTGCCTAGATCCACGAGGTTCCCTCCCTTGACACGAAGTCCCGCCATTGACATATTTACCAAGTTGGTTACAGAGGATTTTAAAAAATTATCCTCGCGGCGGAGACACGACAATCTAACTTACAAACAACGACGGGAAATTTCAGAATTGCAATCTATGCCAGGAGTATTGTTTTAACCCGCTGACAAGGGGGGGGACATCGTATTCTGGCCTGTAAATATGTATGAACGTGTGGTATACAGACAGCTTAAAATTCTTACATCTATGAAAAGCTGTTATATAATCCAACTTCCTCCTTCTCGCTCACACTCCAGCGCATCTTAGTTCATGCGTTGGATGATAACATCATTACAAAGGCAGTTTTTGAGGGGTTAATGGTCAGGAATCCTAAGACACCCACATTCTACCTCCTGCCCAAGATACACAAGGTTGCCGCCGACCCTCCGGGGTGTCCGATCGTGTCGGTATTGAGGGTCTATGTGACCCGGTATGTAAGTTTTTGGATTACTACCTGAAACCTTTGGTTGAAGTATTACCCTCATACATTAAGGACACGACGGACGACCTTGCAAGGGTCGACGGCGTCCTTGTTGATTCTCATACTCTCCTTGTCACTGCCGATGTAGAATTCCTGTACACCTGTATCGATCATGCCTTTGGTCTGGATGCGGTCCGCCTCTTCCTGGGTATGTCCAACCTGGATGCATGTTTGTGCGAGTTGCTCCTCAAGCTGTTGCACTTTGTCCTTACCCATAATTTTTTTGCATTTAAAGATCAGTTTTATCTTCAGCGGTGCGGCACTGCCATGGGTGCAGCCTACGCGCCTTCGTACGCTAATCTTTTCCTCGGATCGTGGGAGAGATTCATTTTTGGCGATGGGGGCGCGCCGGCCGCTTCCTGTGTGCTGTGCTGGCACCACTATATTGATGATATATTGTTTTTTGGGGATGGGACGGTGCAGCAGCTCGGTGAGTTCATGGCGTGGCTTAATGTCAATCACTTTGGTATTAAACTTACCTTTAGGTATGATTTTAAGTCTATCGACTTTCTGGACATCACTCTGGAGGTGGATCATGATTGCCATATCCAGACTGACGTCTACAGAAAGTCGACCTCAGTTAATGCTTTGTTGCACGCTGAATCTGCGTACAATTTTTCTACTATCAGGACCATTCCGGTTGGGTGGTTCCTAAGGATGAGGCGAATCTGCTCCACAGACGATAGATTTGAAAACCGTGCTCGCGATTTGCGGACACGGTTTCAGGACCGAGGATATAGTAACAGGTGTATAGGGAGGGGATACGACAGGGCGAGGAGAACGGCACGTAGGGATTTGTTATATCCTCGGGCGGATAGTGGCGGTAGAAGTGTTGGGAGGGGTATGTCTGGTTCTATTGGCCCCATTCAATTTATTTAAACTTTTAATCATGAGTGGGACCATATGAGGGAGATTTTGTCTAAACATTGGGCCATTTTGAGCTCCGAACCATCGTTGCGTCCGACCATTGGAGATCGTCCTATGATGACCTCTAGAAGGTCGAAAAATGTAAAAGATCTCCTCGTTAGGAGCCATTATGTTCCACCACGGACTAATCTGTTTGGTTCTAGGTGCCCAACCGCTCGATCTATCCCTTGCGGCCACTGTCTTGCCTGCTCGAATGTCCTTCGATGCTCTACATTCCACACCTCAGATGGCTCTAAAGAATTCCAGATTGTCCAGCGTATATCATGTGGCAGCACCAATGTCATATATTTTGCGACATGTGGGTGCCCCATGATATACGTTGGCTTGACTTCAAGAGAATTGCGTGTGAGGGTGCGTGAGCGTGTGCAGGACATCCGGGCGGCCAAGATGGTGGCCGATTCCTCTACCCTCAAGACGATCCCTCGCCACTTTAAGATGTTTCACAATTGTGATCCTCAAACATTTATGGTGAGAGGGATCGACTGTATCCATCTGGGGGTTAGAGCAGGGAACTATAAGAAGATTTTGGCCCAAAGAGAGACTAAATGGATTGTCACCTTGGATACAGAGACTCCGAAAGGTCTAAATGAGTCCCTAAGCTTTGCTTCCTTTTTATAGTTGTGCCTTTTTGTGCCTCTCCTGCATCCACCATTATATATATTTCCCCTATTTCTGTGGTAATTTTATTGTTTTTAACTCTTTGTGTGGTTTTTTTTCACCCCTGTATCTTTTAATTTGTGACTGTTTTGGATTAATGGGATCTTCCTGGGACCAGCACTGTGGATGTTCCTTCTGGACTCGTTGCCGGTCTGACATGTTATATTAGTGAAGATGTTATTCCAGATATGGATCCATTCTTTTGTCCCCTACAGATGCATTGATAATCTCTATATACATCATCGATCTATTGGGGATTTTTTGTAGATTTGTTTATTTGATATCCATTTTCTCCGGTTTTCTGATTATAATTTGAATATACTTGTGCTACTTGTCCTATTATGTATTCTCAATGTCGCACCTGTTATATGAATATAATTGTGCGTGTTTGTATGTTTTTAATATTTGGCTTGTCTATGTGATTATGTTGCTATACATGCACCAATAATTGCTGTTAGAAGTGGGAGGTGTGTTCAGTTCTTGGCCGTGCGCATGCGGTTTGTGCTCCCCATTCACCCTCCTCATGCGACCAGTGTCTATCTGCCTCGGACGCTGGCGCCGGGATCATTTCCCTGCGCGTGCGCTCTGACGCTGGACGCCTGTTTGCATGGTGGAGGACCTGGCGGCGGCACGGCGCATGCGCCGCTATGGCTGCTCTCATTGGTTGACACAGGTCACGTGACTTTGCATGTGACCGCTACCATGACTACATAAGGTCCTTTAGCTCATTACGGCCCCATCTCCTTGAGAAAGCGCCTCCTTAGTGCGAAACGTACATCGGGGGTCTTATCCACGGCTGGGGGTAATTGTGCACCATCTCATAAGCTTCTCATTTATGACTTTGATGCAATGTACAGTTGTGGCCAAAAGTATTGACACCCCTGCAATTTTGTCAGATAATACTCAGTTTCTTCCTGAAAATGATTGCAAACACAAATTCTTTGGTATTATTATCTTCATTTAATTTGTCTTAAATGAAAAAACACAAAAAGAATTGTCCTAAAGCCAAATTGGATATAATTCCACACCAAACATAAAAAAGAGGGTGGACAAAAGTATTGGCACTGTTCGAAAAATCATGTGATGCTTCTCTAATTTGTGTAATTAACAGCACCTGTAACTTACCTGTGGCACCTAACAGGTGTTGGCAATAACTAAATCACACTTGCAGCCAGTTGACATGGATTAAAGTTGACTCAACCTCTGTCCTGTGTCTTTGTGTGTACCACATTGAGCATGGAGAAAAGAAAGAAGACCAAAGAACTGTCTGAGGACTTGAGAAACCAAATTGTGAGGAAGCATGAGCAATCTCAAGGCTACAAGTCCATCTCCAAAGACCTGAATGTTCCTGTGTCTACCGTGCGCAGTGTCATCAAGAAGTTTAAAGCCCATGGCATTGTGGCTAACCTCCCTAGATGTGGACGGAAAAGAAAAATTGACAAGAGATTTCATAAAGAACCTCGACTAACATCCAAACAAGTTCAAGCTGCCCTGCAGTCCGAGGGTACAACAGTGTCAACCCGTACTATCCGTCGGCGTCTGAATGAAAAGGGACTGTATGGTAGGAGACCCAGGAAGACCCCACTTCTTACCCCGAAACATAAAAAAGCCAGGCTGGAGTTTGCCAAAACTTACCTGAAAAAGCCTAAAACGTCTTGGAAGAATGTTCTCTGGTCAGATGAGACAAAAGTAGAGCTTTTTGGGCAAAGGCATCAACATAGAGTTTACAGGAGAAAAAAAGAGGCATTCAAAGAAAAAAACACGGTCCCTACAGTCAAACATGGCGGATGTTCCCTGATGTTTTGGGGTTGCTTTGCTGCCTCTGGCACTGGACTGCTTGACCGTGTGCATGGCATTATGAAGTCTGAAGACTACCAACAAATTTTGCAGCATAATGTAGGGCCCAGTGTGAGAAAGCTGGGTCTCCCTCAGAGGTCATGGGTCTTCCAGCAGGACAATGACCCAAAACACACTTCAAAAAGCACTAGAAAATGGTTTGAGAGAAAACACTGGAGACTTTTATGGTGGCCAGCAATGAGTCCAGACCTGAATCCCATAGAACACCTGTGGAGAGATCTAAAAATGGCAGTTTGGAGAAGGCACCCTTCTAATATCAGGGACCTGGAGCAGTTTGCCAAAGAAGAATGGTCTAAAATTCCAGCAGAGCATTGTAAGAAACTCATTGATGGTTACCGGAAGCGGTTGGTCGCAGTTATTTTGGCTAAAGGTCGTGCAACCAAGTATTAGGCTGAGGGTGCCAATACTTTTGTCTGGCCCATTTTTGGAGTTTTGTGTGAAATGATCAATGTTTTGCTTTTGCTTCATTCTCTTTTGTGTTTTTTCATTTAAGACAAATTAAATGAAGATAATAATACCAAAGAATGTGTTTGCAATCATTTTCAGGAATAAACTGAGTATTATCTGACAAAATTGCAGAGGTGTCAATACTTTTGGCCACAACTGTATGATGAATACTATTGATTTAGTGTATCGCCGTTAGCCTCTGTTTCCTGACTGCACACTGGATGGCCACCCTTAGAGAAAACTTTTTCATCCTATATGGCGATTATTATGCACCTGTGGCAGCTTTTGAGCACGTCGGTATATTTTACAAACTACTTTGGTTGCTGTTATGTATAGGTGCAGTTATCTTGTTTACCCTTGCCTGCCTTTTCTGTTATTGGTGTCTATTTGTCATCTGCAACTTTGCCTGCTATTTATATATGTTGTTCATGCTCACATTTAATAAAGAATTTGATATTTTTATACTACTTGGATTCATTTGCTCCATTTTTTCTCCTAAAATTTGTATGCTTATGGAGCGGAACTTAAAAGTGCTATGGCGGTTTATTTCCATGGTTTGCCGCATTATGGTTTTTTGAAAGTATTGGGCTCATGCTTATTTCCAATAAAGTACTATGTTTAGTGTGTGGTAGTTCAATTCACATGGCGATATACAGAGGTAGAAAATAGGGACACCATCTCTTTAAATCCTGGCTTGGTTTATTATTATGCGGCATAAACCAACACAAGGGAAACAAAACTCAGCCTTTCCGGCTAAAACAGGAAAACCACAAAGAAAAACAAAAACGCTGCAACACAATCCATACATTGCGGGTGGCACCCTTCTCTGGAGCAACACAGGTTCAGTCTGTCCTCTACAAGACACAAAACCACTGGAGATTCCTCTCTCCGGTCTTTCTGAAGACTGCCTGTAGAGCCCATTTATTTTAACCAGACCATGTGATTCTTTCCATCATGTGACTGACCACATGTTAGGCTTGCGGAACGCACCAAATAATAAAAATGACAATGAGGTGCGTTTGCAGCCTGGGGTCCACCGTGCAGAGATGTATAAGTGCTGCTCGGTAATGGCGGAGGCTATACGGCAGACAATAAATGAACACACGTGGGTTAGCGTCACCCGGTGTGTACAGAAGCGAATTCTGTTACTTCACAGAACCGCGGTGCTGCACAAAGTAAATGCTGAAGCCTGTTAAGCTCACAGGGCTCGGCCAGATGAGCACTAGAATAAGGACCCAGGACTCTGGCCCAAGGACATGGGATTAGAGTCCTTCTAGTCCACTATAGGACATGGCTTGAGATTCCCCCTGTGCAGTGGGGGAAACTCGACGCCTAACACCACATGATCATGACATCACACAGGTCCTGGCAACTCTGCAGGTGGAGATAAAGTGGACCTCCTCCCACCTTCTCTATGAAGGTCCACATGAAACCAGCCCATTATTCAACTTTAACTTAACCCTCACAACACATAGTGTGATGGAGGAAAATACTCTGGTTTCATATCACTGATGCCATTAAGGACAGTGACACATATCTCCCCTCTATTACCATACCAGTGACTTTGTCACATATCCCCCCTTCTGCCCAAAGTCGGGGGTTTTGGCACCTTCACTCACTAAGCAGGGGGTCTGGACAGGGCATCTGCATTCACGTGCAACTTTCCTGGCCTATGATTGACGTGAAAAGTGAAATATTGGAGGCCTAAAAACCATCTAGTCACCCAAGCATTTTTACCCTTCTTTTCCCTCAACCACATCAGAGGGGCATGGTCAGATACCATCTTAAACCTATGGCCTAGCAGGTAGTACCTCAGGGTATCTACTGTCCATTTTATGGCCAAGCATTCCTTCTTGACGATGGCATAGTTTCTCTCACATGAACAGAGCTTCCGGCTCAGATACAGGATGGGATGCTCCTCCCCATTCACATCCTGAGACAGCATGTCTCCCAAGCCAACTTCTGGTGCATCTGTCTGGACGATGAACTCCTTGCTGAAGTCTGGTGTGACCAAAACCGGGTGTTTGCACACAGCCTGCTTCAGCTCCTGGAAAGCCATCTCAGTCTCAGCAGACCATTTGATCAATGACTATCTTGTGCCTTGAAGAAGGTCCGTCAACGGCACCGCAATCATGGCAAACCTTGGGATAATCACCTGTAGTAACCCACAATTCTAAGAAACGCCTTCACTTGCTTCTTGGAAAGTGGTTGTGGCCATTTTTGAATTACCTCAATTTTGTTCATCCGCAGCTTGATTTCGCCCCTACCGACGACATATCTGAGGTATTTGGCCTCCTCCTTCCCGATAGCACTTTTTTTGGGTTTATGGTGAACCCTGCATTCCTCAACGCATCCAGGATTGCCTGTACCATTGGTAGATGACTACCCCAGTTAGAGCTGAAGACCACAATGTAATTTAGGTAGGCTGCGGTTGACTTCCTATGGGGAGCCAGGACCCGATCCATAACCCTCTGGAAGGTTTCTGGGGCCCCCTGCAGTCCGAAGGGCATCCTGGTGTATTGGAAACACTCATAAGGTGTCAAGAAGGCCATCTTCTCCTTGGCACTCAGGGACATGGGGATCTGACAGTAGCCCTTCATCATGTTGAGGGTGGTGATGTACCTCTTGGTTCCCAGTCTTTCAATGAGTTCGTCCACATGGGGCATCAAATATGCATCACCGTGGATACAGCGGATGCCCACATGTTTCCCTGGGATCAACTGATCAACTGGTGGGGGAGTGTGGCCCTTATCAGGGTCATCAAACTCCCTGAGTCCAATAGTCCTGACACTAGCACCCCATTTATGGACACGGGACATGACTGCGACCCATCTCCAGGCTGATGGTCCACACTGCAAGCAGGATAAGCATAATACGAGCAGCGCCTGCCTAGGCTGCAATCCATCTGCTCGGAAGACAAAGAACAACGCAGCGCTATGTGTCCAAGACCATGACACCACCAACAGATCAGGTCTTTACCAGCAGTCTTTTGCAACCCCTCAATGGTTCCTTGGGACCTCGAACTTCCCCCAGTGGTGGCTCTGCTACCCCTGTTTTGGGACTCGGGCTCCCACTGAGTACCCCAGTATGGAGATGCACCACCCCCCAGCTTCCTTAGGGGCCTCTCAACCACCTGGTATCTTTATACCAGGCCGACCAGGTCATCCACATTCTGGGGACCCCCTGGGCAACCCATGTCTGTACCGGCGCAGGAAGGGAATGGATAAACCTGCCCATTACAGCCCGCTCCACCATCTGGGTTGGGGTAGAGGACTCCGGCTGCAGCGATGTTTGCATCAGATGCAGCAAGTTGAACATTTGGGAGTGAGGAGGTTTATCACTGCAATACGCCCAGTGATGAACCCTTTGTGCTCGGACAGACATAGTCACCCTTGAGCATGCCAGTATATCAGTTTTTAATTTGGCATATTCCTGGGCATCTAGTAAGGCCAGGTCATTGTGACGAGCGTCAGCTTACGCTGAGTCATTTTTCTACTTAGAGTGTACCCTCTGGGCCGTGGCACCCAACCACCTAGGGCAAGCTAACCTAGTGAGAACCCACCCCCTGTACAAGGAGTGTCAGGGGCAAGACCAAGGGGATGAGCCACCACGGCAGCTGGACCAGACGGCCGGCTCAGGGAGACACTATTGAGTGTCTAGCAACAGGACGGACAGGATACGAAACATAAAGCGAGGTCACAGGGTTTCTTCAACAAACGTGGTTTCACACTTTAATCAGGTGCAAGGCATAAACAGAGAATCAGGTGCAGGGCACAAACAGTGAAACACGGCAAGGCGCGTGCAAGGGCATGCCAAATGTTCCAGACATAACACGTGCTAGAAAACATACCAGGGTCCAAGGCAGGGTACATGTTAGGGGTCACACCAGAGTTCCTAGGAAGGATGCGTGCTAGGGCACACCAGAGTCCAAGACAAGGTGCGTGCTAGGAGACACTCCAGAGTCCAAGGCAGGGTGCGTGCTAGAAGACACGCCAGGGTCCAAGGCAGGTGCGAAGGCATCGGACTCCGAAAGACTGGCAAGGACAGACAGGATCCAGGCATCAAGATGTAGTCATCTGGTTCCGGACCTCTGGCAGCGGTTGGCAGGCTTCGGGAATACAGCAGACAAACCAGGATACGAGGCAGGGTGCATGCTATGAGACACGCCAGGGTCAGGTTCAAGGATGGAGGCCTGCGTGAGCAGTGGGCATGCCAGGGACAGGTACAAGGACGGAGGCTTGCGGGTGTACAGGGACACGCCAGGGACAGGTACAAGGACAGAGGCCTGCGCATGCAGAGGGAACGCCAGGGACAGGTACAAGGATGGAGGCCTGCGCGTGTAGAGGGACACGCCAGGGACAGGTACAAGGACAGAGGCCTGCGCGTGCAGAGGGCATGCCAGGGACAGGTACAAGGACGGAGGCCTGCACGTGTAGAGGGACACGCCAGGGACAGGTACAAGGACGGAGGCCTGCGAGTGCAGAGGGCACGCCAGGGACAGGTACAAGGACAGAGGCCTGCGTATGTAGAGGGACACGCCAGGGACAGGTACAAGGACAAGGACCTGTACGTGCGAGAGGGCACGACAGGGTACATGGCAAAACCTGCGTGTACTTTTACAGAAGCACAAGGAGGTATGCCACGGGGCAGGCGAGGGCCTGCACGTGCTAAGAGAAGCATGGAGAGCACAGTGCAGAGACAGCGTAAGAGCAGGGAAGCACAGAGAGCACGTCTGGGGCACTGGCTAGCTGAATGGGCTGCAGCACAAACAGGCGGGTAAGACTCCAGCGAACCCGACTGGGGCATAGCAGGCGACACAGCTGTCACTGACCGACGAGCACAGCTGAGACACAAGCAGGCGGGCATGGCTGAGGCACAAGCAGGAGGCTAGGAAGGCCAGGTGCATGCAAAGGGCACACGAAGAAACAAGGCAAGGCAAAGCAAGAAGCAAAACAAAGCTAATCAGGGTACGGAAAACCAGGCAGAGACAAGAAACATGAGAAGTACTATGAGGCTCAGAATAGCAAAGACCAGACATGGTGAAACAGGCTAAGGCAGAGAACAGTGGAAGTACTACAAGGCAAGGCAAAGCAAGGTCAATCATGGCATGAGAGACAACACAAGACATGGCACAAGACAAGAGACAGAGTACAAGCACAGAGCGTGTGAAGAGACGCACTACAGAGCAGAGTGCAGGGGCACCGAATAAAGGGAGTGACCGAGCAGACCAAGCCGCCATGCAGGGAAGCAATACAATACTCAGGCCCTGACCATAGGGAGGGGCGGTCTGATATAGCACCATAGCACCAGTACTTCCAGGTCAGGACCAGGGAGGGACTTTGAGTTCAGATCCTCCAGGATCATAGAGAGCATGCTAGAACAGCCTGGGTAGAACCATAGAGAAGGTCACATGATCAGGGGTTCCAGGAATACAGCGGATTGCAGAACCAGAGCAGGGCTGGAACATAGGAAAGGTCCCATGATCAGGGGTTCCAGGAATACTGCGGATTGCAGAACTAGAGTAGGGCTGGAACATAGGAAAGGTCACATGATCAGGGGTTCCAGAATACAGTGGATTGCAGAGTCAGACAGAGATGGATGGCCACCCAGCAACAGCGTGCAGCCATGAGGTAAGGCGCGCATGCACACTGCTCCAGGCATCTTGCGGCCTGACAGACATGGCGGACATGACAGACATGGCGGACATGACAGTCATAATAAGTTCTGGGGCTCGACTGTTAGATAGGGGGCCAGCACCTCCGCCCACTGATCTGGTGGCAGTCTCTCTCGCTCCGCTACTCGCTCAAAAACAGTCAGAATAGCTTCTAGGTCATCACCCGGGGTCATTTTCTGCATCGCTCGTCTTACCGCCTTCCGGACTTGCGTATCGTCACCTGGACTTGTGGGCTGGGCTTTCGGTCTCCCACGACCCGCCTTGGCAAGCAACTCGATCTGCTGCTGCTGTAGTCTGAACTGGTCCTGATGCTGCTGCTGTTGCATTTGCTGGATAAGCAACTTACTCATCTCCTGATGTGCCAGTTGTTGTTGCTGCTGCGTGTTCATCAGATGCTTGAGCAGGTCCTCCTTTTTGCCTGATTATGCGGCATAAACCAACACAAGGGAAACAAAACTCAGCCTTTCCAGCTTAAACAGGAAAACAACAAGAAAAGTAAAAACACTGCAACACAGTCCATACATTGCGGGTGGCACCCTGCTCTGGAGCAACACAGGTTCAGTCTGTCCTCTACAAGATACAAAACCACTGGAGACTCCTCTCTCCATTCTTGCTGAACCCAGACTGCCTGTAGAGGCCATTTTTTCAAACTCCAGACCATGTGACTCTTCCATCATGCGACAAACCACATAATAATAATAATAATAAATTTTATTTCTATAGCGCCGACATATTCCGCAGCACTTTACATTTCAGAGGGGACTTGTACAGATGATAGACATTACAGCATAACAATAATCACATAGATCATAACAGATACCAAGGAGTGAGGGCCCTGCTTGCAAGCTTACAATCTATGAGGAAAAAGGTAGACACGAAAGGTGGGTGGTAACAATTGCCCTGACTGTATGGACCAGCCATAATGTTAAGTGTGTAACAGTACAGACACAGAGGGCTAATGGATGCATAAAGCATGTGGGAACATGATGCGGGGAACCTGGTTATGGTAAAACTTTTGGCTGTGCCACACAGGGATAGATTAGGTTAATGTGTTGAGATGGTAGGCCAGTCTGAATAAATGCATTTTCAAGGCACGCTTAAAATTGTTGGGATTGGGGACTAATCGTATGATCATGACAATACACAGGTCCTGGTAGCTCTGCAGGTGGAGATAAAGTGGACCTCCTCCCACCTGCTCTATGAAGGTCCATATGAAACCAGCCCATTATGCAACTTTAACTTAACCCTCACAACACATACTGTGCTGGAGGAAAATACTCTGGCTTCATATCACTGATGCCATTAAGCGCAGTGACACATATCTCCTATTACCTTACCAGTGACTTTGTTGCAAAGGATTTGTAATAAATGCTTATGTTTGTGGATCTAATACTTAAAAAACTATGCAAGATTGTGTCATGTATAACAGTAAGAGCTCATGGCATGCACCCACACATTGGTGAGGTGTGGGAGATGGGGTCACAGCTGTTAAGGGGGATTTTTCACTAGTTGTGATACATAGTGAAGCAATGAATACATCAGGTATACAGGTATAAAAAGTAGCTTACAGCAAGGGTTGCAGCTCATTTGTAAGGCTAAGTTCACATTTGCGTTTGGGTTCTCTGCTTAGGGCTGCATACTTCTTTTCTTCAGATCCGCATAAATGCGCATGCGCCCTGCGTACTTATCTTTAACATTGGGTACGCAGGGACATGTGTTGTATGTGGATGTGTTCCCGTGCGGTCGGAGGGCACGTCAAAACGATGCACGCGGACGCATCCACACACAACGCATGTCCCTGCGTACCAAATGTTAAAGATAAGTACGGAGGACGCATGTGCATCTATGCGGATCTGAAGGGAAGAAGTATGCAGCCCTACGCAGAGCACCCAAACGCAAGTGTGAACTTAGCCTAAAACATATGTCTGGAGACCACTACTCTCACTGATTATCTTGAGTGTTGGTGTATATGACAGCGAGCGTCCCCTGAAGTACTGAAGCAAACTGACTACATTGTTTTTATTGTGATCTGATTCTGTGTGATATTTTTATCTGTGAGGGATCTCACAGGGGAAGGGGGACGTCAACTTTGCTCATTTCAGGGGAGGGGAGAGAAGGGCCCGCAGGGATCGGCCCTTTGGCACCACCACTTGCTCCACGTCAGTCATGGAACTGCACCGAAGGCAAATAGTCGCCAGAAAGGCTTCCCTTATAGGTACGAGTTAGTGAGGCACTCCAAGTGAGGGGGGATATATATCGCCAGTCCAGGCTGGGGATATACAGGGTGGTCCAAAAGTAGGTACACAGTATGTGTAATAGGGTTATGAAGGGGAGATTTATCAAACATGGTGTAACGTGAAACTGACTCAGTTGCCCTTAGCAACCAATCAGATTCCACTTTTAATTCTTCACAGACTCTTTGGAAAATGAAAGGTGGAATCTGATTGGTTGCTAAGGGCAACTGAGTCAGTTTCACAGATCCAGTTTTCACAGCTAAATCTCCCCCAAATCTGTTTTCTTTTCAGATAATTCCGATAACCCATAATGGCAAATAATTTAAATTCAGATCAAAGAAAATGGATTTTAAGAGTATTGGAAATCTCAAAATGCTGAAACAGAGCAAATTGGGTTGAAAAATTTGGTACTCAAGCCCCAAAGAGACAGACAATTTACCGCATTCGTGACAAATTCGATGCCACTGGCTCAATCCTTAATGCTCCAAAAACTGGTTGACCCAAAACAGCCTGTACAGCAAATAATAAACAACTAGTTGCTGAAACGTTTGTCCAGAGTCCAAAAAAGGCCACCAGAAGAGTCTCTTTAGAATTGGGAATTTCACGAGCATCCATCATGCGAATCCTGAAATCTGTTGGGTGGAGAGCTAATCATCCATGTCTAATTCATGGTTTATTGGAAGATGATCCAGACAGGTGGCTGCAATTTAGTGAGATTATGCTTAACGAAACTGAAGAAAATCCAGTAATTTTAGATAACATTATGTGGCGTGATGAAGCTTCTTTCAAATTATCTGGCCATATTAACAGACATAATTGCATTTACTAGTTTAATGAGAACATGCATTTAACATTAGAGCAACAACTAAATGAGCCTGGTGTCAATGTTTGGGGTGGTATTTCAAGTTTTGGTGTTCTTGGACCATTTCTTTTTTGATGGAACAGTCACAGGAGATAAGTATCTCAAAATTCTAATGAATCAAGTTGTTCCCCAGTTACAGCAACAGCCTAACTCAAATTACCTTTATTTCCAACAAGATGGGGCCCCTCCATATTATTCAACAGTAATCTGCGAGTATCTTGATAAAACATTTCCTAACAAATGGATTGGCCGAAGAGGCTCACTTGATTGGCCGGCACATTCACCAGACTTGACCCCAATGGATTTTTTCTTTTGGGGAGTACTCAAGGACAAAGTTTATAGCCAAAAACCAAAAAGTGTCAGTGATTTGAAAAATTACATAAGAGATACATTTCAAGAAATTAACACCCAAAGAGACTTGTGCAAAAATGTTTGTCGAAGCATAAGTGGCAGACTTCAAAGCTGTGTGAATCAGTTTGAGCACCTGCGTTGATAAAATTTAAGGGCTTTTGTATTATTGTTCAGAATAAAATTTAATTGTCAATGCTATGCTTGTGTTAGTAAATATAATTTTATATATAAATCAAAATAAATGTTATTATTTTCTGTCCGCCTACTTTTGGACCACCCTGTGTATATAAACCTCCCTACCATCACTGCCAGAGTTCCTCACTAAAACAATATGGTATTCTGCCACCAGTTCCTCGTTCAACATAAGCCCCGTCCGACGACAGGCTTATATCGGTCAGAAACCAACCCGGGTAGCCTACAATTGAAAAACCGAGCGTACGGACGTGGAGATTCGTAAATCGAGATAAAAGAGCAGCCTAAGATTAATTTTATATTTATTCGCCGAAAAGGCGCACTAGAAATATACAGGAATATATTTACAAGAACAATATACAGGTATACAGTCACAAGTGTAGTACAAGGATAGGGTATAGATAGGTTGCAATTACCATGTTATGTAGCATGTGACCACAGGGAGGCGCTGATGGATCACAGGTCCAAATCTTAGTTACAGGCTTTCCTGGCTGCATCAGCTAGCGTATCCTCCAGCCATTGGAAAAACTCATTTGAAAATGAGCAGCTGTCTTTTATCTCCTAGGCTGTCCCCTCCCACACTCTTCTGCCTCCCCTGGGCTGGACTGCCTCCCTCCTCCCATGTCTGAGAATAAGATTTTCTGTCCAGAACCGTGGCTGGCCCATAACTTTGCGCTCGAAGCTCTGAATGGGTTGGTTGTACCGCCACTGGATTCCGCTGGATTATATCTGCTCATAGAGACCAAATATGCCTACTGTATGTAATTCCTATTAGCTATGCTTTTACAACTCCATAATCCAGAGTGCTACAGGTGGCTAAATAATATGGGCACATAGGGAAAGGAATGCCGATTCGAATTACATGCTCGGCTAGTCTGAGATATTGCATTTTGTTATTATAGGTCATTTTTCAGATTCAATACCTCACAGCTTGCTGTGACTTGTTGTACCATGGGGTTTCCATGTGTTTCAGTCAGACAAAAGAGAGCTGGCTGCAGTTGCAGAAGATTTGACATCATTGTGTCAAGAGCTTCAAAGAGTTTGTTTCCAGCTTTTTAATTAAAGATAAACAATGCATGGCTTTTTATGACTTTGGGGAATGCCAATGGAAGGGGGCACCTTTCAGGAGGGGAGAGACTTGTCCTTTGTCCCTCACAGTATCTTGTTGATATACAGTACCTTTTTATATAACTAGTATGTATCTTTAATACCATATATCGTAAATGATATCTATTTACTTAGGAATTGTGTGTGAGCTTTTTTATTTTCGCAATGCTTGAATCCAATTTCAAGCAGCACCTTTACTACATATAGGCTAATAATGGTGATAATGAAAATAAACTTTTTTCAATGTTTACTCTTTGTCTCATTGAATTTCTGTAGCTATGTGTGTACTTTTTCAGCATGTGTTGTTCTTGTTTATAACATGTTTAAATTCTTTTCCTTAAGGATAACACATTTCGCTTTCCTCTTATTCTTTGATTCTTTTATGCATTTCTTTCTAAGTCTACTACCGTAAGTGTGAATATGTCTTCGCACAAAAGACCAGAAGCTGAATATAGCTCCCAAAAGGCATTGCAGAAGTAGTCATCTGCCTAATTGTAGCTGAGGATTCATTTGCAGCTAAGTGCATTTTTATATTAGGAGACACTGTAAAAACATGATAATAACACTATAATGGTGTATGTATAGTCAGATAATGTTGACCTTTCTGTTCTCATTCATAATGAAAATATATATTTTCTAGCATCTCTGACACAAATGCTGCAAAGAATCAAAATGAATTCACAAAGTCGTTAAATTAGACCTAGGCAGCTAAGATAGAATGGCAACCTGTGGAGGACAACTCTTACAATGTAAGCAAACCTGCGTGTATAGTTTCTGAGGCATGCTTACGTATATTCGCATATAGGGGTCAGGTGTACTAAATCTATGTACCTACCTTACACAGACATAACATTACGGAGCAGAATGTGTTGTTTTTATAGAGTAACTGCCATCTGGTTGCATTATGTTTGTAGAATGCTAGGAATATCAGTGGAAATAAGCAGAGGGGAGTCCAGTATGGATGTCTAAGAGATCAATAATGCCGTTTTAAAATTAAAATGTAAATTTTTTTGAAAAACAGGAGTTATACACCTGTCATTGCATTTAGTGGCATCAGGGAAGCAAGGGACTAATTGTAAGTCACAGAGCAACACCGTCTAAGGCCAAATTCACATGGCAGCGTTTTTCATGTGTGCTGAATCTGTTATTTTTCATCTGTTTTTGTTCTGTTTGTCCATTTTTACCATCCATCTGTCATCCATTTTTTCTAATATGCTAAGCAAAAAAGCTGATGTTGGTTCCCCAGCTTCAGTCAGACAAAAAATGGACAGCACAGTTGCAACTTGAATGACATTCGTGTGCTTTCTGTTTTTTCTTTTAACATTTTGTGGAAGTGAAATGACAAGATAGGCAGATTTTTATTAAATATATCAAAGGGCAGGTGCAACCGATCGTATCTTAGGTCCTAGTGCCACCCGACAAAATCGGATCACGCTAAGACCAATGTTAGTTTATTGGGCTGTGCACATTTTTTTCCACAGACAAAGCCTTGTGTCTCCTGACTTAAATTTAACCACTTCATGGGAATATGAGAAACTGTTCAAGTCGGGAGACGAGACCTGTGGCCAGTCTGTACTTCATGGGTCCATATATGGACCATGTATCACGAATGCCTTAGTAAGAAGCATATGAAGGTCCTGGAGTGGCCTAGCCAGTCTCCAGATATCAAAACCTTTAGAAGGATTTGAAAATCCGTGTTGCCCAGTGACAGGCCCAAAACATCCCTGCTCTAGAGGAGATCTGATGGAGGAATGGGCCAACATACCACCAACAGTGTGTGCAAACCTTGTGAAGACTTACAGAAAATATTTGACCTCTGTCATTGCCAACAAAGGATATATAACAAAATATTGAGATTAACTTTTGTGAATGACCAAATACTTATTTTCCACCATACTTTGCAAAATAAATCTTGCCAAATCAGACAATGTGATTTCCTGGATTTGTTTTCTCATTTTGACTCTCATAGTTGTGGTCTACCTATGATGTCAATTACAGGCCTCTCTTATCTTTTTAGTTGGGCGAACTTGCACAATTGGTGGCTGAGCAAATACTTTTTTTCCCCACTGTACATGCAAGTAACAAACAGAATGTCCATTGATATCAGTTACACAAAACTGACAGAGGTGAATTTATCAGCACAGCCGACACATTACAATGAATTGTTCCAAATGACAAATTCTGAAGAAGAGGCCAGTACAGAATTATAATAGTACTGGTGGATGTTGGAGGAGGGAGGCAGCAGTTGCAGGCATGCAGCTCAGAAACACATTTACCTAAATGTCTGGGTGAGTAGTATGGTAAATATCCATTTACAAACATATCTATAGTGTATATCTACACTAGTGATGAGCGAGCATTCTCGGTAATGCTCGGTACTTGCCCGAGCATCGCAGTGCTAGCGATGCTCAGCAAGCGCCAAGCATTTCCGAGTTTGCTCGGAGGGTCAGTGATTGGCTGGCCGCAGAGCATCATCAGGTCTATATCAGACTTGGCGCCGCCCTGCTCGTCCTAGTCACCTCCGGAATCACGAGTGTAGGGAGAGTTGCTGCAACGATAGGAACAGAATAGGTGGGGTATCAGTGTGGGTATACCATTGTTGAATCCACAAAAACAGCCAAACCAACAGTCCTTCTAAGGACTAATTATGGAGTATATAGATATCAGTGATAGGTAGGCAGACAGTGTATGTGGCTATATATATATATATATCTATTAGCTATGAACCCGTTCTACGCCCGGGTGGCGAGCATTTTTATTGGTATATGGTCTCCCATCCTAGTATGTGCTGCCCCCCTCCTATCCTGATGTGCATGGCACCCCTCATCCCTATCCTGGTATGCATGGTACCCTCACCCCCCCAATCCTGGTAAGCATGGCACCCTATTCCTCATCCTGGCATGCATGGTCCCCTCACCCCCCAATCCTGGTATGCATGGTACCCCCTTATCCCTATCCTGGTATGCATGGTCCTCTCACTCCCGTATCCTCGTATGCATGGTCCTCTCACCCCCCTATCCTGGTATGCATGGTCCTCTCACCCTCCTTTCGTGGTATACATGATCCTCTCACCCCCCTTTCGTGGTATGCATGGTCCCCTCACCCCCCTTTCGTGGTATGTATGGTCCCCTCACCCTCCTTTCGTGGTATGCATGGTCCCCTCACTCCCCTTTTGTAGTATGCATGGTCCCCTCACTCTCCTTTTGTGGTATGCATGGTCCCCTCACCCTCCTTTTGTGGTATGCATGGTCCCCTCACCCATCTTTCGTGGTATGCATGGTCCCCTCATCCCCCTATCCTGGTATGCATGGTCCTCTCACCCCCCCTATCCTGGTATGCATGGTCCTCTCACCCCCCCTATCCTGGTATGCATGGTCCTCTCACCCCCCTATCCTGGTATGCATGGTCCTCTCACTCCCCTATCCTGGAATGCATGGTCCCCTCACCCCCCAATACTGGTATGCATTGCCCCCTCTCCCCCCTTTCCTGGTATGCATGGTCCTCTCACCCCCCCCTTTCCTGGTATGCATGGTCCTCTCACCCCCTATCCTGGTATGCATGGTCCCCCCACCCCCCTATCCTGGTATGCATGGTCCCCTGACCTCCCTATCCTGATATGCATGATCCCCTCACCCCCTTTTCTTGGTATGCATGGTCCCCTCACCCCCTTTTGTGGTATGCATGGTCCCCTCACCCTCCTTTCGTGGTATGCATGGTCCCCTCACCCCCCAATACTGGTATGCATGGCCCCCTCTCCCCCCTTTCCTGATATGCATGGTCCTCTCACCCCCTATCCTGGTATGCATGGTCATCTCACCCCCTATCCTGGTATTCATGGTCCCCTCACCCCCCTATCCTGTTATGCATGGTCCCCTCACCTCCCTATCCTTGTATGCATGGTCCCCTCACCCCCCCAATATTGGTATGCATGGTCCCCTCTCCCCCCCTTTCCTGGTATGCATGGTCCCCTCACCCCCCTTATCCTGACATGTATGGTCCCCCTCACCCCTATTAAACTACACACATACAAAAAAACAAACATTTATACTCACCCTTCTTTCCTGTGCCCTTACCCAAAATGGAGTTGCTGGCTTCACGGGGGCCATCTTGTTTCCCATCTGACACTCCTTGTTTCCTGTCTGCTGCATATATAAAGGAACTCTGCACACAGGCCCGGATTGGCAATATAACCAACCGGGCATTTTCCCGCTGGGCCGCTGTCACGTGGGCCGCGGGCATCTGGCCGCTTGCCAGCTGCTGCGGCCACTGTTGCTCCTGCCGCCGGCCCTCTGCGGGCATGGCGGTGATAGTTTCAAGTTCCTCCCGCACTGCAGGGAGATAAACCGCCACGCCCCCCCCACGCACCCCATCCTCGCCTTAGCATGAGACCCCCTCCCCCCCGCAGCCACTCACAGCGTCGCACTCGCTTGCCTGCTCGCTCTGTTCGCAGGACCTGTGATGAGGTCACATGAGGGGAGGAGTCAAGGGGGTCACATGATCAGGAGCCTTTGTCCAGACCCCCGATCATGTCACCCCTGACTCCGCCCCTCCTGTGACCTCATCACAGGTCCTGTGCTCTCTGCCTTGCCTCTACCGTCTGCAAGACTCTGCTTTGCTGTTGTCATGGTGCTGGTTGAGGTAAGTATGTGTGGGGTCAGGATTTACAGTGTGGATGTAGCAGAGCTGTGTGTGTATGAGGTGTACAGAGCGGAGCCGTGTGTGTACGAGGTGTACGGAGCGGAGCCGTGTGTACGAGGTGTACGGAGCGGAGCCGTGTGTAGGAGGTGTACAGAGCGGTGCCGTGTGTACGTGGTGTACGGTGCGGAGCCGTGTGTACGAGGTGTACGGAGCGGAGCCGTGTGTGTACGAGGTGTACGGAGCGGAGCCGCGTGTGTACGGAGAGGAGCCGCGTGTGTACGAGGTGTACGGAGCGGAGCCGTGTGTGTATGAGGTGTACGGTGCGGAGCCGTGTGTACGAGGTGTACGGAGAGGAGCCGCGTGTGTACGAGGTGTACGGTGCGGAGTCGTGTGTACGTGGTGTACGGAGCGGAGCCGTGTGTGTACGTGGTGTACGGTGCGGAGCCGTGTGTGTACGTGGTGTACGGTGCGGAGCCGTGTGTGTACGAGGTGTACGGAGAGGAGACGTGTGTGTACGAGGTGTACGGAGCGGAGCCGTGTGTACGAGGTGTACGGAGCGGAGCCGCGCGTGTACGAGGTGTACGGAGAGGAGCCGCGCGTGTACGAGGTGTACGGAGAGGAGCCGCGCGTGTACGAGGTGTACGGACAGGAGCCGCGCGTGTACGAGGTGTACGGACAGGAGCCGCGCGTGTACGAGGTGTACGGACAGGAGCCGCGCGTGTACGAGGTGTACGGAGAGGAGCCGCGCGTGTACGAGGTGTACGGAGTGGAGCCATATGTGTACGGGGTGTACGGAGCGGAGCCAAGTGTGTACAAAGCATACAAAGCGTGCTTTTCCCACGGACACAGGAGTACACGGCGGAGCCCCGAGGAGCATTTTAAAACACACACATGACGTTCCACCGGAAGTGACGTGCTGGAAGCTGACCGGAAATGAGATAATTTCTTGAGGAGATTGTGACGGAACCAGGAATGCTTCAGATCCATCACCGTGTCCTCCTCCGACAGCGCAGACAGCAGGATCGCCTTGGAATCGGGGATGCCGGCCATGTGAGCGGATCATGATAGGTCCTGCACCGGGAGGCTCAGGTGGGCACTACAATGGGAGCCGGGCTGCTATAGTATCTTTATAGAATCTTTCTTTATTTCTTTCTCTCTTTTTCGTTCTTTCTCTGTTCTTTCATTCTCTGTTCTGTCTTTCCCTCATTTTCTTTCTCTCTCTGTTCTCTCTCTCTCTCTCTGTTCTTTCTTTCTCTCTCTAATCTTTCTTTTTTCTCTCTCTGTTCTTTCTTCCCCTCTTTCTTTCTTTTTCTTTCCTCTCTTTCTCGCTGTTCTTTCTTTCTTTTCTTTACTTCTTTCTTTCTCTCTCTGTTCTTTCTCTGTCTCTCTCTGTTCTTTCTTTCTTTCCCCTCTTTCTTTCTCTCTCTGTTCTTTCTCTGTCTCTCACTGTTCTTTCTTTGTCTCTCACTGTTCTTTCTTTCCCCTTTCTTTCTCGCTCTCTCTGTTTTCTTTTTTCTCTCTCTCTCTGTTTTCTCTCTTCCTTAGTGCCAGTCAGTGTGCCCATACTGCCAGCCACTGTGCCCTCAGTACCAGTCAGTGTGATCAGCAGTGCTAAATGGGTGCGATTAGGTGTGGACATGGGTGTGACTAGTTGTGAAATGGGTGTGGCTGGGCGTGGCCAAAATTTGCAGCGGCGCGCTGCGCGCGCCGCAGTCTTTGTCCATCTCTCCCTTCTTCAAAAGTTGGGAGGTATGATAGGGGCAGCTATGACCAGGGGGTCTGGTTGCCCAATAGAGAGCAGTTCTGCCAGGAATTCTGTAATCATGCATACAAAAGGGGACAGAGATTTGGGAGGAGTACTGTACCTAAAAGCAATAAATAGGACTGAGCTGAAATACTGGGCACAGCTGTGACTACATGTTATATAGTCGTGTTAATCTCCTCTCACTTCTTGTAAACTACAAGTGTACAAAGATATTATATAGTCACCATGTGACTAGTGGGCCTGTGTAACTTCAAATGCCAGGGCTGAATTTTAGTCCCAGTCCGGCCCTGTCTGCACACTATACCTTGCTTGTGTATCTTGTACCTTACTTGCTGCCAAACTCAAGGACTTGCAACCTGCTTGTTTCTTCTATTCCTCAGGATAGCTTGCTTGTTTCTGGATTTACGTACCACCGGAAAGAGACTGTTGCTCTACACTGGCACTGCACCCACCTCCGCTATGGTCTGCCCTCCACTAGGAGCCGGCCTGGGCTCTGGACCTCAGGATTTTCCATTGTTGGACTTGTACTCGCACCCTCGGTCTGTACTAACATCTGCATATTCTTGAGACTGTTTATTGCCTGCTTATCTGTAGAGCCACAGTTTACATCAGTTATCTGAAGTTCATCTCTCTACTATATATATATATATATATATATATATATATATATATATCTCTTGAACTGTGATATACCGTGTTTGTCTTCATTCTGACCCAAGTCATTGGTCTCCATAGAACATTAGCATAATCATATTAGACAGTGCTAGGCAGCAGGCAGTGTATGTGGGTCTATAGATATCAGTACCAGAATCCAAAAAAACGGAAGTGTGAAACTAAGATAAAAATAAGATAATTATTTATTAACTACATAGTATAAAACAGAATATTAAAATTACATATGCATAAGGGGACTTAGACTGAACAGAATGAGCTCCAAGTGGTTTACATCAGAGTAAAAATTAATGTGAAATCACATATGGTTAAATAACAAGTGTAGGTGCAAGTGCCTAGGATACCAACAAGTGGCTACATAACCATCAGTAGAACATCAATAAACTAGATGTGTATTTCCTGAAGGAAGTACAGATAGTGCTTTGAAATGGTGCCCGGGCTGCCCCTTTAAGAGAGACTTGCCTGCTGCCCCTGTAAGACTTTCAACTCAGGATCCGTTTTATCTGTGGATGCCTCTCAGGGGCTACTTTGGCCTGTGGGGCCCCTCAGGGTCTGATTTTGTGGGTGGGGCCCCTTAAGGTCTGATTTTTTGGGCGGAGCCCCTCAGGGTCCAGTTTGGTGGGCAGGTCCCCTCAGAGTCCGATTTGGTGGCTGGGGCCCCCTCAGGGTCCGATTTGGTGGGCGGGGCCCCTCAGGGTCCGATTTGGTGGGCGGGGGCCCTCAGGGTCCGATTTGGAGGCCAGCAAAAGAGTGTGAATAACTAGGCTAAAACACAGCAAAAACAGTTCAATGGAGCCAAAAAAAATGCCCCAATTTTTAGCCCACCGATAGATGAGACCTGTGACGGAGATCCCTCACTTAATTTATCTGGCCTGGATTTTTTTTTTTAAGTGAGGGATCTCCGTCACAGGTCTCATGTATCGGTGGGCTAAAAATTGGGGCATTTTTGGGGCTCAATTAAACTGTTTTGCTGAGTCTTATTCTAGTTATTGACACCAGTTTGCTTACAAAAAAGGTGTTACTTACAGGCCAGATATTTTAAGCTGTGTTTTTCCTGCACACTGATCACATATAAGTTCTCTCCAAAGTCAGTCATTTTTAGTGAATGAGCAAAATATTGTAGTCCATTTAAAATGGGCAAGGCGCATGCCAACGGACGGGTAGGTGGACGTGATGGTGATGGTGCATGGAGAGGGTGAGGTTGAGGACGTGGGCAAGCTGATATTGGGCCATCACAAACGCCCACATCTTTTCGCTCAACCTTCCTGTCACAATTACTAGGAGACCGCAGCAGCACACCACTATTGAACCCAGAGCAGTGTTAAAAAGTTGTTCTTTGGATAGCGGATAATGCCTCTAGTCACTTTGCCGCCCCCACCACCACACGGTCAAGTCTCAGTAGCCGTGAGTCTGCACCACATATTCCTCACCCTGATCCTCCTTCCTCCCACCATACAGAGCGCCCGGAGACAAGTGATCCCACACTTGGACACTCCAAAGAGCTGTTCACTTTTCCATTTAGAGATTTGGGCCTCTCTCCCTGTGCACTTGAAGCTGAGCAAGAGGAGATTGCATGTAGCGATGCCCAAATATTTGAGCAGCCACGTTCACACAAAGGCAATGGTGGGAACGTGTCACAAAATGTGGATAATGATGAGACACAATTGCCAGAAAGTCAGGAGGAGGACCAGGGTGCGGAACTGGAAGAGGAGGTGGTGGATGATATAGCATCTGACCCAAGCTGGCAAGAGGACATGCAGAGCGAGGACAGCAGCACACAGAGGGAGGGAGGCGTAGCACCCCAACTGGCAGGAAGAAGCAGAGTTGTGGCTGCAGAAAGAAGACGGGCAACCGTTCCCCATAACACCAACATGATGGAAGTTGCCAGTACAAGTGTTAGGTATTCCCGAGTCTGGTTGTTTTTTTAAAGACTCTGCCGATAACTCCAAACAGGCCATTTGCACCACCTACCATGCCCACATCAGCAGGGCTAGCAAAACTACCAGCCTGACCACCACCAGAATAATTAGGCACATGGTAGCAAAGCAATGGCCGTAACCTGGTGGCAGCTCTGAGGCGAGCTCACACACGTACCATGCCTGGCCCATGTACTTAACCTCATTGTTCAACAGTTTCTCAAAAGCTATCCAGAGCTGCCGGATCTGCTTGTGAAAGTACACCGCCTGTGTGCCCATTTTAGAAAATCAGCTACAGCTTCCACCGCCCTTGCCATGCTTCAACAGCGTTTGCAGCTTCCAGCTCACTAACTGGTGTGTGATGTCCCCACGCATTGGAACTCTACACTGCAAATGTTGGAAAGGATTTTGAGCAAATGAGGGCTGTTGTTGACTACCAGCATCAACAAGGCCATTGGTATTCAGTTCAGACTCCACACATAAGACCTCATGAGTGGACTTGGATTTCAGACATCTGTTCCATCCTCCAAAACTTTGAGGCGTCCACCTCCGTGATTCCTCTGTGCCTTATAATTATTGGGTGTCCAAGCGGGACACATGGCATGAACTGACTTTCTACTCCTTGGAGGTCCTGGCCTGCCCTGCCGCTAGGGTTTTGTCAGCGGGTTTTTAGTGCCGCTGGTGGAATTATAACTGATAAGCCCATCCGCCTGTAAACTGAAAATGCTGACAGGCTGACTCTTATAAAAATGAACAAGGGCTGGATTGGGCCAGACTTCTCTACACCACTGAATGATAACAGCGAAACATAACCTCAAGTCCAGTGTCATTTTTTGGGAGGTATATTCCCATACACCTCTTCACACCCACACATGGGTATATGCTTCCTGATTTTGGCTATTTGCTGTTATCCTCCTCCTTCTCATCATCCACCACCACTAGATCACTATGGTGACCATGTTCCATGATGCAACAGCCATGTTATTGTTTTAAAGGGTGTTTTTGATGCCCTTAAAAAAATGTTTACACATTATGTTGATGTGTACCCCCCAGGAGGCAATGCACTTGTAAAAATGTTTTTTTACAAGTGTAGGATGTAGTGAAACCTCCACCAGGGGGAGCTGGTGAGGGAAGTGAGGTTACACACTAAGAGTAGCAGCACTGAGCAACAGCACAGGTGTGACAGGTAACGAGAGAGAATGGTCAGACGAACCGAGTCAGAAACTAGCAGGAGCAGACGTACCAGAAGGAGCAGCAATACACGTAGTCAAAATACCAAGCCAAGGGTCAGAAAGCCAAAACATGAGCACGGGGTCCAAAAACGTGAGGCGAAATACGAGGTCGGGGTACAAGCCAGGAAGTCAAATGCCATAGAGGGAACGTAGCAGCAGAGACGAATACCAAGAGACGGGGTCAGAGATCAGTCCGGGTCATACATGTGGATTCTAGTCAAAGGCAGGAGGATCACCAAGGTGCAAGGGTCAGAGGCTCTAAACTGGAAGCTTAAGCTATCACTAACACTGGTCAGCAGGATGTGAGAGACTGAACTAGCCCAGCTAGCTCCAGTACGAGGCCGAGGAGATTAACCCCCGCATGACCAGTCCAGAGTGAAGACAGCAGAAAATAAACTCCGGACTGGACCATGACAGTACCCCCTTCTCAATGGGGGGCTACTGGACCCCCAGGCTTTCCTGTATAACGAGTGTGAAAGGCCTGGACCAACCGATCCGCATGGGCCAATCGCGCTGGCACCCATGACCCATCCTCAGGACCGTACCCTTTCCAATGGACTAAGTACTGAAGTGAATGGCAGAGCATACGAGAATCCACCACCTGTTCCATCTTGTACTCAGCTGGCCATCTACCATAACAGGCGGCGGGTGCGAGGGAGACTCACCAGAGGAAGGCACCGACGGCTTCAGAAGCGCCTTATGGAACACATTAGGGATCTGCAACGACAGAGGCAAACGCAGGCGAAAGGTCACAGGATTAATCACTCCTAAAATTTCATACGGATCAATAAACTTGGGACCCAACTTATCAGAGGGAATTCTCAGCCTTATATTTTGGGTGGATAACCATACCTTATCCCCCACCTGATAAGCCGGCCCTACAGAGCGTCGTTTATCTGCAAAAAATTTATATTTGCCTTGAACCTCCCCAATTTTCCTCTAAACCTCCCCCAACCGCAAAAAGGCCGAATCAACCCCTGGAAACTCCAAATCCAAACAGGAAAATTCACCAAAATGAGGGTGAAAGCCGTAGCTGCAGAAGAAAGGAGAAGTAGCAGTAGACTGATTGACACGATTATTGAAAGCGAATTCCGCTATAGGTATCACAGAGCACCAATCATCCGGTCTGGATGTGACAAGACACCGTAGAATCTGCTCCAAAGACTGATGGTCCTTTCAGTCTGACCATTGGTCTCGGGATGGTAGGCCGATGAAAAGGTCAGACTGATGCCCAGCCTTTTACAAAAAGCCCTCCAGAATTTTGACAAGAATTGCACCCCTCTATCAGACACCACACTGACAGGCACACCATGCAACCGGATCACATGCTCAATGAATAGTTTAGATAGAGTCTCAGCATTAGGAAGGCCTGTTAATGGTACAAAATGTGCTTGTTTACTGAACCTATCCACCACTACCCAGATCATGGTTTTGCCATTAGAGGGGGGGAGAGATCAGTGATAAAATCCATGGACAGATGAGTCCACGGTCTATCTGGAATTGGGAGTGGCACCAATTCCCCAGCCGGCCGGTTGTGGGAGGCTTTAGCGCGGTCACAAATTTCACAGGAGGACACAAAGCCAGTGACGTCAGACGTCAACGAGGGCTACCAGAACAGCCTAGTGATGGCTTTACGAGTGGCCAAGATTCCAGGATGCCCACTCAGAGCTGAGTCGTGGAACTCCCGAAGCACCCTTAATCGATACTGAACAAGAACAAAGAGCTTATTTTCAGGTATGGACAGAGGAGCAAGAGATTGGGCCTCACGAATCTCCTGCTCCAATCTCGGGGACACCACAGCCACCACCACCCCACGCTGAAGAATGGAGGAAGGAGGCTCAGGAGGCGATACCGGATCTAGGCTGCAAGACAAGGCATCCGCCTTCACATTCTTGGAACCTGGACTGAAAGTGATGGAAAACTGAAATCAGGAAAAAGAAAGTGACCACCTTGCCTGTCTTGGAGTCAGACGTTTGGTGGACTCGAAGACAGGTTCTTGTGATCTGTAATGACAGTGATACGATGGACAGCCCCCTCCAAAAAATGTCTCCATTCTTCAAAATCTAATTTAATGGCCAACAACTCTCGGTTACCCACATCGTAATTCCTCTCCACAGAGGAAATTTTTTTGGAAAAGAAGGCACAGGGTCTTAAGTTAGTTAATGTGGTGGGGCCCTGGGACAACACAGCTCCCACTCCCACCTCAGAGGCATCCACTTCTATGATGAATGGTTTAGACAAATCGGGTTGAACCATTACCGGAGCACTCATGAAATATTTTTTAACAAATAAAATGCTGCCACAGTTTGAGCTGACCAGTTTTTGAGATCAGCCCCCTTTTGGGTGAGATCAGTGAGGGGTTTGACCACGAGAGAACCCCTTGATGAATTTTCTCTAGTAATTGATGAAACCCAGAAATCGCTGAAGACCCTTGAGAGCTCTGGGTTGCACCCAATCCACAATGGCCTGTACCTTCCTAGGGTCCATACGAAACCTCTCAGCAGACAGGATGACCCCTAGAAAGGACAATTCTTGAGTAAAAAATGATCATTTCTCCAGTTTGGCAAAGAGTGAGTTCTCCCTGAGCCTCTGGAGAACTGCACGAACATGACCCATGTGACTTTGTCTATCAGAAGAATATGAGTATATCATCAACATAAACTACTACACAGCATCCAAAAAAATCAGAAAAAACATGGTTAATGAAATTCTGGAATAACGCTAGTGCGTTAGTCAAACCGAACGGCATAACCAAATTTTCAAACAGACCCTCAGAAGTGAGAAACGCAGTTTTCCACTCATCCCCCTCCTGCATACGGATGAGATTGTATGCTCCCCTGAGGTCCAACTTAGAGAACCACCTGGCCCCCGACAATTGATTGTACAAATCAGGTATCCGTGGGAGAGGATAAGTGTTTCTTATGGTTATCTTATTCAGTTCTCGAAAATCGAGGCATGGGCGTAAACCACCATCTTTTTTTTTTTCAAAAAAGAACCCCACCGCCACGGGAGAGACAGATGGCCGTATATGCCCTTTATGGAGGCTCTCAGAGATATACTCCTTCTTAGCAGCCCACTCAGGGCCGGAGAGATTGTACAGACGGGCTTTGGGCAATTTGGCACCGGGAACAAAATCCACGGCACAATCGAATGGGCGGTGTGGTGGTAGAACCTCAGCCTCCTTTTCGGAGAACACATCCTCAAAATCCTTCAGGTACTCCGGAATACCTTCCCGACTGACGGATGACATAGACACAGTGGCAAGACAATTTTCAGAACAACCAGGTGCCCATTTAACAAAATCCCGGGACCCCCAGTCAATAACTGGGTTACGCCGTTGCAACCAGGGAAACCCTAACACCAGGCCAGCAGGGAGGTTATCCAAAACAAAGCATGACATGCGCTCCTGGTGTAGGGCCCCCACCCTGAGGGTGAATTCTTTAGAACTGAAATGGAGACCATCCTTAGTGAGAGGTGTAGCGTCAATAGCCACAATTTTTAAGGGAGTCTACAACCTAACTGTCCCTAATCTACAGCGGGCCACCAGCTTAGAGTCAATCAGGTTCAGGGATGACCCACAGTCTACAAAAGCCGAAGTATGGAAAAAGCCATTCTCAACACCAAGTTCCACCTTTAACAGTATCTTTGAAAATGACGAAAAAGGTACCTGAGAGTCTGGGTGACCTCCAAGATGATCACCCAGACTCAGCCGCTTGTTAGTCGGTGGACAGGAGGGGCAGTCTTTTTTCCAATGTCCGGGATCTCCGCAGTAAAAACAACTTTCCATCACGTCGCCGTTTCCTCTCTTTCTCCTGGGGGTTGGTGGCTCCCACCTCCATAGGTTCAGATGGAAGCAAAACATCAGGGTTAGCAGGGAACAACGGAATCCCTCACTGAGTAACACCTCTCTCACGCAGTCACCGATCCATACGGATAGCCTGAGTCATAACCTCCTCCAATGAGCTGGGAGGTGGATGGAGAGCCAGAGCGTCCTTCAAGCAATCCGACAGTCCCTTCCTGAACAGACATCTCAGTGCAGAGTCGTCCCAGGACACCTCAGTGGACCATCGACGGAATTCGGAGGTGTACCATTCGGCTGAGTGCTTCCCCTGCCCCAGACCCAAAATAGTGTCCTCTGCCACCCTAACACGGTCCGGCTTATCATAGATAAGTTCTAGGGCCTCAAAGAACCTATCTACCGACATCCTTTCAGGGGCAGTAGGGGGCAACGAGAAAGTCCAGGATTGGGGACCCTCCCTAAGTAAGGAGATAATAATCCCCATCCGCTGAGTCTCATCCCCAGACAATCGGGGTCTAAGAGAAAACCATAATTTACAACTCTCCTTGAATATGTGAAATTTATCTTTTTCACCAGAAAACGTGTTAGGAAGTTTAACTGTGGGTTCAGGAGAGTGCAAAATAACAACTACAGAGTCACCTGGTGGACTAACAATATGAGAGGTGTTTCCCTGCATGGTCTTAATAGTCTCAGTCAGTTCTTTCTGTAAGTGAGTATGAGACCTGACAAGGGACTGATGATTCACAGAAAAGTCCTGCGCCATCTGCGTCAAACTGGACACTTGATCTGCCAAGTTATGCAGCAGATCCATGACCAGAGAAAAAAAATTGCAAAATCCCGTTTAAATGTATTGGTTAGTGATAATGTACTGAAACCTCCATCAGGGGGAGCTGGTGAGGGAAGAGAGATTACACACTAAGAGTAGCAACACTGAGCGCACAGGTGTGACAGGTAACGAGAGAGAATGGTCAGACAAACCGAGTCAGAAACTAGCAGGAGCAGACGTACCAGAAGGAGCAGCAATACACGTAGTCAAAATACCAAGCCGAGGGTCAGAAAGCCAGAACATGAGCACGGGGTCCAAAAACATGAGGCGAAATACGTGGTCGGGGTACAAGCCAGGAAGTCAAATGCCAGAGAGGGAACGTAGCAGCAGAGACGAATACCAAGAGACGGGGTCAGAGATCAGTCTGGGTCATACACGTGGATTCTAGTCAAAGGCAGGAGGATCACCAAGGTATAAGGGTCAGAGGCTCTAAACTGGAAGCTTAAGCTATCACTAACACTGGTCAGCAGGATGTGAGAGACTGACATAGCCCAGCTAGCTCCAGAATGAGGCCGAGGAGATTAACCCCCGCATGACCAGTCCAGAGTGAAGACAGCAGAAAATAAACTCCGGACTGGACCATGGCATAGGAGACTCGCTTCTTTAAATTGGGAAAAGATTTTAAGGAGGCCATCCTCCATGTCTCTTCCGACACCACCACTAGATCACCAGGGTGAACGTGTTCCACGATGCAACAGCCACGTTATTGTGCTAAAGGGTGTTTTTGATGCCCTTAAATAAATGTTTAAACATTTTCTTGATGTGTACCCCAAAACCCAAGAAGCAAAAGGAAGGGTTTTTTTAAGGTGTCTCTGGGCCCATATGTGAAATGGGAATCTCTCTTATTACAGTCTCCAATTTGTGATGGCCTCATCAGAGGTTAATCCTAAATGCAGTTGTTGGATGACTGCTGATGACCCTGAGGATTTAAAGAGTGCTTTTAAGATAATGTCAGGATCAACTTCAAGGAGAGGATTTGAAGCAACACTGGAGGAGGAGGTTGTATTTCTTGTAGATTCACCTTCCTTCTTTGATGGGGTGTCAATTAATCTTAGAAGGATGGGCTGGTCTGATGTTATCACACTACCATGCAAATGAAGATTGCATTTCATTGGTTGTCCATCCGGAACTCAACAAGCGGCGTGCTTCAAGGCACCGCCTACACAGAAAATCTACATGATATCTTCCTCTGTGACTCTTGGATGCAAATTATTAATGGTCATTTTTGTGCTTTCTAAAGGGCTAAAGACAGACTCTTTTGGAGTCTGCCCTACTGAAGAACTGTCCTCCTTTGTGACAAGTGACAAGGTTGGAGCCTTTGTGTGCAATAAAGGTGGCAAAGTCTCATGCTGAGTAGACATAAGAGCTGTGTATGCATCATTCTGTACGACTTTACTAAGAGGTAAAGTTTGCCCAAGAGAAAATAAATTTCCAGACATTTCTGGCCTTTTTTTCACAGTGTTGGCAGCTGTGATCATCTTCTTGGTGGGGATGTGGGAAAGTTCCAAGTCTTCATCAATACCATCTATTAAATTAGAAAATGGTAGCACACCAAATATGAAATATGTGAAATACGAATAGCAAAATGGCTTTAGTAATACATTTCATAATGGCTTTTGTAAGGCATATCAAATATGAAATAAGTGAAATATGAATAGCATAATGGCTTTTGTAATCTGATGTGCCGTCAGTTTGTTCTATTACTTGTATACTAGTTTTCTGACTGAGCACTCCGCCCTTCATCAAGTGGTGATTTTAATCGCATTCAATCACATGTTTGGTTCCTATCGTCCTGTATATACAGGCTTTATCATGTTACTAGCCAGAGGTCAGTTCACATCAGGCAGTCAGTATAGGGACCCATTCAATCTGAGATCACCTTGTTGCTGGTGAATGGGCTCACATCTTTTGGCCAAATTTTGTGCTAAGTATCTTATATGTTTTTCAAGATTACAAAAGCCATTATGCTATTCATATTTCACTTATTTCATATTTGATATGCCTTACAAAAGCCATTATGAAATGTATTACTAAAGCCATTTTGCTATTCGTATTTCACATATTTCATATTTGGTGTGCTACCATTTTCTAATTTAATATGTAAGTTGCCTTTTGGTATGCACCTATTCAGACTAGTTCTAGATGTGCCGTCAGTTTGTTCTATTATTCATCAATACCATCATCGCCCATATCTTGTAAAGAGGAAATCTTTGGTTTCCCAGGTTTGTGGTTAACTACATTTATGTGCATTCCTTTAAGAGGGTTCATTACACCTGAAGAAATAGTTTTTGGCTGTGCAATTTTGATGGTCTTGGTAATATTTATAGGTGAAGGTGACCAACCTTGTGCCACAAGTGAGTTGATAGTTACAGCAGCTGCACTCCTCTTTAAACTTGGTTTTTCAGGAGCATCCATCAGTTTAGTTGGTTTTCCTCCAACACTGATCTGCTGCTTTCTAGAATTCAAATAAAGAAGGATATTGGTCTAAATCGAGGTGAAGTGCTGATGAAACTGACTGGAAAGCCCACTGCAAATAAACCGTTAATTTTCACCGCACACTCAAATTGCTTGCAAAAATGTGAATTTTTATTGTACAAAAATATTCATAAACAAAATGGTGGGAGTGAAAATGAAATTTAAAGCGACTGAAAACATCAATGTTTCGACCCGTCCCTGGTCTTATTCATAGAGAAGCTAGAGAGCAAGCAAGCAGTATGTCAGAACAGAGTTATAAAATTATAACGTTGAAAAAAATCACATTCGTGATCTATTGTGTGAAAGATATTTATAGTGGAAAAAATATACAGATATCCATCCAAGGCATATAAAACGAATGTTAGGTATTGCAACAATAAAAGTATGATAATTTGGATCAGATATCAAATGGTAAATGTACTAGTTATGTAGTAAGAGAATGAGAAAAGACAGATGTTTGTTTATATAAGGATTACCTTAGTCCAAGGAGTATAAGGAATAAGTGGTATGTAATGCAGGGATCAGATTCCCCATAGGTCCACAGTGTCTGCAAATAATAGTAGTAGTGTTATAAGTAGCCCCATTCATATTAAGAGGTATAAAGAGAAGTATAATCCAGTACCTAGTGTGAGGCAGCGAACAAAACACATCCGGCACCAGGTTTTCCACAAAACCAAAACAGTCCATG
Organism: Dendrobates tinctorius; assembly: GCF_039654945.1. Lineage (NCBI taxonomy): Eukaryota > Metazoa > Chordata > Amphibia > Anura > Dendrobatidae > Dendrobates > Dendrobates tinctorius. The sequence continues at coordinate 11,516,688 of NW_027361838.1, read as the reverse complement.
CGGTTTATTCAGCAGCATAAACCCATAGAAGCAACATAAAGTTCTTATACAGTAACAGCATAGCGTCCATGACAGAGTTCAGCTCTGTAATCCTTGTGGTCACACAGGTTAGACATGCGCAGGCTTTCTAGCCTCGGTTATCTCACAGACGTCAGGGTCACGCATGCTTCCTTTAGCAGACTGCAGATATCCCTTCCCTCCAGGGAATTACCAGGCATGTGCAGCCATTAACACACAGCGTTCACTTGCTGTCAGAAGGCAGCCCCATCTCACTCAGACGGGACCTTCCACACTGGACCAACCAGGTCTCAGCATTCACCTCATGTGACCTACCCTGGCCACATTAAATGGTCCATAGCCACGCCCACCGGGTCACATGACTATGACCTTATTACAGGTCCTTCAACCACTCACACTCTTTACAACAGTGTTCTTTAATCACACCCCCTGGGTGGGTTTGTAGGTAACCAGGCCTGCCCATTTCCCAAGTTACCTGGAGACTTCTCCCTGACACATTGAAGCAACACCACAGCAATGTCATTGCTGATCCACACACATACATAAGTCTCCATCTCAAGGCCACCCACCTTGAGATACATAACGGTCCTTCCATATTCTGCCACTCATCCTCTCTCTTGGGACATCCACACAGCACCCCCTAGCGGACACAGTGGTCATTACACCACATACCTCCCCCCTCTGTTCAAACTTGTGGGGTTGAACACACAACATTACATCAGGCTCTCGAGACCGGGCACTCATTACACCTTGCCCTACAGGTCGAGAGAACCGTCTCCATCTATCACATGGCCTCATCTCTACGTTAGGCCTCCCCCGCCCCCAGTGGTCAGAATATCAGCCCTGATCTGTGGCCCTCCAGTTACAGTCTGTCTGCATCATCAGTCACTGTCTAGTCACCACATTCCTCTCCCTGTTTGTTCCGTTCCCCGACCAGCTCCCCCGGTTGGTACGGTCATCAGTCTTAGTTGGACCTACTGTCGGGCCTGAGTCTGACCCATTCAGCGTCTCACAGGAACTAATGTCTCTCAGCCTCGTACGGCCTGTCGAACTGCCACTTGCTGACATTCTTCGGCCACTTGCCACATCACTACTTGGAGGAACCCTTCCTGTCCTTACATGTTGGGTTGGTATTCCGTACTTCTTTATTAATTTGCTGGCGGTCCAGCCTCAGCTGCTCAATCTCTTGCAGGTACCCCACTCGATACTCCAAGAGCATCCGAAAGTTTCTCAGGCTTTCCATGGAGCCAACCACCAGGACGGGAATCCTACCCTCTTCACTGGATACCTAGTCTTCATCATCAGGAGGGATCCTCACCCTCACCACACCGGAGATATTCACAAGGTCTTGCCTTACCTTCCCGGATCTTCCAGCGATTCTCCCAATCAGAGATTTGGGTTCCGGACCCACCTCTTTCCGCAAACCCAGCCGATCCATAGCCTCCCTTGCTAATTCTAGGCGTCGAGCAGCCTTCACATTACTCCGCCTGACCAGCTGTTTGGCATGGAGACATTGTAGATGCATCTCCTTCAGGACAGCTACACGGTTTGATGTATCTTCTCTGGCTGATACGATCACCAACTGCCGAGTCTCAGGTGCCCAGCGCACCTTATACGTTTTGACCGCCTCTTTGAAAGCCTCATGCACACCTTCCTCAGCACAGGTGTTGTGGATGGATTTACTTTTGATTTGGGTAGATTTACCCCTGTGCATACTGTGGCCTGTCCTAATTAGACAGAGTCTTATTGAGCGCTCAAAGAAGGAAAGACGCCAGACTTGGTGGGCAGCAATACCTCCCAGCAAAACTCTGGAAGTTTATTGAATATACTTGGTTTTATCAGTTGTACAGAAAGGAGTGGCTACTCATTAACATAGAGGCTTTACTTCTTAGCTAATTGGTCAGTTTTAATGCATAAACATATATGGGCGTCGACCTAAGGTGACTTAAGCATCAGATGATATACTGCTCTTTGTCTTACAATGTCAGCAATGTTCTGATATCGGCTGGCACATCTGGCCTAAACTTCCTCTTTCTATGTCTGGGACAAATATCACAAGACAATGCTATCATAAGATACCATCCGCTCCCCAGACTATCTCATGGGGGGGCAGTAGGTCATTTCCACCAACTAGTTACAAGGTTCAAACTGTGAATATGTATCTGTGTGCATATAAGAATATATAAGAGTACATGAGTATATAGCAGTATATGGAGTATATAGCCTATAGCAGGCAAGTGAGATCTATATGAAATACATATACATATATATTTCCATAACACAGGCTTCTTGCATGTCCTCTGGTACATCAATAACAGACTGGAAGGTCGTGGTCTTGCTCTCTTCCTGGACCGAAGGCTCTAGCTTTAACATGGACACTTCCCTAACTATCGTTGACCCGACCGGGTGACTGTCTTCTTCAGTTCTTAACTCACCAACTTCCCACGATTTGATCACTTCATGACCCTTTGCCACGATGGCTACTGGCAGTTCTGTCTCATTATCACTCGCGCTCACCCGTGGTAAGTCTTAGTCCAACTTCTCCTGCAGAAGACTTTTTACTACTCCTCTGAGTTCCTCCATCTCTTCCTTGAGGTTCTGGTTCACACTTTGCCAGGTGGACAGGTGACCTCTGAGCTCCAAGACTTCTTTCTCGAGCCCCTCCACCCTGTGCTCAGCCATTTGTCTCAGGACTCTTTCTCGTTCGAGATGTTCTTCCACTGTCTCTTTTATTAACTTTATCTCACAATCCTGTTCTCTTTTGGCCAGCACGTGTCTCACCACTACTATCTCTTTAATTATATTGTCAAAGGGTACCACTGGGTCAGTCCCGTCAGAAGAGTGAACCGTCCCGGTACCGTTTAACCGTGTTTTTACCCCAGTCATCTCATCTCCGAGCCCACCAACCGTCATATCACGAGACGTCAGGTTCGTAAGTTGGGCAGATGTACTTCTTCCGGTCAGTTCTACCTCTGACCTGTCCACGTCAGGAGTCGTCACTGTCTCAGTGTCTGCTGGCCCCAGAGTCAAAACGTCTCCATTGTCCGACCATACATCATCAAGCAAAACAAAGTCCCGGCCCCTCTCCAAGGCATAGACTAAGTCCCGTGGTATCCCGCCCCCTTGGCACTCACCACCTTTGGTCCCCACAAACATTACTCTGTCTACTGCATAGTTCACCGTGACCCCATGTTTACAGCGAATCCTGGCGTTTTTCTCGGTCAGAGATAAAACGAGAGCAGTTCCTGTCAGAGTCCCCTGACTCTCTGAGTCCAGTCTACCAGTGACTCCTTCCCGGTGCAGCATCACGGTACACACCTGTGGCCTGTCATTATCCAGAAAATACATGCCGCACTCCTCAAAACTCATACAGACACACTGCGGTTCCCCAGACATACCCACTGAGGCAACCAGTGCTGCCATTTCCTGAACCACCCCAATTTGGGTCACTGCCCCCTCCCGGGACTCCACCCCTTTTTGGGTTACCACCCCAATTTGGGTCACCGCCCCCTTCTGGGACTCCGCTTCTTTTTGGGTTACCACCCCAATTTGGGTCACCGCCCCTTCTGGGACTCCACCCCCTTTTGGGCTACCGCCCCCTTTCGGGACTTCCCCATATCCGTTATACCGGTCTTCTCAGACCACAGATCCCACAACACAGTTTGTCTCTTTTACGATACCACACAAGTCCTTGTTGGCACCACCACAGCTCCTGCTGTCACCGATCACAGACACCACCAGCTGCTGTTCACACACAGCGGCTGGTGTCCTCTTTGTAACCCCGCCGAGTTACAGGAAGCTGCTTGTCCCCTTTGTAACCCCGCCGAGTTACAGCAAGCCGCTTGTCACCTTCTTGACTCCCACTGAGCCACCGCAGGCTGAGTTGAGAAAAAAAACCCACACCACACAAAAACTCACGTGTCCTTTCTGTGTGCTCTTCAGGACGTACCGTCTCTGCCTGAGACCGTCCAACACACAGGGCGCACCGGGTGCTATTCAGGGAGCCGACCCTCTTCCCAGAGTCTCCCAACACACCGGCCTCACCAGGTCCAGGGGCTCAGCGGGTGCTCTTCAGGACATTTGTCTCCACCAGAGACTGCCCAACACTCACGCCTCACCAGGTCCAAGGTCATACCACGTGCTCCAGGGATCCGATTCTTCTCCTAGAATCTCCCAACACTGACCCTCCAGGACCTTGCTCACTGAACCCTCCAGGTACACAGTCTTTATCACTGACCCCGGTCAGTACAACACGAACACCCGTCCGTTACCTGTGTTGGCCACACAGGTCCTCAGATACCTCTTCTCCACAGAGGCACCCTATAGCAATCACCAGTCTCTCACTGACCCCGGTCAGTACAACACGGTTTTCTCGAACGTCACATGCTGGCCGCGCAGGTTCTCGGACCCCTCTACCGCAGAGGTATCCTATAAGTCTCTTTCTCCTGGGGAAACGGCCGCACTGGGCTCACTGATCCGGACAGTGCCTACTCACTAGGCCGCCGCACGGTTCCAGAACCACAGCCGGGCAGTGGCTTCCCCAACTGTCAGCCTTCCTGGCTCAGCGTTGCACTTAGCAACCGACTTTGCAGTCCTCTTCCGTTGCTCCTAGCAACAAGGCTACAACATTGCCCATAGCTTTCTCCACCAATTGTGAGGTAGCGCTGTTATTCAGTTAGGGGATCCTCGCTAGGCAGCGAACAAAACACATCAGGCACCAGGTTTTCCACAAAACCAAAACAGTCCATGCGGTTTATTCAGCAGCATAAACCCATAGAAGCAACATAAAGTTCTTATAACAGCATAGCGTCCATGACAGAGTTCAGCTCTGTAATCCCTGTGGTCACACAGGTTAAACTTGCACAGGCTTTCTAGCCTCGGTTATCTCACCCACGTCAGGGTCACTCATGGTTCCTTTAGCAGACTGCAGACATCCCTTCCCTCCAGGGAATTACCAGGCACGTGCAGTCATTAACACACAGCGATCACTTGCTGTCAGAAGGCAACCCCATCTCACTCAGACGGGACCTTCCCCACTGGACCAACCAGGTCTCAGCATTCACCTCATGTGACTTACCCTGGCCACATTATATGGTCCATAGCCACGCCCACCGGGTCATATGACTATGACCTCATCACAGGTCCTTCAACCACTCACACTCTTTACAACAGTGTTCTTTAAACACACCCCCTGGGTGGGTTTGTAGGTAACCAGGCCTGCCCATCTCCCTAGTTACCTGGAGACTTCTCCCTGAAACATTGAAGCAACACCTCAGCAATGTCATTGCTGATCCACACACATACAGTATTTGGCGGCGCATGCATCCTTTTGACGGTGCGTCGAGCGCAACCAAACTGCAGCAGGTTGGTTTGGCGCTGGTCGGCGCACTGTCAAAAGGACGCATGCGCCGCCAAACGCATACTGTGCACGGCCTGCGCCCCCAGTGATAAAGATAGGGGACGCAGGACGCATGCAGCGTCATGCTCCAGTAGGCGGAGGCGCATCAGGGGGCGGGGTTTAGCGGCGGCCGTGCGCTGTCCGTCACTGCGCTCAAAAGCGCAAATGTGAAACCGGCCTAAGCTGTCAGATGGAATGGAGTTGAGACCCTTGATAACATCCAAGAAATGCCCAGTGTCAAGTACGAAAGTTTTAGTGGCCCTGACTAGTGATGGGCGAGTAGCATTGTTGCTCCGGTCTCCCTGAGCATGCTCGGGTGGTCTCCAAGTATTTTGGCGTGCTCGGAGATTTAGTTTTCGGTGTCTCAGCTGCATGATTTGCGACTTGTAGACAGGCTGAATACATGTGGGAATTCCCTAACAAACAGGCATTCCTCACATGTACTTATGCTGTCTAGCAATCGCAAATCATGAAGCTGAGGCGATGAAAACTAAATCTCCGAGCACGCCAAAATGCTCAGAGACCACCTGAGCAACGAGTATACTCGCTCATCACTAGTTCTGACCAGTGATGTTAGAATTTTTTCTAAAAAAATGGATAATGGGGAAAGAATTGAATCTGTGGATGCAACTATAGGTCTGCTAGGAGGGATGGTTAATGATTTGTGGATTTTTGGCAAAATGTAAAAACTGGTGTTATAGGGTGTGGATTGTGGATAAATGTGGCAGTCTTTTGGTCAATGGTGTTATTATCGAGGTATGTCCTGATGACGTTCTTAAGTTTAACAGTGATGTTGGATGTAGAGTCCCTAGGAATAATCCTTTAGGTCTCAGAGTCAGATAATTGTCGATGTACCTCATTGGAGTATGTCAAGATGTCCATTACCACGATGGCACCATCCTTATCAGCTGGTTTCACAATGATAGACTTGTTGTTTCTAAGTGAGGTGAGACCCTGATTCTCCATTAGTGTGAGATTGGGGCAAGTAGGGAAAAAGCCGACGTTGTTAGATGTATTAAGAAAGGCCTACAAGCAGCTGAGAAAATTGATCGCAATGAACATCAAACTCTCCTGCAAATATTGTCAATCCACTATTGATTTCCTCGACATCAAAATCTCAAATCCTTCCAGTGGATTCTTGGAAACCACCATTTTCCGTAAGGAAACTGCTGTCAATTCGTTATTACACGCAACATCCTCTCATCCTCAATCGCTAGTTAGGAGCATATCTAAGGGCCAATTTCTTAGGGCAAAACGGATTTGCTCCAACAAAGAAAACTTTGATGAACAAGCAGATGATCTATTTCATAGGTTCCAAGAAAGGGGATACTCACGCAGATGTATTAAGAAAGGCCTACAAGCAGCTGAGAAAATTGATCGCAATGAACTTTTGAAACCGCGATCCAAACCAAATCAGGAATCCAAGGTAAGGTTTATTACCACCTACAATACCAATTGGCATGGTATGCAGAATGTTCTGAGGAAATTTTGTCCCATCCTACAGGAGGATGTTGGTTTGGCCAAATATTTATTTGATTACCCTTCCATTACATATTATTATTGTTATTTATTTATATAGCACCATTGATTCCATGGTGCTGTACATGAGAAGGGGTTACATACAGATTACAGATATCACTTGCAGCAAACAAACTAACAGGAAATCTCCCAGTCTTAAAGATCACATTGTTCGCAGCTACTGTCCTGGACCTCAACTTGAAAGAGCTTTTGGATCTAAAGGCCCAATTTGGGGCTTCTTTCCCTGTGGGGACTGTATTGCTTGTCCTAACATGATGCAACCTCTACTTTCCACTCCAGTGATGGTAAGATTTTTTCAATTACACAACACATCACTTGCAACTCCATAGGAGTAGTTTACTACGCCTATTGTCCCTGCCTCAAGATTTATATAGGATTAACATCAAGGCCCCTAAAAACCAGAATTAGGGAACATTATCGCGATATTATCAATGCCATGGATACTGAGGATTCCACTTCCCTAAAACCCATACTTCGTCACTTCAAACAGATGCATAATTGTGATGCTAGCCTATTAAAGGCTTTTGGGATTGATAAAATACATATTGACACTAGAGGTGGTAATTGGAGGAAAGCGCTGGCGCAATTGGAGGCACGATGGGTCTCCAAAGTTAGATCACTCCAACCCAATGGTCTCAATGAGGTTATCAGTTTTGCACCTTTCTTATAGCTCTGTTCTTTGTTTTAATTTTTAATTTTGTTTTTATTGCCAACTAATAATTTTTTATCTTTACAGATGGGTCCCTATCTTATTTACGAGGCGCTGTTTGTTTTTGCTCCTACTTCAAGCCTGAATCAACATTTCATGCATCTCTCATATTGATGTACTCTGCTTCTGGCCGCCTTTTTAAGGAATTTTATCATATGGACTCTTTGATAATTATTTCTATTTTGCTATTATCATCTAATAATTTGTATGTTTATTATTTATGGGAAGCCCATACGTTGGTCTTCTACATGGCACTTTATATGCACATGTTTAATGTATATTTACTCATGTAATTTTTTCATATGGCTTTACTGTGTGAAGGGTTAATACTAAAATCAGAGCTTAAGTTTCACTTCTCCTTTTCTTTGTAAGGTTTCGTTTCTTAGTTTTGTTGTTGTAAGATAAATTTTTGTAATTGGCATGGGCTGTCATGAAACCAGATTGTTCTCATCAGGTGCAAAGATAAGGGAGGTGGGAATGTTAAACTCTGAAGAATATGCCATTATACTACTTTCTACGCTATCTACGTACGGACATATATGTAGTTTCCGGTTTTCTTGCAATATTATTGCCTTATAAAGTGAAATGATGCTATTGGTACTTGAGAACCTTGCATAATTAAGCAAAAGATTATAAAAGATGTGACTAAAATAAAGGGACTTAGTGATCTGCCTCGATCCTCCCGTACAGAGACCCCAGTCTCCGTGTGGTCATTTGTGTTGTTAGCAACACTGGAATAATTTGGAAATCACTGGCTCAACCGTGAAGGGTTAATTTAGCCCTCCCTAATTAGCTACCTCGACAACTGTATTTTTTTGCTTAATGTTGTACTTTTTATTATAATATAATATATATTGTACATGCACTATGCATATTTATTTCACGTGCATTTGTCCACATTTCTTCACATTTTACATCTCCTTTATCCCACATCACTCACTCCCCTCCTTTCATTCCTATGTTCCTCCATTATTGGCAGCCTAGATTACCCTGCTTTCCACGCAGCCTAAGTGCTGTTGTGGTTATGCTCCACTTCATTCTTGACAGCAGGGTGCGCTCCGTCGGCTTCCTGGCTTGAGCGTCACCATGGTGACGCGTCTCTATGCGGTTGCTTATTCCCTGCTCTGACGCGTCGAGCAGGGGAGAGGCGCGGCTTTGCATGACGCTGACCTGTGACGTTCATAGCCCGGGCCGCCCACCGAAAGCACCGCTAAACCCTTGTCATTCACAGCTTACCTTCACATAAAAGGACAATCAGACAGCTCCTCTATGCGCCCCTCGATAAAGCTGCCGCGAAACGCGCATTGGGGTCCTTCCACCCGCATCTTGAGGTAACATGCACTGACCATCTTTATTCACTTTTTTGCTCGGATGTGTTTTTTAGGGTTTTGCTGCTGCCTTATCTTGCACTAGCGCATACTGGTTATGTAGCTCCCTATCCATTCACATCTGTTTATGCTGAGTGATCTGTTTACAATGCCACACTTTTGTGTAATGTTTAAAAGGATTTCATTATCTGTATGTTAATTGCATTATGCCTTAATTATCTTATATGCACATTTGTGCTCTTGCTTTATACCGATTAAGGAATACACTGGTATTTATTTAAATATATACCCCTTTTTATGCACTTACATTGGTTCCTCAGCATTGGTTCCAGCAATTTTTGCACACATTTTTGTACTTTTCTGTGCTTATTACCCTTGATGTGGTAATTTTTTGTAGTGCCCTCACTTTTACTATTATTGTGAATTTTATATTCATGTTTTAATCATGTCCCAATAAAGATTATTACTTTTTAAGCATAGCTTCTTTTTTCTTTTTGGATGATCCATTAGTGTGAGATTGGGGCGAGTAGGGAAAAAGCCGACGTTGTTGATATGACAGGTCTTTCACCTCTCGATCAACTAAGGTAATGAATGTCTCAGTGGCATTGTGGTAGGGGCTGGGATTGGGGGGTGGACCACTGCTTACCCTGTCCGGATGACAAAGACACTAGGCGATGCAAGGATGAGGCGGAGACAGATTTCAATAGTAACAGTTCCGGATTTAATCGTCGTCCTCCTGACGACCACAACCACGCACCGCAGCCTCTTTACAGTTCTCTGTCTCCAGGCCTGGGTACCTGCACCTTGGCTCCAGTCGAAGTAACGTCCCTCGCGGATCTTTCACTGGGTCTGTCCTAGACCAATCTACCGCCAGTGCTTCACCTGCCCGAGGTCCTTGTCCAATCGATACCCCCGGGGCCTCGTCTGTCCTGCGGTCAGTCGGGTCAGGGCCACCCCCCTGACTGTCTCTTTGCTGTCCGTCCCCTGGTCGAGCTCTTCTCTCTTCACCGTCTTCTACCAAGCTCCTCCCTGGTCTAGCTTGCCTGGAACCCTACCCTGTTCTATTTATCCCCTCTCTCACTGGAAATTCCCCTCCTGGGTTCCTATCTCCCCGCCCCCATGACTAAGCGTTTCTCAAGCCGTAAGCTGATGTTAAGTCCTAAACTACTCCCCCCTGCCATCTTGTGGTCATTTCTAGGTACTGCACTCTCCTATCCACCTTTCCCAGCTGTCACCCTTCTATCCTGTCAATCTCCGCCTCTAGTGCACAAACCGTCCCCTCCTACTACCAGTCACGTCTGTCCATCCAGGCCCCTTCCCCACACTCTCCCTCCCTTTGTCCATTGTCGTCCCGACAATCGTACTCCCTACCTACGTCGTTCTGAAGCTTGTCCACAGTCTGTTGTCAGACCGGTTGTTGGGCCAAACCCGCTGCCCACAGGGGCCGAACTAAACCGGGAGAACCATGCTCCAAGCAGCCTACCGCTAGTCGCCTGCGCCCACTCCACGTGACAACTTCTTTCGGGTTGGCGAGGTCCACCCGGACTACTCTACGGCGTGTACCTCCCACTTCTCTCCCCTTCTACTACCTTCAGCTGTCCAGAACGCCATGACCAAGGCCTTTTGCCTACCGGGTCATCATTGGCGCCCGCCCGTCCTTTGGGGTGTCCCTGGTGTCGGGGACCTGATTGACGGACCACTGTCTGGTTTGATGTTCTACGTCTCTTCGTCCTTCACCTAAAAAGAGTCATGGTCGGCGTCTTCGTCACATCTACCTCATACCCGGAACCTGTTACACGCATTTTTTTTTTTTGTTAAACACACTACTCATTAAATCAACTTTAACATCCTATTACTTTTACTTTAATAACCGTAGGAGTTACTCAACCGGAGTAACCCCTTTTTCTCTTTTTCTTGTTTTTCTCTTCTTTTTTCAAACACGTTAACATTATTTCCAACACGATATTTTCCACACAGCATCTTTAAAATAAAGACTCCCCCTCCCTTTAACATTAATACTCCCTTTTCCGCATCCCCGCTATGTCAGGAAAACAAATCGAACAACATAAAAACATTCTTTGTAACCTGGACGGAAAACTGTCCACGTGGCCTGCACAACGGTGCAGCGAAACCCCGGAAGTCCGGGCCATCTCCTGATAGCCGATGTTACGCCAATTCAGCAGGGAACTCCACAGCCATGGAGCTCCCAGGATGTCTCGACTGTTCCTGGGCCCCGAGTGTTCTTTTTTTTTTCCAGGGCTCAGGGGTCATCTCCCTCCAGAGAGATGAGTCAAAAGGGGTAGAAGAGGCCGAAAGTGGTTCCACGGTGCATGTTCCGCACCATTTCTCTACTTGGGGACCAGCAGTCCACCACCAGTGGTGGCGTGGATGCGCTCATCTCTGTCAACGTGGTGGCTTCGCTCCATCCGGCCCCCAGCTCCTGTAGTCCCAACCGCAGGTGAGGGACTGGGGTCGTTGACCGGTGAGAAGCGGAGCGACGAAGCTGGGGCCTGCTAGTGTGGATGGCAGACGGCTCCGCAAAGGTGGCGGAGCCCGATGACCCGGCCGAAGCTGCAATCCGGAGCGGGGCCGGAGCATCCGCGGACCCTGATGGGCAGGCCGCAGCTGCGGTATGGAGTGCGGCAGAGGCGGCTCCGGATATCGGTGAGCAGGCCACGGCTGGAACTATGAGCAAGGCAGTGGCGGCCGCGGGTACTGCCTGGTAGGCCGTGGCCAGTGCCGCAAGCGAACCAGAGGCGGTCGCGGAGCAGGACGCAGCCAGGGCCAAAGATGGAGTAGCGGCGGCTGTCAGCAAGGAGGCCGCGGAGACAGACGGCCCAGCCTCCGCGGCGGACTGGAGCAAGATCGCGGCAGCAGCAGGCTGAGACAGGTAGGCCGCCGCCCAGGTATGAAGTGCGGCAGGGTTGGCCGCTGGTCTGCTCCGCGCCGGCGATGCGGGACGGGGCACTGCCGGACGCGGTGGCTCGGGAGCATTGGTAGAGGCATCGGTCGGCCTGGCGAGGGCCGCGGAGTCATCCGGAGCCGGGGACACTGGAGAGCGGGAGGCTGAGTGGGGAGGCCGAGGGCCGGTGTCGGGGCCCTGGAACCGGTCTCATGCTCGGGACGGAGGGGCGGGACCTGCCTGCGGCACCACCAGCTATGCCGGAGGCATTCTCACCTCTCCCGGCGGCGCAGCTTTCTGCAGGCTGTTCCTCTGCTCTCCCAGAGGTCGGTCCGGGGTGTCGCTGGCCTCCGCAGCTCCTGCTCCCGTCGTCTGGCATCCACCGCTGCTCTTCATCCCGCCCTTTGTCAGGACCAGCCTCCAGGCCGGATAGTTCCGCAGGGACGGCCGGCAACAGTTCCTCTAGCGGCCGCCCCGGGTAATCCACTTGAACGCCACCCCCCTCCTGCTCGCAGGCCACCAGCGTTGCAGGGGCACAGAGTCTCATTCCGGTTTTCTTTGGATGGGTCCAGCCACAGTCCCAATTGGTATTCCACTTGGGCACCATCTCGCAAAGTTTTTTTTTTTCCCGTTCCGGATCCTCCGATGACAGCCAATGGTCCGGAACAAAGTTTCAGATTTGTAATCCACAGGCGAGCAAATTTGTAATCCACAGGTGAGCAGCTCAAGTCCTTTGGAATTCTCCTGACGCAGGCCTGCCGTGGAAGGTGTAGTATTAGCGGCGGTGATCCTGCCGACTACGCCAAATGTGGTAGGGGCCGGGATTGGGGGGTAGACCACTGCTTACCCTGTCCGGATGACACAGACACCAGGCGATGCAAGGACGAGGCGGAGACAGATTTCAATAGTAACAGTTCCGGATTTATTCGTCGTCCTCCTGATGACCACAACCACGCACCGCAGCCTCTTTACAGCTCTCTGTCTCCAGGCCCGGGTACCTGCACCTTGGCTCTAGTCGAAGTTACGTCCCTCGCGGATCTTTCGCTGGGGCTGTCCTAGACCAATCAACCGCCAGCACTTCACCTGCCTGAGGTCGTAGTCCAATCGGTACCCCCGGGGCCTCGTCTGTCCTGCGGTCCGTCGGGTCAGGGCCACCCCCCTGACTGTCTCTTTGCTGTCCGTCCCCTGGTCGAGCTCTTCTCTCTTCACCGTCTTCTACCGAGCTCCTCCCTGGACTAGCCTGCCTGGAACCCTACTCTGTTCTATTTATCCCCTCTCTCACCAGGAATTCCCCTCCTGGGTTCTTATCTCCCCACTCCCCATGACTAAGCGTTTCTCAAGCCGCAAGCTGATGTTAAGTCCTAAGCTACTCCCCCTGCCATCTTGTGGTCATTTCTAGGTACTGCACTCTTATATCCACCTTTCCCAGCTGTCACCCTTCTATCCTGTCAATCTCCGTCTCTAGTGCCCAAAATGTCCCCTCCTACTACCAGTCACGTCTGTCCATCCAGTCACCTTCCCCACAGCATGATAGGTTGAAGGTGGACAGAATGAACTAGGATTACTTAAACCAATAGAAGCAATAGAGAGCTCAGAAACAGATGTCTCCTGAGAGAGACACTCTGTTGTCAGAGGTCTTGGGCATAGTACCAAAAAAACATATTTCCAGGAAAATCAATTTTGTTTTTGTATGTTTTATTGTGCGCCAGGAAAAGTGGTGTAAGACTCTGACAACATTGTTCACAGCAACGATGTGGGAGTCATAAATGCTTCCAGGGGTCTTCCCCATGATGTTCCCATGTCATTTCAGCACTGTTCTCATCGATTTCAGATGTTTTTAGACCCTAAAAAGATCCCCGGGGGGGTCGCGGCAAAGTTGCTTGGGTTTCCCATAGACTTACATTGGGCTCGTTGCTCGGGTCAAGTACCAGAGTATTCCAATTTGCTCGACCCGACCAATGAGCACCCAAGCATTTTAGTGTCGCCCATCACTACTCTGCACGCCTATAGTTTCATGCTGAGACAGGCATGTTTGTAAGTTAGATTCCAAGTGGAAAAAATTCTGCTCCATTTGATATTGTGTTGAACATATTTTAGCTTCCATATCGCTGTAACAACATGTGGAATACTCATGGATTAAGTGAACTGAAGTTAAATCCCCTTAGGTTTCATTAGAAATTACAATCAAATTTCAATCAATTGGTGGAGAGAAGAAATTTGTGTCTAGAAATCTACCGTTTTCTTTGGAATATAAGACGCACCCCAAATTTTGAGGAGAAAAATAGGAATTTTTCTTTTTTTAATAAAATGGTGGTGCTTATTATAAACCATGTGTCTTATTGCTTACTGGGGGTGGTGGCTGCGGTGAAGCGGGGTCCCAGGGTTGCTGCTGGAGGAGGCAAGAGTGGAGGGTTGCTGCAGGTCGCAGGCTGGGATAAGGGGGTGTTCGGATGTGCGGCGCACTGCCGCTGCCCTGCGTCCGGTGCTGCCGCTGCCCTGTGTCCGACGCTGCTACTGCCCTGTATCTGGTGCTGCCATTGCCCTGTGTCCGGTGCTGCCGCTGCCCTACCCTGTGTCCGGTGGTGCTTTGGGGGCTCTCCCGACATTTTGTGAAAGGCCAGAGCCCCCAGCAGTTTCATGGTTTCATCCTGTGTGGTGGACTCCAGGAAAATGGCTGCCGGGGGGCAGCGCATGCGCAGGTGGAGATCTCGGCACCAAGATCTCGGGAGATGAGTTGTCAACGCTGAAATTTCATCTCTAGATCTTGGTGCCGAGAACTCCATATGCGCTTGCGCCGCATACACCGCACAGGAGGAAACCATGGAACTGCCGGGGCTCTGGCCTTTCACAAAATGTCGGCAGAGCCCCCCGCAGTACCGCCAGACACAGGACAGGGCAGTGGCAGCACCGGACACAGGGCAGCAGTAGCACCGGACTTCCGCAGCGGCGCGCCGATAAGGCATATACGCATTATAAGATGCACCCCCATTTTCCCCCAAATTTTGGGGAAAAAAGTGTGTCTTATGATCTGAAAATTATGGTATTTTTTTTGGCATCTAAAGCCATCCATCAGCAGTAACAAACTTCAGCACTTGGTGAAAGTTTAGATGGTTATTGGACTATAGCTATTAATTGCCTTAATTATTAAAACAAGTGATGTTTTATTCCTGGTATTTAAATTTGTGTAAAGAAAAAGAAAGTATTTGTTGTATTTAAACCATTATACGAGAATCCACAACTTGCAATTTCTATTACTTCAGATTTCTTTTTTTTTTTCTTGTCGATTGTATTCTATCAATGGATAAGTGAGCCTTGCTTTCCATTATTCATAATCTTCTATAAAAAGAATACAATTGCATTACATGTTTAATTGAACTGGGAAAGAGAATGAGTTCAATGCCTTTCAACTACTAACAACTGCACAATGTAAATGCGTTGTAAAAGTTGTGATTAATTAATTTGCAATGAATAATATTTTGTGCTAGAACAGATGTCTATTCTGTAAAAGTTTCACAATGTGACATCAGCCTACTATAGAAAAACCTTCTTTTGTTTCAAGGCTGTCTTTTCAATGTTCACAGCATATAGCTCAGGAGAATTGTGAAGTTAGAAAACAACAAATACATTCTGTACTCAACTAGCTCCTAACCATCCCCAAATGCCTTCTGAAGATTTTAACTAAAACAGAAGAGCAAAATGCACATTTATATGTACTGTAGGTATATACTGTTACCTTAAGAGGATTTTCCTCAGTTAACAGAGCCACTCTTGTCTTTAGGCTTTCTGGTTTTGTAGCTCAGTCACGTTGAAGTAAATACGTGTACATAAATTATTAACAAAGGTGATGCCGTTTCTTTAAAAAAAATAAAAAGCATACCCTGTTTGTAATCTTTTACATCCCCTACAAGAAGCACTCACTTCTTATATCTATCTGATCTATTGATTCTTTCTGATATTAAAACTCATATGAATTCTAAGATGGTAAGCAAGACTGTCTAGGGCAGTGGTGGTAAATCTATGGCACCCAGAGCCCTCCCTGATGGCACAAGCGCCATCGCCTCAGTACTAGCACAGTTCTACATCAGTGGACCAGTCCTGTGATAGTGAGGAACCTGGTGAAGCTAGCACCTACTTCAGCTGGATGTGAGTCCTCGGACGCATATCTGGCTGAAGTGTATTGCAGCGCATGAACTTGCCAGGTCAGTATGCCACAATACCCGCTGCTGGCCAATAAGAGACCAGCAGCTAACGTCAGCGTAAATGTGACATGAGAGCATGGCAGTGACATCATGCGCCCCCATCATTTGGACTCTGAAGTCAGCTGCTGGCTTCAGAAGACAACATGACATGGCGGGGGAGTAGTAATGTTTATTGTTTTATCTTCTACGTGTTTAACAACAATAGCAGCGTCCGCAGGATGGGGGACACATACAAGGATGGGGGATATACATGGATTGGGGTACCATATACAAGGATGGGAGAGCATATACTAGGATGGGGGCATAAACAAGGATGGGATAACAAATACATAGATGGGGCATTTATATGGATTGTGGGAGCATATACAAGGATGGGGGAGCATATACAAGGATGGGGGAGCATATACAAGGATAGTGCAGCATATACAAGGATGGGGCAAATATACCAGGATTGGGTGCATATAGCAGGATAAGGTCCATATACCAGGATCGGGGCATGTATAGCAGGATAGGGTAAGTATACCAGGTTGGGGGCATGTACAGTTGAAACCAGAAGTTTATGTACACTATATAAAAAGACGCATATGTATGTTTTTCTCAATATCTGACATGAAAGCAGAATATACCTTTCCCATTTTAGGTTAATTAGGATTACCTTAATTATTATTATTTACCAAATGCCAGAATAATGAGAGAGCGAGAATGTTTTATGGCATTTTTTATTACTTACTGCAAAGTCAGATGTTTACATACACTAAGATTACTATGCCTTTAAACAATTCTGGACTGCCCATATGATGATGTCATGTGTTTGGAAGCTTCCGTTAGGTTTTTTGGCAGAATCTGAGTTAGAGACACACCTGTGGATGTATTTTAATGCACATCTGAAACACACAGAAGCCTCTGCTGATGTCACATCTACAGAGCGAAGGCTTCTTTTCCGGTCTGCTCTGTCGACAGAGATCATCTTCCAAGGTCATACTGATTGATAGCTGGATCCCCGTTGCCTAACTGGGGGAGCCAACTGTCAATCAGAATGATGTCGGAAGTCCCGCTCCGTCGTGTCAGCAGAGGTAACTGATTTTCCGGCAGGAGCGGTCTGTGACCTCTTTGTGCTGGGGAAGAACGGAGCTGTGACCAACAGACAGGTAAGTTGCAATTACCTGCCTGTTAGTGCTTAGATACATTTTTTTGGTATTTTGTAAAGTCTCGAATACCCCTTTAAAGCTCGGTTCGGGCACCCGAACTGTACCCGAACCTGAACCCACACCCCATTGAAATCAATGGGGACGCGAACTTTGGATCTCTCTCCGATACTCTGACTCCCGAACTGTAAAACCGTAGGTTTGAACGCCAGTTCTAAGAAGGCAGTGTTGAAAGAGCATGCACAACCAGGGATCACCAAAACACAATCAAGTGTACAAACGTAGAAAATCTTTATTACTACAATCTTAGCACAACACACTGAAAAGTTAAAATCACTAAAAAAGCCCATTAGGCAATACATAAATACAAACACCCATAATAGGGTTGAAGGACCCCACACAAGCCCACCACTAAGAAATACGGTTAGACATGTAGACCATATCCCTGAAAGAGAATAGCAAGAATGAATGGAAACAAAGTTTCAGTCATATAAATGTACAGGGATCAAAGAGCTGTTTACAGACA
Organism: Dendrobates tinctorius; assembly: GCF_039654945.1. Classification (NCBI taxonomy): domain Eukaryota; kingdom Metazoa; phylum Chordata; class Amphibia; order Anura; family Dendrobatidae; genus Dendrobates; species Dendrobates tinctorius. Next base: position 11,498,924 of record NW_027361838.1, on the reverse strand, counting down.
CGGCTATACACAAAATCAAAGGGTTAAACACAGGTAACCCCATCCCAGAGTTTTGTTGCGAAAAATGGATGTTGCTAAATACAACCATTAATCATTGGGCAAGGAATATAAAAGGAGTCCATGTCCTATAACCGAAAAAATATATATAAACAGTGCATAAAAATAAGGATACCGCTAATAAGCAGAAGTATACACACAGCACTTCTTATAAGTTTCAGTTAAGCATATACCATCATACCAAGAAATACACAAACTCTGTCCGGGGTCTAAAAGACCGAAAGAATAGAGTACAATACAACCTGGGCGCTAGTGGTCATGGTGTACCCCCAGTGAGACCGGCTGAAGCAGCAAAATGTGGCCAAATGGTAAAGAGAGTGGTGGGACAGGCGGGAGCCCACAGAGGCCCGACGCGTTACGCCTAGAGACCTGGCTTCATCAGGGGAAATGAGCAGTGTGAATACGGCGTGCTATAAATACCTCTATGATTAATCAGGGATCAGCTGGAGCAGGCAGGCGTAGTCGTCTCCGCCGGCAAAGGCCGACGTGTGATGTATGCGGAAGTGACGTCAGGTATGCCGCTACGCAGGCCCGATGTGAACAGTGAAGGCCCCGCCGAGAGAAACCAAGATGGCCGATGTCAAATTCAATTGCGCATGCGTCAAATCGCGCACGCGCAGTCTAGGAGGCCCGAAATAAACACGGCTTCAAACATCCGCTCATGCTCAGTCAAGAGATGGCCAATCTAAGGGCATGGGGGAGAGATATTAGGAGAGTCCCAGATTACAGAAAGTAGAAGCAATATATATAAATACAAATGCCTGGAGCATATAAGTAAAAAATAAACACAAAAAAACATGTTTTTTTTTAAAGACGGGTAGAAACTAGTTCACCTGTCATAAAGACGTATATAAATAAATGTCTAAACCCCTAAACAGATTCAAAAAATACATATATCAATAGATGGCATAAAAAATCCAAAAATGAATCAATTTATATGTGCACCTGGAAACGTACAGAATAATAATAAGCAGCCATACCCAATACATAATTGGCAATATATTCATTGAAAAAAGGGGAACATAAAAATGCATGGTTTAAATCAAGCATACAGATAAGTCAATGCGTCCAAAAAACAGTGGTATTTCTCAATATTAAAGAGTGATAGTCCACAAGAAATGCATCTCTCTGATCGAGTGGATCCATCCAGTCAAAGAAGGTCCCCTTGTGCAAAAAATTCGGAAACTTGAAAGCCACTTCTTTCTTGAAGAGTAAAAAAAGACCTCAAGGTACCTAGATATAAAGTAGAAGTCGAAGAGCCTAGATGCATATAGGAAACAGAAAGCTTGATTCAGGCAAGGAAGTTTAATACAAAAAGTACGTCATTAAAGCAGAAGAGAGAAAAAGGGAGATTTCAATCGTATTAATCTGGCCAAAACGGAAAACAGAAGAAAGGAAGGGGTGGGAGGGGAAAGGGAGGGGGAAGGGAGGAAAAAAAAAAAGAAAGAAGGAAAAGAAGAGGTTTTGGAACCGGAGAATGAGAGAAATAACCGGTCCTATAATTGTTTGTAAAACCCAGTGAACAGAAGTTCTTCGTTCAGTCCTTCGGGGGTAAGACTTTTAAGATTGTGAATCCACTTGGATTCACATTCAAGTAACTTGTTAGTCAAATCCCCCCTCTAATATTCTCCAATATCCCCTCCAAGCCCATCACCTTCAGGCCTGTAATGCGTCCATGGTGAATGTCCAAAAAATGAGATGCTACTGTTGAGATACTCTTTCCCTTTTCCAAGTCCTTTCTTGCTGTGGAGACGTTTGAAACATGTTGCTGTACTCTACGGCGAAGCTCTTGTGTAGTCTGTCCCACATAAATCCGTGGACAGCCACAGATCAATGCATACACCAAGTTCCGTGTTTTACAATTAAAGAAAGTCTTGTTGGGCTTGATCTGGAGTGGAAAAATAGACAGGGTGAGGCCTTCCTGGGCCACCATATATTGGCAAACATTACAGTTGCCACAGGGGTATGTACCATAGATTCTGCGGTTCAATATTGAACGAATATCCTGCCACTGGTTGTTAAAAGTCGTGATGATGTACTCTTAGCTGCCCTTGGGTATGCAGAGGAGATGCCCTTATTAGGATAACCACGATTTTTGAAATGATCAGTCAGTTTTCTGGCCTCTGAATGGAAAACGTCCATGCTGCTGCAATTCCGTCTCAAACACAGAAATTGTTCTGTAGGGATGCCATCCCTAAGGTGTAGAGGGTGGAAACTGCTGTAATGTAAAAGGCTGTTAGTGGCCGTTGGTTTATGGTATAGGCTTGTGGAGATATACAAACCTTCAATAGTGAGTCTCAAGTCCAGGAATATACCTGGACTTCTCCGTTTGTACGCTGGAGAAGTCTGTTTCTTTGTTTTTGATAGGAATTTTTTTAGACAGATCACTGGGACTGCCATGGGAGCACGTTGTGCTCCGTCATATGCAAATCTGTTTTTGGGGTGGTGGGAAAAGCTTGTGGTCTACAAACACCAGGACTTTCACACCCACTGCCCCCAGTGGCTTCGATATATAGAAGATGTGGTGTTTCTTTTGAAAGGTTCTGAAGAAAGTTGTCAAAAATTTATCCGGGAATTGAATGTGAACCTCCTGAACATCAAGTTGACCTCCAACATTTCCTCTGCTTCAGTGGAATTCCTGGACATGAGACTCACTATTGAAGGTTCGTATATCTCCACAAGCCTATACCGTAAACCAACGGCCACTAACAGCCTTTTACATTACAGCAGTTTCCACCCTCTACACCTAAGGGATGGCATCCCTACAGGACAATTTCTGTGTTTGAGACGGAATTGCAGCAGCATGGACGTTTTCCATTCAGAGGCCAGAAAACTGACAGATCGTTTCAAAAATCGTGGTTATCCTAATAAGGTCATCTCCTCTGCATACCAAAGGGCAGCTAAGAGTACACATTTGGAATTATTCCAAAGGAAGACGGGTGAGTCGGGGAGGCCACTGGGCATCATCACGACTTTTAACAACCAGTGGCAGGATATTCGTTCAAAATTGAACCGCAGTTGGGGTATTCTATTGAGCGAACCAAAATTGGCTCCTCATATTTCACTTACCCCAAATTTGATTGCCAGGTGGGCGAGCAATTTGAAGGATCGGCTCTGCCATAGTCACTTCGTTCGTCCCACGACTAGATTGAATAGAGGAACGAGAATCTATGGTACATACCCCTGCGGCAACTGTAATGTTTGCCAATATATGGTGGCCCAGGAAGTCCTCACCCTGTCTATTTTTTTGTTCCAGATCAAGCCCAACAAGACTTTCTTTAATTGTAAAACACGGAACTTGGTGTATGCATTGATCTGTGGCTGTCCACGGATTTATGTGGGACAGGCTACACAAGAGCTTCGCCGTAGAGTACAGCAACATGTTTCAAACTTCACCACAGCAAGAAAGGACTTGGAAAAGGGAAAGAGTATCTCATCAGTAGCATCTAATTTTTTGGACATTCACCAGGGATGCATTACAGGCCTGAAGGTGATGGGCTTGGAGGGGATATTGGAGAATATTAGAGGGGGGATTTGACTAACAAATTACTTAGATGTGAATCCAAGTGGATTCACAATCTTAAAAGTCTTACCCCCGACAAACTGAATGAAGAACTTCTGTTCACTGGGTTTTACAAACAATTATAGGACCGGTTATTTCTCTCATTCTCCGGTTCCAGACCCTCTTCTTTTCCTTCTTTCTTCCCCCCCCCTTCCTTTCTTTTGTTTTCCGTTTTGGCCAGATGAATACGATTGAAATCTCCTTTTTTCTCCCTTCCGATTTAATGACGTACTTTTTGTATTAAACTTCCTTGCCTGAATCAAGCTTTCTGTTTCCTATATGCACCTAGGCTCTTCGACTTCTACTTTATACAGTCATATGTTAAAGTTTGGGCACCCCTATTAATGTTAACCTTTTTTCTTTATAACAATTTTGGTTTTAGCAACAGCTATTTCAGTTTCATATATCTAATAACTGATGTATTGAGTAATATTTCTGGATTCAAATGAGGTTTATTGTACTAACAGGAAATGTGCAATCTGCATTTAAACAAAATTTGACCGGTGCAAAAGTATGCGCACCCTTATCATTTTCTTGATTTGAACACTCCTAACTACTTTTTACTGACTTCCTGAAGCACTAAACTGGCTTTGTAGCCTCATTGAGCTTTGAACTTCATAGCCAGGTGTATCAAATCATGAGAAAAGGTATTTAAGGTGGCCACTTGCAAGTAGTTCTCCTATTTGATTCTCCTATGAAGAGTGGCATCATGGGCTCCTCAAAACAACTCTCAAATGATCTGAAAACAAAGATTATTCAACATAGCTTTTCAGGGGAAGGATACAAAAAGTTGTCTCAGAGATTTAACCTGTCAGTTTCCACTGTGAGGAGCATAGTAAGGAAATGGAAGAACACAGGTACAGTTCTTGTTAAGCCCAGAAGTGGCAGGCCAAGAAAAATATCAGAAAGGCAGAGAAGAAGAATGGTGAGAACAGTCAAGGATAATCCACAGACCACCTCCAAAGACCTGCATCATCATCTTGCTGCAGATGGTGTCAATGTGCATCGGTCAACAATACAGTGCACTTTGCACAAGGAGAAGCTGTATGGGAGAGTGATGCGAAAGAAGCCGTTTCTGCAAGCACGCCACAAACAGAGTCGCCTGAGGTATGCAAAAGCACATGTGGACAAGCCAGTTACATTTTGGAAGAAGGTCCTGTGGACTGATGAAACAAAGATTGAGTTGTTTGGTCATACAAAAAGGCGTTATGCATGGAGGCTAAAAAACACAGCATTCCAAGAAAAACACTTGCTACCCACAGTAAAATTTGGTGGAGGTTCCATCATGCTTTGGGGCTGTGTGGCCAATGCCGGCACCGGGAATCTTGTTAAAGTTGAGGGTCGCACGGATTCAACTCAGTATCAGCAGATTCTTGACAATAATGTGCAAGAATCAGTGATGAAGTTGAAGTTACGCAGGGGATGGATATTTCAGCAAGACAATGATACCAAACACCGCTCCAAATCTACTCAGGCATTCATGCAGAGGAACAATTACAATGTTCTGGAATGGCCATCCCAGTCCCCAGACCTGAATATCATTGAACATCTGTGGGATAATTTGAAGCAGGCTGTCCATGCTCGCCGACCATCAAACTTAACTGAACTGGAATTGTTTTGTAAACAGGAATGGTCTCAAATACCTTCATCCAGGATCCAGGAACTCATTAATAGCTACAGAAAGTGACTAGAGGCTGTTATTTTTGCAAAAGGAGGATCTACAAAATATTAATGTCACTTTTATGTTGAGGTGCCCATACTTTTGCACCGGTCAAATTTTGTTAAAATGCAGATTGCACATTTTCTGTTAGTACAATAAACCTCATTTGAATCCAGAAATATAACTGAGTCCATCAGTTATTAGATATATGAAACTGAAATAGCTGTTGCAAAAACCAAAATTGTTATAAAGTAAAAAGGTTAACATCAATAGGGGTGCCCAATCTTTAACATATAACTGTATCTAGGTACCTTGAGGCCTTTTTTACTCTTCAAGAAAGAAGTGGCTTTTGAGTTTCCAAATTTTTTGCGCAAGGGGACCTTCTTTGACTGGATGGATCCACTCGATCAGAGAGATGCATTTCTTGTGGACTATCACTCTTTAATATTGAGAAATACCACTGTTTTTTGGACGCATTGACTTATCTGTTTTTCTGCATGTATGCTTGATTTAAACCATGCATTTTTATGTTCCCTTTTTTGAATGAATATATTGCCAATTATGTATTGGGTATGGCTGCTTATTATTATTCTGTACGTTTCCAGGTGAACATATAAATTGATTCATTTTTGGATTTTTTATGCCATCTATTGATATATGTATTTTTTGAATCTGTTTAGGGGTTTAAACATTTATTTATACATGTCTTTATGACAGGTGAACCATGTTTTTTTGTGTTTATTTGCTCCAGGTTTTTGTATTCATATATATTGCTTCTACTTTCTGCAATCTGGGACTCTCCTAATATATATGTGCTCCATAACTTATAGACCTATAATGGATGCGCAGAATCCCCCTTATTTAAGGGACTTTGGCATCCATAACTATTGTGGATATATACCTGCGGTATTATATCATTTCCCTGGTCTACCCCTCTATATTGCATCTCTCCCCCATGCCCTTAGATTGGCCATCTCTTGACTGCGCATGAGCGGATGTTTGAAGCCGTGCTTATTTCGGGCCTCCTAGACTGCGCGTGCGTGATTTGACGCATGCGCAATTGAATTTGACATCGGCCATCTTGGTTTCTCTCGGCGGGGCCTTCACTGTTCACATCGGGCCTGCGTAGCGGCATACCTGACGTCACTTCCGCATACATCACACGTCGGCCTTTGCCGGCGGAGACGACTACGCCTGCCTGCTCCAGCTGATCCCTGATTAATCATAGAGGTATTTATAGCATGCCGTATTCACACTGCTCATTTCCCCTGATGAAGCCAGGTCTCTTGGCGTAACGCATCGGGCCTCTGTGGGCTCTCGCCTGTCCCACCACTCTCTTTATCATTTGGCCACATTTTGCTGCTTCAGCCGGTCTCACTGGGGGTACACCATGACCACTAGCGCCCAGGTTGTATTGTACTCTATTCTTTCGGTCTTTTAGACCCCGGACAGAGTTTGTGTATTTCTTGGTATGATGGTATATGCTTAACTGAAACTTATAAGCAGTGCTGTGTGTATACTTCTGCTTATTAGCGGTATCCTTATTTTTATGCACTGTCATATATATATTTTTTCGGTTATAGGACATGGGCTCCCTTTATATTCCTTGCCCAATGATTAATGGTTGTATTTAGCATCATCCATTTTTCGCAACAAAACTCTGGGATAGGGTTACCTGTGTTTAACCCTTTGATTTTATGTATAGCCGTGTCTGTAAACAGCTCTTTGATCCCTGTACATTTATATGACTGAAACTTTGTTTCCATTCATTCTTGCTATTCTCTTTCAGGGATATGGTCTACATGTCTAACCGTATTTCTTAGTGGTGGGCTTTTGCGGGGTCCTTCAACCCTATTATGGGTGTTTGTATTTATGTATTGCCTAATGGGCTTTTTTAGTGATTTTAACTTTTCAGTGTGTTGTGCTAAGATTGTTGTAATAAAGATTTTCTACGTTTGTACTCTTGATTGTGTTTTGGTGAACCCTGGTTGTGCATGCTCTTTCTTGTCTTTTGGGTTAGAGAAATTCCCAAGTCTCATACGTGGCAGTAACTGGGAAAAAAATCTTACTCTTAGGGAAGCTTGTTGGATTCTGCATTAGGTACTAAAGATCCTAATGGGATGAACTTCAAGAATAATCAGTTTTATATTTAATTAATTTTTTCTTTCCTTTGTGTTATTTTTTGTTTTGTATGTCGTCATCCCTTGCCCAGCTTGTGTTTTTCCAATGTAATTAAGCTCATCAGTTGCTGATTGTTTTATTTCCCTTTATATGTGTTTCCCCATTTCTTTGGAACATCCTAAAACCAAGGGACGCTACTACTGTGCCAGAAATGTATCAGGTTTCTTTTATTCCATTTTTTACATGTTCCAATAAACACTTATTTTACCTGGATAGCCATGCTGGATCAAATCCTTCCTTCCTCTAGTAGCTGTATAAGGTGGATTTGCTGCGTAAATCTAAGAATAATTTCCTTTCATCTTAACAGGGTTATCTCAGCAGCATGTGACAGTGATTGATAATGATTGTCTAATGTAACCGCTCTAATGAGAATACATCCCGTTTTTGACACAAAATATATGATTCTCATATAAAGTCACATTACAGCTGGCAGAAAGAAGCCTAAAGACTCATGCTGATGCCATATTACAGTTGTGTCGGCCTTTAAAGTAAGTCCTATATGACTGACTATACCTCTATACTTTATAAAATTGGTGTTCCAATATCAGACATTAGTGAAATATCGGTACACTTCTATGGGAGTTCTAAAAATTGCTGAGCAACTGCAAGCATGGCCACCTCTCTATATTCCAGCTGGTCTGAGATGCTGCCCATTTATTGATTTTGATGAACAGTTCCAGAGGTGGGACCCTTATCTATTAGATAGATATGGGTTATCCTAAAGGTATGCCAAAATATCTGAGATGGGAATACCTCTTAAAAATATGATAATTGCAGAACATATAAATTAAATATTTTAACTTTACAAAACATACAGAACTATCCGTTGTTCATTCACTCTCCAAGAGCTAGACAACCCTTCATTAGACCAAAACCCAGGTGCCGGTTGGCAAATTTCAATCTAAGAGGCAAGCACACAATATATTGGGAGGCTCATTCTTAGGCCAGGGTCACACTTGTGTATGGCATCCGATGCGAGAATGCTAATGACCCTCGGCTCCTGTTCTGCTGCGAGTGGGAGACGAATGTCATGCGACTGTGCTCCGAGCCTCTCGCACAGAGAGGATCGGAGTGTTAGGGCTGGCGGAACGCACCAAATTATAAAATAATAGTAGGTGCGTTCGCAGCCTGGGGTCCACCGTGCAGAGGTGGTACACTGCTGCTAAGTAAAGGCGGAAGTGTAAAGCGGTGTGGGAAGGTCACACGTGTGTTAACATCACCCATTTTGAACAGCAGCGACTCTGTTAACTCACAGAGCCGCACTACCGCTGAACATAAACACCGGAGCCTGTTTAACTCACAGAGCCTGGCCAAGGAGCGCACAGAAAGCGGTCACAGAACCCTGCCCCAAAGGACACGGGGTCAGAGTCCCTCTAGACCTTCTGAGCATGCGGCGTCGCAACTGAGGACACCGGTATAGATGCTGACTTCAGTGTGTAGAGCACGTGCACTGTGACATGCCGAGCCACTGGTGGAGACCAATACTCTGACCTACCTACACCTAAGCCTGGGCGCTTAACAGGCTAGGCTGCAAAACACATGTGTACCAAGGGTAGGGGTTCTTAAAGAGTCATTCACCAGAGACATTCATACATGCATACGACGCACACTCTTGATAGTCAGCTAATGCAGTCTATACTAGTGCATGGCCGAGCGGCCATGAGAACCTTTTATAGCTACGTGCTTCCAGGACCTTCCTGGCCTTTTGAATGGACCAATTCTAGCTGGAGAAGGACCTGAGCACGTGACCTTCGATCTCCAATGGGAGATCACACTACGGGCATGCTTAGTGGACTGCAAGGAGGACTTAGTCCCTGGAGAGACTCGTTGCTGGCCAGCCTTCGTTGCTAAAGGTGGACCAGAGGTGGCAGCAGCAAGCAAGCCCACAGTGCTGGTCTGAGCAGAGCACTGGGAATGACGAGTCTGCTGAGCAGGCTCCTCTGCGGCCGAAGGAGAATGGGAGACCGCTGAGTGCAAGGCTCAGGATTCCTGCTGTGCAGTGGCAGAAACCCAACGCCTAACACGGAGCACAGCTGCAGAGGAGGCGGAGAAATTAATTTCTCCATCTTCTTCTTTGTCGGCGTATAGCGCACAGCACTTGGATGATATCTGAGTGATGTGCGCTGTCACTCGCACTCATATGCTTATATGGGTGCGAGTGAGCCGAGACTTGGCCGAGTGTTGGTGCAAATCGCAGCATGCTGCAATTTCACTCGGATACTGAAAACGACCGATAAAAATAACATTTATGGGAGCTGCTCCATTGATGAATACTGGTCCGAGTGCTATGCGATGTTTTATCGCATAGCACTCATCCGTATTCATCGCAAGTGTGACCCTGGCCTTATGCTGATTTTGTTTGTCTGCCAAATAAAGGCAGCAGATGTAACTGGGCCCCACATTGTTAAAAGAGGGCAGTTGAGGACTCCCCAACTTTTCAATTTTTTTATATAAATGCAATTGTGGGGATGTCTTTCAGCAGTTTCCCTGTCTACTTCTGTCTCTCTGCTCCTTGGCTTCCACAGCCAGCAGCCATGGTTGTCTTCATCCTCCTTTTATATACCAAGATGTGGAGGCTGAGGAGGAGAGGCAAAGACATATCTGCTAAAGCTAGTCATACTAACTTAAGTCAAGCTCTCCGTCCCATTCATTGTCCTTGCTGATGTGTTCTTCTCGTTTGCTCACTTGCCCCCCCTCTGCTATGACATGTTACCCCCAGAGATGGATTCAAGATTGAACTTTGATGGTCCAATACTAGGACCCGTATAGTCTCAGCCATGTAATAGGGCAGAGGAAGCAAACTCTATGTCATATCCCCAAATAATACAGACCTCAGTCCAATCTCCTTCCTGTGCTCTTCCCTGCTGCAGTCAATGATCAACTGCACAAATAAATGTACCATAATGAGATTAAATGGGTACCACAGGATCTACAATTGAGCCATATTGTACTGCAAGTGAAATTGAATGTTCCATACCAATCATATGATCTCAAGCAGTGTCAATGCAAACCACCAGGAAGTGTTTGCATGACATTGGGCTACGAGCCAGACATCTACCTACAAGTTGTCCATTAGCGTTATGCAAAAAACTCTTAAAAGCTATCATGGTGCAGAGCAAGACAGCAATAAAAGCTGAGTTCCGTTTTTTGGGATGCAATGATAGACATTGATCTATAAACCACGTGGGCAACACCATAGAAAGGACATCATGAGGGAATGTCAGTCACATTGGTCCTACTTTTGGAATTACAGTTGTGGCCAAAAGTATTGACACCCCTGCAATTTTGTCAGATAATACTCAGTTTCTTCCTGAAAATTATTGCAAACACAAATTCTTTGGTATTATTATCTTCATTTAATTTGTCTTAAATGAAAAAACACAAAAAGAATTGTCCTAAAGCCAAATTGGATATAATTCCACACCAAACATAAAAAAGAGGGTGGACAAAAGTATTGGCACTGTTCAAAAATCATGTGATGCTTCTCTAATTTGTATAATTAACAGCACCTGTAACTTACCTGTGGCACCTAACAGGTGTTGGAAATAACTAAATCACACTTGCAGCCAGTTGACATGGATTAAAGTTGACTCAACCTCTGTCCTGTGTCCTTGTGTGTACCACATTGAGCATGGAGAAAAGAAAGAAGACCAAAGAATTGTCTGAGGACTTGAGAAACCAAATTGTGAGGAAGCATGAGCAATCTCAAGGCTACAAGTCCATCTCCAAAGACCTGAATGTTCCTGTGTCTATCATGCGCAGTGTCATCAAGAAGTTTAAAGCCCATGGCACTGTGGCTAACCTCCCTAGATGTGGACGGAAAAGAAAAATTGACAAGAGATTTCAACGCAAGATTGTGCGGATGTTGGATAAAGAACCTCGACTAACTTTCAAACAAGTTCAAGCTACCCTGCAGTCCGAGGGTACAACAGTGTCAACCCGTACTATCCGTCGGCGTCTGAATGAAAAGGGACTGTATGGTAGGAGACCCAGGAAGACCCCACTTCTTACCCCGAGACATAAAAAAGCCAGGCTGGAGTTTGCCAAAACTTACCTGAAAAAGCCTATAACATTTTGGAAGAATGTTCTCTGGTTTTGTCTCAGATGAGACAAAAGTAGAGCGTTTTGGGCAAAGGCATCAACATAGAGTTTACAGGAGAAAAAAAGAGGCATTCAAAGAAAAAAACACGGTCCCTACAGTCAAACATGGCAGAGGTTCCCTGATGTTTTGGGGTTGCTTTGCTGCCTCTGGCACTGGACTGCTTGACCGTGTGCAAGGCATTATGAAGTCTGAAGACTACCAACAAATTTTGCAGCATAATGTAGGGCCCAGTGTGAGAAAGCTGGGTCTCCCTCAGAGGTCATGGGTCTTCCAGCAGGACAATGACCCAAAACACACTTCAAAAAGCACTAGAAAATGGTTTGAGAGAAAGCACTGGAGACTTCTAAGGTGGCCAGCAATGAGTCCAGACCTGAATCCCATAGAACACCTGTGGAGAGATCTAATAATGGCAGTTTGGAGAAGGCACCCTTCTAATATCAGGAACCTGGAGCAGTTTGCCAAAGAAGAATGGTCTATAATTCCAGCAGAGCATTGTAAGAAACGCATTGATGGTTACCGGAAGCGGATGGTTGCAGTTATTTTGACTAAAGGTTGTGCAACCAAGTATTAGGCTGAGGGTGCCAATACTTTTGTCTGGCCCATTTTTGGAGTTTTGTGTGAAATGATCAATGTTTTGCTTTTTGCTTCATTCTCTTTTGTGTTTTTTTCATTTAAGACAAATTAAATGAAGATAATAATACCAAAGAATTTGTGTTTGCAATCATTTTCAGGAAGAAACTGAGTATGGTCTAGGACATCATTGTTCAACGTTTGCAAAAGGAGCTGCTAGCAGCAAATCTTGATGATCTGCATTTCAGAACATTCCTCACATGACTATTAATAATCTCATTGAAGCCATGCCAAAGCTTGTAAATTCATATATTTCTACATGTAATGCTCATACTCTGTACTGAATAAATCAAAATATTTTGAAAATATAATTTTTTTTCATCACTTCTATTGATCCTGTAACTTCTATAATTCCACAACATTCCTTTCTTGGGGTTGTAACTTCAATGATGAGTTAAATGTATTAAATAAATTCATAAAATAGCAACTTTAAGCCATGTGACATGTAAATGTAAGAATCTGTAAAATTATTTTTTTATTTTTTTTATTTGACAAATATTTTCTGACATTTATTCTAATATAGACACATTGAAGCAGTGGCATAGAAATTGAGGTTTTAATGTGAGAGCTAGCAAAAGGCTTCACGCAGGTTTCGCCCAGAGGTGAGAAATGCATTAACAGCTTCCTTTGACAAGGCCATCCCCTCACTGACATATTTCAGAGTTTTTGTCTCTATTTCTGCTATGTCAAGTTTAAATTAATCTGATAACTGGCTTAATTGAATTCTGCTGTCAGATTCTAGTCCGCATGTTTCTGCATAAATAGAGGATGACATCAGTGGCTTACTCATGGTGCTGGAGTGGAGACAAGAATTGCTGAACTTACGACAAGAAGTAATCCAGTCTTTAGGTATTACCTAGTGGTCAGGGTGAAAAGTAAAACTTTATTCCTTCATGTAAAAATATATTATTGTAATATGAGGTGCACACTTTAATTAAAAATAAAGTGTATTTACAATATGACCCCGTGATATCCCACCTTTGTAGTGTATACTAATGCAGCGGTATTAGCAATATATATCTACAGGTCCATAAATGGACAAAGAGCCCATAGATGATGGAGCCACATAAGTAGTTGACTTAATCCCTAACATATACAACATGCTTACCATTCCAGCAGTAAATAGGGTGAGGAATTCAAGGCATTATTAAGCTTACACTTTATTTTTTGGGAAAGGTATTTTAACAGGTTTTTGAAAGTAATAAAAAGTCAAATACCCTACACAATTAGAGGGGGTTCTCATAGACCTAGTTTTAACTAATAGGCCAGAGTGTCAAATGTACAAGATGAAGTCACTTACAGTGTCTTGCAAAAGTATTCAGCCCCCTGGAACTTTTCAACCTTTTCCTACATATCATGCTTCAAACATAAAGCTACCAAATGTAAAAATTTATGGTGAAGAATCAACAAGTGGAACACAATTGTGAAGTTGAACGAAATTTATTGGTTATTTCAAATTTTTGTGGAAATTCAAAAACTGAAAAGTGGGACTTGAAGTATTTTTCATCCACTTTACTTTCAGTGCAGCAAACTCACTCCAGAAGTTCATTGTGGATCACTGAATGATCCAATGATGTCCTAAATGACTAATGATGATAAATATAATCCACCTGTGTGTAATCAAGTCTCCGTATAAATGCACCTGCTCTGTGATAGTCTCAGGGTTCTGTTTGAAGCACAGAGAGCATCATGAAGACCAAGGAACACAACAGGCAGGTCCGTGATTCTGTTGTGGAGAAGTTTAAAGCCAGATTTGGATACAAAATGATTTCCAAAACTTTAAACATCCCAAGGAGCACTGTGCAAGCGATCAAATGGAAATGGAAGGAGTATCATACCACTGCAAATCTACCAAGACCCGTCCGTCCCTCTAAACTTTCATCTCAAACAAGGAGAAGATTGATCAGAGATGCAGCCAAGAGGCCCATGATCACTCTGAATGAACTGCAGAGATCTACAGCTGAGGTGGGACAGTCTGTCCATAGGACAACAATCAGTCATACACTGCTCAAATCTGGCCTCTATGGAAGAGTGGCAAGAAGAAAGCCATTTGTCAAAGATATCCATTGTTTAAAGTTCACAACAAGCCACCTGGGAGAGACACCAAACATGTGGAAGAAGGTGCTCTGGTCAGATGAAACCAAAATCGAACTTTTTGGCAACAATGCCAAGCGATATGTTTGGCGTAAAGGCAACACAGCTCATCACCCTGAACACACCATCCCCACTGTCAAACATGGTAGTGGCAGCATCATGGTTTGGGCCTGCTTTTCTTCAGCAGCAGGGACAGGGAAGATGGTTAAAATTGATGGGAAAATGGATGGAGCCAAATACAGGACCATTCTTGAAGAAAACCTGTTGGAGTCTGCAAAAGACCTGAGACTGGGATGAAGATTTGTCTTCCAACAAGACAATGATCCCAAACATAAAGGAAAATCTACAATGGAATGTTTCTCAAATAACTGTATCCAGGTGTTAGAATGGCCAAGTCAAAGTCCTGACCTGAATCCAATCGAGAATCTGTGGAAAGAGCTGAAAACTGCTGTACACAAACAATCTCCATCAAACCTCACTGAGCTCGAGCTGTTTGCCAAGGAAGAATGGGCAAGAATTTCAGTCTCTCGATGTACAAAACTGATAGAGACATACCCCAAGCGACTTCCAGCTATAATCGCAGCAAAAGATGGTGCAACAAAGTATTAAGTTAAAGGGGCCGAATAATATTGCACGCCCCATTTTTCAGTTTTAGAATTTCCACAAAAATTTAAAATAACCAATAAATTTTGTTCAACTTCACAATTGTGTCCCACTTGTTGTTGATTCTTTACCAAAAATTTACATTTTGCATCTTTATGCTTGAAGCATGATATGTGGGAAAAGGTTGAAAAGTTGCAGGGGACCGAATACTTTCACAAGGCACGTTAGGTAATAGTGATCTCAAAATAGTATGTTTTATTTTATTTTTAGTCAAATTTTACCAGAGCGGTGGTAAAACCCTAAATTGCAGGAATGATAATTTTCAGTGGTAAGAGATGATCTTAAAGAGGCTGTCCACTACTTTAGGATTGATGACCTATACTTCGGATAGGTCATCAATGTCTGATTGGTTGACACCCATTCAATAGGCACACGCTTTTTTCAGTGGACACATTGTAAGTTAAAGATCCAATAGTTTTAGTAAACTTTGAAGCAATTTACATTTATTTAATATTTATGCAGAACCAAGCAGAGAAAAAACAGGAGATGTGGCCAGGATAGTATATCAATCATAGTACTTTATTATTCATGATGGTGCAAAAGTAGATAGATATTCTGAAAAGTAAAAACAAATGGTGGGAAGGTGAAAAAAGTGCGTGTGTGGGGATTTTACAATATCAATAATAATGTAAATGCAAGAGGCACACAGGGAATGGGGGTATTTTCAAATAGTTAATATAGTAATCCAAGGGACATATAGAAAGTACTGATACATATTTAATACAGTTGACGTACGGTGAGTAAAGTCACAAAGTATTAATTAAAGGAATAAATATTCATTTCTTGTTTAGGGTATTTTCATCCATACTTCCTTGGAAAATGTTTCAAGTTCTGTGAGATTCCTTGGTCATCTTGCATGCACTGCTATTTTAAGATTTAGCCACAGATTTGCAAAGATGTTAGGATCAGGGGATTGTGAGGGCCATTGTAAAACCTTCAGGTTGCACCTTTTGAGGTAGTCTGTTGTGAACTTGATGTGTGTTTAGTATCATTATCCATTTGTAGAAGCCATCCTCTTTTCAACTACGGATTTTTTACATATGATGCTAACAGTGATGAGCGAGCACTAAAATGCTCGGGTGCTCGCTGCTCGGGTCGAGCAAATTGGAATACTCTGGTACTCGGACAGAACAACGAACTCAATGTAAGTCTATGGGAGACCCGAGCATTTTTAGGTCTAAAAACGTCTGAAAATGATGGAAACACTGCTCAAATGATATGGGGACATTATGGGGATCGCCCCTGGAAGCATTTTTGACTCCTAGTTCACAGCTTTAACCAATGTTGTCAGAGTTTCATGCCATTTTTACCCGTGCACCAAAAAACATACCAAAACGAAACCAAAACGGATTTTGCTGGGACATATGTTAAGGTACATCCGTTCCAGTAAAACCAAGACAAAACCACATAAACAAAATTTACCAAAACTAGTATAATTAATATAAATAGATATTTTATTAAGGACACCAAACATGACACATTAAAAACCACAATACAAGACAAGACAATACTTAAAAAGCAAGGGAGGCGGGTCAGCACACACAGTCTATTGAAAACATGATAAAGTCTATAACATGATTTGTATAAAAATATATTTAATCTCCATTAATTAGTGGGTATAAAAGGAATACAGATAAGGGAAGATATAATTAATATAAAAAGATATAATTAAAATAAAGTGCAGTGCATATAAATAAGTTATTTCCCAATAAGGTGCTCTAAATTTATTATTAACCACATATACCTCAATGGAGATAAATAAACATTTCAAGTACTAACCAGGATTCATGTTGTGCGTGCCGACACTGCCGCACCACACTCCAACGCGCGTTTCACGTGTTGCTTCGTCAGGGAGTGAGGTAAGGTTCATCCTTTTCAGGTTAATGATTTGTATACAAGGGAAAATAATTAACCCCAGACCAAAATGTTCCTCCACCACTTGGGCTATGTTCAGACGCAGCGTTTTTGAAGCGAATTTCAACTTTAACGTTGCTTTCAACCAATACAAATGCATTCACTGGGAAATGTCATTATAACATTTAACAACCCTAGCTGGCCATGTGGTGTGTGACACATAAGCAGACCCATCTTGTTTCATTTATGAAGGAGGGACTCTTAAAGTCACAGAGTCTATTTTTACTTGGGCATCAGGCGGCATTAATCTTCTTAAAGGGCCATTATTAAACAGTGGGTCTCCTAAACTGTTATTGCCTATGCAGTGAGTGAATGGGCTGCCAAGAATTACGACACACCCCAATACCCCTTTCACGAGAGGTCCAGGAGGGCTTCCAGAAAAAATGTTGCATTGAATGCTTGGCCTGGCTTGCCCCAAAGTTACATGCAGCCCAATAAGCTTTTCAAGCCATGTACTGGATGGCCATTGGAAAATCCACTTCACATTATTTATTTTGTAATCCCAAACTCTTTTCTTACGCATTGACTGCAAGGCCTGCCCTGCTGCCGAGTAATATTCACCCCAATATGCCTTTGAACTCAGGTACTGGATGGGCACAAAAAAATTCACTTCACATTATTCATTTTGTACTCCCATACTCTTTTCTTATGCATTGACTGCAAGACCTGCCCTGCTACCAAGTCATATGCACCCCAATTAGCCTTTGAACCCACATGCTGGATGGGCACAGGAAAATCCACTTCACATTATTCATTTTGTACTCCCATTGTGTTTTCTTATGCACTGACTGCAAGGCCTGCCCTGCTACCAAGTCATATGCACTCCAATAACCCCAATCCCTCCTTGGAAGAAACATGGAGGAGGTCCTCTTAACAAAATATGTCCCATTAAATAGGAGCGGGTCTCCTAGATTTGGAATGTACATACACTAAGTGTATTGGGCTGACAAACATTTTCCCCTGTGGGGTACACTTCCACCTTTTCCGTAACAAGTATTTTATGCCCAGAAAATCCACCCACCCTTATACGGAATTCAACACTGGCTGTAGCAGCACGGAACACGTTAACGCTGATCTAGTGGCGGCAGATGATGAGAAGTGGAGGAAGGCCTGATTAAAAACTATGCCCAATTTAAAGGAGCATGTCTCCTAGACTTGGAATGCCCATACACTAAGTGTGTTGGCTGTCAAACATTTTACCCTGTGGGGTACACCTCAACCTTTTCCATACCAAGAGTTTAACACCCAGCAAAACCTCCCACCCTTGTTAGGATTTCGACACTAACTGTAGCAGCAGGGAACACGTTAATGCTGGTGATCTAGTGGCAGCGGATGATGAGACATGGAGGAAGGCATGAATAATGATAATAATAATCTTTATTTATATAGAGCCAACATTTTCTGCAGTGCTTTACAGTTTAACAGTTTCAAAACACAAGTTATAAGTAACAACGTTAACAATACAATAATTAAAGCAAAATTAGACGATCCTGTTCGCTCGTGAGAGCTTACAATCTACAATGAGGTGGGGGAGATACAGAGTAGAGGTGTGTATTTACAATGATGGTCCAGTCATCTTGATGGAGTGAGGGATAGATGGAGATAGTGAATGGGCTACACACGCACACTTACACGTAAAATGACTTTGATTAGTGAACGTGATAGGCCGCTCTGAACAAATGCGTTTTGAGGGAGCGCCTAAAACTGTGCAAATTGTGGATAGTCCTAATTTCTTGGGGTAGAGCATTCCAGAGGATTGGCGCAGCTCAGGAGAAGTCTTGGAATCGGGAGTGGGAGTTGCGGATTAGTGCAGAGGTTAGTCGAAAGTCGTTTGCAGAGCGCAGTGGTCGGTTAGGCCAATAGACAGAAATAAGGGAGGAGATGTAGAGTGGTGCCGCACTGTGGAGAGCTTTGTGGCTGAGCACAAGTACTTTGAATTGGATCCTATAATGAATGGGCAGCCAGTGTAACGATTGGCGAAGAGCGGACACGTCGGAGTACCGATTAGCCAGATGGATGTCCCTGGCTGCTGCATTGAGTATGGACTGCAGAGGGGAAAATTGAGTAACGGGGAGGCCAATTATTAGAGCGTTGCAGTAGTCCAGGCAGTAGTGGATCAATGCGACAGTGAGGGTTTTTGTTGTTTCCATGGTGAGAAAAGGGCGGATTCTGGAAATGTGTTCTTTAGGTGTAAGTGGCAAGAGTGGGCAAAAGATTGTATATGGGATGTGAAGGAGAGACTGGTGTCAAACATAACACCCAGGCAGCGTGCCTGCTGCTAGGGCGTTATTATGGTGCCACCCATGGAGAGGGAAAAGTGAGATTTAGGGAGGTTAGTAGATGGCGGGAGCAGAAGAAGACCAGTCTTTGAGAGGTTAAGTTTCAGATAGAGAGCGGACATGATGTTGGAGACTGCGGACAGACAGTCACTGGTGTTCTGTAGTACCGCGGGGGTAAGGTCAGGGGATGATGTGTATAGTTGTGTGTCATCAGCATAAAGATGGTACTGAAAGCCAAATCTGCTGTTGGTCTGTCCAATTGGGGCCGTGAAGAGAGAGAAGAGAAGGGGGCCAAGGACTGAGCACTGAGGTACCCCGACAGTGAGAGGAAGAAGAGATGATGTGGAGCCAGCGAACAAAACACTGAAGCGGTCAGAAAGAGAACCAGGATAGAGCTGTGTCCTTAATGCCTAGTAGACAGTGGTCAACAGTGTGTTAGGCATCAGGTTCCTGACACTGCACAGCAGGAATCCAGAGCCTTGCACCCAGCCGTCTCCCATTCTTCTTCAGCCACAGTGGAGCCTGCTCAGCAGATTCATCAGTCCCGGCGCTCTGTCCAGGCCAACTACATGGGTATGCTTGCTGCCGCCACCTCTGGCACAGCTATGACAATGCATGCTGCTCAGCAGCGAGATTCTCCAGGGACTAAGTCCTCATGTCAGGGCACTGAGCATGCCCGTGGAGTGATCTCCCATTGGAGATCGAGGGTGACGTGCTCAGGTCCTGCTCGTGTTCGGATTGGCCCATCCGAGAAGCCAGGAAGGTCCCGGACGTCCGTGGCTATAAAAGGTTCGCATGGCCGCTCGCCCATGCGCTAGGATAGACTGTATTTACAGACTATGTGGAGTGAGTGATGTATGCACGTATGAATGTCTCTGGTGACTGACTCATTATGAAACCCATACCCTTGGTACGCATGTGTTGTGCAGCCTAGCCTGCTAGCAGTGTCGGAGTCAGGCATTAGTCCCCATCAGTGACTTGGCACGCCACAGTGCACATGCTCCACACTCCGTAGCCAGCATCTATAGCGGTATTCACGGCAGCGACACCATGCGCTCAGACGGCCTAGAGGAACTCTAACCCCGTGTCCTTGGGGTAGGGTTCTGTGGCCGCTTTCTGTGTGCTTTTCGGCCGGGCTCTGTGAGCTAAATAGGCTCCGGTATTTACGTTCAGCAGCTGTGCAGCTCTGTGAGTCAACAGAGTTCGCCCCTGTTCACACTGGGTGACGTAACCCACGTGTGATTGTTTTCACGCCGCTCTATTACCTAGCAGCAGTGTACCACCTCTGCACGGTGGACCCCGGGCTGCGAATGCACCTACTATTATTTATAATTTGGTGCGTTCCGCCAGCCCTAACATTATCTTAGCGACTGCTGCAGTACATCCGGCAGCTGCAGGGCAGGTTGGAGGCTCTCGAGCGTTCAGCCTCAGCTGCGGATGTTACTACGGTTCGCTGTCCAGGCAGCCACAGAGGCTGTCTCCCTTGTGACCACAGCCATCCCTGCCCTGACTTTGTCCCACCTCCCGCTGCCCGAGATGTTCTCGGGTGATAGTGCTTCTTGTAGGGGTTTCGTAAGCCAGTGCTCTATACAGCTGGAGCTGCTGGCTGCACGATTCCCCTCTGAGCGGGCAAAAGTGGGATTTATTATTTCCTTCTTGTCGGGCAGGGCTTTGGAGTGGGCCACACCGCTGTGGGAGCGTGGTGATCATGTGGTGCAGAGTGTCTTGCGGTTCTTGGACACTCTGAAGCAGGTCTTCCTGGGACCATGAGTCACCCATAACACCGCGCTCCGGCTGCTGGCATTGTCACAGGGCTCTTCCTTGGTCAGCCACTTTGCCCTCCAGTTACGGACACTGGCCTCAGAGTTAGAGTGGCCAGATAAGGTCCTCATTCCGGCATTCTGGAGAGGTTTGGCTGGCCATGTGAAGGATGCTCTGGCCACCAGGGAGATTCCCGCTACACTGGAGGAGCTTATCACTGTCTCCACCCGTATAGATCTTCGCTTCGCCGAGCGAAGGTTGGAGCGGGACCAGTGTAGGCAGAGGTTTAGGTTGGCCCCTAGTTTTGCTAAACCTCTGGAATCTTCCGATCGGGCGTCCGAGCGTCAGGGGGGCTTCCCGTGAGGGATCCAGGCCCCGGTCCACTCGAGCTCCTGTGAGCTGTCATGTTTGCCGGCAGTCCGGTCACCTTGCCAACCGGTGCCCATAGCAGCGGGAGAACGCTCGCGCCTAGTGGCCGTAGGAGGCGGCGCACTAGAATCAGCGACATTTTCCTCCAAGCTGTCCTTTAAGGGGACACTTGAGTTTGATTCTTCCACTCTGGCGGTGGAGGTTTGTGTGGATTCTGGGGCAGAGGGCAATTTTATGTCATCAGCCTTCGCTCAACGGCACGCTATAACCCTGGTTATGATTTCTACACCAGTAACCATCAGAGTGGTGAACGGCGCCACTCTACCCTCACAGATAACCCACCAGACCGTCCCCTTGTTACTCTCAGTGGCTCCATCTCATCAGGAGACGATATCCCTCCTTGTCATGCCCGAGGGTATTGACCAGGTACTTCTAGGGGTCCCCTGGCTGCGGTACCACTCCCCCCATATAGAGTAGCCCTCAGGGAGGATTATTGGGTGGAGTAAATCATGTGAGGGTAGATGTCTGAGGGAGTGCATTCAGGTTGCCTCCACCGAGGTTCCCGCTGATCTCTCCTTGCTCCCCAAACACTATCGACAGTATGCGGACGTGTTCTCCAAAAAGGCAGCGGAGACCTTTCCACCGCATCGCCCCTATGACTGTCCTATTGACCTCTTGTCTGGTGCTGAGCCTCCCCGGGGTCGAGTGTATCCACTATCTCTCCCGGAGACAGAGGCCATGTCTCAATACATCAGGGAGAATCTGGCAAGAGGATTCATTAGGAAGTCAGTGTCACCAGCGGGGGCGGGATTCTTCTTCGTCCAGAAGAAGAGTGGGAAACTACGTCCTTGCATTGATTACAGGGGTCTTAACGCCATCACCGTTAAGAATAAGTATCTTCTGCCCCTGATATCAGAGCTGTTTGATAGGCTACAGGGAGCGAGGGTGTTTTAGAACTTGATCTGCGGGGGGCTTACAACCTGATTTGCATCTGTGATGGGGACGAATGGAAGATGGCATTTAACATCAGGGATGGGCACTATGAATACCTGGTGATGCCCTTCGGCCTCTGTAATGCCCCGGCTGTCTTCCAAGACTTTGTGATCGATATCTTCCGGGATATGCTTACCACCTCGGTTGTAGTCTATCTGGATGATATTCTCATCTACTCTCCAGATATTGACTCCCACCGGAGAGATGTTTACAAAGTTTTCGATTGCCTGCAGGCAAACTCCCTCTATGCCAAGTTGGAGAAGTGTGTGTTTGAGCAGGAGTCCTTGCCTTTCCTGGGCTATATCATCTCCGCCCGGGGTTTGGCCATGGATCCTGCCAAGCTACAGGCGGTGATGGATTGGCAGGAACCTCATTCTCTCAAAGCGGTGCAACGTTTTATGGGGTTCATAAATTGTTATCGCCAATTCATCCCCCACTTCTCGACTTTGGTAGCACCCTTGGTAGCCCTCACCAAGAAGGGTGCAAATCCCAAGTTGTGGTCGGAACCGGTCTCCAAGGCCTTCTCCTCTATTAAGTCCCATTTCGCTAGCGCTCCCATTCTACATCGCCCCGATGTAGATAAGCCCTTCATTCTGGAAGTGGATGCCTCTTCCGTCGGTGCTGGAGCGGTCCTATTTCAGAAGGACACGCAAGGTCGGAGGCACCCATGCTTCTTTTTCTTCAAGACCTTCACACCGGCGGAGAGGAAATATGCCATCGGGGATAGGGAGTTGCTAGCGATGAAGTTGGCCTTCTCGGAGTGTAGACATCTCCTGGAGGGGGCTTGCCACCCTTTCCAGGTGTTCACCGACCACAAAAACTTGGTGCATTTGTAAACAGCCCAGCGGCTAAACTCTCGCCAGGCCAGATTGACTTTGTTCCTTTCCCGGTTCCACTTCACCCTCCATTTTCTCTCTGGGGAGAAGAACGTCCGGGCCAATGCTCTCTCCCGCTCCGTGGTATCATCGGAGGAAGAGGAGGAGGAGCCTCGGCTGATCGTCCCAACCGAGAGCCTGAGAACTGTGGCTCCGGTTGCCCTTGAGTCAGTACCTCTGGGCAAGACATTTGTCCCTGCCCGTCTGCGACCGGAGGTCCTCTCTTGGGCTCACTCGTCCAGGGCGGGTGGACATTTTGGGACAAAACAGACCTCTGAGCTTTTGGCGAGTACATACTGGTGGCCGCATATGGCCCGTGACGTCAGGGACTATATTCAGGCATGCATCTCTTGTGCCCAGAATAGGTCCTCTCGGCAGCGGCCCGCTGGGCTTCTTTTTCCTTTGCCGGTAGCGGACAGGCCCTGGGAGATGGTCGGTATGGACCTTGTGGTGGGGCTACCCAAGTCCAGTGGCAGCACGGTCATTTGGGTTGTCACCGACCATTTCTCTAAGATGGTGCACTTGGTACCTCTCTCCCGGTTACCTTCTGTGCGGGGCCTGGCAGTGTTGTTCATTAAGCATGTTTTCCGCCTGCATGGCATGCCGGACAAGATTGTCAGTGACCGGGGTCCTCAGTTTGCGTCTCGGTTTTGGAGAGAGCTTTGTTCCCTGCTCAGCATTGAGCTGAATCTCTCCTCGGCCTATCATCCCGAGACGAACGGGTTGGTAGAGAGGGCCAACCAGACCCTGATTACATAACTTCAACATTTTGTCTCGGCCAGGCAGGACGACTGGGCATCCTTGCTGCCGTGGGCAGAGTTCGCTTTGAACAATGCTCTGGCCGACTCCACCGGTCAGACCCCATTCCTCCTAAATTACGGTCAGCATCCACGCATCCCTGTGCCCATGCCCGTGTCATCCACCGACTCCAGGGTGGCAGACTGGGCGGTGGAGGCACGTGACATTTGGGATCGCACCCAGGATGCTATCCGGGCTTCCAAGGAGAGAATGAGGACCTCCGCTGATGCACAAGGTGCCCTGCTCCGACTTTTGCCCCCTGGCGACTTGGTGTGGCTCTCCGCCCGAAACATCAGGCTGCGGGTAGAGTCCTCTAAGTTCACACCGCGCTACATTGGCCCCTTCAAGGTCCTCAAGCAGATCAGCTCTGTGGTCTACCGTCTGGCTCTTCCACCACACTTGGCTATCTCTGATACATTCCACGTGTCCCTCCTTAAGCCTGTTCATTTGTCTCAGTTCTCCAAGTCATCTGCCGAGACATCAGACTTGTCTTTGGACGAGTTTGAGGTCAATGCCATCGTGGGATGCAAGGTGATGCGGGGCAAAAAGTTTTATTTGGTGGATTGGAAGGGTCATGCCCCAGAGCCTCGGACCTGGGAGCCAGTGGAGAACATCCACGCTCTGCTCCTCATTGTGGCGTTTGAGCATAGCGAGGCTCAGAGGGGAGGGGGCCCTAGAAGGGGGGGGTAATGTTAGGCATCGGGTTCCTGCCACTGCACAGCAGGAATCCAGAGCCTTGCACCAAGCGGTCTCCCATTCTTCTTCAGGCGCAGTGGAGCCTGCTCAGCAGATTCGTCAGTCCCGGCACTCTGTCCAGGCCAACTCTGTGGGTTTGCTTGCTGCTGCCACCTCTGGCACAGCTATGACAATGCATGCTGCTCAGCAGCGAGATTCTCCAGGGATTAAGTCCTCATGTCGGGCCACTGAGCATGCCCGTGGAGTGATCTCCCATTGGAGATCGAGGGTCACGTGCTCAGGTCCTGGTCGTGTTTGGATTGGCCCATCCGAGAAGCCAGGAAGGTCCCGGATGCCCGTGGCTATAAAAGGTTCGCATGCTCCACACTCCGTAGCCAGCATCTATAGCGGTATTCACGGCAGCGACACCATGCGCTCAGACAGCCTAGAGGAATTCTAACCCCGTGTCCTTGGGGTAGGGTTCTGTGGCCGCTTTCTGTGTGCTTTTCGGCTGGGCTCTGTGAGCTAAACAGGCTCCGGTATTTACGTTCAGCAGCTGTGCAGCTCTGAGAGTCAACAGAGTTCGCCCCTGTTCACACTGGGTGACGTAACCCACGTGTGACTGTTTTCACGCCACTCTATTACCTAGCAGCGGAAGCCAGACTGTGAAGGGTCTAGGAATGAGTGAGTGGAGAGGTAACGGGTAAGGTGGGAGTAGACTATGCACAATTTAAAGGAGCTGGTCTCCTAGACTTGGAGTGCCCATACAGTAAGTGAATGGGCGGGCAAACATTTCCCCCTGGGGGTAGATATCAACATAGTGTGGCCTTATTTTGGAGGGGGCATCATAAACACCTTGCAAAACTGTAACGTGGTTTCATACACAGCTGCTGCTGGGAAGGTGCACGTTTTCAGTAAAAATATGGCGGACAAATCATTGGATGAAGTGATCTGGAAAAGGGGCATCAGTTTTATGTGGTCAGCCAGCTCTGGCTGGGGCTGTGCTGAATCTCCATCCATATGTTACTGCTTGAGCCAGTTTGTTTTTGTCCTTTATTAGAGTGGCCTCTTTTTGCTCTGCTTTCAGAATATGCCAGAGTGCTGATATAGTGAGCGAAGTCGTGCGACTTCAGTATTTTTCTATCAGACGTGTTGGACATTTTTTGCATGGTTTTTTTGCGTGATTGGAGACAGTGTCTTTCCTTTCCTGTCCTGTCTAGTTAGTGTGGGCCCCATCGTTTGCTCAGTCTATTTTCCTACCTGCGTTTGTGTTTTCATCTTGTCTCACAGACAATATATGTTTGGGGGCTATCTATTCCTTTGGGGTCTGCTCTGGGGCAGTTTAGATTTCCCCTTTCTTGCTTTAGGCTTATTTAGCTCTCCGGCTGTGTCGAGGCATCTAGGATCATCGTAGGTACGTTCCACGGCTACTGCTAGTTGTGTGGATAGGATCAGGGGTCTGCAATCCGCTTAGTTACCAACCGCTCTAGTTTTCTGTGGCTTAACTTGCTCTTGCTCTCCTCCTCGGTGACCCAATCATAACAGAGAACTTTACATCTCTTATTCTAGAGGCAGACAGGTGTACTAAAATGTTGGAGGACCAGAGGGCCCTTCTTGCGGAATTATTAAAAAAATTCACATCTGAAAATGCTGGCAGCAGAGGTCACAGTTCGTTGGCCAAGTAAGGAGTACAGGTGAGAGAGACACAACTCCAAACCAGCAAAGGCAGTGAAACACTGGCAAAGTTTGAGGAGAGTTTTCTCAGACACTCCCATCACCCTGGCCCTGAGGTGTGGGGGAATCTCACAAGGAGTGCAAAGTTTGTGAAAAAGCTGAGGGAGTACCTTGCTGACTGTACCAATGTCCTCTGTCATTCCTCTGTGCCTTATGATTGTTGGTTATGCACGCTGAACATGTGGCATGAACTGGCTCTCTCTACTGCGCACGTGCGCTGTACTCATGGTCAAGGAGCACACGGCACCTCGCTCTCTGGAGGTCACTGGGCACACGGCACCTCGCTAAATGGCAGTACCGCTTTTAGCGGCTGGAGACAACGGGAATAGTCCTTTGCAGCACCACTGCTCTAAGGACAGAGCACGCTACTCAGCCTCATATGTGCTGCTTGTCCAAGTCAAAAATCTTTCTCTTAAGCTGGCCCCCTGCCTCTAGGTCACCGGGTCTGTCTGTCTGATGCATTTAGTCGCAGCGTCTGCGCTTCAGGTGCATAGTGCCCTACCCCCCTTTCTGCTCACAGCTGGGGACTCACTCCTGCTTTGCTTCTTTTTCCCCTCAGCTTCTGACCAGGTTCCCTGTCTAAACACGACCCCTCTTCCTTTGCAATGGGGCCTGTCCATTCCCGTATTCCTTCGTCAAGGAAACAGGGGACGCAGCCTTGACAGTTCCAGACATGGCGCAGCACAGGTACCCGCAGCCCAGTCATCCAGACACCGTACATATCTGGCCAATCAGTTCTTTAATGCAAGCAGCATAGAAGGCAAGAGAAAATTGTACACTACATCCAGAACAGTTTCACTTTGAAGGACTTTGTGGCTCATATCATTCCACAAGATGACACTAGTGTCATACTTAAAATTTTCGGTGGAAAAAAATTTTCCCCTCTGATAGGTTGTGTATGTTCTGAATTATGTAACATCATTTGTGTGATTATTCATACCTATTTGCTTCACAATATATTCATCTTTTTCTTCAAGGCTTTGGAATATAATGTAAGAGTGAAAGCAAGTTGTTGAAATGTGTTTTACCTCAAATGTGAAACTACTTGTCAATTGTCATCTTTACTATTTCTCCATTCCGTGTGCGGCTAACCACCTCATTGATGTTATTGAGTTTATTTGGCAAGAAAAGAACAGCTCCATCAATACCACATGCTTTTCCTATTAATTCATCATGCTGCTAAAGTAGAGGTGAGATTAGGGACCTAGATAACATCTAAGGACTGTAGTCAACATGACACTGTGCCAACACCCACTGGGGTCTAGCTACCAAGTTGACATATTTTGTGAACAGCTGAACAGAGTTGTCAGAAAAACAAGATTTTGCTTCAATAACATGTTTGATGGATTGTCTCGTAAAATCACCCATATAGTATTATTATTATCATTATTTATTTATAGAGCACCATTAATTCCATGGTGCTGTACATGACAATAGGTTACATACAAAGTAATAGATATCATTTACAGAGAAAAAAATTACAATGACAGACTGGTAGAGAGAGCAGAGGACCTTGTCCTTGCGGACTTTCATTCTGCGGGAGAATGGGAAAGCGACAGAAGGTGGGGGGTGCTGCACCTCGGGTGGTGGAGAGGCGGCAGCTCGTGTGGTGGTGTAGAAGTCACATCTCCGACCACCACGCTCTCCAATTGACATCTCTTGAAATGCAGCCGAAATGTAAAAATCTCTAGCTTCAGTTATAGAAAAGGCATAGGGCTCCTTTTTGACGTCATCGTCCAACCAGTTCAGTATTAGTAGGTGAGGGCTTGTCAGAATCATAGAATCATAGAATCGTAGAGTTGGAAGGGACCTCCTGGGCCATCTGGTCCAACCCCCTGCTCAAAGCAGGATTCGCTAAATCATCCCAGGAACACCAGGCTTCAGTAGTTGTGAGTCCTGTCCCCGTGATATTCCACGTGCTCTTGCTCTGGCTCTTCCAGGCATGATTTCATCAAGAAGATTTAGCCTTTGTAATACAGAGACAGAGCGCAACACCATCTAAGCGTTCACCCCCTGCTACTCAGACTTTCTATCTGCGCAGTGACTGCCTCTAGGCTGAAGATGATGATGATGGTGGTAGTAGTTGGAGCATTTAACACAGTCATGAAGCAGCCATAACAACTTGAAACAGAATTCTTTTTAACCACATACCCCACTGTAAAAAGTTTTTTTTTTTTAATTTTTTGTGCAGAAGAGTGCTGGATATAGCTAGAGTGACAGACTGGAAAAAAAGTGAATTTAAGCCTAAAATGCCACAATTTTGGCACATGGACGTATGAGGTGTGCCACACATACACAACACTGTAAAATACAGTATGTGGCCTGTTTTTTACAATAATGCAACATAGTGCTGTATATAACTTGAGTAACAGACAGGAAAACAGTGGAATACCGGCCTAAAAATCCCCAATTTTTATCACACGGATGTATGAGGCGTGTCACAGTTATACCCCACTGTAAAATGTGTTTTTTTTATGCAAAAGAGTGCTGGATATAACGAGAGTGACAGACTGGTAAAAAAAGGGAATTTATGCCTAAAATGCCACAATTTTTGGCACACAGATGTATGAGGCGTGTCTCAGATATACCCCACTGTAAAATATGTGGCCTGTTTTTTTAAAAAATGCTACATAGTGCTGTATATAACTACAGGGACACACAGGACAAAAATAGAAAATTGGCCTAAACTGAACAAACTTTGAGCACACACAAATATGAGCTGGCACGGAGATACCACACCAACAAATGTGTGGCCTGCATTTTTTGCTTTTTTAGGCTAAATAGTGCTGTATATAACTGCAGTGACAGACAGCAAAAAAAATTGAATTTAGGGCTAAAAAGACCAAAATTTTTAGCAGATGGATGAGGCGTGTCACAGATATACCGCACTGTAAAATATGTGGCCTTTTTGGGGGGGGTTCAGCAAAATAGTGTCAAGAATTTGTGTAAGACACTCATAAAAAATCTACTCAACCGTACCACATAAAAAGTAAATATTTCTCTGCACACTCAAAAATGATTTTTTGGACCCCTTTAAAATTGCAGGATTTTCACACTGTGCTAGGAAAAGGATTTGGCTGTATTGTGCACTGTCAAAAAGCAAATGGAGAAAAAATGGGCTCTGGATTGCTTTGCAATAAAAAAGCTCTATTAATCCTGGCCAATTACGGTCAATATATCCTACAGGTAGCAGCAGCAGCACCAGCACACAGGAAGGGAATGGACCCTCTTGATGTATGCAATGATATGTATATACACACATACAGTGCCTGCAGGCCTTGCACTGATGTGTATAGAACAACGTACACTACCCTGCCTACCTAACACTGAAATCTATATAATCTAGAATTAGTCCTTAGAAGGACTGTTGGTTTAGTTGGATTTGAGTAATTTACTATGGTAGAACCCACACTGACTAATAAATCCCCAAATCTGACCCTATCTTGGCAGCAGCTCTCCCTACACTATCTATAACTGGAGCTGAATGCGCGGAGCAGGGCAGCATCCGGTCTCTTATACCCCTGATGATGCTGTGCGGCCAGCCAGTCACTGCACGATCACAGCAAAGATGGGTGCGGCATTTCATTGCCTGGCAGACAATCCCTGCATCGTGATTGGGTCTCTAAAGTCCGCCAAAAAAGCTGGGTGTACACCCGAGTTCCCTCCGAGTAATCCCGGAAAAGCTCGGTGCTCGCAGAGTACACCGAGTACGGTGATACTCGGACGAGTAACGAGTAGTGGCGAGCATGTTCGCTCATCACTAGATGCTATGTTTACATCAAGAATTTGTTGAAATGTCAGTGAATCCATCCTTCCCTCAACCCGCAAAATGTTCCCCATGCCATTGGCTGCAACACAATCCGAAAGCATAATTGATCCACCCCCATGCTTAATTGTTGTCGAGATGTTCTTTTCCTGAAAGTCTGTGCCTTTTTTTTCTTCACACATACCTTTGATCATTGTGGCCAAAGAGTTCTATTTTAAAGCTTTTACCCCCAAGGGTGGTTTGCTTGTTAATGACTGGGTCAATTTTTACAATTCTGACCAGTGTCCCTTTATGAGGTAATAACTCTGGAATGCTTCAATGGATCCCGGTGATTCTCACATTGTTTTCTCATGACATATTGTACTTCATGATAGAGGTAAAATTTCTATGATATGACTTGCGCTTATTTGTGAAAAAAATGGAAATTTGACAACCAACATTTTTTAAAATTTAGCAATTTTCCAACTTTGAATTTTCATGTCCTTAAATCACAGAGATACAGTTGTGCTTAAAAGTTTACATACCCTAGCAGAGTTTTTGCTTTCTTGGCCTTTTTTCGGAGAATAAGAATGATAACACCAATCCTTTTTCTCCACTCATGGCTAATAGTTGGGTGAAGCCATTTGTCAAACTACTGTGTTTCCTCTTTTTAAATCATAATGACAACCCAAAACATCCAAATGACCCTGATCAAAAGTTCACATACCCCATTTCTTAATACCGTGTATTGCCCCCTCTAACATCAATAACCTGTTCTGAGTTCATTTTCCCCTTCATTACTGAGGCCCGAGGAACTCCCTCTTCTGGTAAAGAAAGGTAGTGAGCCTGATTATCAAACACATGAGGCTGATGATGATGACTGGCTGAGTGGAGTTATGGACTGGATATAAGGCTGCCGACGCCCTTCTGCCCTGCGGGTGATTTCTCTGTGGGATCCTTGGAGACCAGTCTGAATTCCTGCTCCTCTAAAGCTAAGTTTGCTGCTCGGCCTTTTGCTTTTGTGCTTTGACTTTGTTTTGCTTTGTTTTTATGGATTTCTGCCATTCCCTGCTGGGGTGTGCTGAATTCATTTAGCTCTGTCTTCTGAAAATACCTGAGTGCTGATTTAGTTTTTGAAGCCTAGCTGCTTCAGGGCCTTTTTTCATATCAGCTTGTTGGCTTATGTCTTTGATAGGGTTTTGGCAGATTGCAGACAGCAGCCTTCCTGTCCTTTCCTATCTAGATAGTTGCGGGCCCCGTCTTTGCTCAGTCTATCTTTCTGTCTGTGCTAGTATTTTCATCTTGCTTCACCGTCATTATATGTTGGGGGCTGCCTATTGCTTTGGGGTCTGCTCTGGGGCAGTTTAGATTTCCCCTTTCTTTCTTTAGGCCTATGTAATTCTCCGGCTGTGATCGAGGGGTCTAGGGCTTTGTAGGAACCCCCCATGGCTACTGCTAGTTGTGTTGATAGGTTCAGGGGTCTGCAATCTGATAGTTGCCAACTTCTCTGGTTTTCTGGACTTAGCTTGTATTTCTGCTTTTGCCTCCTACGGTGACTCATTCATAACAATGACCACTTGAAGTCATTTGTTGTAGCTGTAGATGAGGTTCTTTATTTTCTCAGATGGTAAAGCTGCCCACTCTTCATTTCAAAAAGCCTCCAGTTTCTGTAAATTTCTGGACTGTCTAGCATGAACTGTGCGCTTGAGATCTCCCCAGAGTGGCTCAATAATATTGAGGTCAAGAGACTGAAATAGCCACTTCAAAACCTTCACTTTGTTCTCCTGTAGCCAATGACAACATGACTTAGCCTTGTGGTTTGGATCGTTGTCATGTTGGAACGGCCAAGTACGTCCCTTGCACAGCTTCTGGGCTGATGATTGCAAATTTAATTCCAGTATTTGCTGATAATGTGCTGCATTCATCTTTCCTTCAACTTTGACCAAGTTCCCAGTGCCTTTGTAGCTCACACATCCCGAAAACATCAGCGATACACCTGTGTTTTACAGTAGGAATTTTGTTCCTTTCATCACAGGCCTTATCGACCTCTCTCCAAATGTAACTTTTATGGTTCTTGCCAAAAAGTTCAATTTTGGTCTCATCACTCCAAATTACCTTGTTTCAGAAGTTTTGAGGCTGATGGAAATATATATAAATTTCATATAGATCTCACTTGCATGCATATACTGATATATACTCATGCAAGACCCCATGAGCCAGCTAGCGAGAACCAGACTATCTTGTGATATTTCTCTAGACATGGGAAAACAGGAACTAGCACCAGATGTTCAAACTGATGTCTCCATTTTAGTTGAATAGCAGTAAAAGGCATAGCTAAGTATATATTGCTAAATAAGCCCTTTTATTAGCTATCTTCCATGTACTCAAACAGCCAATAGCATTGAAGCTCCACCTTATGTTAATTAACTAACTACTCCTTGCTATATGTAACTATATAACCATGCATGTGCAATAAACCATCAGAGTTCTGATGGAATGTTATGCTGCTACCATCAGTGTACAGTGTCATCATTCTTTGAGCGCTCAAAAAGACTTTTAATTGGGAGCAGCTGCAGCACACACAGGGATAGATTTATTCTAACCATATTTCCATAATATCTGGTGCCTGCACGCGGGACAGTGGACGAAACGCACAGGGACCCTGCTGACCATAGAGACGGAGGTGCCGGCCATGGCCTTGGCTCAGGGGGACAGAGACTGCACAGCTCCATAAGTAAGGTAAGAAAATCCTGTTATCTTACCTGAATGTCCCCTGTGCCTAGTCCGGGTCTATACCTGTTGCCGGTCAAGTGTGGTCACCACTGCATTTCCCAGGTGGTGTAAAAAGTCCACACTCTTATCCAAACCCTGGGATATAAGCCAAGGTGTCTGGTGCGTGCTGTATTTTTCAGGTCTGTTAAGATCCGGGAGAGAGGGTTGGAATGGTGACTGATTTTGCTTGCGGTTGCTGGGAAACCGATAGCAGGAAGTTGAATCTCTCAGATAAGTCCTCACAGTTTCACTTGTGCATCGGAGGGACAGGAGAGGCCCATCTAGGCACGGGTGGTGGTGGCTTAGAGAGATATCACAAGTCAAATCTCCTGACAAGTTATCACAGATTCACCTGTGCATCAGAGGGACAGGAGGGGCCCATCCAGGCACGAGTGGTGTTAGCTTGGGGAGATATCACAAGCCAAATCACTTGACAAAGTTGTTGCAGATTCACCCATGCATAGGAAGGGACAGGTGATACCCAGATCGCCAGGCACGTGGTGGTGACAATTTTGTGGGATTATCACAGATTCCTGTTACCGGCGAGCCAGGCAGGATGACCGGTACAGGGTGATAACATTCCCAGGTGCCAAAGCGCACTATATGATTATGATTATGAATATACATGATTGGCAGTTGTCGGTTACCAGTGCGGCTTATATTACTGTCACAAAATAAAGAGGGCTTCCATTTCTCCAGGATGTCTATTCATGTGTGTCCGTCCATCTGTGATTCTCTGCTGCCTTCCATGAAGACCTGGAGCAGAAAAGCATTTTTACATGCTTCCTCTTTTGCCCGTAGGGCACGTCTCTGGTATTTTTCATATTGTCATATCTGTTTTGTGCTCTGTTTCCCTTGTCTATTTTTGCATTCTGAGAAAGTTTTAGCTGCTGTGTAGGAATTTTGAGGAAAGCTGAGTTACTGAGCTGTATATACCATTGTTCAGTGTGTCCTTTTGTTTTCAGAGATGTGACTTTACTGAGAATAGATACACAGGCAGAGGAAAGGGGAAGTGTGTGTCCTGCATTTGAGCATGGACATATATTGTTGGAAGTTGTACTTTGACTTTTGATTTCTTTTCGGAGGTTTTTTACGTTTTTCCAACTTGATTTTTCCTTTTCTTTTCCTTTTTTTTCCTTTTTAAAGTTTTTATTAGGTTTTTTAGTTTTTCCTTTCCTTTTCTTTTTAAAGTTTTTACCAACGTTTTGGTTTTTGCCCTTTTCTTTCCTTTTTAAAGTTTTTACCAAACTCTTTCAATCACCTTTTTTTGAAGTTTTTGGAATAGACACAGTAGGTGTGATTTAGAAGGTTAAGTATGTGGATTTACAGGCAGCCTTTAGGCTGCTGCATGGCATGATGTATTGAAAGGAAAAAGGGAAGTTAGTTGAAGCTGGATCGCTGCCTGCGTTTTATAAAGTAGCAGCGGACTTACAGCATAGAAGGTACTGAGAGTTATATGAACAGGAAAGGATTTTTTATGTGTACAAGATAGGAAAAGGTGTTCTCAGCAGAATCCATTCTATAAGGAAATCTGTGACGACTGTGGAGCACCCCGCTCCCCCAGTACAGGGAGAAGGCATTACTAGTCTTTCTGAGTCTAAGAGCGTATACCGCTCGAAACGCGTACAGAACCTTCTGGGCACTCTCTGTGCGGCTATCCCATGTCAGGGTAAAAACCGCAATGATGACTATAGCAGCCATGCTTGTATTTTAATGAAATAAATAAAGAAAATTCTGGATTTTACTCCTTGAGCTGGACTTTCCTTTTTCTATGAAGTATTACTAGTCCAAGCATGCCCTCTCTGGCTGCAGAAAAGGGGAAGGAATCCGCCCCTCCTTCTCCCTCCTCTCTCTCTTCTCTCTCCTCTCTTCCCTCCTCACGTCTTTCTCTCTCCCCTCCTTCTCTCTCCTCTCCTCCTTTTCTCTCCTCTCCTCCCTCACTTCTCTCTCCTCCCTCACCTCTCTCCTCCCTCATCTCTCCACTTGTCTTCTCTCTCTCCTCCTCTGTCCTCTCCCTCCTCTCCTCCCTCACCTCTCTCTCCTCCTCCTCATCTCTCCACTCTTTCCTCCCCTCCTTCCCCCTCACGTCACCTCCCCCTCTTTCACTCCCCTCTCCCCCTTCTGGTTCACACCCAACAACTTCTTCTTCACGCTCTCTCTCTTCCTCCTCTCAGTTCGTTGTCACCAGCTGGGCCAATGCCAAATCCAGACAATGTGGTGTCCCTATATCCACAGGGCACCTTCTCAAAAGTGCAGTGCCAGCTATGATATCGGGAGAAGAAAGTGAAAATATCCCTACACAAAACACCACAGGTAGCCCCCCGATACAACAGTCAGCAGAGCCCACAGCTCGGGGTGCAAGGGGGAGAGGCAGGAGCTGAAAATGAGGAACCTCAGTACCAGACAGAGCTGCCAACATTTACATCATCATGGAACTTTAATACTAATCCAGTGCAGCTTCAGCAAGGGGAGGGGGCATCCTCATGCAGCGGAATCACGTGCAAACTTCAGCCAGTATGTGACTCAAACACACAATATCACAGCTTCTCCTCTGATGAAAATGAAGAGGGAACATCATACATGCTGCCCAGTACTAGGGAAAGAAACCCACAGGCACCAAGTAGGCAGGGGCAGATAAAGCCAGAACCCTTACACTATGTGCCCTTCAACCCTAGTCAGGTGTTCAGTATTCTGAATAATCTGCCAGACCCAGATATGGACCCCATGCCATTTTACCGAAGAATGCAGCAGAACCAGCAAATATATGCTGCAACCTGGATTGATCTCTGAGCCATAATGGAAATAAAACCAGGTGAAGCACTCTGGACAATCATGAAAGAAAACTTCAAGCCTCCAGCAGAATAAGATGTGCGCTCCTGGGAGCCAGGATCAAAGCTAATTGGGCAGCTCAGGGAATGGGCCAAAGCCAGACAGGCAGGGCAAGCCCTCAGCCTACATGACATGAGCCAAGAAAAGACAGAGTCTGTAGAGAAGTTTCATGGCAGAGTGATGCAAGTATTCCAAGAATTTGGCTTCACTATTCATGATCAGATACACAGACAAATGTTGACACAGACCTTTCTGAATGGACTAAGAGAACCAATCAAGAAACTGCTGATAGTGGCCAGGCCTGAGTACAAGTCAATAACAATGGATACCCTGCTCACAGTAGCCAGAAGGATTGAGTCCTATCCAGGAGTGCTGATGACAGCCCCCCTTATGGTGGTCTGAGATGTGGAAGAACAACCACCCCACAGAGACACGAGACCTGCCAAGTGTTTCAACTGTGGAGAACCTGGCCTTTTCCGGGAACCATTGCAGAGCACCCCCACAACCCAGGACATTACTCAGAGGAACAGGCCAAGGAAGATACACAGGAAGCAGTGAAGAACCCCATCCATAGGACAGAGGCAAGCCTGGTCCGCAGGACACCACGCTCCTAACATGTGAAACCCCATCAGCGGACCCAATACCTCAAATTGCCCTGAAGGTGGACGGGGGTTGTCAGATCTTTCCTTGTGGACATTGGTGCAGTCAGAAGTGTGATGAGACATGTGGAACTCCCTGACCTCAACTGCCTGTCAGAATCCTCTGTGTCTTGCGTGGGGATTGATGGTCAAGTCAGACATTCCCAGCTTACAAAGCCCTTGAGTGGGTGAACACAGCCAGAACACTCCATCCTCTTCCAGTTTATGATGGAGACCTGCCTGCTCAACCTGCTGGGAGCAGACCTACTGCAGAAGCTGAAGGTGACCAAAGTGTTCCAGGAAGATTGGACCATGGCATTTTCTCCACCTCTGGCCCAAGAAGAATCAATCATGCTCGTGGCCCTACAAGAGCCTCGAACAACAGGTGCAAGCCTACCCTCGGAGGTGCTAGACATAGTACCCGAAAGCCTATGGTCCAAGGGAGACTTCAAGTTGTACCAGTGCTGGTGTCATCCAAGTCTGGAACCCCGTACCCTCATAAGGCCCAGCATCCCCTGTCCATCACCCAAAGTCGAACTACCTCTGACCAACTGAAGGTCTAAGTGAACCCACTGTTCAAGAAATGGCCTAAGAACTTTGGTATTGGCCAGGAAATTCAACCCAAGGGGACCTTACCCGCTTCGTGAAATGGCTGCGCTGCGCCAGAGGATCATCTTGTACAAGATTCTGAAGGTGCTCCCTGAAGTTCATCCAGGCCCTGGACCAGAAGACAGCCACTTAGCTCTTCAAACTGGTGCACAAATGCTGACCTGAGACCAAGCTGGAAGAAAGGAATGGCTGCTGGCCCGTGCTGAGCAAAAAGGAGCTGGTAAAGAAGGCGTCCCATCAAAGAGACCCCCCGTGATCAGAGTAGGTGTTAACACAGTCACCGCCTTAGTGGAGAGCAAGAAAGCTCAGCTGGTCATCATCTCTGATGAAGAAGATCCCAGCAAATGGCTTGTTTTCCTGCCGGCACTGTGCCAGAAGATGGGAGTCCCCTACTGCAATGTGAAGAGCAAGGCCAGACCGGGCCGCCTCGTCCTCATCATGCAGTCCCTGCTTTTCTCGGTCAAGAAGAAGACTGTGAAAGGAGAACCAGCCAGGTTCAGAATGGTGCATGACCTGAGGGCTGTGAACGAAGCCACCATGTTTGAAACCCCAATTGTGCCAAATCCACACACTCTGTGTCAAATGTGCCAGCCACAGCAACATTGCTCACGGTGATTGATCTGTCCAAAGCTTCCTTCTCCTTTACCTGGACGACCAGTTCCTGTCTGCCTTCACGCATCAGGGGGGTGCAGAACACATGGACAGTGATACCCAAGAGGGCAAGAACAGCCCTTCACAGTTCACCAATGCATTGTCCTCCATCCTCATCAACTGGATTGCAGAACATGCAGAAGTAATCGACATCGCTACCTGCACAGCCCATACCTTGTGTTTTCTACTCTACCTGGTGGAGCAGCAATGCAAATCCTTGAAAAGCAAAGTCAAGTGGTGTCAAAAGCAAGTTACGTTCCTGGGACACTGTATTGCCCGCCAGACGAAATGCTTGACAGATGACGGAAGACCCCTGTGGAGCAGATGGCTCCCCCGTCATCTCCGAAGATGCTGCACGCCTTCCTTGGTCCAGTTTCGTGTTGCAGATGATTCAGTCTTAATGCAGCCTCTGTACGATTGCATCAATGCAACCTCATTCCTCCTGTCATATGCAGCCTTCATCTTGTACAGGAAACTGAAAGACTCCATAGTCTCCGCTCTAGAGGCCAGCTCTAGGCCTCCCTGACTACGAGAGCCATTCCGTCTTTATCTTACGGAAAAAGAAGGTAATGCCACTGGCGTCCTGAAGGAAAACAGAGGCCTCTAGGCTACTTCTCAGCCCACCTAGATCCAGTTGCAAGGGGGGCCCCCTCCTGCATGAAAGCAATATTTGCAGTGCACGCCCCTCCTGGACAAGACTGCTGACATCATTCTTGGACAACCACTGGAGATCGTGGATCTGCACGACATTTCAGCAAAACATCTCTCCACCGCCCGGCATCTTCGCCTCCAGTGCTCTCAGCTGTAGCCTGACTCTACTCCCACTCCCAATATGGAATACGGATATGGACTCTTCAGAACAAAATCTGTAGGAAACAGCAGGACTACCCAATGTGGTGGAAGAGCCACTGACCAACCTAGAGTTGATTCTCTACGTAGATGGCCGCAGATTTGCAGATGATGAAGGAAGATTCCACACGGAATGTGCAGTGACCAGCAATCAAGAAATCCTATGGTCCAGAAGTTTGTTGCCTAGCTTCTCAGCTCAAGAAGCAGAACTAATAGCTCTGACAAAGTCCTTCCAGATTGCGAAGGACAAAACTGAAAACGTCTATACAGATTCCAGGTCCTCACATGGCATAGCACACAGCTTTGGACCCATCTGGGCTGCAAGGGACTTCATCACAGCAAGCAGGACAACCGTGA
Source organism: Dendrobates tinctorius (assembly GCF_039654945.1). Taxonomy (NCBI): domain Eukaryota; kingdom Metazoa; phylum Chordata; class Amphibia; order Anura; family Dendrobatidae; genus Dendrobates; species Dendrobates tinctorius. The sequence continues at coordinate 11,460,127 of NW_027361838.1, read as the reverse complement.
AGCATCATGGAGCCATCAGGGACCTGCTGGACGCTCTCCAACTTCCAAAAGTGGTTGCAGTGTTAAAAGTCAAGGAACATAGAAAACTGATCACAGTAGAGGCACGGGGCAACAACATGGCAGGCATGGCAGCTAAAGAAGCAGCCAAAGGAAGACAATATGGAGAAGTGGGAGAGGTCATAGAGCAGAATGGCTACTACATGATGACAACGGAAGACAACAAAACCTGACAAAATGACGTCCTGGAATCTGTTCAAGAAGTTGCAGAACCAGACTCCAAAGGAGGAGAAGGATAGCTGGATGTGGAAGGGACAACATATGAAGGAAGAAGGGCAAAAGCACTGGACTGTCTATCTCAAAGTATGTACCCTATGGTGGTTCAATGGGCACATGGGCCCCTGCACAGATTGAAGAAACAGATGAATGATCTAATTGGACTCCCACCTTAACAGCCAAATTTACCAGCAGCTGTACGACCTCCGACAAATGCAACACTGAACGAGTGGGAAAAAGCTCCCCCACATCATCTGGTCTGAAGTTTTTCCAGTAAGGAACTAGTGGCAAAGACTACTGTAAAGAAGCTACTCTCAGAGGTAGTGTGCAGATACGGGGTTCAAGAAGTGATAGAGTGTGATCACGGAACCAAATTCACAGCAAACTTGACACAAGAGATCTGGTCAGCAGTAGGGTCAGACATAGGCCTACACACTTCCCACCATCCCCAAAGTAGCAGCAAAATAGACTAAATGGGACACTTAAGAGCAGCATGTTGAAAATTGCCCAAGAGACAAACAAACCATGGCATTAGACACTCCCAATTGCCCTGTTTAGTATAAGACACACTCCAATAGGCCCAGAAAAAGCTGTCACCAATATGAAATTTTATTTGGGTCTAGTACCAGGTTAGGGGTATTCTTCCTCCAGCAGTTGACTATGCAATATGATACTTTGTCTCCTTGTGTGAAGTAATTGAACTCACCAAGAAACTTGCTAATGTCCATTCTCAAGTTTTTTTCTTCATTGCCAGATCCAGAATTGGTACCTGGTATGCACGCCGTGAAGCCAGGAGACTGAGTGTTGGTGAAAAAAGTTTGTAAGGAGAGCACTTGATCCCAGATTTGATGGCTCTTCTCCAAGTGCTGCTCACAACACCAATCTGGAGGGAAGACCCACTTGGATTCACGCATCGCATTGCAAGAAAGCTCTCACACCAGAAGATACACCTAAGCCAGAATGATGCTGTGGATGCCATACCTGACCGAATAAATGACCTACCTGATGGAGAATACACACCACTGACTACATAGACTGCTACAATGAATGCAATGCAATGCAATGAACCCCCGTTTGGGACAGATCTCCTGACCGACCATTTGCAAAAGTCTGAAAGGAGGGGGGTGTATGCACTAGGCATGCGTCAGCCCACTGGCAGAATAAAAGAATTGCAGCACTTTGGGACAGGAGCAGGATTAGGGCAAGTGAGGCAAGTGATATCTAAGGGGGGATTGTGATGGAAATATATATACATTTCATATAGATCTCACTTGCATGCATATACTGATATATACTCATATATATAATCACAGCTAACATGAACTTTATAATCCATTGCTTAGAATGACCTACTGACCCCATGAGCTCCATTTATTCCTGAGTGTGCCAATACCTTACATGTAATCAGGAAATACTTTTTAAGCACAGTGCAAAGCTCCGAAGGCAAGGAGCGCCAGATTTTACTGTTATGGTTTGCAGGTGCCATGACCCATTGGGAGAGCCCATGAGGTGCAGAACCCCCACAAGTGACCCCATTTTATGAACTACACCTCTCATTGAATTCTTCTATGGATGCAGTGATCATATTGACATCATGGGTGTGTCACAGAATTTTATACCATTGGGCAGTAAAGACAAAATAACTACATTTTTACCACCAAAATGTTGTTTTAGCCAAAGATTTTACCACATGAAGTGGGTAAAAATGGCACCAAAAATTGTCCACAATTTCTACTGAACGTGGCAATACCCCATATGTGGCTGTATAGTACTACTTAGCCATATGGAGAGACTCGGGAGAAACGGAACGCTATTTGCTTATTCAAGTGAATGGGTCTTAGCACATCAGTGTATTTCCATGGACCGTGTGTTTGTGTGCAAAACAGGCTGACATGTCTGATTTTGAATGTCAGCACGGGCCACAAAACATCCCGCATACGTGCACACATGTAACACACATGGATGTCATCCATGTGACACACATCGGCGCTGGGGAAGAAGAGTTACAGTAAGCGCTGTTAGCCGGCTCCGGGTGCTGAACATGGCTCTCATCATTCTCCCCTGCTATGCCGGCGCTTGACGTGAGCAGGGGAGAATGATGAGAGTTACATTTAAGCGATAAAAGAGACAGCAGGCGGCAGCTGATGGGACTATTACTCCAATCAGCCTACCCCTATTGTTGCTAATAACATTGATAGCAGGAGTGGCTGATGGGGTTTTTCATCAGCCATAGCCTGCAATATATATAAATGAAATAAAACGGCATGGGTTCCCCTGTATTTTCTATAAACAGCAAGGCAAAACTCACAGCTGTGGGCTGCAACCCTCAGCTCTCAGCTAGGTTGGTTATTAAGAATAGAGGAGTCTCAACACTGTTTTTTAATTATTTAATTAAATAATATAAAAAAAGGCGTGTGTTCCCCCCATTTTTAACAATCAGCATTGCTAAAGCTGACAACTGAGGGTTTTTGCATCACCACATTTTGAGAGCTATAATTTTTCCATATTTTGGCCCACAGAATCATGTGAGGTCTTGTTTTTTGCGGGACAAGTTGAAGTTTTTATTGATACCGTTTTTGGGAACATTGTATTTTTTTATTGCTTTAAATTCCGATATTTGAGAGGCAGAATGAACAAAAAACAGCAGTTCATGATTTTTTGTTGTTGTTGGGGGTTGTGGTTTATGCCGTTTTGTTTGTGGTAAAATTGATAAGGCAGTTTTATTCTTCATGTCAATACGATTACCACGATGCCTCATTTTTTTTTAATGTTTTGATGCTTTTATACAATAAAAACTTTTTTATAGAAAAAATAATTATTTTTGCATCACTTTATTCTGAGCGCTATAACTTTTTTATTTTTTTCACTGATGGAGGTGTAGGGTGGCTTTTTTTTGTGGGACAATATGACATTTTCAGCAGTATCTTGTTTATTTATATCCGTCTTTTTGATCATGTGTTATTCCACTTTTTGTTCGGCGGTATGATGATGAAGCATTGTTTTTTGCCTTGTTTTTTTATTATTTTTTATGGTGTTCACTAAAGGGGTTAGATAGTGGAACAGTTTTATAGGTCGGGTCGTTGCGAATGCGATGATTCCAAATATGTGTACTTTTATTGTTTAGATTTTTTTCATTTAAATATTTATTTAGATATAGAATATATATTGATTTTATTTATTATTATTTTTTGTAAAATATTTTTACAATTATGGAAAAATTTTTTTTGACTTTTTTCTCACTTTCTACTTTGTCCCACTATGGGACAATCATTTTTTGCAGGCTGATCACTTCTATGGCATGAAGATCTAGCAGTATCGTCATGCCATAGAAGCTGTCAGCTCTGCACTGACAGAGAGACTTGCTGATCATACAGTGCGCATGATCAGCAAGTTTCCTAGCTCTGGTGACCCGAATGTCATCATAACGACATTAAGTCACCATGGAAATGATGAGGACCTGGCGTCATGCTGCAGGGTCTCCTATCCAAAGGCAGACAGGCTGTCAGACCACTGTCAGCTTCTGGAATGCTGCGATCATGTTCGATCACAGAATTTTGGGGGTTAAAGCTCCAGGAGCGGTCTGTGACCACTCCTGGCACTTAGTGCTGGGTGTCAGCTGTCAGAATCAGCTGACACAGGCAGCGATCACCCTCGCACCCACCTTGTGTGCAGGTGATCGCAATGATGTAATATTTCAATCCTGGTCAAACAGGCACAGGTCACATCGACGGAATATTATGTCCGATGTCAGAATGTTGTAGCTCATTGGTCTACAGGACTTATTTCCAAAATGCATCAGGTTTGTTTAGATGTTCTTTTGTATACTTCAGGTGCTGAATTTTATGGTGAGGATGCAGGAGAGGTTTTCTTCTGATATTTCTTTCATGAATACCATATTTATGCAGGTGTCTCTGAACTGTAGAACAATGTACCACAACTCCAGAATCGAATTCCATTTGAAGGTCTTTTGCAGTCAAGGAAAGGTTCTGATTTGTCTCTCTAGCAATCCTACTAGCAGCTCTCATTGAAATTTTGCGTTATCTTCCAGACGTTATCTTGACCTCCACTGTCCCTGTTAACTGCAATTTCTTAATTACATTTCGAACTGAGGAAAGGGCAACTTGAAAAACGCTTTACTATCTTTTTATAGCCTTCTCTTGCTTTGTGGGCCTCCACCATAAATCCCTACAGGGTTGCTGTGCTAATCAAAAATTTGGTCCTCAAAAATACCTCAGTTAACCTGACAACGCTTATTGCACTATGTATGAACCTACATATTGCTAAATGTAAACACTCCTATTTAAATATGATAATCTCAGTAGCTGGCATAAAAATCATTGCTCATTTTGTACATCTGCCATTAAAATATAGCTCATATAGCCTCAACACATTTTACCCCCAACTGTCTTTTTGAGAGGCACATCAGGAGGCTAGATTATACTCTAATTGTGTGCTAACATGTAGATCTGCTGTCAGCACACGAGTGTCTATGTTACACTTCTTGGCCACGTTAAGAGCTGAACCTGATGTAAAATACTGACTTAATGCTGAATGTGTGAACATGGCCTTAGAATAGGTAATTAGTTTACTTGTTTTCACCTGACCTGAGAACCTCTGTAAGTGAATATTTGCTACTGTGTAATAGTCACAAGACAGGGAGAGATTAAACGTCTAAGTATTTAATCCCTCTTGGAAATAAAGAATCTTCCCCTTATTGATATTAGAGAGTGACCTCCATATGCAACACAATCCACTATAAAGAAGCCAAATTATACCACATACAAGGGAGAATTAACGCCATACCGTAACCAGACAACATCATAACAGTAAGCAAGGTGACCAAATAATACCACATACAAGGAACAAATACCACCACACCATGGCCACACCACAGATCACCACTTCATAGTGACTGAATAATACCATATGCAAGGGACAAACACTGTCACACCATGACCAGATCACATATCACCACCACATAGTGACTGAATAATAAAATAATTATCATGAATAAAAACTAAAATACTATTAACACTAATATTACCTCTGGTGACATTATACACAGGTGATGTGTATATAGAGTCAGTGTACAGGTAATACAGTAGTCATCAGTGACATTTTATACAGGAGCCCTGTATATAGTGTCAGTGTACAGTTACCACAGTGATCACCGGTGACATTATATACATTAGCTCTGTATATAGGGTATAGAGTACTGTAGTATAGGAAGAAAAGGTGTCTCATCAGGCATCATCAATTCCAAGATTCAGGGATGACTTATTCCAGATCAACCTATTACAGCAATATTCCATGGACTGCCCAAAACACATAAAAATATTTTTTCCCCGCCTCTCCATCCAATAATAGCTGGTATCGGATCATTAAATGAGAATTTAAGTGAATGGCTCAATGGTCATCTTCAGCCACTAGTTATCAAGACTCTGGGGTACCTGCGTGATACTAATACTGTTTTACATGTGTTTGAATCATTTGTGTGGCATCCTGATTATGTTTTTGTTACATTTGATGTGACTAATCTTTATTCATCTATTCCTCATGGCCTTCCTAAAATGCAATACAACACCACATCAATAATTTCAATAATTATTCTTCCAATTTGAGAGAATTTATTTTTTTGTCTTTGGATTATTTACGTAAATAATTTTTCTATGTTTGACCGTCAGTTTTGCTTACAGGTACTGGGAGCCCCAATGGGCTCAAAATTTATCCCAACCATTGCTATTCTCTTTATGAAGAAATTAAGAAGCGCATATTGCAGATTGTTCACACAGGATGAAAGCTGGGTCCATCAATATGATCCTGAGACTAAAGTCCAGTCGATGCAATGGAAGCATCAGGACTCACCGCCTCCAAAGAAGGCACGTGCCCAACCCTTGGCAGGCAGGGTCATGCTCACAGTATTTTGAGACCAGCACGGAGTAGTGTTGATGGATTTCCTAGCAAAGGGTACTATGATCACTGGGGCATACTGTGCTTCATTGCTGCGGAAATTGCAGGAGGCCATCAAAACCAAGAGACGTGGAATGCTCATCAAAGGTGTCCGCATTCTGCATGACATTGCATCAGTTCACAACTCACATGTTGCCCAAACGGAAGCATGCTCCTGTGGCTAGCACAAACCTCCTTAGTCACCTGACCTTACACCATCGCACTTCCACCTCTTTCCAACATTTTTAAAGGGCAAGCATTTTCCAGATGATGAGACTCTGATTTCCAGTATCCATTATATTACTATGACAGCAGGTATCCCATTTTGAAAATGTCCCACTTTCCATCATAATATTGCATATACGAGTCTATGCTAGTAGCATTTATGTTGACTCCTCTTGGAGATGCTGGCATTCATTATATAACCATGATTCCAGGTATCACACTTTTGAGTATTTCTCACTCAGCGTCATAATATTGTATACGAGTTCTTGTCAGCAGTTTTCATGCTGGTTCTTCATGTCACATTATATGAATTATATGAATTAATATTTATTCCTAAGAATTACTACATTCTATGACTTCACTTATTTCAACTATTAAATATGCACTAACACTTTCTGTATGTCACTTGGATTACTATATTAACCATTTGAAAATGCCCCCATTCCCTGAGTGTCTCTTTCATTTACATTAATATTGATATTGTAAAATCCCCCCTTTTTTCACCTTCCCATCATTTTTTTTAACTTTTCATGATAACTATCAACTTCTGTAACATCATGTATAATGAAGTATTATAATATATTATCTTGGCTACATCTCCTGTTTTTCTCTGGTTCTATATATCCCCTAAGGACATCATGTATAGGGATTTTTTTGGGGGTGTTCTACTTAATGTTTACGGTATATTACATGCTTAAGGTGGAACTGTGCTAAGTAAAGGTGAACAGTATCTCATTGTTACTTGTATTTTATGTATTTTCAATATATGACTCTGTAATATACTTTTCTAAACTTTTCCCATACTGGCTTCAGTGGTTTTGTAAGAAGCCTGACTGTTATTTTTTTTTCTCGGTAAGATTCTTGTTACTCTAATAGTAACGTGACTGTTCCTTTGCTTACAGGAAGGTGCAGTAGTGACTCATCCCACTAACAGATTGCTTGGAGGATAGAAGTACGTCTGTGACTTCATAGGACCCATGTGAAATCTAGACCTATGATTTAATCCTTAACTGAATATACTGTAAGAAGATTGCAAAAAAAAAAAAAAAAAAAGTTGAAATTTCATTGGATGCTCAAACCTTTCTCTAACTGTAATTCAATCCTACAGTACGCACGGTATTGTGAGTCACATCCTGCATGATAGGTCAGTGTATGTATTAGCCTATGCCAGCGTAATGCAGCAGCATAAATCAATGTGACCTAACGTGAGCATTGATCTTATCAATAATACATTCGGGAAGAGAGTTTCGGGAAAACTTTCATAAAGACACAGTGTCATATTCTGAATAAAATGCATCTGATCTTTTTAATCAGGATTACCATCCCAATTATTTTTATTTTCTTTCGGACCCACTTTTCTAAAATCACAGGCAGCTAATATATTTTAAGGATAAATTAGAGATCCATATTAAAAAAAAATAAAGATTGAAAGGGCTACATGTTTACAGCTCAGAATTCTGATGTGAAGACATTATCCGATTAACTGTAAAATTATCATTACAATAATCTGTACAAGCTTTAAAAGAAAAGAAATAAAACAGACTCTTCATTTTTTCCTAGACACAAAATAAAATTGCTTTTTATCTAGGAATTTACAGATCGCTATCAACTCAATTTTTAGTGTTTTTTTCATTGGAAAAAAATGCTGCTCCTAAGTATCGAGTATAATACAACACCTTCTGGAGCCAATGGTACGCTACTAGCATTATTCACAAATGACTTTTATAACCATATCGATAATGTTTTCTGGTGGCAATGATGATTACAAAGAGTAAGGGCCCTTTCACACCATTTTCTACTACATTCTGAGGCCCCTCAGGACTTACGGTATATCTGGAACCCCTGCAAAACTGAATTTGAATGTTTGCACTGACAGGGCCATAGACTTTGATGGAGATGGTACAGACGGAGTCACTGTTTGCTCATTTCAGCCATCTTCATCTACTGGAGTCAGAAAGTAAGATGCAGTAGACAACGTCTTGCTATCCGCCTCCAATAGGTGAATATGGACAAAAATGATGAATGACAAAACACACTGTGACTCTGTCTGCACCATTATAGTAAATAATCCCATCTGCGCATAATCTCCGAATCCCATTTTGGGGGGTTCAGACGTATGCCCAGAAGTGGCCACTGAATGTGGAAGAAAACGCTGTGTGAAGAGACCCTAAGATGCAAATTGTGGACATGTATGTGATCTGTATAGATTGAGGTGCGGCCTCAGAATCATCCACTTCTGGGTTCAAGAACCGCATTCTAAATCTTGACTGTTCAGTTGTGAAATGTATGATAAAGTGGCTTGCAGAAAGCCTGTTAGCACCTGATCCACTAGTGATGAGCGAACTTGCTCAGATAAGGTGTTATCCCTCCATGCTCATGTGCTAACGGAGTGTCTTCAGCGTCCTCTAAAAATATGTTCGAGTCCTGGCGGCTGCATGTCTCATGGCTGTTTGACAGCTGGAACAAATGCAGGGACTGCCTTACAAACAGACAATCCCTGCATGTGTTGCGTCTGTCGAACAGCCACGAGATATGCAGCTGCGGGGACGTAAACATATTTTTCAAGCACACTGAAGACACTCAGTCAGCACAAGAACATGCTCGGATAACACCTTATTCAAGCATGTAAGATCATCACTAATAACCATTTCTATGCTATTTGGCACATGCCCTTCCATCAGCTATTGATGCCCTGGATTATTAGAAATAGGTTTGATTGAGGCTTATTTTTCACAGTACTCTACATTAACGAATGAAACCCGTTCCAATTGATATGCATCAAGTCATGGCACTGCTGACCCTTGTTGCTATGGAAACATCTAACGGCTCGGTGGCTCAGTGGTTAGCACTGCAGCACTGGGGTCCTGGGTTCAAATTCCAGCAAGGACAACATCTGCAAGGAGTCTATATGTTCTCCCCGCGTTTGCGTGAGTTTCCTCCGGGTACTCCGGTTTCCTCCCACATTCTGAAGACATACTGATTGGGAATTTAGATTGTGAGCCCCATTGGGGGCAGCGATGATAATGTCTGTAAAGCACTGTGGAATTAATGGCACTATATAAATGAGTAAAGCAATAATAATAATAATAACTCTCATTCAAGTGATATATTTTTCATTTTTTTCATTAATTCCTTTACATCCAAAGTTCCTCCTGTGCTTTCCTGATGCAAAACTAAGGCTGTTTATTTTTCCAGAAAGTTTTGCAATTGCTCGAAAATAAAGTTTAATTAGGGAATTCCCCTGGTCAATAACAATGAGACAGGTAGACATTTTTCTGAGCCATGCTAATTAAAGTACAGGAAATCTATACTAAATGTGCGATTTAACCATTTCCCTTGTGCACGTTGGTATTAGTAGGTTCCCCACAATCTTAATACACTTCATACAGGTGCAGGTAAAACATTGGAATATATCGGCACATCAAACTCAATCAAAAACCCAGTTCTACTAAATTATATATTTATGTAGTTAACATCCTAATGTATCCAATGTGTGATTGTTTGTTTTATTTTGTGTGGAAGAAATACATTTTAGATTCTGTTTATACTTGGGTTATTGCTTTAGTTTTTACTGGATCCATTATTTTTTAAATTCCATTTTGAAAAATAATGGCAAAGAAGTGCTGTGATCTCAATGTATGAACCCAGGCTTAGGGTGCATCCACACAGACTGTAAACAGGATGTAGCAAAATTTGCTGATTTGTCCTAGGTTTTGCCCCTTGCATTGCAAATGAAATCTGAAAATTTGCTGCATACATTTTTATGCTGCAGATGTAACCCCTTTTTGAAATCAGACGTAATCATCTGTCCATGTGCCCTGGACCTGCAACGGATCATTACGTCATCGCGATCACCCGCGCACATGAGGGGTGTGCTGGAGATTGCCGCTGGGTGTCAGCTGATTCTGATAGCTGACACCCAGCACTAAGTGCCAGGAGCGGTCACAGACTGCTCCCGGCACTTTAGCCCCCTAAATGCTGCGATTGAACATGATAACAGCATTCTGGAAGCCAGCAGATGGCTGACAGCTTCTCTGACTTTGGATCTCTGACCCCGCGGCATGACGTGGGGTCCCAGTCGTTGCTATGGTGACCCAATGTTGTCATGATGACTTCCGGGTCACCAGAACTAGGAAACTTGCTGATTATGCACAGTGTGTGATCAGCAAGTCTCTCTGTCAGTGCAGAGCTGACAGTTTCTATAGCATGGAGATGCTGCTTCATCTGCATGCTATAGAAGCGATCAACCTGCAAAAAATGATTGTCCCGTAGTGGGACAAAGTAAAAACGTTAGAAAAAAGTTGAAAAAATGTAACATTATTGTAAAAATGCTTTTTTAATAATCAGAAATAATAATAAAAAAACAAAATAGATGCTATCTTTAAATAAATATTTGAATGAAAAAGAGTATATAAACAATAAAAGTACACATATTTGGTATCACCGTGTCCGCAATGATTCGATCTATAAAACTGCGCTACTTCTTAACCCCTTTAGTGAACACGATAAAAAATAAAAAGCAAAGCAAAAAACAATGCTTTATCATCATACCGCCGAACAAAAAGTGAAATAACATGCGATCAAAAAGATGGATATAAATAAACATGGTAACACTAACAATGACATCTTGTCCCATAAAAAACAAGCTGTCATACAGCTCCATCAGCAGAAAAATAAAAAAAGTTATAGCTCTCAGAATAAAGCGATGCAAAAAGAATTATTTTTTCCTATAAAATAGTTTTTATTGTATAAAAACACCAATACATATAAAAATGATATAAATGAGGTATTGCTGTAATCGTACTGACCCAAAGAATAAAACTGCCTTATCAATTTTACCACACACAGAACGGCATAACCCCTCCAAAAGAAATTCCTGAATAGCTGTTTTTTGCTAATTCTGCCTCCCAAAAATCAGAATAGAAAGTGATCAAAAAAAGTCATGTGCTCGAAAATGGTACCAATAAAAACGTCAACTTGTCCTGCAAAAAACAGCCATAACATGACTGTGTGGGCCAAAATACGGAAAAATGATAGCTCTCAAACTGTGGTGATATAAAAACAATTTTTGCAATAAAAAACATCTTTTAGTGTGTGACAGCAGCGAAACATGAAAATCCGCTATAAGGCCTCTTTCATACAACCTCATATTTCCGGTACTGGAAAAAAACAGTGCCGGAGATGTCAGTGTCAGTGTATGTAATACTTGCATCACACATGTGACAACTGTGTGCCACCTGTGTGATGCATCAGTACCACACGGACAGGTGCCAGGGAAGAAGCGTTTCAGTAAGCGCTTTTCCCCGGCGCCAGCTACTGAACATGGCTCTCATCATTCTCTCCTGGTCTGACGGCGATCAGTGCGAGTAGGGGAGAAGGATGAGAGTCATATTTAATTGATATAAGAGACAGCAGTAGGCAGCTGATGGGACTATTACTCCCATCAGCCTACTCCTGTTGCCGCTAATAACAGTGACAGCAGGAGCGTCTGATGGGGTATTCATCAGCTGCCACCTGCACTATAAATAAATAAATGAAAAAAAAGCATGGATTCACCTTTATTTTTTATAACCAGCCAGGCAAAACTCACAGCTCAGCAAGGTTGGTTATCAAGAATAGTTGGGTCCCCACGGTGACATCAAGCCCACTGCTTAGTAATGGAGACGTTTCTATAAGACACCTCTCCATTACTAATCCTATAGTTGTATTGTAAAAAAAGACACAACCAGAGTAAAATCTTTTATTAGAAATAAAACAAAACACAATTTTCCATTTTACTTAAAAATAACAAACACAGTTATACTCACCTAATTCCACCGAAGACCTTGTTCTCTTGTAATAAAACAAAAATAAAATAACAGCAGTATCCCTCACCTGTCAGTTGTTCTGTCCCTGACGCAATCCATGTCTGGGGGAGAAATAGTTTTCAACCTGGACGGTGTCAGGATGAGACCGTCCAGACTGAGAACTAGTGATGACTGAGCTGCTCCGAGTGCTAGCGGGGATCTCACCGCAGTTCAGCCTGGTGGGGAACGCAGCCTCATAATAATTAAAAAAAAAAGCATGGGGACCCCTCTATTCTTGATAACCAACCTTGCTGAAGCTGACAGCTGAGGGTTTTGCCTGACTGGTTATAGAAAATACAGATGAACCCACGCTGCATTTTTCATTTATTCATAGCGCAGGAGGCGGCTGATGAATACCCTCATCAGACACTCCTGTCACTGTTATTAGTGGCAGCAAGGATAGGCTGATGGGAGTAATAGTCCCATCAGCCGCCACTTGCTGTCTCTTTTGTCACTTAAATATAACTCTCATCAATCGCGCCTGCATGTGCCGATCGCCATCAGAGCATGGGAGAATAATGAGTGTTAGGGATAGGGTTAGTTTGGAGAAAAAAACCCAGGAGTGGACCCTCTGGGTCGTGGCTCCATAGCCCCCAAGGGCGAGCGGACTAGGTGAAGACCACCCCCTATACAGGGAGTGTTAGGAGCAGGCCCAAGGGAGATAGAACCACAACAGCCGGAGCCAAAGGGCGACTCAGGGCAGGGTAGAGTGAGCTCAAGAGGGCAGGACTGGATGCAGTACTCTGGAACGGAAAGCACAGAGGGGTCAACGGAGCCAGAGAGACCAGGGCTGGCGGGGGCTTTATGCTGAAAGGGAAAAGGAGAAAAACAAGGAGGCATCTATAGGACAGTACCAGGGATGAGGACCCACCACGAGGGATACCGAAGTGGGGATGAACACGGCTGAGACACAGGGCAGACAGGCATGACAGACACAGGATCGAGGCAGGGCGGACAGGCAAGGCAGATGCACGAAGCAGACAGGCACGGCAGACACAGGACTGAGGCAGGGCGGACAGGCAAGGCAGAGGCATGGAGCAGACAGGCACGGATGAGGCACAGAGCTGACAGGCACGGCTGGGGCAGGGGACCTGAGGTGTGAGTCGGCGCTAAGCGCAAGGACGCCAGCGCTAACTCGCTGTGATAATCAGGCATCTTACCTTTGCTGACGCCGTGCAGAAATACCCGATGGGCGCCGCCATGTTGGGGACGGAGCCACAAGGTCAGCGCTCCCAGGAACTCTTGCAGAGGAGAAAGCAGGCGCGCATGCGCCGGGCATGAACGCGCCGGGACCCGAAGGGAGCAGCAGCCGCTGGGACATGCTGAGGGGCGGCGACGCCCTGGGAGCGGGCACGCGCCGGTGAGTACTGGCGGTGTCCGTGACAATGAGTATCTTCAGCACCCTGTGCTTGGGAACAGCGCTTACTGTAATGCTTCTTCGTCGACGCCGATGCGTGTCACATGGATGACATCCATGTGTGTTATCCATGTGCACGTGTGCAGGATGTTTTGCAGCATGTGCTGACATGAAAAATGGACATGTCAGCATGTTATGCCCAAGGACACACGGTCCGTGGAAACATACTGACATGTGCACAGACCCATTCACTTGAATGGATCTACGTGGGTAAACTGTCATCACATGTACCGCAGACAAGGGCATGTAAAAGAGATGTAAATCTGATATCACTGTAATTGTACTGACCCAAAGAATAAAGTCACCTAATCACTTATACCACATGAGGAATGGCGTAAAGAAATAAACCAATTCTTCATATGCTGTTTATTTTTTCATTCTGCCTCCCAAAGATTGCAGTAAGGCACATCCATTACATTCTATGTAAATAATCTCAGATGGAATCTCTGGTGGAAGATTCCCTTTAATGAGGCAGATGGAGGCACTGTGGACATCAACTGACCTGTGATCTGGTGGTGTCGGTCTTTTTATGATGGCATAAAAGTGCAGTCGACCACAGTTTTTTGCATTTCTGAAAAGAAGAACACTACTAAACAGCACAAGAAGGAGTCCAGAGTAACTCTGCTGCCTCACTATAGTGAATGGATCCCTCAGGGATTTCATCTGAATCATGTCACTCGGAGATTTAAGTGGAAACCCCAAAGTAAGTGCTCAGCATAGAGCGCTGGATAAATGTGATCCCAAACATTATGTAAAATGTTCCCAATAAAACCTTCAACTCAATTCACAAAAAAGCAAGCCCTCACTCAGGTCTGCCATCTTTAATATAGAGGCTTCCACGTTACTGGTAGCACAAAGGATCTGGAAAAATGAAATGGCTCCTCACCCACCAAAAGAAATTCAGCAATTTCTCCGCTCCCAAATCCAAGTGCCCCCCTCCCTTCTGAGCCCCACAGTACACCTAAACCACATATTGCGTCCATGTTCGGCATTTCTGAAGTGATGAGAGCCCGCCGAACTTACAGATGCATGCCTCCAGAAGCACGGGTTGGGCATGACGTACTGGTGACTACAACGTACTGGTCACTTCAGCGTACTGCTCACTACAACGGCCGTTTGCAATTTTCACTTGGCAACATTCATTGCTGCTTGTTTCTGGAAAATACCCATGAAGTCAAAATCGTCACTACACCTGTAGATAAATTCCCCAAGGGATATAGTTTCCCAAATGGGGTCACTTGAGGGGAGATTCTGCTCTTCTAGCAATTAGGGGCTCTGTACATGGAGTCCACAAACTGTTATAGGCAAATAGCGCTCCTTTCCTCCCCAGTCTCTCCATACAGCTAAGTAGTGTACAGCCACATATGGGGTATTGCCATGTTCAGTAGAAATTGTGGGACAAATGTTGGTGCCATTT